>NC_064645.1:540907166-542107166 GCF_023864345.2 Schistocerca serialis cubense
ACGCAGCAGCGGAGAATGTTCCTGAACAAACGTAAGCCGCGCGGACTGGCCGCGGGGTCTTAGGTGCCATGCCACGGATTGCGTGGCCCCTCCCGCCGGAAGTTCGAGTCCTCTCTCGGGCCGGGCTGTGTGTTTTGTTCTTAGCATAAGTTAATTTAAGGTAGTTTAAGTAGTGTGCAAGTCTAGGGACCAGTGACCTCAGCAGGTTGGTCCCTTAGGAATTCACACACATTTGAACAAAGGTAAGCCCCACAACACTGGCCAAATGAGTGGTGCAACGTCGTTTCCGACAAGTCCCAGTTCTACGTACAACATCACGATCCGTGTTCGGGAGCTTTGAAGAGTCCGAGCGTTGCCACATTGCGTTCATCATCGTCATTTGGGTCTGCAGCCTGTATGTTGATACTGGATGATAGTGTTCTGTGCGCAATGGCATCCTGTATTCAGAGCTTCCATACACGTAAACTCCCGTTGTGATGCAGTACGGAGAACTGCAACTTTTCTCAAAATACCAACCCAGGTCAAGAGTTTTCGCTAGCCACATTGCTGTTGGCGTGTCAAGCGAAGCCAGTACAGTCGTAACACTCCATGGTGGTCGAGACATATTCACACTGTCTGTGTGTGTACATGTCTCGGCAGCAAATAATTCCATTTTCTGACTCCTCGTACATGAGGTGACTGTACTATCCCGCACGACCGACGAGCTGTACGTCTGTTCTGTCGAGCACTAGTAACGTAGAACATGGCGTTGACTACAGCCCTTCAGAACCTCTCGATTTTATGTTCCTCTGTTTCTGACCAGTTTGAGGAGCAATATCGTGAAACGATGGACTGCTGTCTCGATATGCCACGATACTCCCAACGACAAATTCCAGCACATGTTGGTAGACATTTCTGTTTCCTATAAGAGGCAAGACACCATTGTCTGAAAACACCATTCAAATGTTATTTCAGAATGAGAAACCCACTGCATAATCTTTGCCTACAGGATGTCTCATACTTTTTGGGTCAAACTGAATCAGATGAGAGTGGGTTCACAACTAATTATTCTGACATAGGGACCAATGGTCTGAGGTGCATATTTACTGTGTTACGAACGTACACAGCATCATCACGTAATAACTATTGTGTCTCACTGCTTAGAGGCACAAAACGCGTGGTTGTTTTCAGCTGGTTACTAAATGCACATAACTAGGAGGCCGAGTTGAAAGGAGCTGAAGGAGTCCAGGTTGCAATAATATGTGGTACGGCACACTGTTAGAGAGAAGGATTATTATTCAAGAAACACGTAGTACAATGAAAAGTACTTATCTTCAGTAGTTTGTAGGACTGCAGCTACGGCTGTAACTAATACAGCATATTCTCAGCCTAATGGGCCCTCCTCAAAGAAACAATACAAACAGAACTGGCTGAGGGCCGATTATGAAAGTGCGTCTGCCTACGTTGAAATCTAGCTAAGAAGTGAACCAGGCACACTCCAGTTCCGTCGAGCTGCGCAACCCGCTAGAGTGCGCTGCGATCGGCAGACGACGGGCTGCCAACCTTGTGTTGGCGCGGCGTTGTAGCAGTATCTATGGCAATGATACTACAATAACAACGTAGCCCATACAAATTGTTCGAAGTGAGGACACCAGTCTCAGTGCTGCATGGAAACGGCGCATGAAATCCTGCCACACTCTCTCAGAGAATACTGGTGTCTGTTGTACCAGGAGACAGGCAATCTGGACTCTAGCAAGCAGCTCTTAATCGGTTTTTATTGGTTATGATACACCAGCGTCTCGACATAACCCCAGAGAGAAAGGTCCAGGGGTGTGAAATCCGGCGATCACGTTAGCCATGCGTCAGGACTTCCCATTTCACATGCAACGATGAAGGTAGATATGGTTCATATGGTCGCGGACATTAATATCGAAGTGCACTGGTGCACTGTCTTGTCGAACACAATTTCACGGGAAAAAAAGGGATACAGTCTCCAAGAACTGTGGCACTACGTGTAGCAGAAACACCAAGTAACGTGGGACAGTCAAACGGGGAGACAGCAACTAAGTTCCTATTAGATGATCTTGTAAAATGTTCATTCATATATTCAATCGTTGTTGGTGACCATCGATGCGGATGGCGTGGGGATTGTCCCCACTTTAGACAGGGCTGCTGTGGCTCTTGAAAACACCATCGCGGGTGAATGAGACCTCAAACGTGGACAATGCAATTTGTTGGAAGTTCGACGCTGCAGAACTGCTGTGGATAACCCAGGGCTAAAAATCTTTGGTCCCAGAGCTTGCACAAGGTATATTGATAGGGGTGTCCCAGAGCTTGCACAACGTATATTGATAGGGGTGTAATACCTTTTCCACCAGTACACCCCATACTGTAAGCTTCGAAGAGTGCATTTCACCGACAAGTTGACAAGTGCTTATTGCTGGGTGGTCGGGCACACGATCCAGCACCATCTCCTCAAAGTCTGTTGTTCGGACATGTCTTTGGCGGGGAAACTTGGCATGGTTTCTTTGGCATGAACGACCCCATCTCTCGTCAGTTAATACCCACAGGCGTAATCTTCCTGCAGTTAGAATGATGCTTGTTAGGAAAGCGTTCTCTGTAGATTCGTGTTGCTATGCTTGCACTACATCCTGCTGCATCCGAAGTTAAATGAGTATCTGCATACTCTCGTGACGAGTAACATTCCATCTTTGACTGTGCTTCATGCACTGTGTATAATAACACACCTCACCATGGATACATCACAATCTCCCTGATGCAATGGACAGCAGACACCAGAACGAGATTTTCACTCTGCAGCGGAGTGTGCGCTGATATGAAACTTCCTGGCAGATTAAAACTGTGTGCCGGACCGAGACTTGAACTCGGGACCTTTGCCTTTCGTGGGCAAGTGCTCTACCAACTGAGCTACCCAAGCACGACTCACGCCCCGTCCTCACAGCTTTACTTCTGCCAGTACCTCGTCTCCCACCTTCCAAACTTAAAAGAAGCTCTACAGCGAACCTTGCAGAACTAGCACCCCAGAATGAAAGGATATTGCGGAGACATGGCTTAGCCACAGCCTTGGGAATGTTTCCAGAATGAGAATTCCACTCTGCAGCAGTGTGCGCTGATATGAAACTTCCTGGCAGATTAAAACTGTGTTCCGGACCGACACTCGAACTCGGGACCTTTTCCCGGGAAAGGCAAAGGTCCCGAGTTCGAGTCTCGGTCCGGCACACAGTTTTAATCTGCCAGGAAGTTTCAACAGACACCAGGGTTAGTGGTGTGTATGTGGCGCGGGTTAAAGCGCCATTGCGATGTATGCAGTCGTAACTTGGCACACTTGCTACGAGCTAAGTTGTGACAGTATGTCCGTTTGGTCGTCTGGGGTATACGCTACTTCTGATCAGCTGTCTGTTGCAGTGTTACGAGACATCCAGGACCTCTGCTAGAGGGCGGCATAAATCCATGCGCCGTTGCAGTACAAGCATTGAGACTTGTGATCGTCACATTGAAGAACTACTCAGCGTCATAGTCGTTATGTGGTGTACTCTGCGTAGGTCCATAACACAATAAATATGGATTCCCGAACATTGGTTCCCGATCTGAGTATAAACTATTGTGAGCCCACTATCACCTGCTTCAATTCGACGCAAAAGGGTTGAGTCATCCTGTATGTGTAGCATGTATGTGGCGTTACTGCTACAGTCCTTGCGGTGGTGCTGAAATGATAATACATCGAATAATCTAGTACTCTTCATGTCAATGATATTTGTCACATATCGACTTCATGGCCTCGGAAGTTTCATGGCCGGGAATGTAAACATTCCAGAGAAGTGACGTACAGGTATCGGTGTTCTCGGTATTCTATCGCACACTCTTTTTGTGGCAGAATTCCAGGAACCAACTGGAGATGGTCCCCGCCCCTTCCTGTGGCAGCGAGCAGCCCTCCTCGGCTCCAACACACTGTTTGCGTACATCCCGACGGCCGCAGTGCTGGATCTCATCGCGAGCCCACGGCCCGGTGGCCAGGGGCCAGCGCAAATGTTTGCCAGTCCGTGTTATTTCGGGCGCCGCCTACGGGTTTCCGGCCTCCGCTTGTTTTTGTTGAGAAAACGTCTGGAAATTCCGGTTGCATTCCCGAGACCCCTCTCTAGAGGCTTCGGATAAAGTGTAGGAACCTGTTTGTAACCGATCGCTATAGGAACTAAAGAGTTTGTTATTCCGTCCTTAGCCCATACACGCAACAGTGAGACATGTACAGTGACTTGCTTTCACATTTCCTCTGGTATATAGCTAGATATCTGTATTCTTCATATTCTGGGTTACTCATATCATTGACTAGTGAGAAATGCTCCTATCGGAATGCTTCTATGTTACTATATACATAAAAGACTCTCACTGAAGATTGGGTAGCAGCTTCACCATTCTACCTTCCTCAGCACCTTTACAAATTTTCCCAAGAATTTTGCCATTCGAACATAATCGCTCTTATTTTTTAGCAAGAATCTCACCTCAAACTCCCACAAGATCCTCTATCTGTAACTCCCTCACACCCAATAGTCTATCACTAGTCAATTGCTTAAAGTCGTTCATTCTCATGCACTCGCAGTTGCCCAACTCATTGTCATTATCTCTTTGTGTCTCACTATCGTTGTGTCCTGTGTCATAGTCACAGTCCTCTTCGTTCTGTTCTTCTACGATAGTTTCCACCCACTGTATCCCTCTTGCTCTCTCTTGCCACTAATAGCTCATTCCTCCCTTCCTACTGCTCCTAATCTTCTCATTGTCACTATCTGCTTTCCTCGTTGTCATTACCATATACTCTGTCTCTCATTATCTCTGGCTCTGAGCACTATGCGGCTTAACTTCTGAGGTCATCAGTCGCCTAGAACTTAGAACTACTAAAACCTAACTAACCTAAGGACATCACACACATCCATGCCCGAGGCAGAATTCGAACCTGCGACCGTAGCGGTCGCACGGTTCCAGACTGAAGCGCCTAGAACCGCTCGTCCACTACGGCCGGCTAGTTTTCCCAAGCAGGATGCAGTATACTATATTTATACTTCGACCCTGTACTTCAGTATATTATGAAAATGCTCCCTGGCCCAAGGGCTATCCATAACTCTTCAGCCTACTTTGTTAACAGCAATAAAACCATAGCTATGCACACTGGACACCCCGTCCTTATGTGTGGCGTTTTGCAATGTATTAGATAAGCGTGCTGTCGGAAGCACATCGATAACTATCTTCAAGATTTCAGAAACAGAATGAGTTAATGCCATATACAGAAAAATTACACATATGTCTGAATAGATCATCTCTGCAAAATTCGATTCGTAATATGTGCCGTGGTGTAAAGTAGATGCATAGCGCACCCATGGAAGGGCCAGGGGTGTCTGCAAATGTAGACGAATTATCTGCCACATTTCACTCATCGAATTCTTAGTCGCCTACGGAAAGGCAAGCGACGAACAAAGTTCTAAAGCGTACTGCAGTCACTGCGTCTTCCTCTGTAACAGCAGCAGCGGCATTAGCGACTTCCGTGAATTCCAGGATAGCATCGACATTTGCTGCGTCATGAACGGTACCCATGCTGAGCCTCTGTAATTTCTATTAAAACTTGTATGTATGTTCTATCCGCCGATAAGTGCTATGGTCTATAAGTCTGGTAGTTTTCACGCAGTCACCTTCTGAATCCTTCGAGGTTGTTACGAACCATCAACGAAAAGGGTCAGACCATTCCCAGGGTTCCGTGCCTCAAACCGTAAAAAGGGGATCTTTATAGAATCGCTTTGCCGTCCGGCTGTCCGTTTCTCTGTCTGCCCGACTGATAAGACCTCCCTCCCTCAGGCATGGTTTGATGTACCAAGTTCAAATTTATGTCGCATATTAAAGTTATGGTCCCTCGGAGTTGTAACAGTTTTAAGCTACTAAGTCACTTCAGTTAAAAGATACGGCACTTTGTGTCACACATTTTGATACTCGAAGACCCGTAGAATCCTATAAGGTGCTTCCCGTTGACCTATAATTATGAATTTTGGCAAGCACAAAGTTTCACTATAAAATAAAGGAAAAACTAAAAATTGCTATTTTGTAATTAAAACCACGAAAATATACTTTGTCATTTTTTATCTATCTGTCTGTTTCTCTGTCGGTTTGGTAAGACCCTTTTTCTCCGGAACACTTTGCTGAATAAAGTTAAATATATCTTACGTACTATGATCTATGGATCCTTGGCGGTGTAACAATTGTAAGATTCTAAGTCAATTTAACCAAATTGATGTCACTTATTTTGATAGTCGAAAGATCACTCATCAAAACCTATAAGATGCTTCCAGTTGACCTAGAAAACAAAATCGAAACTTGTTAAATCGTAATTATATGAAATAAAAATAGCTCCTGTCTATTAAGCACATGCTGTATAACAGACTCACATTAGCGCACGCAAATATAAAATGAAGGGCCCATGGGGAAAATGGATTAAGTGAAAAAAATTAAATTTAAGGTTATTGCAGTTCCAGAAAGCTTTCAACAAGCTGCTTTTATCAGTTTTTGTTTCACGGAAACAAGGGGGATATTTTCAAAGTTAAAGCGGTTTAAAAATACAGCATCCATGGAAAAAAGGAGGTAAGTCAATGTGAAACTAGGAAAAAGAGCGTTAGTTAGTTGGCAGCACTGATCGCAGCTCTTATTTGCGTTCCATTGTCTATGATTATCAGGTGTTGAGTATTTGCTGTATAAAGGCACATTTGCATGCCGTGCGTGAGTTTCCTCGGAAATGCGAAATCTTAATTAAATTATTAATCTCTGACAAATAAATAAAGCCTATGGCACAGATCTGCCACGCTATGCCGCTGATAAAACAAAATACAATTACGACACTCTTATGTTTCATTAAGAAGAGGTAGGTCATGCACAATAACTGATGCGGGAAGCACGTATGTTTTATTAATTTTATTTATTATTTATTTATTTTATAGCTGTTGGAGAGGTTAAGTTAGTGTTTCGTGTGTTGTGTGAATTGTTTAGCTTGTTTTACGTTTCAACTGAACTGTGAAAGTGAACATGGCAAACGAAGAAGAGGAAAGTATATTGTCAACCGATGAATCATATTTCTTCGTGTATGATGAAACAGTAGCCTACATCAGGTCTAACGATGTCTCTTCCTTTTGTTTTATTTCGTGACAATAATTCTTGACCCCTCTGTTAGAAAATTAGATGTATTTTCAGACCCTTGCGGGGGCAGAACAAGAATTGGACTGCTGCATTACATCTTTCATCACGTCAAGAAACCTGAGCACATGAAAATGATATTTTCAGTCCGTGGCAACTAGTACCTCGAATGTGAGCGTAACATGGCCAGTATCAACAAAATATGAAAATGGGTTGAAATGCCCAAAGACTGGATAGAGGAAATAGAGAGTGCAAGACCAAAACTCTCACCTTGACATGTTCTCGAAGTAGACAGGCAGTTTATAAGAGATTGGTCTACTCACCTCGATCAGCTATATTTAAAGAAATGTCCATTTTCCTCTAGATCAGTAAGAGAATTAGTGGCTGCAAAAGAGCATCATCGATTCTTGGATTACAGAAGTACATTCCACGGCCATTGGGATCACCGTGTTATCAACAGGCCACTTACGGTTCCAACAGAACAACCTCAGCCTCAAGGAGAGTTCTTTCTACCTGACTATCCATATAAGGGTGAGTGTTTTTTCTTTCATCCTTATCTTTATCATAATTTTTATTGCATTATTTACTTGAAACAGTTTTTATTTTAAATCTTGTAAACAACTACACCTACATCTACTTTTAAAAAACCTACAAGAAGGTGTTTTTTTGTAGGTGTACAGCCTATTACGTATGACAAGTGTGCAGACCTGCAATAGTTAAGGATGTTTTGCGGAGAAGAGGCTAGGCAGTTTTTTCCCAGCTGCCAAAACTGGAAAAAGGATAAAAGCCTAACAAGAAACTGTGTCATTAAGTTGACACTGTTTTTCCAAAACCAATAATAGCAAGTCCTAAGAAGCAGACCCAGAGCCGAAATGAATAAATAATGAATGAATATAGTTTACAAAGAAATTGTTTGGGTTCAAATGATTCAAATGGCTGTGAGCACTGATGAGGTCATCAGTCCCATAGAACTTAGAACTACTTAAACCTAACTAACCTAAGGACATCTCACAGCCGGCCGTGGTGGGCGTCCGGTTCTAGGCGCTTCAGTCCGGAACCGTGGGACTGCTACGATCGCAGGTTCGAATCCTGCCTCGGGCATGGATGTGTGTGATGTCTTTAGGTTAGTTAAGTTTAAGTAGTACTAAGATCTAGGGGACTGATGACCTAAGATGTTAAGTCCCATAGTGCTTACAGCCATTTGAACCATTTTTCGACATCACACACATCCATGCCCGAGGCAGGATTCGAACCTGCGACCGTTGCTGTCACGCGGTTCCTGACTGAAGCGCCTAGAACCGCTCGGCCACAACGGCCGTCAATTGTTTGGGACTATAAAGTGTAGTTCTTTACATAAAGAATTAACTCTAGTCTACAATTTTCTATCTTATGACTTTTATGGTTTTTCCGTAACTAATACATTTTTGCATATTTATTTGTTACAATTTTAACGACATCGTACATAATACTTTAGTTAACTCAAATTGTACTAGGTTTAAGAAAGTTAACGAAATAGCTAGATTTATGACATTTCCCCTTTTTCAATCTCTTACTCTCATTTTCACAACAAAAAATTGAAGTAATTCGACATAATATTTTCTTTAGGTTCTCACAGTACCTTTACGCAAAATCTTTATAGATGTATCTAACGACTATCAGTAAGGCTACACTAAACATAAATTACAAGAGGATTGGTTAAAAATTGCATTTTGTAGGGAAGGTTTGGTATTAAACACTTCTTTCCTGAAAAGTTAAGAAGAATTACTCCCTTTTCCCTGTAGACTCTTCAAATGTAAGCTGTAGTCATGTTTTAGTAAGTATATAAAAATAGTTGTCTTAAATCTAATCTCTCTCTCTCTCTACAAATATAAAATGAAATTCCCTGCTCCCTTCCTTTTAGTGTCTGGAATAATCTGAGAAACTACTGTAGATTTTGAAACCTTCTTGGAATTCCTGGACCAGCATCTTGTAACATCGATAGCGATAATAGGCAAGAATCGTTGAGGTTTTCGATTCCCAGGATGGATGAACTATACAAATCATAATTAAGTTTTTACGAAACCCTCAGTGCGTGAGTTCTACTCGCTCTTGGTCAATTTAAATTTTCTGATTTGCCAATCGCACCCGACGCAGTATTGTAATACTGATTTGTAGGGCATAACATCTTTGTTAATCTGTTTCTCTATGGTAAATGGGACTCAGTCTAAGAACATAGCTTCTTTCCTACTTTTTATTTATTTTGGCAACTCATTTACCACAATAATCGCCATTTTACAACGTATCTCTCCTGTGAATGCACTTTCTACAGACGGCGTAGTGCGCCTAGCCGACCGGAACGTTCACGGAAAGAAGGCACTATAACGGAAGAATTACGTGTCCCACAGCCAGGAAAGCTACGACTTTTATGTTCTGAAAAAAATAGCTCTAAAGTGGGGTCAGTAACCGTTCTCAAAATTTTTCGAAAGGAGACCGTAAATTGATATTTGCAGAAACGAGGCTCTGACATAGACGTAGTTTCTTGTAATTCTCAGGACAGTGCGATTAAAGGACCTTTTTATCGCAATCCTTCCTTTATTTTTATATCAATTTTCTGACTGGCTTGATGCAGCCCACCACGAATTCCTCTCCTGAGCCACTATTTTCATCTCAAGAGTAGTTGGCTCCCAGTTGACTTCCGGAAGGCGTTCGATACAGTTCCGCACTGTCGCCTGACCAACAAAGTAAGAGCCTAATGAATATCAAACCAGCTGTGTGGCTGGACTGAAGAGTTTTTAGCAAACAGAACACAGCATGTTGTTCTAAATGGAGAGACGTCTACAGACGTTAAAGTAACTTCTGGCGTGCCACAGTGGAGTGTAATGAGACCATTTCTTTTCACAATATATATAAATGACCTAGTAGATAGCGTTGAAAGTTCCAAGCGCGGAAGATGCTGTAGTATACAGAAAAGTTGCAGCATTAGAAAATTGTAGCGGAATGCAGGAAGATCTGCAACGGATAGGCACTTGGTGCAAGAGTGGCAACTGACCCTTAACATAGACAAATGTAATGTATTGCGAATACTTAGAAAGAAGGACCCTTTATTGTATGATTATATGATAGCGCAACAAACACTGGTAGCACTTACTTCTGTAAAATATCTGGGAGTATGTGTACGGAACGATTTGAAGTGGAATGATTATATAAAATTACTTGTTGGTAAGGCGGGTGCCAGGTTGAAATTCATTGGGAGAGTTCTTAGAAAATGTAGTCCATCAACAAAGGAGGTGGCTTACAAAACACTCGTTCGACCTATACTTGAGTATTGCTCATGAGTGTGGGATCCGTACCTGATCGGGTTGACAGAGGAGATAAAGAGCGGCGCGTTTCGTCACAGGGATATTTGGTAAGCGTGATAGCGTTACGGAGATGTTTAGCAAACTCAAGTGGCAGATTCTGTAAGAGAGGCGCTCTGCATCGCGGTGTAGCTTCCTGTCCAGCTTTCGAGAGGGTGCGTTTCTGGATGAGGTATCGAATATGTTCGTTCCCCCTACTTATGCCTCCAGAGGAGATCACGAATGTAAAATTAGAGAGATTAGAGCGCTCACTGAGGCTTTCCGGCAATTGTTCTTCCCGCGAACCATACGCGACTGCAACAGGAAGGGAGGTAATGACAGTGGCACGTATAGTGCTCTCCGCCACATACCGTTGGGTGGCTTGCGGAATATAAATGTAGATGTAGATGTAGCACTTGCACGCTGCGTTCTCGATTATTTGCTGGATGAATTCCAATCTCCGCTTCCTCTACAGCTTTTACCCTCTACAGCTCCCCTCTATTGCCTTGGAAGTTATTCCCTAATGTTTTAACACATGTCCTATCAACCTGTTCCTCCTTCTTGTCAGTGTTTTCCATAATGTTCCTTTCATCCTCAATTCTGCAGAGAACATCCTCATTCATTTCCTTATGTGTCCATAAAATTTTCAACATTCTTCTGTTTCTCCGTATCTCAAATTACACTCCTGGAAATGGAAAAAAGAACACATTGACACCGGTGTGTCAGACCCACCATACTTGCTCCGGACACTGCGAGAGGGCTGTACAAGCAATGATCACACGCACAGCACAGCGGACACACCAGGAACCGCGGTGTTGGCCGGCGGATGGCGCTAGCTGCGCAGCATTTGTGCACCGCCGCCGTCAGTGTCAGCCAGTTTGCCGTGGCATACGGAGCTCCATCGCAGTCTTTAACACTGGTAGCATGCCGCGACTGCGTGGATGTGAACCGTATGTGCAGTTGAGGGACTTTGAGCGAGGGCGTATAGTGGGCATGCGGGAGGCCGGGTGGACGTACCGCCGAATTGCTCAACACGTGGGGCGTGAGGTCTCCACGGTACATCGATGTTCTCGCCAGTGGTCAGCGGAAGGTGCACGTGCCCGCCGACCTGGGACCGGACCGCAGTGACGCACGGATGCACGCCAAGACCGTAGGATCCTACGCAGTGCCGTAGGGGACCGCACCGCCACTTCCCAGCAAATTAGGGACACTGTTGTTCCTGGGGTATCGGCGAGGACCATTCGCAACCGTCTCCATGAAGCTGGGCTACGGTCCCGCACACCGTTTGGCCGTCTTCCGCTCACGCCCCAACATCGTGCAGCCCGCCTCCAGTGGTGTCGCAACAGGCGTGAATGGAGGGACGAATGGAGACGTGTCGTCTTCAGCGATGAGAGTCGCTTCTGCCTTGGTGCCAATGATGGTCATATGCGTGTTTGGCGCCGTGCAGGTGAGCGCCACAATCAGGACTGCATACGACCGAGGCACACAGAGCCAACACCCGGCATCATGGTGTGGGGAGCGATCTCCTACACTGGCCGTACACCACTGGTGATCGTCGAGGGGACACTGAATAGTGCACGGTACATCCAAACCGTCATCGAACCCATCGTTCTACCATTCCTAGACCGGCAAGGGAACTTGCTGTTCCAACAGGACAATGCACATCCGCATGTATCCCGTGCCACCCAACGTGCTCTAGAAGGTGTAAGTCAACTACCCTGGCCAGCAAGGTCTCCGGATCTGTCCCCCATTGAGCATGTTTGGGACTGGATGAAGCGTCGTCTCACGCGGTCTGCACGTCCAGCACGAACTCTGGTCCAACTGAGGCGCCAGGTGGAAATGGCATGGCAAGCTGTTCCACAGGACTACATCCAGCATCTCTACGATCGTCTCCATGGGAGAATATCAGCCTGCATTGCTGCGAAAGGTGGATATACACTGTACTAGTGCCGACATTGTGCATGCTCTGTTGCCTGTGTCTATGTGCCTGTGGTTCTGTCAGTGTGATCATGTGATGTATCTGACCCCAGGAATGTGTCAATAAAGTTTCCCCTTCCTGGGACAATGAATTCACGGTGTTCTTATTTCAATTTCCAGGAGTGTATTTTATTGTCTGCTGTTCTGGTTTTCGTATGGTCCACGTTTCACTACCATGTAATATGTGCTCGAAACGTACGTTCTCAGAAATTTCTTCCCCGAATTAAATGTTTCTCACAAGTAGACTTCTCTTGGGCATGAATGCCCTTTTTGTCTGTGTTAGTTTGCTTTTTATGTCCTCATTGCTCCGTCCACCACGGGTTATTTTTGTGCCTTGGTAGCAGCATTCCTTAACTTCATCTGTGATCAACAATCCTGATGTTATGTTTCTCTTGGTTCTCACTTCTGTTTCTTCACAGTAGTTTCGCCTTTCTTCGATAAACTCTAAACCCATATTCTGCACTCATTAGACTGTTCATTCCGTTTAACACGAACTGTAATTCACCTTCACTTTCATTGAGCATAACAACGTCATCAGTGAGTTTTTCATTGATATTCTTTCACCCTGAATTTTAATCCCACTCTTGAAACTTTCTTTTATTTCCGGCATTACTTCTTCGTCGAATAGATTGAACAATAGGTTTGAAATACCAAGCCCTATATTACATCCTTCTTAATCCGACTACTTCCTTCCTGGGCTTTGAGTCTTATTTTTCCCTCTTGGTTCTTGTTAATATTGTATATACCAAGTCTTTAACTTCTCCTACTTGTCTCAGAATTTCAAACAAGTTGCACCATTTTCCCCGTCGAAAAGTTTTTCTCGGTGGACAAAGCCATGAGATTGTCTTTCTTTTTCTTCGATTAGCAGCCGCAACATCAGAAATGCCTTTCTGGTACCTTTACCTTTCTTAAAGGCAAACTGATGGTAATTTAACAGATCCTCGTTTTTTTTCTAATTCTTGTGGAAGTGAGAGAATTTAACAACATGAAAATTACGCTGTTGGTTGCTGCTAAGTGAACGTTTTACTCATAGGTAGGCGATGTTTTTCCAAAGAGATTCTGAGCGGAGCAAGCACAGGAGACATATATTGTATTTTCAGTATTATAGCAGTCAACACACTCGTGGTAGACATATTTCTGATAGAACTCAAGACATTTGGCTTGTTTCTCTTTTGAGCGTGATAAATATTCAGTGTTCGTTCAAAACGCATAAAAGTAGTGTAAATGGTAACTGGTAATCTAATCAGTTCGAGAGTAGGTCCAAAACCACCTACTTTAACATTTTTGGTAAGGATTTCATATCGAGGCATTTTAAGCAACTGACAGCTGACTCAATTGAACGATGTTGATAGTGTATCCTTGGTGTTTTCGAAACTAACATGAAGTGTACTGATAGTTTACAATTAAATGTCTCGACTTACCTTACGTTCTTACGTATTTTTAAGCTAAATCTGCAGGAACAAAACTGTGACGCAGAGTGTGTCCTGACTTGATAGCAACATGTGAACCTGACATTCCAGACTGTTTGATGTGCTTAAAAAACGACAAGTATATTATGAGTGTTTCTATTCGTCCTACAGTATATTGGTAGTACAGTAAATTGTGGTACCATGTGTCCCAGGCTCAAAGTTGATACATTTGTTGCGGAGTCCATTTTACCACCCCGCATGCAGTGTAAAATGTAAACGGCACCAGTACTTGTTCACTCAGTCAGCATGTGGTCTAAACCAGGAAGTAGCTCCGTAGAGTGTGAAACATCGTGGATAATTCAAACCGAGAAGAAGGCGACATGATTTTCGCGTGGGGTCGAGAAAAATCATGAAGTAGCATACTTGTGTCCGATCCAATTATCGACGTAAATACCAACCACTTCTGAGGCCTGTTGTAATGGTCATTTCGACAGTCAAAGTTGACAGATGGGAGCTTGGTTCAGTCCGTCAAGATGAAGTACCTGCTCTGCCAACCAAACATTGTGGTACCAGTCGGCGAGCGTTGAAATCAGGAGCCTGTCGAAGGTGAGGCTGACCGCTGGAAGAAGGATTACAGCAAAATAACATCGAGTTGGAGTGCCCTCCTTCAGAAAGCGCAGCCAGGCGTCGACCCACGCTATCTTGGTACTTAGTGTAGCAGATGGCGCCACGCCGAAAGCTCTTACGCACAGTTGTGACGTTGCATCAGGTTTGTTAAGGATTGGAAGAGTATTAATGTGAACAACAGGTGGCAGAGCATAATGAAACTGGGAAAAAGATAAATGGGATGAACATTGAGGAAAGCAACGAGACAGTAGTTGCGATAGTATTAGAGTGAATTTGATGACTATAAGCCTGAAATAGACGTATCTGAGAAAGATGATGAAAGTGAGAGTGTATTGTGTGAAAGGGAAGTGAGTATCGCAAGTAATACACATTTCGTACTTGGTGTAGAAGATGGAAATGAGGACCTAGGGAAAGAGGCAGGTTGATGGAAATATTAGAGAACGCAGCTAGGACACTGAGGTGAATCTCTGTACGGTAAAAACAAGTGGCATAAGAGAGGGGGATGAAAATCTGAATAAGGGTATTGTATTGTATGGAATTGGGGACCTAGAAACGACGGAGTGGTGCATGGGGGCTTAATTAAATATGATTGAAAATACTTTTTATTTTTCGTAGCTGTATGTCCGATTACGCTGTGTCTCGTAATCGGTTGGCCCTGACTAGTATTATTACGCAATCTGACTGCATAGAATAACAACAAACAATGAAAGAAAATTTTCGTAAACACAGTTAATTAATTAAGTCCCCAGCAACTATAAAACCTACTAAACCAAAGCAAAAGTATAACTGTTCTGTATGTGAAAGTATGACTCAACGCACATCTGGCACGGTTCTTCTTCAACAAGACAAGAATTTTTAAATACCAATTATACTGACGTGATAAAAGAAAATTAGAAATACTATAATTGCGCAAGAAAGCAGAATTAAACTCTAATACAAGAACACACGCCAGATGCTTTGTTGACTGAACCTGTAATGACGCATTATTTAGGACACTGAAATAAAAAGAAACGGAGTTTATTACCTCATTTATATTGATGAAAATCACTCTAATCCTTACATGAAAATCACTCTAATCCTTACATTATATCTCACACCGACTCTCTACTATCACATTTCAACCAGAACTCTCCAATATCACATCTCAGCAAGCACTGCCTAATAGCACATCTCAACAAACACTCTCTGCTACAACATCTCAGCACAGACTACCCCGAGTCCTCGACAGGCACTGACTACTACGAGCTCTCTCCAAGCACTGACTACTACGAGCTCTCGACAAGCACTGTGGAGGCGGCTTAATAATACTCTTTGGCGCAATCTCTGGCGCAGTGGCTCAGTGTAGCCACCTTTCATATGCCCCTCCTCCACAGGCCAGAATTTGATGGTATTTTTTGCCAGCATTGGTGGTGAAAATACCACCAAATTCGTCCACAAAACTACAGACAAAAATAAAAGATAATATTAATACCTAAATATCACATAATTAGTTAAAATTTTGGCTTTGCACTGACCTTTCAGTAACCTAATATATGAAATACAGTAAGCAATACAACTTCTTTTCATACATGTGACTTTACATAAGAGTTCACACAATACACAAAAAATCAGTTTACACGAATGTTCACATAAAATGCTTTCAATGATTAGTTTATACAAAAAAAGACACCAACAGGTGACATCTTTTCAGTAGAAGCAGTCCATCAGTGGTACCCAGTAAAGTTTATCAGGTACACCCAGCAACAAGTCACATTAGTTCAGTAGAAGCAATCCATCAGTGGCACCCAGCAATGTTGAGTAGGTGCAGACAGCAAGAAGTAACATCATTTCAGTAGAAACAGTTCTAACAGTGGCACGCAGCAATGTTGAGTAGGTGCAGACAGCAACAAGTGACTTCATTGCAGTAGAAGCAGTTCCATTAGTGGCACCCAGCAATGTTGAGTAGGTGCAGACAGCAACAAGTGACTTCATTTCAGTAGAAACAGTTCTAACAGTGGCACCCAGCAATGTTGAGTAGGTGCAGACACCGGCAAGTGTCATCATTTCCATAGAAGTAGCTTCATCTGTGCACCCAGTAATGTTGAGCGGGTGCAGACACCAACAAGTGACTTCATTTCAGTAGAAGCAGTTCCATTAGTGGCACCCAGCAATGTTGAGTAGGTGCAGACAGCAACAAGTGACTTCATTTCAGTAGAAGCAGTTCCATTAGTGGCACCCAGCAATGCTGAGTAGGTGCAGACAGCAACAAGTGACTTCATTTCAGTAGAAGCAGTTCCATTAGTGGCACCCAGCAATGTTGAGTAGGTGCAGACAGCAACAAGTGACATTATTTCAGTAGAAGCAGTTCTAACAATGGCACCCAGCAATGTTGAGTAGGTGCAGACGCCGGCAAGTGACATCATTTCAGTAGAAGCAGTCCATCAGTTGCACCCAGCAATGTTGAGCAGGTGCAGACACCAACAAGTGACATCATTTCAGTAGAAGCAGTTCCATCAGTTGCACCCAGCAATGTTGAGCAGGTGCAGACATCAACAAGTGACATCATTTCAGTAGAAGCAGTCCATCAGTTGCACCCAGCAATGTTGAGCAGATGCAGACACCAACAAGTGACATCATTTCAGTAGAAGCAGTTCCATTAGTGGCACCCAGCAATGTTGAGTAGGTGCAGAGAGCAGTCCATAATATTCACTATCACTGATCACACTGTTCATCAAAGTTTATAAGCAGAAATTAAACATGTCCTAGTGGCACCAATCATGTAGAAAAAGTACAAGTAACAGTCCATAATATTCACTATCACTGATCACACAGTTCAGGCATGAACAATAGTTTGAATGCACATACAAATGCTTTTACAATGCTCTTACACTAAACATACAAATTCTAATAAACACACAAATGATATCAGGTAATTGTCATATTAACTATTACAAATACTCAAATATCAGTAAACCTATAATATTTATGGGTGTCAGTGCAAGCCACAACAAACAAATAAAATAATATTTAGGAGATAGGTGGGTAGGATTAGGAACGGAAAACACACAAAACACACTCACTCATCTTTCATCCACATTAAGCACTACTGTGTAACTGAATAGTGTTAACTGTGTAAATGCAATTCTGCCAAAATCTGATGTTCATCATGTGTATCAAGTAGTAGTCGCAGCAATGTATAACAGTCAATAATAGTTAAGTCAATGTCATAGTCATCATGTCAAGACCAATGTTTGCCAAGCCAGATCAAATGTACTGTTGTTGAACAACTGTCAGTGAGCCAAGATATGCTAATACTTCCTCTCTTCAAAAAAAAGTATATACTGCTTAGTGATTTAACAAAGTGTGTGTATAGACTATCTTCCTTCTACTTTAGTGTTCTAGTCTGCTATCTTCATCCTCCTTGTTCCATAAGACCAACAAAAAAAACAAAAAATATGCTCCTCACTTACTTTACCTCTTATATACGAAAACTCCAATAATCATCAGCATCACATAATCTCAGTAATACCTCAATAATACCTCTTCAATACGTCGATACATATAAATCTTATCATCATTATCATTTACCTTACCTCTTGTCCACAAAAACTCCAATAATCATCAACTTCATATAATCTCAATAATACCTCTTCAATACGTCGATGCATGTAAACCTTATCATCAATATCATTTACCTTACCTCTTGTCCACAAAAACTCCAATAATCATCAACTTCATATAATCTCAATAATACCTCAATAATACCTCTTCAATACGTCGATACATATAAACCTTATTGCCAATATCATTTCACTTCCATAACAACTCTTTCCTCTAGTCAGTCTCCTCGAACAAGTACAGACAAAATCCTAATGCAAACCTCATCATCCCATACAATCCGAAGACACACTGTCAACACACAACCTCTGTGTAATCCATCTGAGCCAAATCTTCTACTCATTATGAATTATAAACAAAGAAATGCATACATGACCTCTAACAGACTTAGTTCGAATAACTTTCAGTAATTAATTACGATTACGGAATGTGAATGATCATAATATTTCACAGTGTGTACACCACTTCAAGAATTATGGCAGAAGCAAACATGTGGAGTATTTTTTGTGTCAAGTGTCACTTCCTATTTCAATTGCTCACGAAAAATGCAGTGTAATAACTGTCAGTGGTCTAAACCTAGTTTTGGTATGTCATGTCGTTAGCTTCCTTCCTATTAGCATAAATTTTTACAGCTTCCATAAAACCTCCAGCTCATGTCACTTCTATGAAGTTTCTTGTACTAATGTTGTTCGTCGAATTATAGCAGTTCATTTTCTTATCTTAAAAAATATAAGGTACTGAGCGTAAGCAAACCATGCAATAGCGAGTAAATATACCAGTAGAGAACAGAATGTCAACAAGTGGATGCAGCACAATTCTTACAACAAGGCTCTGCCAAGTGAACAATCTGTAACCTGTACCATAGTGTAACCTAAACTCTATGTTCGTACACTGTACATCAGCATTGCTATATACCAAATTAAAGAGTAGTTGTGACGACAAACAGAAATGTATAAATATGCAATCCATATGCATAGCAGTAAACATATGTTATCTAATATAATAAACAGGTCATTAGCATCATATCAGCATAAGCAAATAAATGTTCATATGTCATCTTAATAAGTAAACATGAAAGCGCAAGCAGATAAATCACAAAGTATAACTTACATACATATCAGCACAACTAATCAGGTGACAATTATAATTTAAATAAATAAGCACAGCAGGCACATAATTAAAAAATATGACATCAGTGAAAAAGCAGCGCAGCCAAGCGATGCATAATATATACAAATAACAATCCTGTTCATTAATAAAACATTGACAAAAATCACCAAATGTACGCAAGCACGTCGCTTCACACGTAAATTCATAGAACATGAAATTAGCACAAAGTATGAATCACGTAATCGCGAGCAGCAAATTACGTCTAAAGTACGTACCTAAGTGGAAATATGTTACCTGAAAAATGAACTCAATTAATAGTTACCCTTTTTAGTTTATTAGTTTCTTCTTCGAAATTACATTCTTTCTGAAATTTTCTCGATAGCAA
Source organism: Schistocerca serialis cubense (assembly GCF_023864345.2). NCBI lineage: Eukaryota > Metazoa > Arthropoda > Insecta > Orthoptera > Acrididae > Schistocerca > Schistocerca serialis. The sequence goes on from NC_064645.1 coordinate 540,926,747, forward strand.
GTCCTCTTAACGTCGGAGACACACAGAATTTACCTGAAGTTCTTAAATATTTTATACAACCGTATCCTGAAAAATACTGAATGTTAATAACATAATTCATCAAGTCACTATAGCTTTATACTGAATTTAGTCGGAGAAATTAAACTGTGTATTTGATTACGGCTGTCAGTGCATTCGCACTGAGCGCTCGATCAGCTGTAGGCGCGTGACGTAGGAAGCAATTGTTTGCGGTCAACGACTGCTTTGTGCGGCGCGCAGACTTGACTGTTGCTTTGAGCATGTGCCGCCGCCAAAACACAGCGCGGTATCCTTGTATTCTCTGCCTGTTTACATGTAGCTGTTGGTTTCTCTAAAGTATGTCATTCCACAAAAATTTTAACGTTTGATATATGATGTATTCCCTTAGAGCGTCGTGATTTAAGAGTTTCTACTTCGACAGTGTTATCATGAATAATTTTACGAATTCTATATGGACCGTTATAAAGCAGAAAAAATTTGCGACACAAGCCTTTTCCTTTGTGAGACAAACGATGAGACTTAATTAACACTTTTTGATCAACTGACAAGATTTTTGAACGACCAGGACGCTTAGCTGATTTCTCTCTTCTAGCAGCCGCAGATGCAATATTTTGCAGAGCCATGTTCACAACTTCAGAATGCCGTAGTTTCCGTGTAGGCGGAAAAGGAACGATTTCAGATATGCGATTTGTCGGTGCTTTGTTTTTTAATATCAGTAAAGGCGGTAAAGAAGTTGAATCATTATGGAGTTCATTCATAATGTTTTGAAAAATATGAAGATGCTGATCCCACGTTCTGTTATTCTGATGACAATAAAGACGACACAATTTATTGATTTCTTTCATCCATCTCTCTGAAGCGTTAGATTGAGGGTGAAAAAGTGAAATGAAGATTGGTTTAATTTTACGACGCTGTAGAGTACGAAGCCAAATTTTAGAACGAAACTGTGATCCATTATCTGATATAACCTTATCAACATGACCAACTTCCTTAAGAAAATGTTTGAAAAAGCGTTAGATACTGAACGAGCTGTTGCTTTGCGTAAAGGTGTAAAACATACATATTTTGACGTCAACTCCACTGCTACGAAAATGTACGCAAAACCATTAGTAGAACGAACCACTGGACCGAACAAATCAACTGCAGCCATGTCCATTAATTTCGCTGGAATGATAGGAAACAACGGTGCTCTGTGAGAAACTGTTGGCGGCTTAGCCTTTTGACATAATTTGCATTTGGCCAGAACAGATCGAATACGTTTTTCCATATTACTGAAGTAGCAATTTTCTCGTAATTTATGAAAGCATTTTCTGGGACCAAAGTGTGCATAACTGAAATGCGTATACCAAATCAATTTATTGACCCACTCATCAGGAATACAAACTAACCAAACAGAGTTGTCGACCGATTTTCGTTTAAAAAGAATGTCATTGCGAACTAAATAATGCTGTCTAATCGCTACGCTTTCCTTTCTCCTCCACTTCTCCTTAATGTCCTTCCAGATTAGATCCTTATTTTGCTCTTTAGCGATGTCCTGGAGCGAAGACGAAATAAAGTTCTCAAACGCAACACCTTGAATATACATCAAACAATAATTGTTTTCTATGCCGTCCTCTTCAGCACTTTGTTTCAAACCCATAGGTGCACGTGATAAAGCATCGGCAACAATATTTGAAGAACCCTGTATGTAAACAATACTAAAGTCAAATTCCTGTAGGTACAACGCCCATCGTGACAATCTGCCATGAGTTAATTTTGTCGACATAAGAAAGTCCAGAGCTCGATGATCGGTGTAAACCTTAGTATGTGTGCCAAACAAAAATGTCCCAAATTTTGTGAAAGCCCAAACAACAGCCAAAGCTTCAAGTTCCGTAATCGAATAATTCTTTTCTGATTTAGAGAGAACACGACTTCCAAATGCAACAGTCTTCTGTACTACAACGCCGTTTTCTTCTATCTCTTGAAATAAATGTGCACCTAGGCCTTTGTATGATGAGTCTGTCGCCAAACAAAAATCTTTAGATAAATCCGGATGTGAAAGAAGTGGAGCAGCAACTAAAGCATCACGAAGTTGTTCAAATTCTGATTGAGCTTCCTCATCCCAACACCAATTAGATTTCTTTCCAGATAGTTCACATAAACGAGGCGTGGCCAAATTGTCCAATCTAACAAAGCGTCTAAGAAAATTACAGACACCAAGAAAACTACGAACATCACTTTTTGTGGTAGGAACAGCATAATTACGAATAGCGTCAAGTTTCTATGGATCAGGAAGAATACCTTCCGTAGAAATAATGTGACCGAGAAATTTCACCTGAGAACGACCAAATTCAGATTTTTCCAAGTTTACTGTAATGCCAACTCTTGCAAAGATACGTAACAATGAATCCAAAATTTTGTTGTGCTCACTCCAAGAATGTTTAGCAATAAGAATATCGTCAACATATGAAGTAATGTTGTCACGAAGATAAACAGGTAAAATTTCGTTTAAGCTAGGAATGAATGCTGATGAAGATACAGTAAGTCCAAACGGTAATTTCCGAAGTCACTTTTGGGTAAATTAGTCATATCAGGTTATTGTTTACTTACTCTCTAGATAGATTGATAGTCGAAGAGTTGATTTGACAGATGCAAAGAATAGGAAAAGAGTAGGCAGCGGTGCAGAAAACTAAAAGAGAAATAGCACCACTACAGCTCAGGGCCCTATGCTCGCTACGGCACATATTCACTTAGAGTAGTGAATCCCCTGAGGACTCTAATAGCCGCACATAATTTCCAGTTTGTGTCTTAGTGGCCAATTCGGTGGAAGTGCGCACGTAAATTGATCTAGCCATGAACATGGATGTATGTCATTCTTTGAATTGCGGAAGATCTTAAATTTCCGAACAGTTAAGAAGTGTTTATAGTCAAAGTTTTCGCCTCGTGGCGACAAAGACCTACCGCGTCTGTCCCAGTCACAATGACGATTATTGTTAAATTCACGCGCCTGGCGCTCTCTTGTTGCATCCCGTACATGAAACAAATTACTTTCTTCAAAGCCCTCTGCTATCTGTGATTCTAAATTTCTTCTACTGTCTTTTCCTACGATTTCACCTTCAATTTGTTTGACTTGCTTTCGTAATGCCTCAACTTCCCTTTTAACGCGTTCATTGAATTTTCCCTGATTTTCAACATGCTTATTTGTGTTCTGATACTCTTCAGTTTCTGCAAATGGCAATGGTGCTGTATCATCTGAATCTCTGTCCCCATTTAAACTAAGACTTGTCAATTTATCTGAAATCTCCTCAACTCTTTCCGATAAATCACCTATTTGTTCTTTCTGTTTATTTACGTCTTCCGTAAGTGTCGCGACTCGGGTTTCAGTATTGACACATTTGGTAGCTAGCTGTTCATATTGTTGTGTTAGGTTATTTAATCTGTCATTTGGTACGGATTCCTCAATTCTCTCAAATATTTCTTCCTTATCCTTTGCACGCTGTAAATTTAACTCTGAAAATTTCTGTACTATCACGCGATCTCTTTCTTCCTGTTCTCTATCCTGTTCCCTTTGTCTAATCTCTACTGCAATTAATCTATTATTGTGAGCATTCAAAATCGGTTGTACTTCTTCTCTGATTTCTTTCTTTAATTCATCTTTCATGTATTTGAAACATGTCCCTATTCGTGAGTCTAACCGTGTTTCCATTGTTCCCATTTCAGTGTTAATTGTCCCTATCTCTGTTTTTAATTCAGATCCTAACTGTGATCCCAATGAGTCTAACCGTGTTTCCATTGTTCCCATCTCTGTTTTAATTGTTCCTATCTCAGTTTTAATTGTTCCTATTTGTGATCCGTGTGAGTCTAACCGTGTTTTTAATTCAGATCCCAAATTTAATATCACACCCATCAACTGCTCCATATTAACTTGTTCGAAATTCTTTTCGCCCCTAACATTTCCCGCGAAACCAACTTCTTTCGTCATAGCTGTAAAGCTATCTGTGTTCGATACTATTTCAGAATCTTCTATCGTTAATCTCGTATTCTGTGAATTTTCTGATTGAGAAAAACTTGAAATGGTTCCTGACTATTTTCCCGACTTATTACATTGTTTTCAACTCCATTATTCATCGTACTGTTGTCCTGTGTTGGCGAGTTCGCCATGTCAACAATTTCGTCATTCTCACTATTCATCATATTCGCCTTTTTCATTGATCGCGTAATCATTTACAAAACATAAAAAAATTCGTCACTGTACGAAAATTACACACAATGACTCTTTATCTCCAACAATACCATTTACATGCAATGTTTCCCTCAAACACGATTAATCGAACAATTGAAATAATTGCACTAAATTGTCAAACGCGTATACAAGATAACAAATCAAATTCCGAGAAAAAATACCATTAGAAGAATGACAATTACCAAATCTACACATGCAAAATAGACTCCAATTACTAAAGTACAAATTACTACAACAATACTACTGTCTACTATTTTCACAATCAGAAGAATTCCAAGGGACGATCCGAAGCAGCGGTCGCCACGTGCATGGGCGCTTAATTAAATATGATTGAAAATACTTTTTATTTTTCGTAGCTGTATGTCCGATTACGCTGTGTCTCGTAATCGGTTGGCCCTGACTAGTATTATTACGCAATCTGACTGCATAGAATAACAACAAACAATGAAAGAAAATTTTCGTAAACACAGTTAATTAATTAAGTCCCCAGCAACTATAAAACCTACTAAACCAAAGCAAAAGTATAACTGTTCTGTATGTGAAAGTATGACTCAACGCACATCTGGCACGGTTCTTCTTCAACAAGACAAGAATTTTTAAATACCAATTATACTGACGTGATAAAAGAAAATTAGAAATACTATAATTGCGCAAGAAAGCAGAATTAAACTCTAATACAAGAACACACGCCAGATGCTTTGTTGACTGAACCTGTAATGACGCATTATTTAGGACACTGAAATAAAAAGAAACGGAGTTTATTACCTCATTTATATTGATGAAAATCACTCTAATCCTTACATGAAAATCACTCTAATCCTTACATTATATCTCACACCGACTCTCTACTATCACATTTCAACCAGAACTCTCCAATATCACATCTCAGCAAGCACTGCCTAATAGCACATCTCAACAAACACTCTCTGCTACAACATCTCAGCACAGACTACCCCGAGTCCTCGACAGGCACTGACTACTACGAGCTCTCTCCAAGCACTGACTACTACGAGCTCTCGACAAGCACTGTGGCGCAATCTCTGGCGCAGTGGCTCAGTGTAGCCACCTTTCAGTGGCTTCGTCCCCGCAATAGCTCTCAGTGGTTTACAACCCCACAACAGGCTACAGCAGTCCACTCACCCCACATCGAACCCAGGGTTACTGTGCGATTCGGCCCCAGTGGACCCCACCGGGAACGTCTCACACCAGACGAGTGTAGCCCCAATGTTTGCGTGGTAGAGTAATTGTGGTGTACGCATACGTGGAGATAGTGTTTACACAGAAGTCGAGACATAGTGTAACTGAGGCGGAATAAGGTGAACCAGCCCGCATTAACCGACGCAGATGGAAAACCACCTTAAAACCATCCACAGACTGGCCGGCACACTGGACCTTGACACTAATCCGCCGGGCGGATTCGTGCCAGGGCCAGCACGCCTTCCCGCCCGGAAAGCGGTGCGTTAGACCGCACGGCTAACTGGGCGGACGGAATAAGGGTACCCAGAAAACTATTCACGATGATCCGTTATAGGAAAAATACAAGAAGAATAATATGAGTGTGAGTGGTATAACAGCAAAAGAGGTTAAAGGAGAACGATCACTGTAGCTGTCGTTGACAAAACTAACAAGGAGAAGCATGGAGACGTGATGATTCGAAAATATACATGGAGGACAGGATTTTTATAATATAATGAGGAGAAAGGTTGTAAAAGTAAGTTATAAGAGAATAAAGAAGGTATATGACTAGAGTTGGGTTGCAGATGGTAGTTCGGATGATTCGGGGGTGGGGACCAAACAGCGAGGTCATCGGTCCCATCGCATTAGGGAATGGATGTCGGCCGTGCCCTTCCAAAGGCACCATCCCGGCATTGGTCTGAAGCGTTTTAGGGAAATCACGGAAAACCTAAATCCGGATGGCCGGAGGCGGGTTTAAACCGTCGTCCTCCCGAATGCGAGTCCAGTGTGCTACCACTGCGCCACCTCGCTCGGTTGCAGATGAATATGATAAATGTAGCGATAGTGAATCGTGGAAGTGAATTATGAAGTAATAAATCATATGAAAATTCTAGTAACATTGAGGCGGAACCATTGATTACACGAGGAGACATGATTCGACGAGGAGCAACAGTATCGACTGAGGAATTAAAGTGGAAAAAAACATGGTGGGGTCTAAGATAGGCTAGGCTCTGAAAAATATTGTTGATCTCAAAGTGTTCAGGGCCAGGTAACACGAGAAACGTTACATATATTAAGCAAATGAAAAAAGTGGGACCCATGACTCGAGTAAAACAAATGTCAGCAGAGAGATGTAATTAATGGTGGTTAGACCCAGTGAGTTATCAAAAAGCAACAGTTGAGCACAGGTGAAATGTAAATATTTGAAGATGGTGGTAGTAATTAATTCTGCAGAAATGTAGTGCATTTTGCAAAGATAGAAAGGATTTGTTTTAATGAAAGTACTTCAAGTAAATCGAGGTGTTTCAAGCAACAGAGGTCACTGCAAATGTATATCTCGTTAAAAGTAGTATTATCGTATAACAGTAACACAAAAAATTATATATATATATATATATATATATATATATATTTCATATATTTATCTGATTTAGCGGTAGATTAGCGAAAAGTATCAATTTTGAATTGTGCACAGAAAGGCAGGTTTTACAAAATAAATAGTATTATGAGAAGTGCGTTGTGAAAATAGAATAAACGCTACCAATGTAAAACAGAGAGCCCGAGTACTTCGAGGGAGTGCATGATGAAAGGAACTAATCCCAAGTAACCTGCGAAATTTGGGCACAAAAAGAACTGTACAATTGGATTTCGATTAATTAGTAATTCTTTCTTCTTAATTATTTTCTATAATTACATGCGACATTTTGATAATTAGTTAGGTGTAATATTTTACCACATTTTCACAAAAAATCATTTAAATTTAGGGTGTATGTAAAGGTATTGCTCTAGGAAGCCTTTATAAATAATTTTCTCTTTATTATCATATTTACTAGAAACTGTTATTATATTAAAATAATATAGTTACATGATCACAAGTGTTTCGATGTTTTTGTATATATTTTTGTTGTAAGAGAGTCTGTTCTCGACTATAGAAACTGAACAGTAGAGTGGTAGTGCGGTTACGAGGAGAACGTCGTGTGGCGCGGTTGGTATGTTGGTTTACCTGTATAATGTCATGGATAAAACATTTAAATGGCTATGTGCACCGTATCGATGTAACTGCAGATAGACGTTACGAATATTGAGCAAATACTGCTTTGGTTTTATGCGTAGATGAACGAAGCCAGTTTTCGCGTATGCAACAACAGTGAGTCATTTGTGAAATATAGAACATACATTTTGGGGACCGTGCTTTCATGTGAATAGACCATGACTTGCGGCGTATCAAGAACTGAACTGGAACTGTTTCGCGGCTGCCAAGCGGTAGGCCATTTTAACCATTGGAAAAATGCTCATATCATACCACATAGAAGCGAATATAGTCCTACTTCAAACACTGATAGAAATATGGATACCGGCTGCCTCATTCTACCTTACTTAACATCTTTTAGAATTTTCCCAAAAATTTTGCTTGGGGATATATTCGCGCTCTTTATGACATCAACTTTCAGTTTCTCCTTCTTTTTATTCCTCTCCCACTGGCACTGTCTCCTTCAAGTCCCTAGCACTGTTCTGTTACTGTCAACTATGTTCCACTGCCCCTGTGCCTGTCTCTCGCACACTGCCACCGTCTTCTTGACTCTCTCTATACCACAACCACTATCTACTACCGTCCAGTTCTCATTACTTTTCCGTCTTTTTCCCATTGCCACTCTCTCCCTCTCTCTCAGTGTAAAAAAGTGCTAATATGTTGTCATGGCAAAAGTTTTGGGAATATTCTTAAAGGCTCCGTGGAAAGTAGAGTGAGTCAATTCGTGCCCCACTTTTCACTCAGTGTTTTTAAACAAGAGTATATTCGCATTTTGTGCTCTGGTAGGAACATTTTTCCTCTGATTCCCTTATTTTCCTTGCTCCAGCGGAATAGATCACTCATATGAAAATAACTCTACGGAGTAGTAAAGTCTTCATAGTTTACTTACGTGAAACTGAAATAATGCAAGACTAATTTAATATTTCAGGCCGTATTTGACGAGAAAAAAATTATATATGCTTCAGCAAAAAACACGGGTATTCCAGTACAGCTCTGATGACAACTGAGACATTTTACAGCATATTTCTCCGTCGTAGATCACTTTAAAAACTGTATTTTTGCGTCGGACCTTACGTACGTACTTTATGTATACAAGTAGGTTGCCTTTCAAACCTCTGTATCTTGGAAACGGATAAAGATATAAAGAAGTCTCGAGTTTATTCGAGATAGGGATCTTAGTAAAGAAATTTAACCACTTGCTCTGCAAAGCCGTCTTGGAATCCGTGGCTCGGTTTTCTAAGGGACTGCCCATGTTCTAATAATGCCTTCATAAGCCGTTAGTTCCCGCTGTAGACCACATCAAATCCAAAAAGAACGAAACGATTTGCTCCATCTGCGTAAGCAGAAAGAAGTGTGTAATACACGTACGTTGACTCTACACAGTAGGACAGTGATAGTAAGACGATCATTCTGTTGGGTATAAAAGTGATCCGTAGCACAACGTATATCCAGAATATTGGATAATACCTTTCTGATACCTACAGAGCCCAAGATATGAGCACCGGAAGAATCCCGTTTTGCGTGCGGCGTTTTGGAACGTGTTAGATTGCATATGTTGTCACATCCATATAGATAGGGGAATGTAACCCCTAAATATGTCAATGGTGCTTATCTAGATTGCGGACACCGAGTAAATGCAATCTTAGAACATAAAGCTGATGAAGACGGCTGCGACAGTACAGGAGTTTATCATTACCTTCAACAGGTGTGCAACAGATTTAGAGACATTGTTTTCAATACAGAATCGTCACCACAGTATGTCGAAACCGTGCAACGAAGTGTCGTGCAACCAAAGAGGATTTTTTTTATTTATTGTGATTTTTTTAAGACAGTTGCGGAAAAGCAGGGTCTAAGCTTCAAATTAACGTAATGCCTGTTTCCTCTTTCAAATGAAATGTTCCTTCTTTTGTCGTGATACTGTAATCTGCCCATCTGCGACTACACTGACTTTTGTAGAGCACCAGCATATAAATGTAGTGGTTGCTCCACAACCTTTGATATTATTTTCCTACCATTTAATCAAACAACGTGACTCCTACTGCCATTGATTCAGTACTGATGCGTGGGATTTAGGTGGAGTGGTGTTCGGGTTTGGTGTTGTGAAGACGTGGGCCCAATTTCAATAATAATTTATTTAACAAGCAGAATGACATATGGAACATAAGTCACTCTAGGAAAACGACTAGCCCTGTGTAGCTCGATTAAATCTCATTGTGGCTCTAATAATAACACAAAATATTGTATTTAAGAATATCCAATATAGAATAAATAAGCTGACCCTAAGATGGGCAACCAAATACAGCATAACAGGTAACAGTGTATGCCTCTCGACCCTCAGTAGTCGTGACACTCGTAAGTCCATAGATCAGAAAGTATTCAACCCATTTAGGACAGAGAATAAGTAATATAGCCACTAACTGCTCCTTGCTCCATAACTACCAATTACTCACAGTGTCTGAGACATCGATCGCTAACAACACTAACGAACTACGTATGCGTAATAATCCAGTTACATGTTTGATACATCAGTCAAGGAAGACGGCGTAACAGATTTCAGTACACTTAATTGAATCGCTGTTCCGATAACAACAAATTCATAGCACAATTCAAAATCATTTTTTACAGAACAGCATCACTGTTGTGATAGAAATAATTTCAATTCTTATTTAATCAACGCAGTTGCTCACTCAGCGTATACTGACGTCAGAGGCTTGCTTATTAACACGAGATTCCCTACCGCATGCCCTACGTGCAATCCACAAACAAACCCTTGAAGAACACTAACAGTTGGCACAACCTATGTCTCGGACAACTTTACTTCTGTGAACATAAATGAGTCGGCATTACGTACTTATAAGCTTTGGATGCCTATGAAAGTTTAGGAGTGTAAATAACCGCGCCAGCAATGTAATTATAGAATTAATTACGGTTCAATAATAGCCAATAGCCAAGGTATCGGTATACTCATGGATATCCCATTAATATTAAAAGTTTTCTATCTCATATACGTGCTGCACGTACAGTGCCGAAATACATAAATATTAATAGTGTCTTGTCTTCGGACGATAAGCAAGTTTCAATGGATTCCACCTTCTAACGATTTGAACATAGACATCGGGATCTGCTACGACGTACATGAGAACGACTACTAGACCAAATATCACCGATGTATTCGAGAAATTGTATAAAGCCTGATATTCTTAAGGTGTTTCTCATAGGAGTGGGAATGTCAACCATGTGATAGAATTAGTACACAGTTAGCTACAGCTACATATATTTCTATTAGTGGATGTCGAGCAATGGTACACCGAATGTAAAAAACTACGATCATTTCTAAACATTGCACTTGTATGTATATATTTGGTAAGAATCAATCTTTTATAATGTCTCGTTGTATTACTTATATTGTCACACGTGTTTTACATTTTCATTGTTAATAAACTGAATCTGTTGTTACCCAGTACCGTCGCAATACATGAAAATTCCCCGATATTGTTTTGACGTCCGTTATGATTCATAATGTTGCATATGTGTTAAGTTCCTTAAACTGTGGTTTGTTATGAAGACATGTAGCATAATACGATTTTAAAAAATGCCATTCTTTCATCATATGTACTGTCAGAAATTTTACATTCATTTCGGTTTAATAATTGTATAATCTGTTGTCATTACAATTACCGTCACAAAGACAGGAAAATGGTCAATAGTTCCAAATCAACTGTCAGAAATTTTACATTCATTTCGATTTAATAATTGTATAATCTGTTGTCATTACAATTACCGTCACAAAGACAGGAAAATGGTCAATAGTTCCAAATCAATTGTGGGTCATAGAGTTGGTTGTTGGCGATGTTCCTCACAGTTTCGTTCTTTGTATACGCTTGTATTAATAGCAAAAATTAAAATTTTTGGAACGATGTTTGTTTATTATATAAAATTGATTAGCTTGGTTCATACAATATCAGCAGATTCCCATCACTCTAGTTATTATCCTCAAAGTCCTCTTGGTTGAACCATAAGATGAGCTGTATTGACGCGAGTTATTTTATTTTAATTACATTTAGATTTTATTTCATTAATTGTTATTACAACAAGTAGATTTTATGTTAGTTGTATTACGTGCTAATGTCATCTAGCCTCATGAAACGTGCCAAAAGCTATTGGCAGTCAGTCCCTATTCCGCAACAGTACCGGCAGAACATGTGTATACTATGTAAGTGCCAAACGTTGCGTTTCTAGAAAGCTATAATGGGCATCAGTTGCCATATTATTCACATGTACATGTTACAGTAACTCACATATGAGTATCTCTGTTACGAAATAATGTAAATACTGATAGTGTCAGTTACTAATTTGTGGCAACATAACGCCTTTGGTAAAACGATACTTTTCACACTTCGTGTGGATAGTGCCTTTGGCAAATATTGTTTTATTTTCATTGCGTATTCTGTGTATTAATATATACATTCAGTTTTATGATCGTTGTTCAATTACACTGGCACCGAAAGGTGAAAAGCTAATCATATCATGTATGGATGTTATAATTACAAGACAGATTTTAACAACGTGTGAAGCAGCAGTGGGAGCAACATCAGTTATGCGTGTATTGTTGTATGTATTCTGTAATCATTTCATGTGTGCGAGCAATTATGAAAGCTGTTCTATGTTACTAACATTAGAAAAAATCTGTTTTATATCTTAGATCTGAAACTGGCTAGATTCTTAGACCAAATTATTAATCACTCCAGATAAAGAAGATTTTATGTGCAATCGTTACTTCATGGGTTCTCGATCCTAAACAGTTTACAACAGATCGCGCACGTACCGATTGCCAATGTCAACAAACTTTAAATGTCCGTATGACAGCGAATACAGCTGGTAGCCCTTAAGGCAGCTTCATACAATTGTAGATAACACGGTGCCTCAAGTTGAACCCAATGCCATAAGAATACCAGCATTATCTCACCCCAGTTGTCCTCCGTGTAAACTACCCGAGCTGTCCCTCGCCGTCACTGCAATGTGTTATGTAACCGGAGATGACACCATCCGTTCCCTCAGCTTGCTATCCGTATGCCAGCCCGTTCGTGTCCCCCAAGGGACTGACGCTGTCACCAACGTCGACTCCTTCGACCACCCGCGCCAAAGACAAACAAGTGTGGCCCGCGCGCCGTCCAATGCCCTGGCGCCAGCCAACAACTTGTCAGCCATAACACGGAGCGGCCTCCGACGCTGACTCAAGTTGAAGTCACTGCTTCCTCTCGAACAGCAGAGAACTGCCCTCCTGTCTACAATGCCTGGAGGCCCAGCCCCTTCGATTAGACAACTTCTGACGGCGCATCAGTACCTGAACCCTGGCGACAACAAGTGTATAGAGATCACAAAAGGGTGGGCCGCACGAGTGTTTCAAGCTTCCCCTCCCTCTGGCTACCCACTACAACCTCGCTTCAAGCAACACGTATCGCGCGATGCAGAGGGAGGGCAATTTAATTTTATATGCCGAAAACAAATGTATTGCGTAGATGATGCAAAGCCACAACCACCTCTGTAGTTAGTTTCTCAGTAAAACTTTCAGTTTTTCCATAAAAAATTAAAACCAATGTTTTTGGATTCACGTACGTTCTCTGCTATGCAGTTTTCTCATCCGCTAAGAAAATATCATTTTTTTCTCATTTTGTAGCCACACGCTGCAGTTTGATAGTGACCGTATTTTTTTCATTGTGGCCAGTAGCTATTGCGATACTTCAAAATACGATACCTAGCTTATTTTGAAGTGTTTACAGTGGAAAATGCAGTCACAGACCAGTTTACGTTTGGTGTGTTTACGGAGATACGTTGCTGCGTACGGTATGTAGCTGACATATCGAAATTGTTTTTAACGGTGAACGGAGAGTGCTACCTCTCCATTCTCGACAAAATACAGGAGATGGATACGAGGTTGGCAGCAATGCGCCACGCGAGCGGCTACTGCCTGCAGCTATGCTGGCTGCGGAGCTGCCTCGTGTTCCTGTTTTGCATATGCTATCGACATAGAACGAAGCTGGAAATTAAAGAAAAACCTAATGAAATGAAAAGACACTGGGAGTCATCTGTCTATGATGCCGGCTGTATGTTTTTTCAGTCTGTGCTACCTGGTTTCAGGAAACAATGGTACCTACACTGAAAAGTGAAAAGCCAAAGAAATTGAAACACCTTTCTAGTACCGTGCAAGGCTATCGCGAGCAGCAGAAATGCCGCAGTACGACGTGGCATGGACTCGACTAATGTCTGAAGTAGTGCTGGAGGGAACTGACACCATGAATTCTGCAGGGCTGTCGATAAATCCGTAAGAGTACGAGGGATTGGAGATCTCTTCTGAACAGCACGTTGCAAGGCATCCCAGTAAAATTCATGTCTGGGGAGTTTGGTGGGCAGCGGAAGTGTTTAAACTCAGAAGAGTGTTCCTGCAGCGACTCTGTAGCAATTCTAGACGTGTGGACCGAGCGAGGTGGTGCAGTGGTTAGCACACTGGACTCGCATTCGGGAGGAGAACGGTTCAATCCCGTCTCCGGCCATCCTGATTAAGGTTTTCCGTGATTTCCCTAAATCGTTTCAGGGATGGTTCCTTTGAAAGGGCACGGCCGATTTCCTTCCCAATGCTTCCCTAACCCGAGCTTGCGCTCCGTCTCTAATGACCTCGTTGTCGACGGGACGTTAAACACAAACTACCACCCCCTAGACGTGTGGGATGTCGCATTGTCCTAATGGAATTTTCCAAGTCCGTCGGAATGCACAATGGACATGAATGGGTGCATGTAATCAGGCAAGACGCTTACATACGTCTCTCCTGTCAGAGTCGTATCTAGACCTATGAGTCCCATGTCCGTCCACTTGCAGACGCCCCACACCATTACAAGGTCCCATGGCTGACATGCAGGGTCCATGGATTTATGAGTTTGTCTGCATACCATGCACGTCCATCCACACGATACAATTTGAAACGAGACTCGTCCGACTAGGCAACACGTTTCCAGTCATCAACAGTCGATTGTCGATACTGACGGGCCTAGGCGTGGCGCAAAGCTTTGTATCACGCAGTCATCAAGGGTAAACGAGTGGGCTCGTAAAGCCCATATCGATGATGTTTCGTTGAATGGTTCACACGCTGACACTTCTTGATGGCCCAGCACTGAAATATGCAATAATTTACGTTAGGGTTGTAGTTCTGCCACGTTGAACGATTCTTCTCAGTCGTCGTTGGTTCCCCTCTTGCAGGATTTTTTTTCCGGCCGCAGCGATGTCGGAGATCGGATGTTTTACCGAATTCCTGATATTCACGGTACACTCATGAAATGGTCGTACGTGAAAATGACCTCTTCATCGCTACCTTGGAGATGCTGTGTTCCATCGCTCGTGCGCCGACTGTAACTTAAATTTTAATAAGCTGTCATTGTAGCAGCAGGAACCAATCTAGCAAGTGCGCCAGGCATTTGTAGTCTTATATAGGCGCTGTCGACCGCAGCGCCGCGTTCTGCCTGTTTACGATCACTCTGTTTGAATACTGCCTATACCAGTTTCTTTGGTGATCATTATACATTAGTGTACTCACAAAGTTACGATTCAGTATACATAACTTTGTTCGCAAAGTTACCTATATTATTTTATTCACGATGTTATGTGTAGTACTGAATTTACTCGCTCATTTATGTATAGTCTGTTCACTTTACAATTACTGTTTTAGGTATGCGCTCTGTGAATTGATAACATGTTCTGCTATCGGTGTTTCAAATGATGCATGACCGATATAGCTGCGCTCAGTCGAAATGTAAAACGGTTGCAGAACAGTACCTGGTATAAGTGAAGCAAATAGGACAAACACACACTCTGTTGACACACGGCTACAGAAAAACAATGGAAATTAACAAGAGGAAACTTGCTCTGCGGTCGAACAATGTACCTGTGCATGTAACAGACAAAAGTGCTTTCGCCTTTAATATATTCTACAGGAAAGCGCTGGAAATGAAAAAAAAATATGACTCTGTTACTGTCGAATAACTGAAGCGAATGCGAAATACAATTGCTGTCAATATATTCTCCTAGATATAAGGGTTAGAAATTAAAATGAAATTGTTGTTTTACGATGTAATAACTAGAGTAGGATTGAAAAAAAAGTGGTTCAAATGGCTCTGAGCACTATGGGACTCAACATCTTAGGTCATCTGTCCCCTAGAACTTAAAACTACTTAAACCTAACTAACCTAAAGACATCACACACATCCATGCCCGAGGCAGGATTCGAACCTGCGACCGTAGCAGTCCCGAGTAGGATTACAGGTCACAGTCTTAGGTTCCTTGGTACCTCCCTCGCTTTCTCTTTCTGTTCTAACTAAGTGTGCACACCTTGCTACAACGTCCTCCCTGTCAGCCACAAATATTCTACTTTTACATTTCTTAAATGTAGCAGACCTTCCGGTTTTTCTTCCGAAAGACTTGTGCCGGCCGCTGTGGCCGAGCGGTTAGAGGCGCTTCAGTTAGGAACTGCGCTGCTGCGACGGTCGCAGATTCGAATCCTGCCTGGCGCATGGATGTGTGTGATGTCCTTAGGTTAGTTAGGTTTAAGTAGTTCTAAGTTCTAGGAGACTGATGAACTCAGATGTTAAGGCCCATGGTGCTCAGAGCCATTTTTCGACAGACCACGAGTACTTTATTTATCAGTAGTTTTCCTTCTGAGAGTGCTCTTCGATAACGTACATTTGCATGATATCGACAGACGCGAAGAATACGCATTAGTAGTAAAGCACTGTGACTGTAACGTGACGGTACAATGCCGACGCAAGCGCGTCAGTCGTGTGCTGTCGAATATTGGCAGACGTCTTTGGTATGGCCTGTACATAATAAATTTTATTTCCGCGTTCTGCCGTCGGCAATTGTAAAATGAAAATGTTATGTAATTAATGTTAAAACAAACAGATCTAAAGCAGACCCGATTGAAAGGTGAGATGAGACAGGAAGTAGACATGCAAACACAGAAAAAAACAGCAGCGCGACTGGTGCGCTGTAGGTTACCCGCGCTGTTGGGGGCTCCGGACGCACGCCCGCCGCGCGGGATTAGCCGAGCGGTCTTAGACGCTGCAGTCATGGACTGTACGGAGGTTCGAGTCCTCCCTCGGGCATGGGTGTGTGTGTTTGTCCTTAGGACAATTTAGGTTCAGTAGTGTGTAAGCTTAGGGACTGATGCCCGTAGCAGGTAATTCCCATAAGATTTCACACACATTTGAACATTTGACGCTCGCCCTCAGGTACTAGTAGCCACGGGGAAGGTCTCTTTACTTCTGTACTCTGTTCTGGCGAAGCGCCACTGCACTGACGGCCTCTTCGATCGCTGCGCCGACGAGCGTCTCCAAGAAGTTGTTATCAGTCGTTCATAGCACTGAAGAGTGCCTCCCGCCATCCTTGCTGACTGTTTCCTGCACGACGGCTACGCTCATAACGTTCACATGTCCCACAGCAGCCGCGCTCTGGCGGCAGCAGCACCACACCACATAGTCCAGAACGTGATCGCCGGGGAAAGTAGCTGCGCCTTTCGACATAGCACAGTGCATTTTCCATGTTTCACGGATTCTGCTTCGTTGTGCAGTAAATGTACTGCACAAAAGAATTAAATGATCATTTTTTCGAAATCCCCTAATTCCCTCCCACGGCGATGAATACACTCCTGGAAATTGAAATAAGAACACCGTGAATTCATTGTCCCAGGAAGGGGAAACTTTATTGACACATTCCTGGGGTCAGATACATCACATGATCACACTGACAGAACCACAGGCACATAGACGCAGGCAACAGAGCATGCACAATGTCGGCACTAGTACAGTGTATATCCACCTTTCGCAGCAATGCAGGCTGCTATTCTCCCATGGAGACGATCGTAGAGATGCTGGATGTAGTCCTGTTGAACGGCTTGCCATGCCATTTCCACCTGGCGCCTCAGTTGGACCAGCGTTCGTGCTGGACGTGCAGACCGCGTGAGACGACGCTTCCTCCAGTCCCAAACATGCTCAATGGGGGACAGATCCGGAGATCTTGCTGGCCAGGGTAGTTGACTTACACCTTCTAGAGCACGTTGGGTGGCACGGGATACATGCGGACGTGCATTGTCCTCTTGGAACAGCAAGTTCCCTTGCCGGTCTAGGAATGGTAGAACGATGGGTTCGATGACGGTTTGGATGTACCGTGCACTATTCAGTGTCCCCTCGACGATCACCAGTGGTGTACGGCCAGTGTAGGAGATCGCTCCCCACACCATGATGCCAGGTGTTGGCCCTGTGGGCCTCGGTCGTATGCAGTCCTGATTGTGGCGCTCACCTGCACGGCGCCAAACACGCATACGACCATCATTGGCACCAAGGCAGAAGCGACTCTCATCGCTGAAGACGACACGTCTCCATTCGTCCCTCCATTCACGCCTGTCGCGACACCACTGGTGGCGGGCTGCACGATGTTGGGGCGTGAGCGGAAGACGGCCTAACGGTGTGCGGGACCGTAGCCCAGCTTCATGGAGACGGTTGCGAATGGTCCTCGCCGATACCCCAGGAGCAACAGTGTCCCTAATTTGCTGGGAAGTGGCGGTGCGGTCCCCTACGGCACTGCGTAGGATCCTACGGTCTTGGAGTGCATCCGTGCGTCGCTGCGGTCCGGTCCCAGGTCGACGGGCACGTGCACCTTCCGCCGACCACTGGCGACAACATCGATGTACTGTGGAGACCTCACGCCCCACGTGTTGAGCAATTCGGCGGTACGTCCATCCGGCCTCCCGCATGCCCACTATACGCCCTCGCTCAAAGTCCGTCAACTGCACATACGGTTCACGTCCACGCTGTCGCGGCATGCTACCAGTGTTAAAGACTGCGATGGAGCTCCGCATGCCACGGCAAACTGGCTGACACTGACGGCGGCGGTGCACAAATGCTGCGCAGCTAGCGCCATTCGACGGCCAACACCGCGGTTCCAGGTGTGTCCGCTGTGCCGTGCGTGTGATCATTGCTTGTACAGCCCTCCCGCAGTGTCCTGAGCAAGTATGGTGGGTCTGACACACCGGTGTCAATGTGTTCTTTTTTCCATTTCCAGGAGTGTATGTTTGAAATATGGCTAAAAGGTACCTACAACATTCCCGTGTGACGTTGCAAAAGCTTGGCGCCCTGCGACGTCACCTGTGGTTTCGACGACGCTGCAAACAGCAGTGTGTCGATACATGTGAAAAAAATGTAATTGCTCAGATATTCGTGCAACGTGTAAGGTGGATACATGATGTAATGTTGCCACCAAATTTCACCACAGTTCTGCCCAGTGTCACCAAGGAGGTGTCACACGATGGGAGGGACTCACCGTCCCTCTTACAAGTACCTCACCCCATCTTAGGACGGGTCAGAACCGCGACAACAAGTGTTGAAATCACGTGGTTTCCTTAAGAGTGACTAAGGAAAGAATTACAGGCGCACCGCCACTCAGAATGGCCATAATAAGGTCTTAAGGCGTGGATGAAGTCACATTTCCCCACATTTCGCAGTCGGAAACAACAGTTCAAAGTGGAATGGGTGTGGAGGTACGCAACATAAGGTGATAAAAATGATATTGAATAACTTCGCAAACATAACAAAACTGATGTCATAGCGAAATAAATATTATCGCAGACAAATTACAAAGAACGTAATCAGTTAATATGATCTGCGAATGTAATTGCAATCTCTGCTCGTTTTGCAGAAGCATCGCTCTCTTTTCCCTTTTGTCTCTTCGTACTGTAAGAAGCCATTTTGGGGCAAGGCACGAAAACGTGTAAGTTGCATGTAATATTTAGCCTTAATATAATCGAATATTACTTAAAGTTTCGCTAATGTTTCTCTGTAACAGCTCCTATTTTCATGAAGTGATATATTTCAATATTTTATGAAAATTTAAAAGGGGAACATTGGTGCAGAGGTCAGCGCCATTGTTCTAAATTATAACGGCCCCGAGTTGTAATAAATATCGTAACATTTGCTAATTATGACAAATAAAAGTAATTGTACATGTAGGAGAATTCTCTTGATACGCGGTTCTTCCTTTGAAACAGTAAAAGTAATCAGTTTTTCCAATATTCAATCGTGTTTCAGTAAAGTAACTTCATTAAATTCTAATTTGATCCACGCCTAACGAAGTTACGACCATATCTTTAGCATTGCATTTTCACGTGAGGTATAATACTTAACAACAATTAATTTAAATAATAAATCAGACAATATATCTCATGTCTTTTAATATTAAAACATCGTGTTGGGCAAACTAACTGCGAGAACTACCACAACCGAGTTACTGACGTAAATAATTTCCCAGTTGTGTAGGAGCCAGAATAACACTAACTCCAACTTTTCGTAACCAAGTACCAATACATAAAAGAATCACCTCATGAGCAACAGGAAGACGATCTTGACAACCTTTGACAATGCTGATACCTTTGGACTTTTCAACCCATGTCTGAGAAGTTTTAAAATTCTAAATGTCAAACCAAAACAACTTCTGACGTCTAAATTTCCAGTTTTATTTTATTCATACAACCAGTTTCGGCGTTACGTTACACGATCTTCAAATCCCATGACTTGCCAGCAAGTGATGACTGAAGGGACTGCTGCATTAAGAAGCAATCTACAGATGCCAGTAACTGAATCATGGCCCCTCTTTCGACTGTATAAGAGGTGGTATTGGTCCTACAAGTCAGTTAATGAGCCTGAAGATGGCTAACGTAACGCAGGAACTGGTTGTAGGACTAAAATAAAACTGGAAATTTAGACGGGTGAAGGTGTTCGATTGACATTTACATCGAATAGCCGAGGTACCACAACCATTTTGTACAAAGGCTATTTAGCAATCGTTCAAAACCACTCGACAAATTTGAATGGTATGAGACAGCAAAGGGCGCTTAAACTTCTTCTACCTTCCTATTTGCGTCCCCCTGCATGTGCGTGACTAAAACGGCAAAGAGTCCATCTAAGATCCCCTAATTTGGCAAAGCTTTAGGCAGCACCTGCCCATCTTACTGAAGGTTGTAAAAAGTAGCGTGTACAGAGACGACCAGTTAAGTAGTTTGATTCGCTTACATACATGCAACTGGAATCGCAGCAGTGTGAAGTGGTTGCCTACCTGAAGTCACCCTGGTCTACTCTACAAATTTTCTCTGTAACCTTCATTTTCGAAATTCTCAGTAGAAGCGGGCGAGTGCCATTGAGTGCTTTGCCAAACCAGGGGATTTTAGAGGCACGCTTTCTCGTTCTATTCACCTCTGTGTCAATGCCGCACCCTTCAATGATCGCGTCACAAGAGGACGTGAAGTGGAAAGCATGAAACAGCATAAGCACTCTTTGCTGCTTCGGGTAAGGTTCAGTATTCATGTAACTCTTTTGAACTGTACATAAAGGTTCTATCCTCTGCAAGAGAGCTAAAATTGCAGTCGCACTGCGCTCCAAAGGGATGCGATCAAAAAGTCCGAGGGTTTCAGCAGTGGCAGAGGTGGTTAAGAACGTCTTCCGATGCTCATCGCGCTGCCAGCTGTCACCTTCGACCGCGAAATGTTTGGGACTTAGCGCCCAATGAAAAGGGATGGTTTCATTGACGCCTTGAGTCCTTTTCGCGCTGATTCTGAGCTGCGGTGTTTCTGGAGTGTTTTCTTCTGCCACGCATGGAAAAATCGTGTGAATTCAGTTCTGGATGCCGCGGTTCTTACCTCCGTGACGAGATGTCAAATGAAGGAGTGAAAGTTTCGTAGGAGGAGCTTTGATGACCTTCCCGACGTATGACACGTTCACGATGACGTTAAGCAGAACTGAGGTGAAATTTGTTTGGTCGCAGTGTCACATCATTAACCCACCTTACACATTTCTGAGCTATGTTCTCCTTTTCGCATTTGTTGACTCTTCGCTCATTGAACACAGGTCGTGGAGCGCCCCTCTTTTCCACCTTTACAGAAGAAAGTTGTGTGGCACCTTTGAGTCAAATCTCTAACCTATGCTTCGCAGTGGGAGAGAATTACGGGGTTTCGAAAAAGTGAACCTTTAATTCTGTTGTGCAGTATTAATAAGTCTATGAAGGGAGCAAAATGACAACCAGCCACAACACAGCGTGCCCACTAACCTAACTGTGCTTTGTTCTCATTGGTGGAGAACAGTAGCTTGCATGGTATTCGAAATTGACAGCTTGTAAACACTTGGTTTGGGCCTGATTTGTATACAGTATTCTAAGAGTTGCATGGTTTTGACAAGCCAATGTATTTCAAGTAACTTAATGCATTTGTAGGAGCACACACACTTATCATTAAACAACATTGTTACTTTATAGTTGTGCCAACTTTATTTAATGGCAAAGAGAAAACAATACAGGAAGATCAGTTACAGGAAAAATACGATAAGAATAATTTGAGTGTGACTGTTATAACAGCAAATGAGGTTAAAGGAGAACGATAATGGCTTCGTCATTGTAGCTGTCGTTGACAAAACTAACAAGGAGAAGAACGGAGACGTGATGATTTGAAAATATATACGGAGGACCGGATTTTTATAATATAATGAGGAGAATGACAAAGGGTGTAGAAGTCAGTTATAGGAGAATAAAGAAGACATGTGATTTGAATTGTGTTGCAGAGGGTTAGCTGGCTGATTCGGTGTTGGGGACCAAAGAGCAAGGTCATCGGTCGCATCGGATTAGGGATTTGACCTCATTTCCTTGATCCCGGTTTTTGCATCTTTGAGTGAAATTGCATGGAGGGTATGTGAGTACATTTTTTATTGATTTTTAGTAATACAACAAACTTATTTTCTTTCTATCGTCTCTGAATCTTACGCTCGAAATTAATCACTGCTAATTAACACACTGAAAGTCATTCACTGTAACGTAATGAGATTTGGCTACCGCTTATTGACCGGTCATTTGCTATGTTTAAATTTTAGTCGGCCATTCCCGTTCAGCTACAGTGCCTTGAGGATGATGAGCAGATAATCCTGCTCGATAGCCCGTGCACCCCCGCATGGTAAGGATGCTAATTCTGTGATACTTTTAGAGTGTGGTTCTCGATTTCATAAATGAAAAATGTCATTTAAATAACAACTCAGGAATACAGATTGAATACCCTTCATTTTTATTTTATTGAATAAGATTAAGGCTATAGACCTGAAATCTATGACAACGGCGGCCGGCCGCTGTGGCCGAGTGGTTCTCGGCGCTCTATTAATGTGGTGAATAGGGCTTAAATGGCAAAATCCTTTGGAACATATTTCGCCTAAAACAACTTCTATACAAAAAATGAAAAATTTGTCCTGAAAGTAAAAAAACAAAGCTAGTAAATCAGATACTAAACCTAACATAGAAAAAGAAACCAGATTTCTCTTGTTTCAAACGAAAATATCATTGTGTACATAGTGAACGCTTACAAACGTTTTGGTTATGATCATCTCCTACACTCGCATACTTGTTCTTGTACCACTAAAGACAGAAACAACACTGTATTCACACTGCCCCAATGCAATTTTGTATATCACTTTCATAGTCCGAAATGCACGTGGAACATGTAGTTGTCATATTTGGCGAGTAGTTGAGTCCATTGTATGAACTTGTGGAGACTGATTTTCTGCGAGCGTTCACTGCTGCGGATGATCTACATAAAGGAATGGACAGTATTTGCTCGTCCTCTGATGTCTGATTTTCAACAGTTGGTTTAGCGGACAATAAAGAGGGTGTTAGGGCGGCTAATGAGACTGTGTCTCTGTTAGAAGAGCGTATCCCCAACTGCTTGAACTCAGATTCAGTTATTTGAGCACAGAAGGATTTCTCAAGTATGCATTGAAGAGTTCATGAAAGTCATATGTGTTTAGTGCCTCTCCAGGATTCCTCCTGATATGCTAATTGAGTTCAGCTTTACACGAACATACAAGCTTTTCGTAGACCCTGACAACAGTGGTTGCAGTTGATGCGTCACAAGCGATGGAAGTGTAAGTAAGATGATCACATTTTCGTCAGCCATTTGCTGCGTTTTTGAAGACAAATTAGAACCATGAGAATCAGTCAAGAGTACAATAGGACTAGCAGGTGGAAATGATCTGATGAAATGCTGCATTCACTTCACAAAAAGTTACTGGTCATCTAACATTTTGGAGTAACGTCTTTGTCGAAATCGCAGTGCGCACCAAGTTTTAAACTTGAAATATGCTACACATCCTTAACAATTATTAGAAGTGACACACACTTACCAGCAGTTCTGTCACAGCCAAGATGGTTCAAATGGCTCTAAGCACCATGAGGCTTAACATCTGAGGTCATCAGTCCCCTAGACTTAGAACTACTTAAACGTAACTAACCTAAGGACATCACACACATCCATGCCTTAGGCAAGATTCGAACCTGCGACCGTAGCAACTACGCTGTTCCGAACTGAAGCGCCTAGAACCGCTCGGCCACAGCGGCCGGCCACAGCCAAGAATTATTATTCCTTTTTCGTCTTAAACTCTTGTGTAGATGTATTTTTTTTTTCTCAACGCTTGTCACATTTTTGACCCAACTGTTACAAACATCACCCTGTTTCAGTTCCATATCTGATTAGGGGCATTCCTCAAACTCTGATAATCAGTGACTTTCTGACGACGCTCATAAATTCCTTGAGTTAATACCGGATTTACACAATCGTAATACTAAAGTAAGTTTTCAGGTGTTCGTAACGTAAGATTGAATCGGCTCTTAAAACCAGAATGCCACATTTTTCCGGCAGTTTTCATTTCAGAACTGAACTTTAATATGGACTTAGAGCTTTGTCACAATTTGTAGACAAGTTTTCTTCTGCGGATACCAGATAGTCCAAATCTGATCACCTGCATTTTATTTGCGTATGATTAAGGCTGTTGTTCAACCTCCGAAGGGAGCGCAAGTGACCTACCAGTGTTACAAGTTCGAAGTTTTGAACTTCTTTTAGAGTGGTTCCAGGGATTGTTTAAAACTTTCAAGCTTTGAAAATGTTCCACTCTTCCTGTAAAAGTTTCCTTACAACCAGTTCAAGCATTCTTCCATCGTTTGGTTTCATGAACTGTTTTCCACTTTTTGTGTCTTTCATTACAAATCCCGTTGCTGACAGATGACGAAAACCTATAGACAAAAGTGTAGAAATTAGTCTATATTATATCATACTGGTATAGTCTCCAGCAAAAATAAATATAGAGAGGGCTAAACTCAAAAATGTGTGTGAAATCTTATGGGACTTAACTGCTAAGGTCATCAGTCCGTAAGCTTACACACTACTTAACCTAAAATTATCCTAAGGACAAATACACACACACACCCATGCCCGAAGGAGGCCTCGGAACCTCCGCCGGGACCAGCCGCACAGTCCATGACTGCAGCGCCTCAGACCGCTCGGCTAATCCCGCGCGGTGGCTAAACTCATCATGGCACAATCACAACGTCTACATGACAATATTTTCCGCCATTTCACCATCATGGTAATAAATGAAAATTGTACACTTCTCGATACACTTCACAGAATGTACTCGTAGACACTGAGGTCACAAATGCAATGGGATACCTGTCCGGCCTCCTTTTGCCCGGCGTAGTGCAGCAACTCGACGTACCATGTAATCAATAAGTCGTTGGAAGACCCCTGCGGAAATATTGAGCCATGCTGCCATTATAACTGTCCATGATTGCGAAAGTGTTGTCGGTGCTGAATTTTGTGGACGAGCTGACCTCTCGATTATGCCCTTTATAAATGGTCGATGTGATTGATGTGCGGCGATCTGGGTGGCCAAATCATTCGCTCGAATTGTCTAGAATGTTCTTCAAACCCGTCGTGAACAGTTGTGGCCCAGTGACATCCGGCATCGCTGTTTGAGCACATGAAGCCAATAAATGGCTGCAAATGGTCTCCAGGTAACCAAAATTAAGCATTTACAGTCAATTATCGATTCAGTAGGATCAGGGGAACCAGTCGATTCTATGTAAACATAGTCAACACCATTAAGGAGCCACTGAAAAGCTTGTACAGTGCCGTGTTGACAACTTGCGTCCATGGTTTCGTGGTGACAGTGCCGCGCTCGAACACCATCGTCAGCTCTTACCGACAGAAACCGGGAGTCGTCTGACAAGTCCGGGGTCTTCCAGTCGTCTACGGTTCAACAGATGTGGTCACGAGTCCAGGAGAGGTGCTGCAGGCGGGCTGTTAGCAAAGACACTCGTGTCGGTCGTCTGCTGTCGTATCCCGTTAACGCCAGGTTTCGCCGCACCGACCTAACGGGTACGTTCGTCGTATATCCCTACATTGGTTTCTTCGATTATTTCGCACAGTGATGCATGTCTCTCAGCACTGACAACTTTACGCAAATGCGGCTGCTCTCGGTCGTTAAGTGAAAGCCGTCGGCCACCGCATTGTGTGTGGTGAGAGGTAATGCCTGAAATTTGCTATTCTCGTCACACTCTTGACACTGTGGATCTCGGAACGTTGTATTCCGTATCGATTTCCGAAAACAAATATCCCATACGTCTAGTTCCAACTACCAATCCGCGTTCAAAGTCTGTTAATTCCCGTTGTGCGGAAATAATCATGTCGGAAACCGTTTCACATAAATCAAGTGATCACAAATGATAGTTTCGCCAATTCACTGATCTTTTTCACCTTGTGTACACCGTACTACAGCAAACTGTAACCGAGCGAGGTGGCGCAGTGGTTAGCACACTGGACTCGCATTCGGGAGGACGACGGTTCAATCCCGTCTCCGGCCATCCTGATTTAGGTTTTCCGTGATTTCCCTAACTCGTTTCAGGCAAATGCCGGGATGGTTCCTTTGAAAGGGCACGGCCGATTTCCTTCCCAATCCTTCCCTAACCCCGAGCTTGCGCTCCGTCTCTAATGACCTCGTTGTCGACGGGACGTTAAACACTAACCACCACCACCACAGCAAACTGTACACAAGCGTTACGCTATCCCATGACTTTTTTCACGTCAGTGTATGAACGTGTAGTATCACTTAGATGAACTATTTTTATATACAATTATTACGGTAGCCTTCGTTACATAAGTGGTCACGTCACACAAAAATACGAAAATAAAGCAAGAAATTATAATAATGAGATGCACTGCATCTCTCTAACCTCATCTACTTTGCCAATCGTTATTAACCTTTTTTGCATTGATATTTATCTCTCACTTCAGTATTTCTTCAGCAGCGTCAAAAAGCAAAGAAAATATAAAGTGTTTCACCAACGTTCACCGCGCAACAAGTGCTGTAATCCCACAGAGAGCTGAAGTGCACAGAAATGCAAAGCAGGCGATTTTCAGTATACAGGGTGGTTCACTGATAGTGGCCGGGCCAAATATCTCACGAAATAACCATCAAACGAAAAAACTGCAAAGAACGAATTTCGTCTAGCTTGAACGGGGAAACCAGATTGCGCTATGGTTGGCCCGCTGGAAGTCAAACGGATATCAACTGAGCTTTTAAATAGGAACACTCATTTTTATTACATATATGTGTAGTACGTAAAGAAACATGAATGTTTTAGTTGGACTACTTTTGTAGCTTTGTGATAGATGGCGCTGTAATAGTCACAAATGTATAAGTACGTGGTATCACGCAACATTCCGCCAGTGCGGACGGTATTTGCTTCGTGATACATTACTCGTGTTAAAATGGACCGTTTACCAATTGCGGAAAAGGTCGATATCGTGTTGATGTATGACTATTGTGATCAAAATGCCCAACGGGCGTGTGCTATGTAAGCTGCTCGGTATCTTGGACGACATCATCCAAGTGTCCGGACCCTCCACCGGATAGTTACGTTATTTAAGGAAACAGGAAGTGATCAGTCACATGTGAAACGTCAACCACGACCTGCAACAAATGATGATGCCCTAGTAGGTGTTTTAGCTGCTGTCGCGGCTAATCCGTACATCAGTAGCTGACAAATTGCGCGAGAATCGGGAATCTCAAAAACGTCCGTGTTGTTGAATGCTACATCAACATCGATTGCACCCGTACCATTTCTATATGCACCAGGACGACTTTGAACGTCGTGCACAGTTCTGCTACTGGTACAAGAGAAATTACGGGACGGTGACAGATTTTTTGCACGCGTTCTATTTAGCGACGAAACGTCATCCACCAACAGCTGTAACCCAAACCGGCATAATATGCACTATTGGGCAACGAAAAATCCACCATGGCTGCGACAAGTGGAACATCAGTGACCTTGGCGGGTTAATGTATTGTGCGACATTATGGGAGAAAGGATAATTGGCCCCCATTTTATCGATGGCAATCTAAATGGTGCAATGTATGCTGATTTCCTACGTAATGTTCTACCGATATTACTACAAGATGTTTCACTGCTATGACAGAATGGCGATGTACTTCCAACATGATGGATGTCTGGCACTTACCTCGCGTGCGGTTGCAGCGCTATTGAATGGCATATTTCATGACAGGTGGATTGGTCGTCGAAGCACCATACCATGGCCCGAACGTCCACCGCATCTGACGTCCCCGGATTTCTTTGTGTGGTTAAAGTTGAAGGATATTTGCTATCGTGATCCACCGACAACGCCTGACAACATGCGTCAGCGCATTGTCAATGCATGTGCGAACATTACGGAAGGCGAACTACTCGCTGTTAAGAGGTATGTCGTTAAACGTATTGCCAAATGCATCGAGGTTGACGTACATCATTTTGAGCATATATTGCAGTAATGTGGTACTTACAGGTAATCACGCTGGAACAGCATGCGTTCTCAGAAATGATAAGTTCACAAAGGTACATGTATCATATTGTAACAACCGAAATAAAATGTTCAAACGTACCTACGTTCTGTATTTTATTTTGAAAACCTACCTGTTACCAACTGTTCGTCTAAAATTGTGAGCCATATGTTTGTGACTATTACAGCTCCATCTATCACCAAGTGAAAAAAGTGGTCCAACTAAAACATTCATATTTCTTTACGTATTACACGAATATGTAATAAAAATGGGGGTTCCTGTTTAAAGAAACGCAATTGATATCAGTTTGACCTATGGCAGCGCCATCTAACGGGCCAACCATAGCGCCATCTGGTTTCCCCCTTCAAGCTAGACAAGTTTCGTTCTCTGTAGTTTCTTTCGTTTGACGCTTATTTCGTGAGTTATTTGGCCCGGTTACGATCAATGGACCACCCAGTATACTGGAGACTTCAGAATGTTTAACTCAAAGATCCTAACATCATTGCAGGATGTTATATCAAGCATCACGGTACTATGGATAACCCGGAGTTAACCACCTTTACGTTATTCTGTCCACTCCACGTCACCCACACAAACGCTAACCATTGTGTGGGATATTCGGAGAGGTATGACTGAACCTCAGTTCTCCCTATCCGTCTGGCTAGTGGTTGTCTTCGCAATATGAACTACTCTCAAAGATGTGTATGTGCGTTATGGTCTAGGAGTGTGTACACTTGTGTGCAATGAAAGAAGTTGATTTGACATCTGTGATGTGCGTATTACGTTATGTTCTGAATACGTATCACTTCAAAATGGTACAGACATTAAGTGCGTCTCAATTTATTCCTATAGCAGAGATATGCCAGTTGTATCTACCTTCAATTGAGCAGCGGCATAGAAACGTTTCTATCATCCATTACGTTCATAGACGATCCTGCAAATGTATGTGTTGGCATTTCAAACCTACATAACTCATAAATTAAGGATAATTGCAGAATGTGGTGCCACATAACGTGGAACTACAAAAAACTGGCTCTAACACCATAGGCAAATAGGGAACAAATAAGACACTGATCCATAAGTCTATGGTATTGCTCATAAGTTGAGATCTATGGTATTGCTCATAAGTTGAGGAAACCGTCCAGAATCACATGTGCTACAAAACGCCACTATTTCCTGCGCATGTACCCCGACATCAACATGGGATATGATCACCATGCATACGTACACAGGCTGCACAATGGGTTCACATACTCTGGATCAGGTGGTCAGCAGCTGCTGGGGTGTAGCCTCCCATTCTTGCACCAGTGCCTGTCGGAGCTCTTGAAGTGTCCTATGGGTTTGAAGCCGTGCAGGTATACGTCGAACGAGAGCATCCCAGACGTGCTCGATGGGGTTTAGGTCTGGGTAACAGGCAGGCCACTCAATTCGCCTGATATCTTCTGTTTCAAGGTACTCCTCCACGATGGCAGCTAGGTAGGGCCGTGCGTTATCATACGTCAGGAGGACGTTGAAGGCAGACATACTGGTGCAAAATGACGTCCCGATACACCTGACCTGTTACAGGTCTTCTTTCAAAGACATGCGTTGGTATCTGGTTCCTGGTTCACGCCAGATGAAAACCCGACGAGAATCAGTGTTCAGAATAAACCTGGACTCGTCCGTGAACATAACCCGAGACCACTGTTCCAATGACCATGTAATGTGTTCTTGACACCAGGCTTTACGGTCTCTCTTGCGACCAGGGGTCAGTGGAATGCACCTTGCAGGTCTCTGGGCGAATAAACCATGTCTGTTCAGTCATCTGCAGACTGTGTGTCTGGAGACAACTGTTACAGTGGCTGCAGTAAGGTCCCGAGCAAGGCTACCCGCAGTGCTCCGTGGCCGTATGCGGGCACTCATAGTAGATATCGGTCTTCTTGTGGTGTTGTACACAGTGGACGTCCCGTAATGTAGCACCTGGACTCGTTTCCTGTCTGCTGGAATCGTTGCCATAATCTTGAGATCACACTTTGTGGCACACGGACCTCCCGTGCTACTACCTGCTGTGTTTGACCAGCCCCCAGTCGTCCTAGTGTTCTACCCCTCATAACGTCATCAATATGTGTTCTTTGAGCCATTTTCAATACACAGTCACCATTAGCACGTCTGAAGACGTCAGCACACTTACTCGCTGCACCGTACTCTGACATGCAACAACACACCTCTGTGTATGTGGACTGGTGCCAGCGCCACCGTGCGACGACTGCAGGTCAAATGCACGGCATGGTCATACCCCGAGGTGATTTAAGCCCGCAAAGCGCCAACCAGAGCGTTGTTTCACCATGTATCAACGTTATCCTTAATTTATGAGCATGAGTGTAGTTGCACATGACATATTAAAGCCATCTACCTCTTATTAAAAACACTTATTTTGTCTTCGTGTATAGTGTTTTTTATCCATTTTTCATATCGAGATTTGGATGGTTAACTCCATAATTGTCAAGTACATATGACTGTAAATCGTACACAATTTTTTATCATTTACAAGCTTATTTTATGAGTAGTTACTGCCAGCCATTAAAAAGCAAAAAGAACAGATCCGTTTTTCTGTACCTTGTTTATGCTTGGCATTTTTCTTCGTTAAAGGCGATAATTCTGTCCGCTCACTAATAATTGTCGACAGTGACAATTATTCATATACACAGAGGAAACATATGTAAGAGCAAGGAGGAGTTGTGTATTATAAATAAAAATTAGTAGGCTTATTTCTGCATCTGTAAGATGATGCCAACTGAAATTCTGCTCCTGTCTCTAGTTACTACGAGCATGCAGATCACGTTTGCTTTAAATACGTGTTGCAAGGATGGTGAGCATTAGTCACCTTTTACCTTGGACGAGGTGAACTGATGTTAGTCAAGAATGGCTGAAAGAAGACAAAGACGCCATTAGCAACATCCCATTGAGTTTGAACGAGATCGTGTAACAGGGCTACGAGAAGATAATGTTCTTTCTGCGATATTGGTTGGAAAGGTTTGGCAGGAATGTAGCCGCATTACGTGATTGCTAGCAAAGCTGTTCAAGAGAATGTACGAACACAAGACGACCGGTCTCTGGAGAGCCATGTGGCATTAGTGAGAGGGAACACCATCGTGCTCGGATTTATGTCTCCGGAGCATCATACTGCATCTGCAGCAGCAATTTGGGCAGCAGCTCGCCACACAGTGACACAGCGAACTGTTACAAATTGACTTCTTCAAGGACAGCTGCGAGGGAGACGCCCTATAGCGTCCATTCCACTGACGCCAAACCACAACCATCCCCTACATCAGAGGTTTCAAGCTAGAGCTCATTGGAGGACAGGGTGAAAGTGTTTCTGTCTCTTCAGGTGAAACTTTTCTGCTTCGGTGCCAGAGATGAATGAGTGTTGTTTACAAGAAGATCAGTTGAGTGTCTGGAACCAACCTGTCAATGTGGTAGACGCACTGTACCTACACATGAAGTTATGGTCTGGTGTGCGATTTCGTATGACAGTAGGAGCACTCTCGTGGTTATCGCAAGCACCCAGAATGCAAATTTGTACGTCGGTCTGGTGATTCTACCTATTTGCATCCATTGATGAACAGCATTCCAGGGGTGTCTTCCACCAGGATAACGCTCACGCATCTACTACTGTTGTAACCCAACGTGTTCTACGGTGTGGACATGTGGCCTCGGCCTGCAAGATCATAAAATCTTTCTCCAATCGAGCGCTTGTGGATCATCATAGGATGACAACTCCACCGTCATCCATGTTACTCATTAACCGTCACTATACTGACCGACCAAGTGCAATAGGCATGGACTTCCACCCTACAGACTGATACCTGGTACCTGTACAGCACAACGCATGCATGTTTGCATTCTTGCATTGTACCTTCAGGCATTTACACGGTTATTAATGTACCAGCATTTACATTAATCTGGGATCTTAGGATGTTAACTGCTGAAAAGCGTTGCCTGGAAAAATGTGTACTCGAAATTTCATTATTCTGTATTAACTTTTTGTCGTGTTGTGATTTTTTTCTGTACGTTTATGTAAGTTGCACGCATCCAACACCTCGTAATATGTTACACATTTCCTAGTCTTTTTCTGACGCCCACTTCTACCCTTTGCAGTAGAAAATTAACTTTTCTCAGCCGGCCGCGGTAGCCGAGCGGTTCTAGGCGCTTCAGTCCGGAACCACGCGGCTGCTACGGTCGCAGGTTCGAATCCTGCCTGGGGCATGGGTGTGTGTGATGTCCTTATGTTAGTTAAGTTTAAGTAGTTCTAAGTCTAGGGGGCTGATGACCTCAGATGTTAAGTTCCATAGTGCTTAGAGCCATTTGAATCATTTTTTGAACTGTTCCCAGCTCTATCAACCGAATTCTATTATTTTTCTTGTGGTAAGGGCTTTGATAAATACGTCTTTCCTCAGTAGATTTTCTTAGAAAACATTCATTTATGACTCTTACTTTCCACTTTATTTTGTACATTGTTTTATCACTTGTCTAATACCTCTTGTCCGTACCTATTCCAAGAATGAAGTTCCACATCTATGTACCAAATGACAGATTTACGAAATAAGTTCATCAAATCTTTTCAAAAACACGTAAAAATGATAATAACTTAATCAAGAAAACACCCCATTAACTTTTAGATATCTCCGTTGTTTCAACTATCTTTGAGAAACTGCTTTCCTGGTAGGATACCCCTCTTAGGTTTTCCCTTAAGACAGTCCCCAATTGCGAATTTTGGAGCAGTCACTTATCTACATTATTATCGGCATTACTGTCGTTCATGCTTAAAAAGTAAGGTGCGTCGCTGGTTAGAAAGCACCAAGCAAAGGTGTTAGGTTCTTTTATTGCAGCTTGGAAGAGTATGTTGTCTGCAAATCTCACTTCTGAGTTTTCCCGTTATTAATCTTTCACGCCGTAATACCACAACACAGTTGTGTGCATATATTTAGAGTTTGGCTTCTTATTATTATGTCCATGTAAAATATATACGCACCACAGTGGACACAAAGTTTCTGAATGCACGGAAAGTGATGTTTGATGCAACGATAAGTTATGAATATATGTTGTTGTTGTGGTCTTCAGTCCTGAGACTGGTTTGATGCAGCTCTCCATGCTACTCTATCCTGTGCAAGCTTCTTCATCTCCCAGTACCTTCTGGAGCCTACATCTTTCTGAATCTGCTTAGTGTATTCATCTCTTGGTCTCCCTCTACGATTTTTACCCTCCACGCTGCCCTCCAATACTAAATTGGTGATCCCTCGATGTCTCAGAACATGTCCTACCAACCGATCCCTTCTTCTAGTCAAGTTGTGCCACAAGCTCCTCTTCTCCTCAATTCTATTCAATACCTCATCATTAGATATGTGATCTACCTATCTAATCTTCAGCATTCTTCTGTAGCACCACATTTCGAAAGCTTCTATTCTCTTCGTGTGTAAACTATTTATCGTCCACGTTTCACTTCCATACATGGCTACACCCCATACAAATACTTTCAGAAACGACTTCCTGATATTTAAATCTGTACTCGATGTTAACAAATTTTTCTTCTTCAGAAACGCTTTCTTTGCCATTGCCAGTCCACATTTTATATCCTCTCTACTTCGACCGTCATCAGTTATTTTGCTCCCCTAATAGCAAAACTCCTTTACTACTTTAAGTGTCTCATTTCCTAATCTAATTCCCTCAGCATCACCCGACTTAATTTGCCTACATTCCATTATCCTCGTTTTGCTTTTGTTGATGTTCATCTTATACCCTACTTTCAAGACACTGTCCAGTCCGTTCAATTGCTCTTCCAAGTCCTTTGCTGTCTCTGACAGTATTACAATGTCAATGGCGAACATCATAGTTTTTATTCCTTCTCCATGGATTTTGATACCTACTCCAAACTTTTCTTTTGTTTCCTTTATTGCTTGCTCAATATACAGATTGAATAACATCGGGGATAGGCGACAACCCTGTCTCACTCCCAACCATTTCAAACCCCTCGACTCTTATAACTGCCATCTACTTTCTGCACAAATTGTAAAGAGCCTTTCGCTCCCTGTATATGACCTCTGCCACCTTCAGAATTTGAAAGAGTGTATTCCAATCAACATTGTCAAAAGCTTTCTCTAAGGCTACAAGTGCTAGAAACGTAGGTTTGCCTTTCCTTAATCTTTCTTCTAATATAAGTCGTAGGGTCAGTAATGCCTCACGTGTTCAAACATTTCTACGGAATCCAAACTGATCTTCCCCGAGGTTGGCTTCTATCAGTTTTTCCATTCGTCTGTAAAGAATTCGCGTTAGTATTTTGCAGCTGCGACTTATTAAACTGATAGTTCGGTAATTTTAACATCTGTCAACACCTGCTTTCTTTGGGATTGGAATTATTATATTCTTCTTGAAGTCTGAGGGTATTTCGCCTGTCTCATACATATTGCTCGCCAGATGGTAGAGTTTTGTCAGGACTGGCTCTCCCAATGCTGTCAGTAGTTCTAATGGAATGTTGTCTACTCCGGGGGCCTTATATGCTCTGTCAAACTCTTCACGCAGTATCATATCTCCCATTTCATCTTCATCTACATCCTCTTCCATTTCCATAATATTTTCCTCAGGTACATCGTACTTGTATAGACCCTCTATATACTCCTTCCACCTTTCTGCTTTCCCTTCTTTGCTTAGAACTGGGTATCCACCTAAGCTCTTGATATTAATGGAAGTGGATCTCCTTTCTGCAAAGGTCTCTTTAATTTTCCTGTAGGCAGTATCTATCTTACCCCTAGTGAGAGAAGCCTCTACTTCCTGACATTCGTCCTCTAGCCATCCCTGCTTAGCCATTTTGCACTTACTGTCGATATCATTTTTGAGACGTTTATATTCCTTTTTGCCTGCTTCATTTACTACATTTTTATATTTTCTCCTTTCATCAATTAAATTCAATATTTCTTCTGTTACCTAAGGGTTCCTACTTGCCCTCGTCTTTTTACCTATTTGAACTTCTGCTGCCTTCACTATTTCATCTCTCAAAGCTACCCATTCTTCTTCTACTGTAATTCTTTCCCCCATTCCTATCAATTGTTCCCTTATGCTCTCCCTGAAACTCTGTACAACCTCTGGTTCATTCAGTTTATCCAGGTCCCATTTCCTTAAATTCCCACCTTTTCGCAGTTTTTTCAGTTTTAATCTACAGTTCATAACAAATAGATTGTGGCCAGAGTCCACATCTGCCCCGGGGAAATGTCTTGCAATTTAAAATCTGGTTCCTAAATCTCTGTCTTACCATTATATAATCTATCTGATACCTTTTAGTCTCTCCATGGTTCTTCCATGTATACAACCTTCTTTCATGATTCTTAAACCAAGTGTTAGCTATGATCAAGTTATGCTCTACGCCAAATTCTACCAGGCGGCTTCCTCTTTCATTTCCTCTTTCTTTCTGAATAGATAGTTGTTCGTAAATTGCACTTTTTTTTTTTTTAAATTGAAGGTGGTGACGCTGACAGTACACATTAGCCTGTGATGTTTTTTATTTCTGCTTTACAATGTAGCGTGTTTTGGGATTTGATGCCAGGTTTTTAATGACCAACAGTTGTTGAGTTGAGTATTTCATTTACATCCTTAATAGAAAGAGGTCTGCTGGTGTCTTCAATATGTCTACTTCGTGGTCGCTGGGGCCAGCGACGGTGAAACTGCTGAATAGCTGCTGGTAGAAAGCAACCGAACACGATAAACAGTTTACTCTGAAACAGAAAAGTGTATAAATAACACGGTCTTTTCTAATTGACACACCCCTTACGCAAGCACTGCAGTTTGGGCAGTTGGAAATATTTTAAGTACAAAATGGAAGCATACAATGAGAAAGCGTCCATGAACAACAACTGAAATCATTGCCAAAAAAATATGAACATCGTCTTAAACAATCACAGTTCGCTAAATCTCCGAAACGGCTGTCTTCTAGAAAATGATTCGAAACTTTGATCGACGGCGTCCTTAAAACCGTAGTAATGCTTTTGCAATCTCTCAAAATTTGCCGATTGCCTCGAACCGCCCGACACAGAAACAGACCAACAAAACTACGACGTTGTTCTCATGTCTCGCAATGGGCGTTAAAAAAGTTAATGGTTTCTCAAAGGTGCGACGACAATTTAATAATATGAGATGCTGCAAATTAGTACAATAGAAGTGCCATTATATGGACCGAACCCACATTGAGGGTGGACAATTTTACTAAGATACACAAAATGTGGCGTATCACAAGATAGATCCTTGGTTTCATACAACAATTTACCGTATAGATTTCCACCATCTACTTTTTTATGCATAGATCTGCATGGTATTAAGCCACCGAGTGGTCTGTAACACTTAATTTCTCGGAAAGGGAAACCAATCAGACCCACGTAATTTTAATTGAAAAATATTTCATATAGCCAAGAAATAAAGTATCTCAAAGGGTTTCGGGCACTAAACTGAAAAGTAATTAACGAAAGGACACGAATTGTGTCCGATCGTTCGTGTCTGAGCAATCCGCCACTAACCTCGTCTGCTTTTTCCTGGAACATGCGTAGATTACAACGTAAGCTGCATCAGTGGTACTGACAGGATAACGGCTTCGATCAATGACGGAATCGACACAAATATGTCGATCTTAATAATATTCATATCCAGTAAACAGTAACTATGTACACACCTTAGGCCTGTACAGTTCAGGAGGTTCTGAACAAGACGATTTTACAGGAAGAAGGTAGAAGAGCAGTGTTTCTTCAATTATTCTCACAGGCTTTGCATTCACCGTCTGGCCTGTTAAATGAAATCCTTGAACAATTAGGAAATAAGCTTATCACAACATGGTTTTTTACAAATGAGTTATTCTTTTCTCACTACTCATCATTGCCTTATCAATTATGAGAGTAAAAAGTAGATTAGAAAAGCAGTAATATTATGAAATGCATTAAAACCAGAACAAATGAAAAATCAATACAAGTAACTACTGGTCAAGCCCGCCCGGTTAGCCGTGCGGTCTAACGCACGGCTTTCCAGGCGGGGAGAAGCGAATGGTCCCCGGCACGAATTCACCCGGTGGTTTTTAGGCGGTTTTCCATCTGCCACGGCGAATGCGGGCTGGTTCCACTTATTCCGCCTCAGCTACATTATGTCGGCGATTGCGGCGCAAACAAGCTCTCCACGTACGCGTACACCACTATTACTCTACCACGCAAACATAATGATTAAACTCGTCTTGTGTGGGACGTTCGCTGGGGGTTCCATTGGAGGTCGAACCGCCCAATAACCCTCAAAGAGTTGTTCAGTTTGGGGCGGCGGAGGGGTGAATTGGACTGCGGTAGTCGTCGTGGGGTTGTGGACCACTGCGGCTGCGTGGGGGACGGAGCCTTTCCGTTGTTTCTAGGCCCCGGTTAACATACAATACAATACAATAAAACTACTGGTCAAAACATTGTCAATAACAAAACTGATTAGATCATACATAATAACTCTACCATGTCTCCAGTTACTAATGTTATTGGTAACATAATTTCACTGCCACAATCATTTCCTAAGCAAGGGCACAACTTGTGCATATTCAACAGCGCACATTAGATTTTGCATAACCCTTTCAGACCCCTCCCGCTACAATAGTCTACATCAGTTTTTGCTGTGTCTTAGCTGCCATAGAAGTATTTTTTCCCAATGGAAATCTGCGGTACGTATTTGTGAATGTTCAGCCTTTTCATCAGGGCAAGTGCTGCCAACCGTTGGGTATCACTATGAAAATATCAGCTAGTCAGTGTAGTAGTGCACAGCAGCTCGTCACCACCATTATAAACGCATTCGGTTAGTTAGCTATTATCCACTGTACAGTTGAATATCGTTACCATTCCTTTGCATGGAAATTATTAAATGATCATTTTACTATTTATTACAATAGAAAATATTTCGTAATTAGTTGGTTTAGTCTACAGAAAAAAGAAGCACAAAGTATAAATTACGTTTTGAAAATGGGTACGTATTTTTGTGTCAGTCATGCATTAAAATGACTGAAGATCACCTAAGAGCATCACCACATAAAGAAAAACTTTCCTTCCTCCACAAAAAAACCCAGGTTTGAAACGGACAACTTAGTAGCAAGAATTGCTAAGTAGACGGCAAAGGCCATTTATACTAACAAAACGCGGCAAGTGTTATTAACCGAGTTTCGAGAATCTTCGCTCAATGGAAGAGGAGTCAAAATAAGCGAAAATGTGTCTCGGATTATCTATAGATGCTTGACCGTTTCTGAGAAAACAACGGCGAAAGTTTTCGACCTATACCCGCCCCGGCGAAACATTGCACTTGACAGTTCGCTTTTTGTCTCGTTAGGTTGGCTATACTGTAATAGCGATGTTGCAATAGCAGCCTCTATACACACAGCAGACGATACAGTTTTCCGTCCCGCCTCGTAAATGCAAGCGAGTGAGCAATTGCAGTGTGTATAAATACTCGTTTTTAGTTGTACTACAATGACAGGAAGAACACAACCGTATAATAATGCAGGTAAAAGCATGACAATGGACACCCTTTCGATAACGGAGCAAAGAAATACAAAAAAACAAGCATCTGACGACTGGTACTTTAAAATCAATAATGCACGTAGTTTACAAAATAAATAATAACCGAGGTTGCAATAAATAACCAAAATTAGTAGTTTTTCACTCACCAATTTACAGCGATAATGGCGCTACTCCATCCAGCTCGCCATCGTCACTGTTGTCCGATACATCGCCAAAACCGTCTTCATCGTCGTCATCAGCAAGACAAATCATTAATTGTTCATGGCCACTGATAATGCCTGCTATTGTCTGTGCTGCTCGTGTAAGCTTCTCGACGTGCTCTACTTTTTTCTCCATGAGGCTGCATCCACAGTCACAAGAGATTCACGCAACAGCTTTTCCACCTCTGTTATTGTAAAGGACTTGTTGTTCCTTACATACATTTTTACATCATTCCATATTAACTCAATAGGGTTGAAATGGCAGTGATATGGTGGCAGCCTTATTACAGTATGACCCTGTTCCTTGGCAATTTCGTCTACTACAGATGTAGTTTCTTTAACAAGAGAATATAATAGAACCCTTGTC
This sequence comes from Schistocerca serialis cubense, assembly GCF_023864345.2. Taxonomy (NCBI): domain Eukaryota; kingdom Metazoa; phylum Arthropoda; class Insecta; order Orthoptera; family Acrididae; genus Schistocerca; species Schistocerca serialis. The sequence goes on from NC_064645.1 coordinate 540,966,038, forward strand.
ATACTCACATCCGCTGCAATATTTCGAGCCTGTAACCGCTGCACCATAACTTCCTTCCGATCAATTGTGGTTGGGGCTTTGTTCTGTATCACCGAATGATATGGACGATTTTCCATTACAATTGTTCTAGGGACAGGAAATTGTTTTAAAAGGTTCCTGAACCACTCAACAAATCGTGTGTGATCCATATCTTCATGCTAATCACCAGTCTTTTTTGAGCTAAAAACTAAAAGTACGTCAGGGACAAAACCACTGGAGGAGCCTGCGTGGACCACAATTAATCTAGCTCCTCTTTCCGTCGGCTGATGGCCGCGACTGGTGAGTGTGTTATCCGTCCAGCATTTACTGACAGCTTCACCGGCATTAACCAACGTTTCGTCTAGCCAAATTATGGAATGAATGTCTCTGCCCACAATTTTGTGCAAGAAAATGCTACGAGCGGTAACAATATGTGCCCTCTCTAGCAGGTCTTTGCGTCCGTCTAGTGTTTTGTAACGGAAACCCGTATTTTTTAGCACAATTTTTAGTGATGTTTTACCACCCTTGAAGAGTTCATTTTCTTTTAAAGAGACTAATAACTTAGCTACAGTCGGATACTCTTTTCTGTTGTAGTAAGCATAAACATGCCTACGAATTGCATCAGTCTGGAAAGAATCTAAATCTGTGTTAGGACTAGGCTGCTTCTTCTTCTTTCCCGGGCTCGTTAGAAATGTATTATTTGATCCTGACTGCTCGGAATCATTACGGCTCACTTCAGTATCTTCCAAGTTTTCTAGTAATACTCCCTTACTTACTACGGTTCTTGCACTAATTCCAGTTTCCTAGAAATTATGACCACAGACGAAATTAGATAATTCATAGTCTAGGCAACGGAACAACGTACAAGGAACAGAGTCGAAGCAACCTCACGTGCCTCAGACGCGACTTTCATCATAGGCCTCATAGAGAGTAGACGGACATTTGTCTAGCCGACGATGGAGTAACTTCACGCACTGCGTTGTTAGTTATTGAAATAACAAACAAACAATAAAATTACGAAGTTCCCCTTTATGATGTGCTTTAGATATCTTTGTTGATCCACAGCTTTCACAGATCTCCCTGCCACCTTGATAGGAGAATGTTATCAAAATCTAATGCCTATGCTCGTAATCCAACCAACAGCAGAAAGTGCACGATAACTGGCAAATACTAATAGCAATTTCATGTTCGAAACACCACTCGCGTAATCTACGTCTGCATGGGTACTCTGCAAATCACACTCAAGCGCAAGGCAGAGGATCCATGGAAGAACCTTCACAATAATTATTCCACTCTAGAACAGCGAGTGGAAGAAACGAAGACTGATATCTTTCCTCGTTACCTCTGATTTCCCTTATTTTATTACGAGAATAGCTTCTCCTTATGTAGGTCTGCGTCAGCAAAATGTTTTCTTATTCAGAGGAGAAAGTTGGTGATTGAAATTTCTTGAAAAGATACCGCCGCAACGAGAAAAGCCTTTGTTTAATGACATCCATCCCACATCCTGTATCACGTACGTGACTCTCTCTCCTCCGTTTCTTGATAATACAAAATATGCTACTCCTCTTTGAACTTTCTCGGTGTATTCGATAAATGCTATTCGGTAAGGATCCCACACCGCGCAGCTGTACTTCAAAAGAGGACAGACAAGAATAGTGTAGGCAGTCTCTTTAGTAGGTCTGTTGCATATTCTAAGTTTTCTGCCAATAAAACGCCGTCTCTGGTTCACTTTCCCCTCCACATTCTCTATGTCTTCTTTCCAATTGAAGTTCCTCGTAATGGCAATTCCTAGGTATTTAATCGAATTTACGACATCTAGAATTGATTGATTGATCATGTAACCGAGGAGGATGACCTCAGACATTTCTTTATTTAGGGTCAGTTTTCAATTTTCTCACAATACAGGTAACTTTTCTATATCGTTTTCAAATTGGTTTCTATCTTCTGATGAATTAACTAACGATGAAAGACAGTATCATCAGCAAGCCACCTAACACGGATGCTCAGATTGTCTCCTAAATCAAAAAAAGGCTCTGAGCACTATGCGACTTAACTTCTGAGGTCATCAGTCGCCTAGAACTTAGAACTAATTAAACCTAACTAACCTAAGGGCATCAAACACATCCATGCCCGGGGGAGGATTCGAACCTGCGACCGTAGCGGTCGCTCGGTTCCAATCTGTAGCGCCTAGAACCGCACGGCCACTCCGACCGGCTGTCTCCTAAATTGTTTATGTAGACAAGGAACAGCAGAGGGCCTATAACACTACCTTGGGGAACGCCTGAAATCACTTCTGTATTACCTTATGACTTTCCGTTAATTACTACGAACTGCAACCTCTCTGACAGAAAATCACGAATCCAGTAGCATAACTGATCCGATATTCCATAACCATGCAATCTGATTACAAACCGATTATGAAGTACAGTGTTAAAAGTCTTCAGCAAATCTAGAAATACGTAATCAATTTGAAATACCTCGTGGAAAGCACTCAACACTTCGTGTGAAAACGAGCTAGTTGTGTTTCACAAGAACGATGCTTTCTAAATTCGTGTTGATTGTGTGTCGATAGACCGTTGTCTTCGAGGAAATGCCTAATATTCGAAAGCAATATTGGTTCCAATATCCTCCTGCTAAGCGACGTTAATGATTAAGTCCTGTAATTTGGTGCATTACTACCACTGCCTTTCTTGAATACTTGTGTGACCTGTACAACTTCCCAGTACTTATATACGGATGTTTCGTCAACCGAGTATATATTATTGTTAATTATGGAGCTACTACATCAGCATACTCCGAAAGGAACCTAATTGGTATACAGTCTGGACCGAAAAACTTGCTTTTATTAAGTGATTTAAGTTGCTTCACTACTCCAAGGTTATACAGGGTGTTACAAAAAGGTACGGCCAAACTTTCAGGAAACATTCCTCACACGCAAAGAAAGAAAATATGTTGTGTGGTCATGTGTCCGGAAACGCTTACTTTGCATGTTAGAGCTCCTTTTATTATTTCTCACCAAATCACATTAATCATGGAATGGAAACATAGAGCAACAGAACGTACCAGCGCGACTTCAAACACTTTATTACAGGAAATGTTCAAGATGTCCTGCGTTAGCGAGGATACATGCATCCACCCTCCGTTGCATGGAATCCCTGATGCGCTGATGCAGTCCTGGAGAATGGCGTACTGTATCACAGCCGTCCACAATACGAGCACGAAGAGTCTCTACATTGGGTACCGATGTTGCGTAGATGATTGCTTTCAAATGCCCCCATAAATGAAAGTCAAGAGGGGTGAGGTCAGGAGAGCGTGGAGGCCATGGAATTGGTCCGCCTCTATCAATCCATCGGTCACCGAATCTGTTGTTGAGAAGCGTACGAACACTTCGACTGAAATGTGCAGGAACTCCATCGTGCATGAGCCACATGTTGTGTCGTACTTGTAAAGGCACATGTTCTAGCAGCACATGTAGAGTATCCCGTATGAAATCATGGCGGTGAATCGAGTAAGTACAGTACATACTGACGAAACTAAAATGAGCTCTAACATGGAAATTAAGCGTTTCCGGACACATGTCCATATAACATCTTTTCTTTATTTGTGTGTGAGGAATGTTTCCTGAAAGTTTGCCCGTACCTTTTTGTAACACCCTGTATACTTCAAAGATATTAATGTTGGCGGCTCTTCTTGATTCGAATTCAGGAATAGTTACTACGTCTTTTTTGCTCAAGGGCTTTATGAAGGCTTTTGCAGGACTGTCGTCGATAGTATTTGCGTTGCTATCGCGCATAGAACGAGGTTATTGCGTCTTCTCGCTAGCAGACTGTACATACGGCCACACTCTCTTTGGATTTTCTGCCAGGTTTCAAAACAAAGCTTCGTTGTGGAAACTGCTATAAGGATCTCGCAGTGAAGTCAGTGTTAAATTTTGAGCTTCTGTAAAACATCGGCAATCTAGGAGGTTTCGCGTTGGTTTAAATTTGACACCCTTTTTCCATTGTTTCTGCAACAGTTGAAATAAAGCTAGGAAACTAAACTCAATGTCCTAAGATGTGTTGTAGTGTGCTCCTGAAAACGCACTCACGCACACATTGACCGTCTTCGCATAGAGGAAAACTAGTTATTTCCTAACCCTGAGGAAATCTTTAAACAAGGTGGCCCACTTTGCCTGATGTTTACGACTCCAGTCGGACACCACCAACAGACCACTAGACACACAAACACCACTGACGTTGATGCATCGTCGTACTGAATCCATCAGTAAACTCTTCTACTCTACGAGGAAACCAGTCAGACTTACTTACAGACGTATATATGCCATGCTTCACATCAGTAATTAAAAAAGAAAGTACATTCTCCACAAACGTGGCATTCACACTGACAGACGACACCTTCTGCTCTATTTGGTGGCACTGTAGCCCAGTAAAGAAAGGCCAGAAAATGTCGTCTGGGGGAAAAATTCGTGTCATCGCAAATTTTTGTATAGTGGCAGGGGGAACTGGCATGAACATCAACAAATGAAAATCCTCGCCGTTGGGAAATGGTACTGCGGTATCTGGGGGGGGGGGTGTCAGGAGCGTTCAAAGATCACTTTCTTACATTTTTTAGTATCTTGAATGTCACGGCCTCTAGCAAATATTTCCTAGTACAATATTTAACTGCATTAAATGTCCTACAAAAAATGTTCCATTTGTTTCGTCTCTAGGACTAATAGTTCCGTGTTGCAAGGGACGGAAAAATAGTTTTTAACGCTATAAATTTCATTTTTATTATTAAAGATAGTGAGGCAAGAATAAATACAAAATGTGTGTACCACGTCTGCGTGCTGTAGAACCCTCTTAATGGATACACTATATTCTGGAGGTGTCAGAGCGTGGAAAGACGGGAGTAGAGTTTAGGAGTGTTGGAGATCGGACTATCGTCATGCACCTGTACAGGTCTACAAAATGTAGAGCAACAAGGCAGCCCGCCACCCTCCCTATCTCATTTCGGCACAACAAACAATTACAGTATATTTCACAAAGTTAAAAAACAGTCCTTTTCGCAGCTCGCAGCATTCGCGATTTTTCGCCATCTGTGGTTTAGGGATAGCTTGTTTCACTACATTTACAGAGGTGCTGTATCCAGGCTTCAAAGCCAAACGCTTGGTACGTTTTAGATAAACATCAACAAGCATAGAAGCTCGATTCGTGCGGTATCAAGTCACCTTGATCATCATAATTAATAATAAGTTCCGGATTATTATGCCATGGTCGAATGGATTTAGCCTTAAAACCTAACGTCTCGTCACCATCTGCAGAAGACATTTTCAATCGGGATGGTAGCTACTTTGATTGTCCGATTCTCACGCAGTATCATGTCGTCATATGTTTTGAATGCGCAAGCGCAATTGGCCGTTGTCGACTGCCGTCGTCCGCATTTGCTACCACCCCATGATGGAAGTCTGGTACACATCCTCTTCAGCACCGTAATCCAGATGTAATTCCTTCCCATCAAAATTCCTGGGGTGTTTTACAGTCTCTATGGCCTGTCTGTATAACCTTTGATGGTATTCGCTTGTGGCTGCCACTACTTGAGTCCTACCGAAATTAATGTGATTGTCTCCTGGCTGCAAAGCATGTTCCGCAATACCTGTCAGTCTCCCCATTTCTGCAATTGCCTTTATGCTTTTCTATTTGTTTTTTGATCACTCTTTTTTGTAGTACACACATACACCTCCCCACAACTACACAGGATCCTATAAATTCCTGCTTTTTCCCAGCGGTTGGCGAGCATTTTTGGCCGATTTTAGGTGATCTTGTGCCATCCTGGTTTGTTTGTATATTACAATGATGTTCCGTTTTTTAAAGAGTTTTCATGTGCGGTTATTAACTTCCTTAATGGAAGGCAGGAAAACATTCACCAGCGCTTGGGCATCACTGTGATTTTCACGCGGTGGTCATAACGCTCTTTTGACCTCTACGAAGAAATAAAAATCCTTGAACAATGCATCGGTGAGATGTTATAATTCTACGTCAAGCAGCTCTGGTTCGCAGATTTTCCTTACTCTGTCTGTCAACGTATTTACCATACCTCGCTTTTGTTGTGGCTGGTGGTTCCATTATAGGTGTAGGTAACGGTATGTGTGCGTAGGTTGTCGGTGAACCGTGTGGCTCAAGCTACCATCTTCTTTCTTGAAAACTAGCACGTCGGGAAAATTAAATCTTCCGCCGGCCTACTCCTTCATGATGAACTGGACCTGTGGATTGATCTCGTTGAGATGTTGGAGAAAACGATTCAGTTCCTTCCTGCCATGACATCACAAGACAAAGGTATCATCCACGTACTGGAACCAAATATTTGGATTGTTGTTCGCAGTTATAGCGAACTTCTTTGGGCAAATATTCGAGGAGCAAGAGCAATTAGGTGAACTGACAAATTATTTTAAGCGGAAGGCTGAATGTCTTATAGTGAGTGAAATGCTATTCCACTGAAGGAATGGATGATAAATCTACTGGAGAGAAAGGAATGAGAGAAGAAATGAGCTTTTACAGTTCACTTGATTCTAGTGGCCACCCTCGTCCAAAATCGCAAGATAAGAAAGTTCACTTGTGGAAGGCCATAAGACGCTGGAAGATATAAAACTGACTATCTTGGCTAGACAAAGATTTAGCAACTAAATTTGGGATTGCGGCTGAAATGGAGAAGGATAAAGAAAAAATAGTATACGGAGATATGATATGCTGAAATCTTTGGGCAGAATGAGACAAAGTGCACTTACTTGAGGCGCTGATAAATGGCATATGTGAAAAAGTGGAGAGTAGTTCAGTAGAAAAAAAGTGCAATATAATGTTGTTGTTGTGGTCTCCGGTCCAAAGACTGGTTTGATAAGAAACCAGTCACTAGTCTTTGCAATATAATAAAGGAGAAAAAAATGCACGCAGGACATTCTTACGGTTAAAAGGAGTAAAGTAAGTATCTTACCAATGAGGTGGGAAATTAACAGTATAGGTTGCTTATGAAGGTAGTGAATCGGTCATTCTAACAGATAAATCACAATCGTGATAAACATATAAAGATGTTTAAAAACTGAAAAGGTGTACGTGGTTTAAGAGGTGATGTTAAGAAGTTCAGACGGAAAACTTTTATTAAAAGCAGTAAAAAGCGCAGGAAAAAGGCAGATGTACAACAAATATCTGTCTGTTGGAGAGTCACGAACTGAGATGTAGGAGGACGAGCAAATTGATGTAGAACAAATAGGTAGTCCACTAAGGAAGTGCATTGATACCAATGGTCATCACTTCGAACACCTTCTGTAAATGGACGTCCATCCTTTTTGACCATCGCTGACCACCAAAGACCTTACTGTTACACATAATTGGATTCGTCTCGGTAGCCGCTATCAGAAAATAAGTACCAAACTATAACATCCCATTTAGGAAAACGAAGTTGACCTTCATATCTGTGACGCAACCCCTCCTAGCAACAAAAATCAGCTCCAGTCATACTTTCGGAGTTATTCTTGGTGGCAATATTTAGAGACTCACCCTGTATAGCAGGCGTCTGCCTCTGTTGCATTGTACACAATAGCGATATGCGCACTGCTGTTTCGAACACGCAGGATGCCAACAACCTCGGGTCAGAGTAAGGGAAGAAACAACACTATTCCATACTGATACAGGTATAGATGACAAATCCATTAATTGGCGCCAGAATGCTCATCTCCATCACTTACATGGCATAGAATGGGAGACTACATCTACATCGACTTCGACATACATACCCCGCAAGCCGCACCCATCGTACGGTGCAAGACGGAGGGTGCCTTGTACCACTACTAGGCATTTCCCCTCGTATTTCAAATAGTGCGAGTGAAAAAGACTGCCTAAAAGCCTCCGCACGACCCTTATTTCTCGTGTCTTTTCTTCAAGACCCTTGCGTGAAATGTGTGGCGGCAGTAGAATGGTTCTGCAATCGGACTCAAATGCCGGTTCTCCAAATTTGCGCAACAGCACCTTGCGGAAACAGCATAGTCTCCTCTAAGGAGATTCCCATCTGAGTTCACGAAGCATCTCCGTAATACTTGCGTGCTGATAGATCCTACCGGTGAGAAATCTAGCAGCCCGCCTATAAACTATTTCTTTGTCTTTATTTAATCCGAGCTAGGAGTTATCCCAGACACTCTCTAACAGTATTCGAGAATGGATTCCAATACCGTCGTGTATGCCGTCTCCTCTATGGATGCGGTACACTGTCCCAAAATACTCCCAACGAAAGAAAGTCGAGTATTCGTCTTCCATACTACCAATCTGACTGGCTCATTACATTACATTATGAGCAAATAAATGTATTACTCGGCAATGCGAACTGGTTACACTACCGAAATGGGACAGTCACATTCCAGTTCAGAGTGATGCGTGCTGTTACCTCGCAGTGCGAGTGCAACGAGTGAGCACGAAAAGTGATCATGGAACATACCTTCGCGTTAGCGGTGGCACCTTGCTGTTAAAGTCATTAATTTTACTGACAATGAGAACGACACACGTGTGACAGCTCCGACTGAGAAGGCGACAGAAGGTGAAAGAAAATGTTAACTAGCAACAGTTAAGTAAGTCAAGGCCGTCTTATTTATGGGAGGAAGGAGAAAATACAGCGTAAAGTGGGCTTCAAGAGTCTATCTCAAAGCAGAATAACTAAAACGCACATAACATTGACAGCAGTAGTACGAAGAACTACATTCACTTAGATTGCTGTATGGAAGACATGTAAGAAATCACAATGGCAGAGATCTGAAAATACTACAAAACGTTGAAGTAAGACGAATTTCGATAACTAGTAACATGCAATACACGGCTAAAATCCTACCAGTATCTCAAACCCAAGCAACGTTTAAACGCTCATTATATAAACTACACTTGGCGGGCTCAGCCCTTCTGGTGTGTCGTAGTTGCTTCCTCTCAACCTTATGCGTAAGAAATCCCACTAAAAAAAAGGCTCAGCCTTTCCAGCGTTTAACTGATTCCCTACATCCGCAAAGCACAACTGCGCCCTTCAAAATAGTTAGCTTCGCATTGGTGTACAGATATATCCACCAATATCTTTTGGACTTCAGTTATGGGTGAGCCATGTCAGAGAGGCCGCATGAACTGTGCGCGAAAGATATTTATTCGCTCATGATGGCGCCAACTGCCTGTAATGCTCCTGAGATCGAGGACCCGCAACACTGTATGGAACACAACACGGCGCAATATACGTAGACCGTTTTTACAAACGTACGTATACGCTCTCAGTGGTATATTCTCTTCAATGACCAGAGCTGGACGATCGATAAACTACCTCTTATTACCCCAGTGCAACTGCAGCTTGTGAGGTTTGTTGAAGAATTCACTCTCGGATACACACATACACTTGTGATACAGTGGCAAAGACATGGATGTATAAGATGTGAAACCTAAAACTCCTTCATCGTACAGCCAGCAGTCATACAACCGCTAAGGAACTGCTTATACCAGATAAACTCCGGTGTTCACTAGCAAAAAAGCAACACTGTTATATGGATGACTACACACGCTGCAGCGTGTATAGCAGATAAAAAGACAAGCGAATATCAATGAGTACTTTGCTTGTATTCTATACGAACTTTGGACGATAGCAGACGACCCAAACCACAAGAGCGGCTTTCGGAATAAGCTCAGAATATTCATACTAAATTTACCCTACCCACCTGATAGCTGTGGAAGACCGTAAGATGAAGAACGCGTGTAACACACAGACTAGCTGAATACGATAGAAACATTACAAGAGTATGTGGAATGATCAGCGATAGCAACCAGTCCAAAGTCGCAGTTTACTACAGAGGCTTTACTGGTATCGGAAACGTATATTCGATCTATGTGACTTGCAGCGCAATGGGATAGAAATGTGTGTGAGAGTATTTCCTTTTAGTATTTCCAATCTCACGTGAAGCTGGATACAAGAAATTAAGGTATTCAGATCTGAGCTTTGGTCCTTGGCACGGAGGACGCATTTAAGGTCGCCACCAATAACCATACCGTCAGGACTGCATCCTTGATCGTGAGGATTTCATTCTGCGAGAGGAGAGATCGCTGTCATCTCATGATGGAGCAAGAGGTGGCTCTGCAACTGTTTACTTGACACTGGTAAGCGGAACACAATCACGGGGCATTATGTCAGTGCCAATGTATACATATCTTTATCAACGTTAATACAGCCTATAATATAGAGTTCGTAAGTCAGCGCTTCTTGCAGTAGAACGATATCAGATTGGTTGCCGTACAAATAGTCTTCATGACATTTCAAATATGATTGATTTTTAAAGTCGCGATGTTGTCATTTTGTTACAGCGCCATATTTCTTTGCGCTTCTGAGTGAGATAGACTAAAACGGAGTATACGCCACAGGTGTACCCCCTTCTGCTGCAACCTCGGCTTTAACTGCATGCTGCTCTGCCCGCCACCGGCACCTGAGCCGGTGGGCGTTGCTGCGTGACGGCGACATGGGGTTGCCTGGTGGCCAGGTAGTGCCTACGAGAGCTCTGTGGCAGCTGGTAGCTGCTATGCTTTAACCCTTACTTTGCAGACACCGCTCCGTGTCTTTTGCAGTTACCAACAGTGCTTTCATATGTTCCGTTTCCTCTCGTATGCTCTCTGGCTCTGTCATTCTCTCGACTTGAGTATTACACGAGGACTGTGATTCACATCAGCTGCCACTTTCCTGTGTAACGTAGGCTTTCTCGGCGAATTTCGAAGTCTTCCTGGGAGATCAACCGAGTCAAGGCGGCGTTCTGCGACAACGTTTTGATAAGTTGCCCACTCGTCATCTTCAGGCGAGGTGTCGGGTTAATGTCTGGTTCGTATCTTTATATCCGCTGGAGCACAGGCTCGCCTGCTTTGTCTGCAACAGCGGGCCCACGCATCTCCGGAAGTGGCATCGAGGTGGTGGTGTGATGGTGTATCCTGGTATCGCGCCCTGCTGCTGTCTGTCTAGTCCATTCGCTGCCTTCGCCGCTTCGACAGCAGATCGCTAGCGCTACATTCCACGTGAAGCTCAGTAGGAAACCGCTGTCCGATTGACAAGATCGTCATGGACTGACATATCCACTGTCGATTTGATGATAGAGTCCCAGAAACAGTCTTTTTTTCCAGCAGAACATCTGCGTCTGTTGAATAGAAAACGTATAGCCCGTTTTGAGGCTGTGCTCTGCCACTGCAGACTTGTCCGAGACGAACGATGGCCACATTTTTTGAATGGCTCAACGAAATACACCGGTGCCTCTGGACGGTATACTGTTTTCCACATTCGCAACTGAAGCTGTAGATTCCAGGTCTAGTCTGTCTTTCACTGAGCCAAGCGTATTTTTAATTTTAGCCGATGTGCGGAAAATAGTGTTAATACTGCTCGCCTACAACATACTGGTAGTCTCGGTCGTGGACGGCCCAATGTACGGAAGGAACGCCAGACGCTTTGAGCCTTCGTCAATGAACTTCACCAAGAGCCGTGCAACTTAAAATGTAATTTTATTTTGTTTTCAAAGTTACTAGTTTCAGCTCTTGAATATGTCATCTACAGGCCCCCTGTGCAACTCTCCCGATAAACAAAAGTGCCATATAGACCCATAATTCTTTATATGACATTTTCGTTTATTTGGAGAGATGAATATGGGGCCTGAAGATCGCATATTTAAATGCGGAAACTGGTAGTCTTCAAACTAAAATAAAATAACATCTTAAGTTTTAGTGAATTTCGACAGTCACTTAACTAGCCGATGCGCCCTGTCCATGATGGACCAACAGAGACTTTATGTCTTCTTTCGGATCGTCTTCTATCTTCTTCTTACTCGGCTGCTGAGTGCGTCTTGTCTGTGTCTTCGAGAATCCGTTTTTGCGGAAGGTTTCTCTCAAATGCTGCAATTTGGTGGACAGACACTTCCTGACACATATGTCTCGAGTTCTTAGCACCAGGGTGGCGAGCGCAGATTCGCTTTATTTTTAATGGTGGCAGCTATTAGCGTTTAGGTACAGGTCATTGCGTGTATTTCTTCTATAAACAGAATGTCACAGAGTGCCATCATATTTCTTCCGTATCTGGAGCCGGCCGCTGTGACAGAGCGGTTCCAGTCGTTTCAGACCGGGACCGCGCTGCTGATCCGGTCGCAGGTTTGAATTCTGCCTCGGGCATGGATGTGTGTGATGTCCTTAGGTTAGTTAGGTTTAAGTAGTTCTAAGTCTAGGGGACTGATGACATCAGATGTTAAGTCCCATAGTGCTTAGAGCCATTTGAACCTTATCAGGATATCGAGAAAAGCAGGTATCCGTTTACTTCTATCTCAGTGGTGAACTTTATATCGTCGTTTGAAGAAATTACTTCAGTTTTTCTTCTCCATGGGTAACACCACGGATATATATCTGCAGAAAGATTTTGGTTAGAGACGAGTGGTTTCGAGAGCTGATTTCTCGAAGTGTTCCATGTACAGGTTTTCTGAAGAACTTTCCACTCCATGGGAAGTATATGGATGTGAGCGAGTGGCGGAAGAGTTCCGCAGTGTCTTCTTCAAAGAAGCTCCCTAGTATTGTCAAGGATTCTCCTAGTGGTACCGTGCAAAGAGACACGTGATGTCGAAACTTGCCGGAAAGTCATCCTATTCCAGATCGATCTCTTCAAGCACCTTCACCGCGCTCACATTAGTTTTTGACGTGGTGTATACAGGGACCCACGAGAGGCTTTACTAGCTGCGCCAGGTGTTTAGCTATTCTTCCTCCTCTTCCACTGTGTCCTTTGTATCTCTGTCTGCGCGCTTTCTTGTTATCTGACGGCATATTTTCCGACGGTGACTGTCCTTCGTGGGGTGGAAGAGCTAAAGTGCTCTCCAGCTGTTCCAAACTCTCACTGGGAGAGACACGACGAGAAGCGTCAGCAAGACGGAAATATAACTCAACGTGAAACTATTTACTTCCCACCAGCAGAACTTCTTTTTTTAAAAAAGGCTATTTAATTTGGGAATACCATACTTTACACACGGAGTATAAAATTTCAGCTTTTAGAAAGAAGGTTTTCTAAGTCGTTATTTTCAAGAACGAAGAATTCCACTTTTAAGGTTTCCTCACTGAGGAGCACATTCACAACGGAAGTGAAGCATGTATTTATTGGGTCATATGAAACGAAATTTTAATTCCGAGAAGAGTATCTATTTTTTGTAAGACTGGAATTTTATTTTTGTTTTGAAAGGGGATGAGCTTTCAGTTTAACACAAGAAGACGTTTTCTTTCAAGTTTATATTATGAAGACAAAGAGAAAGTAAAATAAAGAAACTAGCCACCAGAGGCTAAGAAGGAGGGAGATCTGAAGAGCTATAAGTGGAGATGGGAGAAATAACACAAAGTAAAGAAAAACATACTAAAGTGTCAGACTAGAAATCAGATGCTTGGGTTTTCATCCTCGGTCATGGATAGGATTTTTATTCGTCACTTTTTCTTTCACCTTTGACAATTTTTGTTGACGCGAAAATGTCGAACTGCTCCGTCGTTCGGAATCCATTTTAAACTGTAGGTTCCGCTATAACAGGTTGTGCGTGTCACTTCAAAGGTCGGAGATGGCAATGATTTATCACCTTGACTAATAAGGCACTGTGGTATTCAAATAATCTTCGGATTGATGACTACTTTACTTTTGCTTACTAGCTATTCCAGTATTCAATATGCGTCAAATATAACCTGTTTTGTGTAACTATACGTCTACCAGATATAAGTTCTTGTTACTAACTAACGACACTACTTGTTGATCTAAGGCCCCAAGATGCTTCCCACTGAGATTTTTGATTCATAACATTTCTTGACAATTTTAATTAAGTGCAGTAAAGACCATAGTAAATGTATTACCAGCACCCTCCGGAAGCGATGGTAAAAAGATTTCACAGATCAGTCTTTTTTTTTCAGTCACAACTAGTAAGTAATTGATTTATTCCATAAAAATAACTGATCGGATGGTTTCTGTCATCGAAGGTCTTATGGTATTTAATTTCTAGGTTAAATTTCTTTTACTTCCGTCTATGATCACAAAACTGATTGGTTCTTATGCTGCCAGTCTCGCTCAGCGATAACCATCTTCAGATCTGCAGCAAAACGTGCCAAAAATCAAATACAACTAGTCGACTATGTACAACTTAAAACATTAAACATAGACCATAAGGAAAAGTTTTTCTGGTATACATGTGGAAAACATGCGCTAAGAATATGACGAGGCACACCTGTTTTAAATCATGTCCTAATATTATGAAACCCTAGTGGCATCAAAAAAAAAGACACACAAAATCACAGCCAGAGAGTATGAGCGTGCGTAAACTCGTTAGATGTTACTACTGTAAGTCTGAACATATTCGTAAATTACATAAATTTACGAAATGCGATAAGATGTAGAATACAACAGGTGAGGTCTATAGTGAAATTACGAAGTGTGTAAATTATTTCAGAGAAAAATGCAATAAAACAAAAACATTTGAAGTTAGATTTAAAATTGTTAAACCGGGAATGTTTAAGTGACAATATATTATTCTGAGACGTTCTTATCGTGACTTTTTAATAAAAATGATGACATAAATGTAACAAGCTTACGGAGATAGCAGAACAATATAAATGATGAAATATCTAGGGAGAGAAGCGATATGCAAGAAACAAAAGATTGAAGTAATTAATGAACACCCTTTGTTATCGTGGCCGCTAGAATACAGCGTAGGCGAGCAGAGGAACTCCATCGCCAGAGGGGCTCTCGTAGCTAGTGAGACGCCTTTCCAAGAAAAGATGAATATACCTTTTACCACTTACTTAGTAAGATTATCTAGTTAATGAAATATTTAACCAGAGAAGGATCAAGAAAATACCAGAGTAATACGAACAATGTAACAAATTATTACTGACGGATACATGTAGGCTTACAATAGCGAATTCTCCTGAGCTTAGGAAACGAATACATTTTGTGGCTGGCGAACCGCTGTGTTACGAACAACAGCGCAGTTGGTAGTATGACACTGCCGGAAATGTGGCCTAGTTTACACCACATTTTAGTTATGTGTGACGATTATAAGCTGATTTTGTGTGTATTTTTTGATGATGTCACAATCAATTGGATATGCAACTAAGCCGCCGCTTCTGAAAGGTAATTTACAGATTGCATTAAATGTGAAATTCTTAACATTACGTTAATTCCTTGTTCGGCACCCACACTTCGTTGCAGTTGCTTGTTTTCCCACACCATGATTGTGATTCTTTTGAGAAAAGGTAACAGAATGTCATTTACTGAGAACAGAAAAGTTATTTTAATATTTCATGGAAAGGTATTTAATTTGAGCGTTATAGTGGGGGCTACGTACTTACATTTTCTCAGACAAGAAAGCATTTCAGCTGTTCTCGACAGTTATCACGGGGCTGCAGCCCCATTTAACTTGATGTCACCTCTCTGAAGGGCAGTGAAAGCGCAATTTTAGCTTTCGTGTACAGGATGGAACGACTGGGGACCAGATGCAGTCGCGCTGGACTCGAAAGGGTCAAGGAGTTTCAGCCGCACGATGTCAGTGAAAAGGGTTGAAACCACCAAAAGCGTCTGCAGAGTTAAAGGTTCTCAAGAACGCATTCCTGTAGCTCACCACACTGCAGATTTTCATTCTTGACCGCGTAGTATATGGGAATTAACGTCCCAAGGAAAGGCTTGAGTTCACTGATAACCCCTACGGCTTTCTCGTTCCGATTTTGAGGGGCGGTGTGTCCGGAATGTTTTCCTTGGTCTCCCAGGAGGAAACAGCTTACTTACGACACTCTGCTTTGCGGATCTGGCCTTCACTGCACAGGCGTCAAACGAAGGGAAGAAATCTGGCCCAAAATGGTTGTGATGACCTCCGTGTGACGTATTTAGGCAAAATTATAGTGAAACTTATGTGAGAAAATGAAACACCTACAGCCGTCCTTATGATAATATTTATTGTGTGGCTAGAAGTTTCGGTGCTTCAGTGCACCATCTTCGGGATTTAGCTGATGCCGAGAGGGTTAACAGCATCCGTATACACAATGCATCAGAGGTCAACATCTATGAAACCTATAATTATGGATAATGGAATGTAAGGCGAAATGTTAGGGCCCATATACCATCATGTGTCATTTCCTACTACTACCTTATTGACATAAATACCTCTGAAACATGTAGGCCCTTGACAATCACAATTACAGTTAATTATAACAAAGATTGGATAAGAGATCAGATCTCATTACAAGGACAATAAACGCAAGTAGGCCTTGATAAATCAGAGTTTCAGCTAATGCATACAGTGAAATAGTCTTACTTTAATTAAAAGGGAACAGGCAGGCCTTCAATAATAACAGCTTCAATTAAGTAAAATTACCAGGTAGATAACCGGAAATCCTTCAAAAATAACAGCTTCAGTGAAGTAAGGCGACCTAATAGAAAACAGGCGGGCCTTCAATAATAACACCTTCAGTTAAGTAGAATTTCCAAATAGAAAACACGCAGGCCTCCAATAATAACAGCTTCAATTAAGTAAAATTACCAAATATAAAACTGACAGGCCGTCAATAATAACAGCTTCTGTTAAGGAAAATAGCCATATACGAACAAGCACACCTTCAATAGTAAGCGCTTCAGTTAAGTAAAATTACCAAATAGAAAACAGACCTTCAACGATAACAGCTTCAGTGAAGTAAGTTTACCATATAGAAGACAGGTGTGCATCTAATGATAACAGCTTCACTTAAGCAAAATTACCAAAATAGAAAACAGGCAGGCCTTCTGGAGTATACTAAGGAATCGCCTATGAACTAATGGCGACACACAAGCCCCTTAACGCCCACCGTTGACCACATCAAATGAAAAAGGGACTAACCGATGTGCTCCATTTACTTAAACAGGAACAAATTTGTAATATTCATATTTCGACCTTGTGCCGAATGATAATGGCCCTAAGTCAATCCAGCTGTTCGGTATATAAATGGTACTGAGTCCAAGGCTATCGTGGACACTTGATTTAATCATTATATCACCAATAGAACCCTAAGTATGAATCACGGAAGTATCCCGTTTTTATGCTTTGCGCTTTGGAACATATGAAGTAGCGCACCACTTTATCGTGTGGCTTGACCTTCGATGCCGCTCTTTTCATTTAAGCATTGGGGCTGCATCTTTAAGAGAATTTAAATCTGTCAGGAAAGAAAGATAGTCAGAAGGAATAGCCTTGGGCCTAAAGTAAGGGACCATCAGCGGAATTTGCCATTAATTGAAAATGCTAAACCACAGAAAACCGTTTTCAAGGTTACCAGCGGACGGATTCGAACCACCTCACCTCGCAAATCCAGTATCTGCTAGCTCAGAGCCTCGATCCGCAGATCTATCCCGGTCGTTGGAGAATTTGAAAAAACTGATTGTTGTATACAGGTTTAAAATAAATTAAAATCAGTCATAACAAAAGACATTGCATGTTTTTACTTTAACAGTGCACGCCTGACCTCTTGACGGTGAACGAATGCTTGTGTATTTTAAGATTTAATTGTGGGTGGAATTCTTGGCTTCCGTTATTATAGCATTAAAAGAACGTAAAAAAAGCTAGCTGAAAAAAATATTCCAGATACGAAAGAAATATAGAATGATTTATCCTCACATACCTCTTCCACTCACCACAAACCTCTTCCAATCGTTCCGTATCGGAAATGGTTTCCGTAAGAGTACTATGCGGGTGACCAGATTGGGTGATATTTTGCCATTTGGGCTGCTAATGATAGAATTTGGAGCAATTTTTTTAAAGAAATGCACACATCGATAAATGGGAGATATTTTTGTTGATCAGCACGGTATCTGGACGACCGATTCAAATCATAGTGTATTTTGAAGCCCTGATTTTGATATAATGTTATTTGTAGTGTTGTTTACTGCTTCGCCGCCTTGTGAAATACTGAATTATTGCAGCCTCAAAGTTCTACCAGTCTCCAAATAACCAGTCCAGGGTAACATAAATGATTAAGGTGTGTGAAATCTTATGGGACTTAACTGCTAAGGTCATCAGTCTCTAAGCTTACACATAACTTAACCTAAATTATCCTAACGACAAACACAAACACCCATGCCCGAGGGAGGACTCGAACCTCCGCCGGGTCCAGCCGCACACTCCATGACTGCAGCTCCTTAGACCGCTCGCCAGAGCTAACATTAAATAGCTGTAGATAGGTAATTAGACACTTATAGTGGTGTGTACATATTTTTAACTTATCGTAATTCAAGTGGACGAATCAAAATTGGTTTTCCTCTTATGTCTTGTCACAAACGCATCCACACTTGGAAACCATCATAACAGTATACAGCACAAAAGCAATAAACAGCAACATTTACATTAAATTCAACTACATGTAAGTATTGAATTGATTAGCAAAACAACAACTGAGCTCAGTAAGGCCTACAATTTATAGTAGCTGGTTTGGCTAAATTAAGGGTGGTCGAAAGCCGTTAGTGCGGTCGATATATAGATTGCTTAAATCTATCGAAAGCACTGTTGACTATCGATAGTTAGTTTCGTCATATGAATAAGAATGTTTAAGATACACGACGCAGATACTAGGTCGTCGTAACTTCATTCAGGTGATACGGGGCTCCGGCCCTCCGGAGCTCTCACCGCTTTGGCTACGCCCTTAAGCCAGAATATCTGTGCATACGATGGTGAAGCATTATCAAAGAATCGAACATCACAAATGTAATGAAAACAGGCCGGGTTTGTGCAATTTCTTTTCAAGAGGGAAAAGCTTTTTATAGCTTCTTAGAGCACGGAGATATGCAGATGCTTTCTTGCACGTTGAACTTACGTGATCAGTCCAGTTTTGATTTTCATCTATTGTTACTCTTAGACTCAATGCTGAAGGAGAGAAGTTGGTACTTGTCCCGCTTAGGGTTAAAGTAGATAAAGATCCCCCATATTACGCGTTAATGAACCTACAAAGACAAACCATTACCGCATGAATTTTGGGCATGTTGAGCTTTAACCCTACGTCCTGCACCCATTTCCAAAGAGCACACAGATCGATATTGAGAATGTCAACAGCTCTCTTCACGATCATTGGTTTTGCATTTAGAGACAACTGGAGGTAGTCAGAGTATGTGTGATTTTAGCATTCGGAAAAAAAACTTATGACACATTGTTTACGCAGAACGAAAAGAATATACGACCTAACACCGAACTACGGCCGATGCCTCATACTACCTGCTTCCATTGTGAATATATGGAGCCGGTCATGAAGCATTGCTGGCGAGATGTCAGGCATGAGCGAAACCATGCACTGTACTTCGTAAGAAATTTAGGCTCCTATGACTGGCAAGTAAAATGTCATAGTCGACAGTGTCAAAGGCTTTATTGAAGTCTAAAAATCTCATTGCATTTTCCTCTTGTGCATCTATGAAAAGCATCTCCTCATATTTTACATTTATTAAGACTGATGTTATGCTGCGATATTTACAGAACCCTAACTGGCAATCGTCAGGTCGTAGTAGTTTTTTAGATGGTCGTGGACTATATATTCTAACACCTTGAACAGTGCAGGAAGACTGCAAATCGGACAGTAATCAGAGGGTGCTACGGCAACATCCTTTTCAGGTAGTGGCTTAACTAGTCCATGTTTCCCGGCCTCAGGAATAACACTCTAGGTCAAGAAACGGTTTAAGATATCTCTTATACTGGGCAGCAGTGTGTCTGTAATAGACTTCATAATTTGTGTTCAAATGCCTCCTGTAGATGCTGATCTGATACACATAGTGGCTGTATTGAAGGTGTTGCAAATAACATACTGTAGACAGAATTTCTCATGGCTACAAACATTTACTACCCATGAGTCTCTGTTTGGTTTGTAGTTCACTTGTGGTTGTAGGTAATGCGAAGTACCGATTCAGTTCATCGGCTGGGACAATGGCTGCAGCTTTCACTCTGCTTGTACCAAAAGCACGCAGGTTTTTCCATAGTCCTAGGTCTGTTGTCGGTTAGTGAACTGGCATGTCTGAGTTTTGATTTTCTCACAGTTTGACTGACTCTATGGCGCTTGTTCTTATAGGTAATATTTTGAAGCATGGGGTGTAGTATGTATGGATATTTAAAGGAAGATGATTTTGTGTTTGTTCAAGGCAGAATCACATTTCCAGGCTCTACATTTTAAATTGGCTGCTTTCAAATAAAGTTGCAGGTTTTGGGTGAAGTTCGTGGTTTAATGAACACCCTACAAAAACTAAATATTATCTTTTAGTGCTTTAAAAACAAAAGTGTTACAGTTTTATTCATTCTAAAGTTTAGTTTGGCGCAAATGTTGATGTTGGAGGAAGGGGGAAGGTGGTACTAGCAAATATCTGCTTGCACTCTGGAGTAATGATCTCAGAAAGGTTCGGAATCACTATTCTAGGATGTAGGTGATATGTAAAAACAGAAAGTAGTAAGTAAATTCATAAATTAAGTTTGGTTATCCACAGATGTGTATCACAAGTACTAACCGATGATATGATTTCAAGTCTCGTAAAATGTATACAAAATACACAAACATATATCCACCAGATCTCAAATTTGAACACAGAGTATGCTACTATTCTCATCCTGTAAGAACAAAGCACAGATGACAGTGAGCTAGCGGTATAATGGTGGATACCAAGTTTAATTACCTCACATCCAGATACATTTTTACAAGGGTCGTTCAATAAATAATGCCACTCCCAAATTTTTCCTTGGAACATACTTATTCTTAAGAGTTTCAAAATGGTGGCAATAACAGTCAATAATTATTTTACATGTGGCATTTTACTCTACAGTAAATATCAAGTTCTACGGCCTTACGCTAGCGTTGTGTAAGAGCACCTATTCCCAGTTGGTAGGAGGACGTGCTCGTGGCCACGTTTTCGCTGCACGAATTACGCTCTCATCATCTTCAAATTGTGTATCACATACAGAATCCTCAAAATAGTCAAGATATAAGTCCGAGGGTGCCAGTCCTGAGTCTATGAGGTAATGATGTCCACAATATTAGGCGACGTGTGTCCGTGTTTTGAGACCTGTGTAAAGGTGTGAATTTACATGTTGAAGGGATGTCTCTTTTGGAGTCTTGTCGCACCGAATACGTCGGAAACGGTTCTTGAATTTGTTGAGAATATTCATACATGCTTCTGAATTAATGGTTCATCGTTTGGCAACACGTCCACTGGAATAGCACCATCAGTATCCAAAAAGGGTGTAATGACTTTGCCAGCAAAGCTACTTCGAATTGCTTCTTTTTTGGTGATTTCACACGATAGTGACTGCCTCTTTGTTCCTCATTCGAAGATATGCTCTCAGTTTTCTGCACCTATACCGATACATGACAGAAAGACCCCTCCATTGGTCTCAAACTTCCACAGCAATTCAGATGAGATGGGTTCCCTTTGAATGATGTGATTTATTATGAAAATTCACGGAAATCATGTTGGGCACGCCTTTGAATATCAAAGAGTATCGTAATACCATACACACTTAAAATACGCACCTATAATTACAAAGACAGTTGTCGAGCTGTGAAGTACCGATATGCACTCGTAAAGTCATCCACTCGATCCACCAGGTCAGGAGCAGGGCCTGCGACTATAGTGGACCTCAGTTACTGCACTTAATGACGCTTTAACACTATTTGCCCATCGTCACACTGTACTTCTAGCGATTACTTCGTTACCATACCTAGGACACAAAAGTTTATGAATATACACCACGGAATCTATTTCCTCGGCCGAGAATCCTATGAGAGCAACCAAATGAAAACAACCGATTGAGTTGGTTCTACTTTTATACGTCACTAGGACTATTCGCTCATTCTTTTCAAAGAAAGCAGTCTTGAACGCAACCGAATGAAGGAGTCGACCAAGTCCGCCATAGCTTCGCATATTGACTAAATTATTCATTCTTTGCTTTCAAGTGAAATCAGTCTGTAGTTTTTCTATGAAAACAGGTATATTTTTGAAACTGAAATCAATATGTAGTTCATTTGTATTCGTTATTTCAACTGAAACCACTCTTCAGTTTTTTAGTTGACTGAGCTACTCATTCTTTCTTCTGCGTGAAATCAGTAGTCAGTAATTTTGTTAGTTGATGGTACACAGCAACATCAGTAGTGCACAACAACAGTATACATACGCTCTGAGGGTGATCCTACATCTGCGGGTACGTAATTAAGTACTAAACAAGCTAATTCTTATGTCCACTATACATTTATCAGGAGATTTTTACCAGATGCATCTCACATGTGCGATAACGAAGTAAGCTGATGTAGTTTTGGGGGAACAAAGTTGAACGTACACGTTATGGGACTGTGAAGACGAAAAGAAAATTGCAAAATTAACTAAAAATCATTCTAATCTACCCCTTAGAAACACAGTGAGCCATTTATTTGATTATAAGATTAAGATGTGTGTGTGTGTTTGAATCTTACGGGTGCCCAAAAGCGAGGTCATCGGAGCTCGTACTGTTATCAAAACAAACGAGTTTGAAGTTAAGCTCTAAAATTAAGGTTAAGATACTGTAAAAAAAATTATATACAAACCATATCCATGCACAAAAACCCGATTACGTTTTTTGGCCTTTGACTGTAGCCGGTATAGTATCTCACGGGAATGAACAACTATCGTTTACATTGACGCATGGGTAATTCAACTTCACAGTTACCTCTACATCCATAAACCGCGTGTAACCACTTTCACTTCTCTTTGGACAGCTGACCGCGACAGTTTTAATCTCTACATCAACGGGCCACTGAGTTCTGAACATAAATACCCCATCATTTTGACAATGTTAAATCGCTAATGTTAACTGCACTCTTATCGCCTGCCTTCATTGTTTCATTTCAGCTCAGGTTTTTGTTCAGATTTATGAGTAGGCGTTTACGTGCTAGTGAGACAGTAGGTGGTGTGGGAATGGAAGAAATGATATGACTGGGAAAAAAGTGACCTTCGTGATAAACTCAACGCGATATACAGTACCCAAAAGAATGATTCTTGTTCTAAACATATATAAATTAAATAAATTCGAAGAAAATTAAAGGATGAAGACAAATCATTCTAGTGAAAAAAATACTTACAAGTGACAGTATATGCTCAAAAAACAAGAGACTGAATCATCAAACAACCAACAAAATTATTTCTCATGTGCTTTATGTTTGCGTCACTACAGCAATTACCGCAAGAGAATTCTCAGTGATGGGTGAAGAGAGATAGTGAGAGAGTGAGAGAGGGAGAGGGGGGGGGGGGGGGGAGAGAGAGAAAGCTTCATATACTTCAATAAAAAGCGTAATAGTTAAGTAATTTTTTAAATGCAGCACCAATTATTAACCTTCAGAACCCAACGAAAGTAGTCCATAGTTAATGCCAGAAGTTCTAAAAATTCGAAATTAAGTAAATAAATACATATTTATGGAAATATTTCATTTTTAGCAATACACTTCACGTTCGCCTTTCCTCAGATGAGGTACGCTATTCGTCTCTTAAAGAAATTAGCAGCCCTATTCAAACTTGGTACGTAAATGGAAAGGCTGAAAAATGTAAGTGAAATGACTCAAACCCGTACGAAAACACTGCTTTTACTGACGTACCCATCCTAGACTTCTGTCACTCGGCTGTCAGACGTTGCGTGAAACCTCTTAAACACTGATAATGAGTGAAAACATCCGTGTAACTGGTGTGGTCGCAGAGACTAGTTTTATCCGATTCTTTCATCTGATTAAAAAAGTTGACTGAACTAGAAAACAACTGAGTGGCCAACATCTGTCTCACACCTGTCGGTTGTGTTCCATCAGTAGCGCAGAGCCTTTGCTGTCCGCTTCTTGCATTTGTTTTTCGAGTATAAGGGAGTTCTTTACAGTTTTTTTCCGTTTTTTACTTCGAGTTTCATATTTCCCTTTCGGTTTTGTTACGGTATTGCCACATGTGCAATTTCAGATCCTCCAGGTGGTGAATTTTGTGATGTTCATGTGTTCGGTTTCTTGGGAAGTTTTTTGATGTGAGTCAACATTAATTTAAAGTTGAACGATTTGCAAAGGTTTGCCTTTTGCCCTTTTTTTGTCCAATTCTGTCCAGGACCGTCACTTACTATATTTTTCATTGATTTTTCTTTCCATTTAAATTATAGCTATATTTTGAAATTTTTGTTTTCTTTCGTCTTCGTTGATTGTGGCATGGTAATGGATTATTGTATAAAACAAATTTGTACATTTAAAATAGTGATGGTCTTACGATGTGGACTGCAACTTAGCGAAGAGTATTGAATGTTTATCTAGGTACAAAGAAATGCAGTCCCAAGATGAAGTGTTCTTCACAAATCCTGCCTTATCTCAGAAGCTTCTGTGGATCCCAGGGTGTAATACTTTGTGGTATGTGCAACTTATTTTCTGGTTTTGGTATGATTAAAACTTTTTCTTCTAATATTTTACTTGGTTGTTGTTTTAGAACATTTAACATGAAATTGACTTTTTACATTCCAAAAATATTTTTCTTCGTGGGCATGATTTCAGGGTTTTTAAGATGTTCTGGCTTACTTTTCATGGGAGTTTGGACTCTCCAGAATCAATAGGCCCAATTGCACTACCTATGGCAACGGTGGATTTGTCTATTTAGCTAATAACAGGAACAGTTGTTTGAAATTTAACTTGGGGAAACAAAGACAGTGCTTCGTTTCAACAGAAGCTGGCCATAGAAATGCCTATTGTGAGAACTGTCACGTCAAAAGTGGAAGTCACTAAGGGTAGTGCCTCTTCTACCTTCTTCATTTCTGAGTTTGTCTTCTTCATCCGTTGTCGAAGCCGTTGATGCACTTCGCCTACTACAATAGAGAGGAGCCAATACAGGATGCAGTATTACATAAGAAAAAGGGGATAAATTCATGTTAGTCCTAACATCTTGGCAAATTACGTAACATAAAATTGAAACACCCTGATTATTTGCAGATGATAAATTGGAGGAAAACAACAGTACTGCAAATCTCAGACAGCTACATGCACATCAGTATGTAACACTAAGGTATATATTCATTCTGTTACTATTTATTTGTTACTGCTTTTAGTCATGTAAGTACGATGATCTCAAAATCTGTTATGTGTTATGAAGCAAAAGTTCTTTACATTATTCACCGAGGTTAATTGAACCCACTGAAGATGCAGAAACGTCTCAGAAAGACGCCTGGGTATTAAAACAAGGAGAATTCGTGTTTTCTCAAAGCAAACCCACCTTTCCAATTTATACAAGGAATGAAACACGGACAAGAAGAGGACTTCAACCACATGCTGAACTACATACGTACTGCCTGTAAATTATCTCATTGCTAGACTCTTTACTTATGAAATGGCAGAAATTGAAAGACTTCAGGGTGCCAAAGCTTTGTATCTGACCACTGCCACTAATAAACACTAAGATAATGTGTAGACCCTACAACGGTGTTGTAGCCATTACATAGTAGCTGTAGCGATGGGCTGTCAACTTGTTCGTTTATAGAGAATAATGAAGCGTTTTGTTAACTATTGCGGGAACTACCTGCAACTAGGGGAAGTCATTTGCATGATATACTTACGCATATTAGATGTGTATTAGTTGATTTTACTGTCATACATGCCTGATACAAAGTGAAAAATAGGTGTGTAGTCGGTGGACTATATGAGGAAGACGTTCACTTAATCGATTAACAATCTGTAATCTCCACCATGTTGTGCCTCATGTCAAAGCTATAATTTGAATGAATTGTAACTTTTGGTAACTTACGTATCCGTCATTTACTTCTAATCCTACTTCCCTTGCTACTTTTTAAATAGTTTTCTTTCCAGTATCTTCAGGTCGTCTAAGTTTTCAGAAATTAATGCTACATCATGCGCAAATGCAGCACCTTAATTTTTTCCTATGCTAATTCCCTGCTCCGCTATGTTTGCTGCATACAGTTCTTCCTGTATTATAATGCTGAACAAAAGTGATGATGTTCCAAAAGCAGTGGAACATTCTTCTTCCACTCTCAACATCTCTTCTGATTCTGTTCGTGGAAATTTTACAATATTTGTTACCGTCTTCGGTATTCGAAAATTCTGCGTTTTACCTCACAATTTTTCTCCAATTATACTGCCACTGGCTTTCTTAAAATCAACAAAATATATTCCCACAAATCTTTGTCGAATTCACCAAATTATGATACAGATTCTTTTGGTACATAATTTATATCTCGTCAGTGGTGGAACATTTCTTCATAAATCTCATTTTTCTTACCTGTTACTTCTTTGAAACATGGTTCACGCCTCATCTGGAGAGTCTTTGAGAACATTTTTAGGCTGTGCTAAGTAATGATATTCCTCTATAATTTCTGCATTCTCGTTTATCGCACTTTGTATGGACTGGTTCTATGATCGCTTATTTTCGCTAAGCTGGCATTCGCAGTTTGTCCCAAATGTCGGTCACGAGTTTGTATATTTCTTTCGATAGTGCATCTGCCACCTCTTAAGCTATTCAGCTGTTATTTCATGTCTCGCTAGATCTCCTTCTCCTTTTTAAGTATTTTCATTACGACGACCGTCTGACATTCGGGAATGTATCGACGTTGTGAAATTTACGTTGTTCCCGAATTTTAAACTCTGCCCACAGTATTCCTCCTAGTGTCTACATCTTTTTTTGTTTCCAAAACTGTGTTTGCATTATTATGCACACATCAAAAAAAGTTTTGCATCACCCCGGTTCCCAGAACTCTCAAAGACAGACGTTGACTGTGAATATTGTATCAACAACACAGACCCTTTGACTGTTCAGAGATATCACTAAACCCGCCCAAAGACATAAAGAACCTTGCATGATCAGCGCCTATTAGACTGAGGGGGTCTGATAATCGATCACTTCGAGTCATTCCACCAGGAAGGAGTTCAACGGCTCGTGTTGTCTGTAGCTCAACCATGCCTAAATGATCAATACCGCGATTCTATCGCGTCTGCAATGTTACTTTGTGACAGGAAGGGCTCTCAACAAGGGAAGTGTCCAGGCGTCCCGAAGTGAGCCGAAGCCTTCTTTTTCGGCCATGGAGGAGATAGAGAGGGACAGGAATTGTCGATGACATGCCTCGCTCAGGACGCCCAAGGGCTACTACTGCAATGGATGACGTCTACCTGCCGGCCGTTGTGGCCGAGCGGTTCTAGGCGCTTCAGTCCTTAACCGCACTGCTGCTACGGTCGCAGGGTCGAATCTTGCCTCGTGCATGGATGTGTGTGATGTCCTTAGATTAATTACGTTTAAGTAGTTCTAAGTCTTGGGGACTGATGACCTCAGATGTTAAGTAGCATAGTGCTCAGAGACATTTGAACCATTTGATCTCTACCTAAGGATTATGGTT
Organism: Schistocerca serialis cubense; assembly: GCF_023864345.2. Classification (NCBI taxonomy): domain Eukaryota; kingdom Metazoa; phylum Arthropoda; class Insecta; order Orthoptera; family Acrididae; genus Schistocerca; species Schistocerca serialis. The sequence goes on from NC_064645.1 coordinate 540,993,438, forward strand.
CAGAGGAACCCTGACAGCAACGCCACCATGTTGAATAATGCTTTTCTTGCAGCCAGAGGACGTAGTGTTAATTTTATGACTCAAACTGTGCGCAATAGGCTGCATGATGTGTAACTTCACTCTCGACGTCCACGGAGAGGTCCACCTTTGCAACCGCGACACCATGCAGCGCGGTACAGATGGGCCCAACAACATGCCGAATGGACCGCTCTCGACTGGCTTCAAGTTATTTTCACCTATGAGCGTCGTATACTCTTTCAACTAGACAATATCGGAGACGCGTTTGGAGGCAATCCGGTTAGGCTGAACTCCTTAGACACACTGTCCAGCGAGTGCAGCGAGGTGGAGGGTCCCTGCCGGTTTGGGGTGGCAATCTGAGGGGCACACGTACGCCGCTGGAGGTCATGGAAGGCGCCGTAACGGCTGTAAGATACGCGAGTGCCATCCTGCGAGGCATTCGTCTTGATGGACGGCATTTCGCGCCCCGATCGTGTAAATCTTGTGAATTACTTCCTTCGCTTGACTAGAGTGGCCAGCATGTTCTCCAGACATGAACCCTATCGAACATGCCTGGGATGGACTGCAAAGGTCTGTTTATGGACGTCGTGACCCACCAACTACTCTGAGGGATCTACTCCGAATCGCCATTGAGGAGTGGGAAAATCTGGATTAACAGTGCCTAATGAACTTGTGGATAGAACGCCACGACGAATACAGGCATGCATCAATGCAAGAGGACCTGCTACTGGGTATTAGAGGTACCGGTGTGTACAGCAATATGGACCACCACCTGTCAAATTCTTGCTGAACCGAGGTGATGCAAAACTTTTTTTAAGTGTGTATTAAATACCATAAATCGATAGTATAGGCTTTATCCTTTTCTGTAGAACTTAATTAACTTGTTAACATTTGGTCCATTCCCTGTACTTCTACCTTCTTGTGTTCTTTTAATTAGACTCTCCACATGTTCTTCCTTTTTCTTATCAGAAAATCCCCTATTAGCCTTTCATATGCTTCTTTACCTTCGTTGGAAACTTCCTGTTGCTGCTTCTCCTTCGCTACTCTTCTTTCATTCACTTTCTGCTCACATTATTTTGACAACAACGGGTTTTTCTTCATGCTTTTTCTTTTTCAGCACTTTTCTACTGCTGCTTCTTCCCGATTTGTATTATTACCCACTAAATTAACGTGTTAATTACAAAAACAAAAAAAATTAAAAAAAATTCCGTAACTGTTTAAAAGAGGAAAACAGTTAATGACAAGAAATTCAACGAGACAAGAAGGAAAAATAGATGAGGAAAGAAAATCTAGAAATATCTCGCTAAGTGTGGTGTAGGACCTGTCTATGAATCAAGTTCCATGGTGCTACTATTTCACAGTTGATTACAATATTCAATGAGCAACATCATAAACTAAATTAATTCATCTCGTCACTTGTATACAGTCACCCCTCCCACTAACATTATGTCAACCAGCCCAGCTACCTTACATCCCTTCCCACGAAAACCCCAACTTTCGTAGTACCTGCTGACACTCACTGCTGTAAACAAGGGAGTTGTTCACGAGACCAAAGTGAAGGACGTTGAGCGGAAACTTGACAACAACAAGATTCGAAATTGTCAAGGTCATCCGTACCTAGAGGAACACAGATCGCACATGCTTAGTCCAAACATTTTCTGAACTGAATTCAACAATCGATGATGTCATTACCAAGCTTCACGTTGACCATGCGCGTCCTATGACCAAATATCTCCTTCATCTCCGGGAGGCCGACTGCAGCATTTTTTAAATTCGTTAAGGGTCTCCTTGCCTTCCTCTTTACCACATCAGCAGACTACAATCGTGCAAAGGGGTAATATTAGCTGCATTGTGAAAGACAATAGAAAACGACGGTGAGAGGGTGAGTGTAGCGAGGAGGACAGAGATGGAGGCAGAAGGAAGAGGGGACTGGAGACTGGGTTTCGTCGATTCGTAACCAGACTGAGGGCTTTCGACTGCTGCGGAAAACAGGGAGAGGCCGAGGAAGACTTGGTTGTCCGGTCCGGAACACTTTGCATACATCGGCGGCGCCGGCGGGCCATTTGTATTCGCGGCGCTGCGTCCGCGCCTCGGCGAGGGGGCAAGGAAATGCCTCGTTAGAGTAGATTGGCTTTGTGCGTGTGTTATGGTTTGTATGCGGCTGCTGCCCGGCGCGTCGTGCGATCGGAACGTCCGCAGAACACCTCTCGTCGCAACTTCCACTTTCCCCTACTCTCACTGCCCGTCGTGTCAATAGACGCCTCCAGCGCCGCTAACGGAATTCTGCTCCCTCGTCTCTTAAAGGGGTGTGCCTCAAAAGGTGGCGGGGACTCCCTGGAATCTAAATTTCTGCCGTCAGTTGATATTACGCCGTTCCTCAAATCTTTTTAATCTTATTTAGCGGGCGTGCTCTGGGACTGAGGCGCACCTCATTACTGCCCATCGAGTATCCTCTTTTTATAACTCTGTATTAGCATAAAAGAGGACTGCCAAGTATTATTTTTTATAGAACTACTTTCTCAACCCAATAAAGACTTACGTGAAATTTACGATGGAATCAATGCAATACTCAGCAGAGAATGCTGGCTAGAGACTAGGGAAACTAAAACGAGAGTTCTGATGTACTTGACCATTTAGGACAAGATCTAGCTTATCTACAGTTTTGTGAGAGTATACTCCAAAGTTACCTTCTGGTTCCAGGTAGAGAGCACCTTGTATACCACTGTCATTTCAGCTGCAGTGACTTCAAATTGTATTCGTCCAACCATAGCGCAATCATAAAAATATAGCTAAGAAATGAACAATAACTATTTACGTATATAGGTTAATATAAACATTTAGAAGCAAAACATTTTTTGGTTTCGTATGACGTTTACTCGTAAACAAAGCCTAGTTACTTAAAATCATGAGGCAGCTGATGTCAAACAAGTACTCTTCTAGTAAACAATGTCCCAGTTAGGTTCTCGTACTGACACGCACCCGTCTCCCTTTAGTTATGTAGTTGTAATCCATACACTGTGGTGGATATTTCCCTTCCTGTCGCCAAAGCCGTTGATTCACATTTAGACAAAATAGCCTGAAAACGTCCAACGATAGCTGCGAGGTCAGCGTGGTAGATTCCTAACCGAAGAGGCGTGAAGTCGATTCCCAATCGGGGAGGAGATTTTTCTCCACTGGAAGACTGGGGGTTGTGTGGTCCTTACATTCATATGGTCATTACAGACATGGCACTGAGCACTATGGGACTTAACATCTGAGGTCATCAGTCCCCTAGAACTTAGAACTATTTAAACCGAACTAACCTGAAGACATCACTCACATCCATGCCCGAGGCAGGATTCGAAACTGCGACTGTAGCGGTCGCGCGGTTCCAGACTGAAGCACCTAGAACCACTCGGTCACATCGGCCGGCCATTGCAGACATGGAGGTAGACAAATAATACTGTCCTAGTTGAAGTGGGAAGCACCTACAACGGTCAATAAGTGCGTTTTGACTATCAAAACAACTGACATAAATCGCTGTACTTGTCCTACAGATCTACGAATACAGGGAAAACTCTTATATACAAGTTTAATCCGAACGAAACGTGTGCAAACTAATCACGAAGCGCTCGTATTGCAGTTCTATCCGCAATGGCAAAACGACAGCTACTTAGAGAAGTCGATAATAATCAAAAATTAACCGCTTCAAGATTGCCGCTGTGGTCGAGCGGTTCTAGGCACTTCAGTCCGGAACTGCGCTGCTGCTATGGTCACTGGTTCAAATTCTGCCTCGGGCATGGACGTGTGTGATGCCCTTAGGTTAGTTAGGTTTACGTAGTTCTAAGTCTAGGGGACTGATAGCCTCAGATGTCAAGTTCAATAGTGCTTAGAACCGTTTGAATCTTAACCGTTCCAAACATTTTTCCACAGTTTAGATCCATACAGGGAAATGTGTTCGACGTGGACTGTAAGAAGCGTGCTTTCTGAGCACGATATGAATGCCGAACAGCCCGTAGAAAACAATACGCCAGTAAAATCAACACAAGAAAGAGACTTCCATTTGTCAGATAGCGTAAATCATACGGTTATGATTTCTGGAATAAGGTTGCATGTACGAGAGTCGCTGTGAACTGTAGAAGTCAAGTGGGCGACTAACAGTCTCGAGGAATCAAATTTGTAAACTTGAAGTGAGAAATACAGCAGCCTCATTAAACGTGGAGGAGATTCAGTAACTCTCTGAGACTCCATGAGTGCAAGTAGTATGAGAGATCTATGCATATTAATAGAATTACAGACGACCAAGTTTCGATAAACGACCTAAAAGCACGTCTATCCGGAAGTGTAAATGATATGGGTGTTTCAAGGGATTATTTTTTAAACAAGGTAATGATCCGAAATATACAGCTCTATTCGTAGATGCAGGGCTACGACTGTGGTATAACACTTCCAGTTAGGTGGTGACATCTCAGCAGTCTGTACACGTGAGTCCAATAGAGAATTTGTGGAATGATCCGTGCACAATAAAAGAAATCTTCAGATATCAAATAGAAATGATCTAAAACAACTCTTTTCTATAGCAGGGATGTAAAATTATAGTGCAAACAACAGAATCTCTGGTGGAATCTCAGCAGTCTGCACACGTTAGTCCAATAGAGAATTTGTGGAATGACCCGTGCACAATAAAAGAAATCTTCTGATATCAAATAGAAATGATCTAAAAAACTCTTTTCTAGAGCAGGGATGTAAAATTATAGTGCAAACAACAGAATCTCTGGTGGAATCCATGCCAAGGACAATGTAAAAGATGATAAAGAAGAAAGGCGGGCCTACAACGTACTCACCATTATATTGTATGTTTAGAGTGTCATTTTCAGTATTACAGACAAATGCTTATTTTGCGTATTATATTTCATACCTTTACTTTTGGATGTTTAACCATGTTCATGAAAATAGAGATCCGTGTTTCTTTATTGTATTCTCTTTTCCACTAATTAATAAAGAATTATATGTCCCATTTGTATTTCATTTTAACAATTTTCCACTATGTGTACACCCTTAAGCGAAAATTATGTATTACACGAGTACTTTTTGAAATGTGTGTATTTCTTGGTCCTGATGTGAATGGTGGGCGGGAAGATCGCTTGTTTGTAAGTTTCCGAATGAGATCGAAACTCTTCAACTTTAATTATATATTCTTTTCGCGAGATGGAAAAACTGTAAGTTGGCTGACACTTCGAGGAACCTTTGTTTTTCGAATTTTAACAGTAAATCACATTGTAATGCTAAACGTCTCTTTCGTAACGACTGCCACTGGAATTGATGAAGACCTGACTGATGTTTTCAGGCTTACTAAACCTCACCGCAATGAATCGTGCTGCTTTCTTTGAATTCACTCTACTTCCTCAGTCAGTTCTTTCTGGGAAGGGTCCCAGTACGAGCAGTGATACTCACGCAACTGTCGAACTAGAGTTCTGTAAATTACACATTCATAGGCTGAGTGCACATTCTAAGGATTTTTGTAGGGTCTAGTGATTATTATTCTGATCTTATGATTATTAGTCTGGCACCTGATTTTTCAACTATGAATGTTACGTGCTCATTCCAATACAAATCTCCCTTAGATAATCGATGGGTACAAATTTTTCCAATGACTGTTCATATAATTCAATTCCTGCGTCAGTTCTGTATGACCTTAATATCATCTGACATTTCGCATGTCTAACATTGCGTCTTATCTACGAACATACAACAGCATCACTTGTGAATAAGTTATCGAATAGGTCACTTGTGTATCTTATGAAGAGATACTGTCTTATGCCGTAAGACCTAAGCCACTTACACGTCTGACGATTTCCTCCAGTCGGTTTTTCTCAGTCCAGTCAGACAGTTTACCCCATACACTGCATCTGAACTATTTAGGTGCCAATGTCAGTCGATTATCTCGTAATAACCATTACACGTATCCAATCTAATCGGAGAGTAAAATTTAGTTTCTATTCCTTTTTGGTATTAACTAGCTTTCTGCTCCTAGTACTATGTTAGCTGTACTATCGTTTGTAAGTTTGGCCATTCGGTGGAAGCTTCTGCATTTCACTAATACAGTATTTAGATTTTATCTCTTTGTTTTGTAGTGTTGAATACTACTCCCTGCAATTGGCGGGGATGACATTCTCCTTAATCCAGGCCTATGGAGTTGTTTGTGTATGCACATTAGACTGTCTATACTACCATATTAGCAGCTTCCTGCGTGTTCTGCATGTATAAACTGTTGAGGATGTCTTATAGTTCACTACCTGACTGTGTAATATCCCACATCCGAGATTGTCATCAATACTCTGAGCCGCTGGTTTAAGCCAACCACACTGCTTCAAATGAAAGCACTACTACAGGTCACCTTTACTTCATGCACAAAGCTAGCTGTCTGCATCAGCTTAACCAGTCAAGGATGGCTATGGCCGTGGCAAGCATAATTCGCTCAGATATAACCATAGCCAGATGTACCCTTTCTGCTTGATGGTAGTCAATGCGGCCTTCTCCGATCCTCGGACTAGCCCACTGGAAAACCTTCTGAGGCGGCTCTGGCCTTCGCTCCTAACCTGTCTGCCATTTCTCTAAGGGGTCCATCACAGGTCTAATGTTGGCGTCTCCAATAATCGGCAAGGAAATCATCAATGCTTGTCCGGACTTTTCAGGGAGATAAACCTCGGTCTCGATAGACGAAGCGCTCTATGCTACCTCAGTTGGTCTCAGTAAAGTACAAGACCTCAACATCCTCTTCTTCGAAGGCACAAAGGACACCAGTGTAATGAGTACCCACTTCTTACCACCACCAAGCGATTTGTGACCCTGCCACTCTTTGCCATTCATTCAGCTGAACGTGAACCAGCCATGGCCGAGTATCTGAATGCACTCTGAAACCAGGGGATGCTAAGTCATAGTTTCTGACAGGTGCCTCATGGTCCATGCATCTCAGGGCAGCAGCAACCACTTTTAAAAGTTTTCTGGCAGTGACCAGCAGCCACCGTTCCCATCACACTTATCAGAATTGATCTATATAGGAGATACGTACTTGTAACCAAGAAATCCCAAGACACGACCTAAACACTGCTGCTACTCTACAAAGTCGACTCACGCAACATTGTTGGTGATGTGATGTTCAGTCTGAAATCTGCTATGAAGCAGCTCTCTATTGAAGTTTATCCTGTGCAGTAGCCTTGTCTATGTATAACTACTCAATACTACACATACCCCCTCAACCACCACCACCACCTCAACCACTGTTCCAACTCATATATATTCTTTCGTCCTGCAGTATGTGTCCCACCAACTGATAGCTTCCTTTACTCTAATAAAGCTCAGATTTTTTCCCCAAATTCTGTTCAGTGCTCCATTAGTTTTTGCTCTACCCATACAATCTTTAGCACACTTTCATAACACAGCATGTCGACAGCTCCTGATGCCTTGTTGTGGGTAAAGTTTGCAGTCTACGTTTCGCTTCCGTACAAACCAAACTCCAGCCAGATTATTTTTAAATCAACTTTCAAATTTTTAAAGTTTAATTAGATAACAGCAATGTCACAATCTGTTCCAAAATCTACAAATGCTATCAACCTAGGTTTGCCTTCCCACAGTCAATCGTTTAAGATAAGACGTACATTCAACATCTCCTCGCACGTTCGTACTCCTTTCTGGGAACCAAACTCGCCCTCCCTAAGATGGATTCTATAAATCTTTTGATTTCCCCCAAGAATAATCATGTTAGTATCTTGTAAACATGACTTACTGAACAGATACTTCAGTAATATTCATGCCTGTCTTCAACTGTCTTTTTTAGAATTGGGTTTATTAAATTCTTCTTCCGCCAACGGCCTTGGCGCAGTGGTAATACCGGTTCCCGTCAGATCACCGAAGTTAAGCGCTGTCGGGCTGGACTATCACTTGGATGGGTGACCATCCGGTCTGCCCAGCGCTGTTGGCAAGCAGGGTGCACTCAGCCCTTGTGAGGTAAACTGAGAGCTATTGATTGAGACGTAGCGGCTCCCGTCTCGAAAACTGACAACGGCCGGGAGAGTGGTGTGCTGACCACATGCCCCTCCATATCCACATCCAGTGATGCCTGTGGGCTAAGGATGACACGGCGGCCGGTCGGTACAGTTGGGCCTTCATGGCCTGTTCGGACGGAGTTCAGCTTTAGTTTAGTTTAATATTCTTCTTCAGCCATGAGGCCATTTTTCCTGTGACATATAACTAGCATACAAGTTGGAAATGTTTTGAGGTGATTGCTTCCTCCAAGGACTAAATAACTAAAGGAATGTCGTCTATTGCAGATACCTGGTACGGAATTATGACGGTAATTTCTTTTCTCACAACAACTTTAATCGCATCTCATCTTAGTCTGCTATGTCTCATGGTTCCTTTTCGTTGAATGGCCCTTCTATGTATTCCTTCTACATTTCAGCCAATAATCCTTTTGTAAGTGCTGGCTTGCCTTCTGAGACCTTGATATTATCACAGTCGCTCTAGTTTGCTCCAGAGGATTCTTTAATTCTCCTGTAGAGGATGTCTAGCTTTCCCGTGCTTCCTCAGATTTTCAGTTTTCATCTAGTCATGTTTGGTGTGTAGTTCTGTACAATCTGTACGCTTTATTTTTAAAAGTCAGCATTCCATTTTTTCTGATTCATTTTCTGTGATTTTATAGATTCTTCTTTCTCAATTGAATTAATTATCTTAAGAATTTGCGGAGGATTTCTACTAGGACTTGTAATTTAACCTGTAATCCTCTCCTGCTCTCATTACTTCCTTTATTTTGTATGACAGTTAAATATCTTCTCAACAGTCCGCCTGCTTAGCTGGGTGGTGACGTGCTTGCCTCCCCTGCACTGAGCCTGGGTTCGATCCCCAGCTGGGTTGGAGATTTTCTCCACCCGGGGTCTGTTGTGTTGTCCTTATCATCATTTCATCCTCATCGTCCGCCGCATATAGCCTAATGTGGCGCCAACTAAGATAAGACCTGCACTTGGCGGCCAAATCCGACTGGACATCCCGGTCAACAATGCCATGCGATCATTTCATTTTTCATCTACTCAACATACAACATCAGTCAGACAGAAGGAGGCAAATATTAGGATCATTGATACGCAATATAAACATTTGAGGTACTGGTAGGATTCGACAGCTGATATTAACAGATACCGTATGGCGTTCTCTTTACAAGGTAACGGAGACTGCAGAAAATCTCCAGCACCACATGAATTTCAATAATTTGTTCCAAATTCAAATTATAGGTTGTTATTGCTTTGAACCATACCTTCCGTGTACCCCTGTTGTGAATACTGAGTTGGGACTCGTGTTAATGATATCATCGTAAATGCAAATCAACAGATATCATTTTTTATGTATCTTCTTTCTCTTATAGCATTTTCTGAGACCGGTTTGGCACCAGACGATGTGTTTTTACGTACTTATGACCATAATAATAACACATCAAGGCAATTTGCACCACTAGTTCACCATGTGGATAAATTTTGTGAAAGAATTTAAGTTCCGGAAAAGAAACATTATGATATGAGAATAAGACTGCAATGAAGAGACCGCAAACGACTTGGGAGATCAGTTGGACGGAATGAATAAAGTCTTCAAAACAGACGTAAAATGAACATCGGTATAAGAAAAATAAAGGAAATGTTGTCGGTTTAAGTCAGATGAAGATTTCCAATTCACAATAAATTGGCGGGGAATCCCATTTTCGGAATTTGCTCTACAATCTTGATCGTATCTGGAGTTTGGAACTAGTTTTTAAGTTATTTCTCTGAAAAACGTTGTCGATTGTCCCAGAGAAAAAGAATTATTTATGTGTTGTGGTGTGTGTGGTGTGCGTGTGTGTGTGTGTATGTGTGTGTGTGTGTATGCGTGTGTGTGTGTTTGTTGGAAATAGTTTTTAATTTATTTATGGAAAAATGTCGCCGATTGTCCCAGACTATAAACAATACTTTGTATGTGTGTGGAGGAGGGGGGGGGTAGGTGGAGTGGGGGGGGGGGGGAGTATGGTGGTCAGGTCGGTATGGGTGTGTGGGCTCTCGTGCCCAAAGCTCTGTTCTTTATGTTTGACTCTCGCTTGCTACCGAATGAAGAGAGCGGTTTGGACTTTTAATACTTGGCGCATGTAGTACAGAAAATTCGTTTTTGATGTCCTGACGCTACAACTTCATTGCTGCTTCCTGTGGAGCCGGAAGCTTTTCAGTTAGATTGTATTCTTTGTAGGTACTGACTATAAAATTTTTTGCTGTTTTGAAAGACCCTTTCAATGTATTGAGACGGGGCTTGATTGCGTAGCAGTGAAATAAAATGCGATGTCTCAGCTGTGGCAGCAGGACTGAACACAAATTGCTGTAAAGTTCCGACAGGTACTATACATTTTTGGAGAGAGCAGGGAAACGCTAGTACTTCCGACAGTAGTATACTGTTCTGCAAATCTCGGGATCAAACTAGGTAAAGTAACATAACATATTACCTACTAGGTGCAAGTGATTGAAAATGTGAGAGAACATTGCCAGATGCCTCCCAGTCGTGCACACAAAGTTGGACGTCACACAGCGGGAGATCTACGTGGCTGTAGTACCGATCTGGGGGAAAAGAGAATGGGGTTCACCCAGCAACACGAGCCAGTTTTAAGGAAAAGACATTGTGTGTCAATCAGCGAACAGCTGCGGTACACTGCGATGGTAATCTTCATCAGAATATTACCTTAACACAGGCAAGAATTGTAGGGAAACAGGAAGACGGACCAAGTGTGAGGAGTGTTGCCAAAGAGTTTGGTATTCACATACAGGGGCAAAGTTCCGAACCACAAACACTGGTGCCCGAAAGTGAGGAGGTAGTCGACCACAGTCACAGCGAATTAGCGCTACATTGTGCAGAAGTGACCCACGTCAAAGAGCGGGTGCAATTGCAAATACATTTAACAGGATTGCAAGGCACACAGCCTCTTGCTCCAGGGAGGTGTAGCGACTGCATGGGGGTGTTCTCTTTGCCAGCGACCAGTACGTTGCCTTCCGCTGACACCAGTACATCGGCCGCACAGTTTGCGAAGTTGCCTGAGGCATAGGGACTGGACCAACGAGGACCGAGGTCGAATGCCCTTCTGATAGTGATTCTGGACGTAGGCGTACCTCCATATCGCGAGAGATGGGAACAAGTAATGATCCCAAGAGCATTGTTGAACAGGATGGTTTTAGTATTCCAGAAGTTATGGTGTAGTGACACATTACGTTGCATGTACGGTCTGATCACCACAGCTTTGAGAACGGTACATTCACCTTTCAGCGTTGCTATGACAACGTACTCGTTCCCATGTGCGTACGTTTAGGGGTATATTAGGCAGCGACTTCATTTTAGGGTTCTTTATGTCAGTTGACAAAATCAAAACCGTTATAGGATCACTTTGTCGTTCGGCCGTCTGTCTATCTGTCCAACTGTTAAGACACCCTTCTTCTCACGAACGGGTGGAGGCATGAAACTGAAATTTTTCTATGCTAAGAAATACGGTTCTTTGCAGGCAGTGCGAATAATTTAAGCTTAAAACTAAACGCAGTCAAAGTATACGGCCTTATATGGAATATATTTTTATACTCGCTAATTCACTCAGAAAAACCTGTTGCTATGCTATATGTACGCACGTCAGTTTTGGTGGTCTCCAGGTAAAGCGCTTGCCTGGAAACCGAGAGGTCATGGGATCGCATTTGTGTGAGGTCAGGGGATTTTCAGTATTCGTTTTAACCTAGGCTTCCACTCACAACAATACAACAATAGCTTCGTGTGGCTCAATGGGCTGGTGCAAATGTTTCTGTTGGACGCCAATTCGGCAACTTACACGTGTCATTAATAGATCCCAGCTCCCGAACTGGGGAAAAGGGGACTACAATTTATCGTGGAATCGGAACCGCGTCTTGTGTCTGGCGACTCTTCAGATAGTTAATTAATACACAGTTATTGTTGTTGTCTATATACATAATTATTTTATGTATGACAATGGGCTGTCGCCTTGAACAGTACAGGTGCAGGAGCTCTTCGAACGAGTAGATATTCGATGAATGCCGGTTCCCATGACTTAAATCACCGAGAGCACGTGTGGGATGCGTCGGAGAGACGTAATACAGCACGTCAACATGCACAGCGACCATCGAGCAGTTGACATCCGCTGCTGGAGGAATGGTACGCACTTCCACAAAACTCCTTATCAGTCTTGTGCTTACCACGGGAGAACGTTGCAGAGCGTGTTCTCCCGTCCGCGATGATCGCACACCGTGTTAAGAACAATGTCCCGTATTTAGTAATGTCCAGGGGACCACAGTAAATTATTGTCTTTGAACAAAAGTGCCATTTCTCTTCGTCACACTGCGTATTTCCTTCAGTTATCTTCCGCATTGCCAACGACCTTACCGCAGTGGGAACACTGGTTCCAGTCAGATCACCGTGCTGTCGGGCTGGGCTAGCACTTGGATGGGTGACCATGCCGTCTGCCGAGTGCTGCTGGCAAGCGGGGTGCACTCAGCCCTTGTGCGGCAAACTGTGGAGATACTTGATTGAAAAGTAGCGGCTCCAGCGGACGCGAGAGAGGTGTGCTGACCACACGCCCCTCCATATCCGCATCCAGTGACGCCTGTGGGCTAAGGATGACATGGCGGCCGGCCGGTACCGTCGGGACTTCCAAGACCTATTCGGACGGAGGTTAGTTCAGTTTTTTATCTTCCGTATTATTCTGTAGTATGGTCCAAGTTTCGTCGAGATACGTTACTTGGTAGCGACACCCCATGTGAAAGTTACTTTCGTTGTTAAAAAGTTTTGCACACACTAGTGCACGATGTTGTTAATTTGATCAGCGTAATCATTATAAGATCCTTTGTGCACGACGTTGAGTTCATATGCGAAAAGTAAAGTACTGTTTTCTCTTCTGTTGTGTGGCTAGAATCTCTGTCACGAGATTTTCTTTAACATAATGTGGTTTGCACATCAACATTCAATAAGGATTCGAACTGAAGAGGAAGAAGTTGCAATCGCAGAGGGAGAACGTTGTAACTTGCCTCTTTTAGTGAAAAGTCTTGTGGAACCTGTTCTAATCAGGCTAATAGCAGCCAAAAAGATATAAAGGTGGAGAACGTGCCAACATGTTTGGAAACTTTCCCTAAATGTAATTGAGAAGCGCTTCGCTGTAGGTAGTCTGCTTTGAAGATACACTATAGGGAAATAATAAATATTTATGAGACTCTCAGTACGAGTGGGAAGAGTTTTAAAACACTATTGGAACGTAAAAGTAACGGCCCATTATTAAATAAATATAATGCTGACATGTACCCTGAATTTAAGGCTTTCGTCACCAACAACTCTGCCGGAATAAATAAAATTCCTGGAGATTTATTGGATGAAAGGATTACGTAATTATTCATTGTAAAGTAGCAAATTGTTCTAAAGGAAAAATTGTATCAATAGGAAGATACGTTCTTAGGATTCCAAGAAACTGTTAATATTTTGTGAGAAATCCACGGGAAATTAAGTACAGTGCCCGCCAATAAACCTTGTATTATTCTGTTCTAAGCTGGTAGCTATCTTAAGAGTACAGTTGGTGTAGGTAACTAACATTTTCTTATTCTAGAAATGCCGATGATTACATCCAGCCTGCCCAATAACTGCATCATGAATTACAGAAACTAAATCACACCTGTAGTTGCAATTTAACAAAGGAAGAAAGGTCACCTACAGCTATGGAAGCAGTTTATCATTGCCGTACAAAATTATAGTCTAAAAAGTAAAAAGTAACTGTACAAAGCTGAGTGAGTATTTAAAAGAAACACAGTAGCTTATGAGTAAAATTATTTGAACTATTTGTTGAGGAGAGAATGTAGATAGCTTGACATGGCTCGCAGTAGACGTATAAGCTTAGATATCGCGGACATCAGTTGTAATGGTTGTAAATAATACGATCATTTTGAAATAAAACTCACTGTATGTGTGTGATTAAGAGTAGCTCTTGCAGTGGAGTAGAACACAGTTCCTCTTCTTACTGAAACATTTCAGTGAGATGATTTGAACAACCTTAGTCCTGAAAGGGAAGTTAGACAGGTGCATCTTGGATACGTCTCCCAGTGCTGATAACTGTTAAAGGATCTAAGGTGTTGATACCTAGCGTTAAGTGTGTGACTTGTGTGTGAGGGACAGATGATAGTAAGTGAACTACTTTGGACGACTGTTTAAAAATAAATATCGATTCATGTTTCAGTCTATATAATAACATTAGTCTCATTGAATGTCGGTGTCAGGAAGGTAAGAGTGCCGAGGCGTGAGGTGCACCACATGTACCTTCTGAACGCAGTTGTTAAACGTACAGCTAATTAATAGTTCTTGCTACAGTAATAGAAAGGACACTAACGTTTAGTTTTTTATTAGTTAGTTACTTAGCTAGTTACATGTTACGTAGATCACCAGAACGATCCTTTTGTCGAAATGATGTAGAACACCTCAGTTGAAAGGTATTCGTGATACTGATTACCGTTAACATTGATGTACACGTTATTTTTTAGTCCTATTCGTGCCACTACACTCAAAAAGAGTCTTTTTTATTTTTACAACATAGGAATTTTTAAATAGAAATTCGTCCATGGAACAGAAGGAGTTGTCCAGGATAAATGATTTTAGGTTAAATTTAAAACCCGCTTTGCTACCTGTCAGACATTTTATGGCATTGAGCAAACAATTAGAGTTTTTGTTGCTGCAGATTGAACTCCTTCCTGAGCGACTCACAGATTTAGTAACTGGTAAGAAAAAGTAATTTTTTCGTCTAGCCTTGTAAGCGCAAATGTCAGTATTTTTTTGACGAATTTTATCTGCCTATGTATGTATTGTGATTATACATATAAAACGCCCAAATTCTTGAAGAGGTTCTTACAGGACGACTGTAGGCGAAGACCACTCCTTATTCTTACTGATCACTTTTGTGTAATTAGTATTTTCTTTCTGAGCGATGATTTACCCTAGAAAACCATTCCGTAATACATTACTGAGTGGAATAATGCAAAATATGTCAAAGTGGCTTCACTTGTTTCCAGGACTAGCAATTACACGAAGAACAAAAGTAAGTTAATGTAACTGTTTCAGAAGCTTAGTAGCATGCTTTTTCCTGTTCAGTTTCTCATGAACATGAACACCCAAAAACTTGGAGCATTCTGCCCAACTTAGTGACTCCGGTTCATGTGCTACATTCGTCGTTGGTATGACGGTATTTGTTGTACTGAACTGAATATGGTGTGCGCTCTCAAATTGCATTCTGGCTAATCGGATTCATTACAGAAGTAGTTCGTCTGCAAAAAGTACCACTTTTGCTTGCTGAATGTATAATGGCAGGTCATTAACATATTATACGAGGAATAGAAACAAACATTGAAACTTGTGGGATTCCCTCTGAGAATTACCCCCCCCCCCCCCCTCCGCCATCATCAGAGTTTTCCACTTTTCCAACTCTGCCTGTATTATTTAGCACAACTTTTAGCATTCCTCCTTATTTGTGATCTAAACCTGTTGTATTTAAAGCCGTCTGTTTCTCAAAACTTAATTTTGTCTTAGAGTGTAACATGATCCATACTTCCAAACGCCTTGGACACGTCACAAAATATGCGAACTGGTGATATTTTATTACTTAAGGATTGCGATAGTTGGTGGATAAATGTGTAAATAGGGTTCTCAGTTGAGTAACCCTCATAAAGTCCAAACAGAGATAAACTAATTAAATTATTTCGATGTAAATGTGAGACTGCTCTTGTGTGCAATACTTTCGCGGACATTTTGGAAAATACGTCAGAACGGAAATTGGGCAGTAAACAATTAAGTCTTTCTTGTCACCTTTATTGTGAAGAGGATTAACAATAGCGTACTTTAATGCGTTGAGAAAAATTCCCTGTGGTAGTGATGCATTACATATGTTACTAAGGACATTACTTATTAAGTTTAGCAACTTTTCCGGAATTCTGTTTGAAATTCCATCAAGGAAATAGGAGCATTTGTTTTTCACAAGTTTTATTCTTCTCTTAATTTTAGTAGACGATGGTGGTACGACTTGTACTTGCTTGAAGTTTGGTGGAGGGACATTCTTGGTTTATTGTCTTGCTACTTAAACTGAACGATTACATCCTACTTACGGTGCCACATTTAGAAACTGGTTTTTAAAAGGTACTTGGAACTTGTGAGTTATCAGTCACAATATTATGATTTAGATTGTTGTGGTATTTTGTTCGCTTACTGGATATCCTGCCTCCCGTTTCACAATATACTACATCATTTACTTGTGTCAGGATGTGTATACTTTCGCACATTTTAATAAACGTCCTTAAAATATAACAGTATTTTGTAGCATGTAAGTCATTTCAGATCTTTACTTTTTCTAACCTTTATATAAATTTTCTCTTCCTCTTACATGAAATTTTTAATTCCCTTACTTATGTATGGTTTGATTGCTTTTGTAATGGGTAACTTCCTACGGAAGTTAGTTTAAAATATTGATACAAATTTGCAACGAAATAAGCTGAATCTGACATTGCCATCTCTTTCCGAATGTGTCGTATCCCATAGTACCTCTTTCAATGACTCCAAGAACAGTGTAATCTGTTGTCATTAAAATGCCTCACCGCTTTGTATAAACCTCCCTCAGGGCTGCAGGGTGCCATATTATTTCCTTTAATTGTGCGTCACGATCAGGTAGCCCATTAACAATTGGGTACACATTTACAGTCTGAGCGTCGTCTATTAAAACATTATCAGTCAGTGACTTGCTATCTTGCTACACGCAAGTTGAAAAACTGACTACTGGAATTAGAATGAAACACCCCGAATAATGATTGCAGTTAATTTTAACGATCTCCATCTCGTAAGAAATCTACAATGAAATCTCCACCGTCCACTAGCTATTTCTTTATGTCTGACAGAGAGTTCAATGTTGCATCTAAATCTGTCATAAATAGAACTAATGTTCTTTGTTGAGTCATAATTCTTTTAACTGACTATTGGTCACAAACATCTGCCTGGAAGCTTGTACCACTTGCTGCAATGGGTAATAATGGACGAATAAGTTGAAGCGGGAAACGTTTCGATTGTATCTCTCCAAATCGCATCACTCCACGTGTATTATTTGATAATATTTCTGGCACTAATACAAAATTATTTTTACAGGCTGTTGGTCAGATGTCGATATTTGAAGCAGAGACACGAGAGCATCAAAAAGTACTAGAAAGTTACTCTTTCGTGTGGCACATCAGGTAACTTTTGTTGACCGCTGCACTGCGCGTCAGAGTGGCACATATACACTCCTGGAAATGGAAAAAAGAACACACTGACACCGGTGTGTCAGACCCACCATACTTGCTCCGGACACTGCGAGAGAGCTGTACAAGCAATGATCACACGCACGGCACAGCGGACACACCAGGAACCGCGGTGTTGGCCGTCGAATGGCGCTAGCTGCGCAGCATTTGTGCACCGCCGCCGTCAGTGTCAGCCAGTTTGCCGTGGCATACGGAGCTCCATCGCAGTCTTTAACACTGGTAGCATGCCGCGACAGCGTGGACGTGAACCGTATGTGCAGTTGACGGACTTTGAGCGAGGGCGTATAGTGGGCATGCGGGAGGCCGGGTGGACGTACCGCCGAATTGCTCAACACGTGGGGCGTGAGGTCTCCACAGTACATCGATGTTGTCGCCAGTGGTCGGCGGAAGGTGCACGTGCCCGTCGACCTGGGACCGGACCGCAGCGACGCACGGATGCACGCCAAGACCGTAGGATCCTACGCAGTGCCGTAGGGGACCGCACCGCCACTTCCCAGCAAATTAGGGACACTGTTGCTCCTGGGGTATCGGCGAGGACCATTCGCAACCGTCTCCATGAAGCTGGGCTACGGTCCCGCACACCGTTAGGCCGTCTGCCGCTCACGCCCCAACATCGTGCAGCCCGCCTCCAGTGGTGGCGCGACAGGCGTGAATGGAGGGACGAATGGAGACGTGTGGTCTTCAGCGATGAGAGTCGCTTCTGCCTTGGTGCCAATGATGGTCGTATGCGTGTTTGGCGCTGTGCAGGTGAGCGCCACAATCAGGACTGCATACGACCGAGGCACACAGGGCCAACACCCGGCATCATGGTGTGGGGAGCGATCTCCTACACTGGCCGTACACCACTGGTGATCGTCGAGGGGACACTGAATAGTGCACGGTACATCCAAACCGTCATCGAACCCATCGTTCTACCATTCCTAGACCGGCAAGGGAACTTGCTGTTCCAACAGGACAATGCACGTCCGCATGTGTCCCGTGCCACCCAACGTGCTCTAGAAGGTGTAAGTCAACTACCCTGGCCAGCAAGATCCCCGGATCTGTCCCCCATTGAGCATGTTTGGGACTGGATGAAGCGTCGTCTCACGCGGTCTGCACGTCCAGCTGGAACGCTGGTCCAACTGAGGCGCCAGGTGGAAATGGCATGGCAAGCCGTTCCACAGGACTACATCCAGCATCTCTACGATCGTCTCCATGGGAGAATAGCAGCCTGCATTGCTGCGAAAGGTGGATATACACTGTACTAGTGCCGACATTGTGCATGCTCTGTTGCCTGTGTCTATGTGCCTGTGGTTCAGTCAGTGTGATCATGTGATGTATCTGACCCCAGGAATGTGTCAATAAAGTTTCCCCTTCCTGGGACAATGAATTCACGGTGTTCTTATTTCAATTTCCAGGAGTGTACATGTCACTTAGTCCGCATGTCTCTGTAAACAATGGCAGAAATTTTCTACCGATCGTCCAATTCCTTTGCGATGGATACCAACTCTTTGATGACGGAGTCGTTCGGCAACCACTCTGTGAACTTCCTCATCGCCAGGAAATCTGTGACTTGCTGCTAATCAGTTCCCCGATTGCCTGAACAACATCGTCTGTAGTCGATGTCTTCCGGATCAGCTTCACTCACGTCTGGGAAAGCTTGGTAATGTTGTTGGCACCATTTCACTGCGAATGGAGGCAACGTTGCCTTTAGTACAAATACATCCACATTTTCACACTGAACCTGTGTGATATTTAGGCACTGTAGTGTCCCACGCATTTTAACTTCGGAGTACGTTTCGAGTTGTCACGCCATTTCACTTTCACACTTTAATGCGCCTATCGCTATCATGTCAGAACAATGCCCACAGGAAATGAATAGCATGTGTTTGACAATGTGCCAGTCTCTTTTAGGGAATGGTCTTATCGTGGAACGACATGTATAATACGATTTTTAAGTCCCGTCGACTTTCATCTGAGGTAAAGGTCCGTGAGTATTTTTTCCGTAATGCTGATTCGAGAGAAGAGGATAGGCAGCTTTTGTACAGATTGGTTCTTGCTTCAGTCGAGATTCTCCTATGTTGCCGCTGTCTCATTTAATGACCGCGTTTCTGTAGGATAAAATAGCCGGTGATTCATGGAACTGTCATCCTAGCTAACTTTTTAGAAAATTTGCTACTTTTGAAATGGGAACGGAACGCTGTAAACTTAAACTACCTACCTTCTGCAGAAGTGAAACAAACATATTGGGCGGCCTATCCACCGTCATATATTTATTTGTGGTGATGATGGAAGTTAACACATTGAGTAACAAATATTTTCCCCTCTATATATTTTGTCTTTCATGCTTTTCTCAAAATAATATAATCTCTGTGTTAATTCCTTAACGTTAATGTTTATTGAGGTCATGAATAGTGAAGATAGTACTCCTTTAAAAGTTTGTATTGGTGTGGCATCACCGCCGAAATATAGGCATGTGCAACACCACTAGACATTTCTCACACTCAAACCGCATATCACTTTTCTTCTTCCTTTCTTTGCACACTACACAATTTCTGGAGAGTGTTTTAGTGATGGGATTGGGAGGGGGGAAAACTTTAAAAAACCTGAAAACGACTGCTTTCAACTCAAAAAATATCAGAAGAAATAAAATGTGTTGTACAGCGCCAAATAGATCGATTTTTCAGCTTTCTGATGGTATATATCACGCCATCTGTTAATAGAGAAAGAGAAACACTTAGAAGAAGCTATAGCTGCTAGGCCGGTCTCACAGCCGGCAGTGTAATAACAGACTTGAAACCTGCTGCCGGCTGTATTAGTCAATGGGTCAAAATCGAATTTGAACCAGGAAAAGGTGACATGAGGAACTCTTAAGAAAGTAAATGACGAATGAAAGTTAACACTACGCCGTAATTTCGACGTCAAAATGTTGCTTGTCGCGAGATGGGGATATAACCAGTTATCACATCTGTTCACGCCTCCAGAACGTGTCCATGTTTTTAATATCACTAATGAAATGCTCCAACCAAAGATTTCCATTTCCCGAAGAGATAAAAAGATTCCTATGGGGTATATGGACGAGACCGCCAAACGAACTGCAGTACTGAAGAATATCGTTTATCTCCCCTTACAAATATAGTTAATTTGAATTAAATACGCTCGAATGAACGGAAATCATTGACGAGAAAAGATCTAATATTATTGAGGCACAAGTCTTTCAGAAGTGATGAACCTGCAATACCGCTATGGCTCATATTTAAATTTAAAATAGGCACCCACAAAAATGTAAACAATCGTTTCCAGTAGCTGTACATTTCCTTAATTAAACGTCTACTGCACAGCTTACATTGTTGTGTTAGTTTTTCGAAAAAAGGGTAAAAATCTCACTCATTTAGAGACCAATGTGTCACTGAAATTATCACCACTTTGTCGTGACAAAATCCAGGTGCCTATGTGAGGTTGAAATTTATTTTATAAAGGTCAGTCTACAGGAAAATACAAACAACGGCACAATGATGTGTAGAGCTTATTGTAACTAGGTATGAAAGGACTTTTGTTTATTAATTTGTTATCTGTTGGTTATGACAAACCAGCGTAACTACTACAGAAAAAGCAAGGTATAATTTTAGAATATGTTCTTCCATGTTACATAAATTGCAGCATAGTACGTCGCTCTTCTGCTTACAGACAGATGTTGTAAATTCCGTATGTCTAAGAAAAAAACAACTACAATATTAATCAATTAACCTGGGCAAGATACCAGTACGGGTTGCCTATCTAACGACTTTGTGGGACGACAAAATACTGAGTTTCAGCATCTCTTTGTGTTATTGACCGAATTAACAACATAGGATGCTGCCATAACCTTCTCATTAAGGGCAATGATTCTAGTTTAAGATTTAACAGTACTGTATAAAACCGCGCGGAGTAGCAGCGCGGTCTCAGTCGCCTCGCCACGGTTTCACATCTCTCCCCGTGGAGGTTCGAGTCCTCCGTCGGGCATGTAAGTCTAGGAGCCGATGACCTCAGCAGTTTAATTACATGGGAGCTTACCACAAATTTCCAATTGTATGACTATTGCAGTTAGAAACTATGTACATCGAGGGAGCGTATTTCGCAGCAAGCAAAATATCCTGACAACATGAGAATTAGAGTACTTAGCTACTTCCAACAACCGCTAGACATAATTGCAAACCATTCCGAAAATTTTTCCACCACTGACAGCCCCACAAGATGCGGAAAGTCAAACAAAATCGTGTACTACATTTTTGCAGTTCATGCAGTAAAAGCATCAGGCATGAAGATTCAATTCAGCAACTCTGTACTACAATTTCTTTTCGCAACAAACTATCGTACTAACTATCTACCTACACCATTGTATGTACCTGCAAAATTATTTCATTGTACGACACAACATTGATATACGTGAAAAATTAGTTTTTTCTTCAAATGAGGCGTAAATTACTCATACTGTACTCATCCAGCGTTTCATAATGAAAGCACTTGGAGACTTCGAACAAATTATAAACGTAATTTCCACCCTCTTCTAAACTTTATATCACTTACATGCGTAACGTCAAATATATATCAAACGTTTGGAGGCGTTTTAAATAAGGGAGTTAGATTCTTTAAAGAATTGGTAGCGAGGGTTTACTGCTGATGACAAAATACATGTTACTTATTTTGTCTCTAATGCATCCTAATTTTAGTAGATTCATATGTGTACCTGCCAAACAATTCACATCTGAAGTGCTCCAGTTACCCCACACTCTAATTCAGTTGTTCCTTAACACTCTTTGTTTAACTGTCTAATAATATCAAATACGTTATCTTAAAACTCATAAACATCATAAAATTTCTGTCATGACCTGATTGGTCCTCGTTTATCATTCTGTAGATAATTTTAGTACAACATTGAATCAGTTTTCTACCGTGATCAGTAAGGGTAAATATTCTTGTTACAAATCTGAGCATTACGTCATCGTATCAGCACAAGAAGCGTCAGTTTGTATCACATACGACTGGTACCGAGATTGGTTTATATGGAGAATTTGCCTATGTCTTGGTTATTGATTTCTTTCTAATTCATAGTAAATTTATTGTTAGTTTAATAACGCTTTTTGTTTCATTCCCTGCTCTTCTTGTGTACTCACACAAGGGGAGCGTACTAGATGGTGCACAACTGTTTGAGCACTGTGTGTCACACAATAAAAAAGTATCATTTCACTGAAAAGTGGAGATGTAGAAAACATAAGGTACTGAGTTGATGCTAGAAGAAATAAGAGATTCGTATTTTTTATTGCCTTTTGTACACTAGATGACACCTGGCGTCCCTTAATGGCGATGAATCAATAATTACCAGGTGAAATTTATTGTATTTCTGATGTCGAGGTGGCAGCAGTATTTCTGTTACTGCTGTGGACACAGCACGTGGCAGAAAAAAAATAGTTGACAGGTGAAGGCACGGACTGCGCGATGAGATTGGATTACGGAGCGGTGCCGCGTTAAAACGATAATAGCTGAGCCAGATAAATTGAAAATAGTGGTTAAAGCAATAAGCGACGCCCTCTCTCGCTAATCACGCAATACCACCGCGGCCACCGGCAATTCGTCAACATATCGGTTACGGGCGAGCCTGTTCCGGCCGTTACAAGTTACGGCCACCATGCGTGGGCGAATGTGTATTAAATCGCTTTTATATCCCAGTGTTTCCGAATTCCCCATCTACGTTATTTCCCAGTATGGACGCCTGATATTAAAAGTGGTAGCCAATGTCAGGGTACAATTTGTTTTTGACAAAGAATGCCGATTAGTATGCTCCGTTTAGTGCAATGCTTTTATGGACACTTGATTGCATACGTTTTACATTGACTTCAGCAAGCACGTCATTGGCAATGTATTCAATCGTCATCTTTCCCATTCCTGTCAGTGTGTCCCTTCTGTCAACCCCTCTATACCTCTTATTGTTATTCAGTTCTTTATTTCCTTCTTCGAGGCCACTTGCCCCTCTTCTTTCGTCTTTGTTTACTCATCTCACTCCTTGGGCTCCTGCATTTGGGATTACTAACGTATCAGTCTGTAACTTCATATTAGTATATCAGCCATTTTTTCTTGTTCTTTCTTTATCGGTAGTGAAAGCTCGGTTTGCCATTTTTCTTCCAGGCTCAAAATTTAGCCACAAAAGGGGATTTTTTGTCCATTATACTTACCACCCAATAGTATCATCGTGTTTAATTTCTTGTTGTGAAAGCATCTACCACGTTGTTATTGAGGTTGTGTTACGTATCTCACCATTTTAGTATTGGAGAGAATTCAGGAGGTAAGAAATCTTAGAGGAAGACCAAAAGATGAATGCAGTAAGCAGATGCAAAATTGCTGTAGTTATTAGGAGATGAAGAGGCTTGCACCGCATTGAGTAGCGTGGACAGCTGCATCAAACTACTCGCGATGGAGCTATGAAAGAATAGCATCGTGTGCCAGGAGTTCCACATCGAAAATATTCAGTTTATCATAGTTTTAGGTGAACGGAGTTTTATTTATTTATTTTTTTCCTTTTTTACTGGTTGTGTGATAGAGGTTCACTGCTTTGGGCTGCATGCGTCCCGCTGGCTGGACACCCCTACTTTAGAGCTTCCATCACAAGAATTATGACTGCAGTGCAATAACTAGATTCTGATACTTCTAATCATCTTATGTAGATATCACTCGCAAGGTGACGTGCACTCCCAGACTTAATAACATCCTTTACAAACTGATATGACTACAGTGACAGTTTTTAATTGTTTAATGCGAACTTATATGTTGACCTATTGTCTAGTAGAGCGTGGTAACAATTTGAAAGGTGTCGAATCTTTTTTATGAAACCTTTAAGCTGTTGAAGTCTTCTTTAGGTAGTACTTCTAGAAGGGAGTTAGTTTCACTGTGGCTCAAGTTATCCAACGTAGATAAGGACTGACACACCAGAGGTCTCTTTATATACTGTGTAGGCTGCGTATTCCAGCGACGAAAGAAATTTTCTACAATACCATTTCCGTGTATTCCTACATCCACGTTCAAAAAGCCTCTTTTACATGGGTAGCCGAGTGCTACCAAGAGTTGCTCACATTTCTGTTTCAATCGCAAATGGTGCGCGGTAATCTTCCGTTTGAGCTCCAAGCCCTTCGAATTCCCTGTCATGGTGAAACTACGAATGTAATTACATTCGTGGAAGGATATGATGTATTAGCTGACGCTCATGGAAGCCCATGATCTCTGAAATTTAACAGAATTTATGCTGTCAGTTATTTTCTACTTAAATGAGCAGACCCGCCTGTGAGAGCCGTCAGGAAACGCGCGGCTGGTTTTTGGGTCTACTCAGTCTCCTTTACCAGCCGGTAAGTTGCCCAGGATGACAGCTGTTCTCAAGAATCGGTAGAACGAGGATTTATGAGATGCCTGTTGTTCAGTTACATTTCTTTCAGATTCTTCCAGTGAATCCCTGTGTGACTTTCTCTTTTCCTACACAGTGAATATCAAGATTAAAATACGATTTTTTTAAATTTTTATTTTTGTGGGCACAACAACCTCATAGTGTTTCGAGAAAGAAAACATGGTTCAGGTAAGATGTGTTCTGTTTATTACCCGTTCAGTTAGCCAATTTCATCTGTGGGTCATTTTCGAACAAGTATTTTAAGATTCACTATTCATTTCGCGTTCAAATATATTGTCGTACATGTGGACAGATATAGTCTCATTCCTGTGTGTATGTGGACTTGACCGTACACACTTCTCTATTATTATTGTGCTAATGGATGTAACCGTAATCATGCATATTGTTGTCTTGTTTTTAACTAATGGACATAATTATGCACATTATTGTACTGTTTTTGTGTCACATACGCAAATAAACACGATGAGTACCTGTCGACATGTAACAGCCATTTATCTGAATATGAAATGAAGCTTGAAGCTTAGGATGACCCACGGTTGAAACTGGCCAATTGCACAAAGGATAAACAGCACACAACCTACTTGGATCATATTTTCTTTCTCTAAACTAGTTGACCCTGTGGACCACCTCATAAATAAAATTTAAACACATATTTTAATCTTACATTAGCTCGTAACGTTGGTTTTATAATTCAGGATATTTCGCAAAAACATGTACAGTGCATCATTTTAAAAGGACGTTCACACGTACAAATTTCTTTTAAATAGTGAAATAGTTGAAGCTTAAATTTCACGTAAATAAAACATATTATGTTAAAATATATATATCATAAGAGGAGACAGTGTACCATAATTACTATCATTAATAGAACATTTTCTACTTAAAATGTGAGCAAGACGAAATTTTGTCACTAAAATTGCTGTACTGCTAGTATGGTCACTAAAATTGCTGTACTGCTAGTATGCAAGGGATCGTTCTTTGTTGTATCCTCATTTGAATTCCGAGAAAATCTAAATTCAATATTTATGGCGAGCTGCATTGATGTATTGTCGCTTTGAAATATATTATTTCTGTCGGACACGGACAATAGTCGTGCATAGCCGCCCCACACTGGAAGCTATTCTACGGCTACTGTGAACTGAGGAGGCGTTCTGTGAAATTAACTGTGGACAAAGGGGGAAAACCCTGACCCGGCACAATCATCTCCTATAGTTCCGGCTGACTGGCAGGGGTGCTCCGCAATTCTCTGAAGACGCCATCGCAATCTTGATTGATCATCCCCTGTCGAACCCTCTCCTAGGTTCACGCTTCAGTTATCCGCTACCCTCCTATGCGCTCCCGACCGCCCTTGTGAAGGAAGGGGAATTTCTACGTCGCTCGCACGCCACGTCATTGTCATGACAGCTGCATTGCGCGCAGTACGGCTTTGTATCTTTGAGAATGACAAGAAGTCTATCTGCGTCTTTTGTAGGTGAGTCATTTTGTGGTGCAGGAGAGAGGAAGCAAATCTTAAAATAACGCGTGAAGATGTGAAGCAGGCGACCTTTCATATAGAATTCTGAAAGTTGTCGACAAGATTCCCAAAACACATGCAGAAACTTCACACGCAAACAGACAAGTGGAAATCTTTTAAGCACAAATTTTCGACAGCTTGATGACCGACACAGCAGCCAGAATGATGTGTCAGTGTGTCTCGAACGTAGCAACGCGGAATGCATATATTTACGGTGATTACTTTCTTAATTACTGAATATTAGATAGCACGTTTTTACAGACAGTAAATTGACAGATAAAATCTATCATCTTACATAATATCTCATTTTCCGCCAGTAGTAAAATAATGTGGTAGTATACACAACATTTGTACCACAGCATTGGCACTAAATGAACTAGAATTAATTAGTAACATAAATTATGTTGTACTCCATTCTAGTGTGAAAATTATTGACGTATTATAGTAACTCGATATCAGTCATACAAATTATCTTCCACCAACATATTTAGCAAATGTTCTGTGTATCACGCAATGTTAAAAAGAAATGTATACCAACGTTAAACTACCAGCAGCTGAGATGCTTATGGCTCCCAATTTCATCTACCTTTAAATTTTTAGTGTATATTCCTGTAAATAAAATATTTGTGAATTCCTAAAATAAATAAGAAACTTCAAAGACACTTTAACCTTCCTCATACACGTCTAGAAGCTACGTTCATGTTAGCGTCCTGTTTTCTTTAAACTAGACGCTCATGTATTTCTCGTCGGGAGAATACATCTTTCTGCAAATTTTTCTACTGTAGAGGAAATGTTAATTTTACAATTAATTCAGTTACGAGTGAAAATAGTACGTAAATGTGTTTTGGAACGCTGTAGGGGATGCCGAGATATGTTGATGTTAGTGGTCTACCATTTTTAATAAATTTATTTCCGAAGATAAAATAAAATTGCTCTTTCGCTTGTTGCAACTAGTATTACAACATTTTATTTTAATTCTGTCATAACTGTTTTGTCATTTTTAAAATCTACTTCAAAAGTGTCATTTTGTTCCCGTAGTGGGACGAGGTGACCTTAACCATGGTGAAAGACGACAATACTGATAAAACTATTGCCGACAAATTCGTTGCGAGAGATTCAGCAACGATTATATATTTAACACTTATTGTTCCTTTTGCCGTGTTAGATCCACATTATTATATTTTTTTATATATATGACTAGTTTCTATCAAAGTCGATCATCTTCAGATCCATGTTAAATGTTGAATACATTTCAATTCTTACAAAGCATAAGACAGTCCATTAATTAACATTGCTATGTATTAGTTATCGAACAGCATTTAATGAAAGGATTATTGTGTTTAAGGTTAATATAAATCTGGATCACTAATTTTTATTAACATATTGTGCGCCCCTGGTAGCTGCGTGGTCAGCGCGACGGAATGTCATACCTAGTGGCCCGGGTTTGATTCCCGGCTGAGTGGGAGATTTTCTCCGCTCAGGGACTGGGTGTTGCGTTGTCCTTATTATCATAATTTCATCCCCATCGACATGCAAGTCGCCGAAGTGGCGTCAACTCGAAAGACTTGCACCAGGCGAACGGTCTAGCCGACGGGAGGCCCTAGCCACACGGCATTTCCATTTCTGTTAACACATTTTCCACATCGAAGTTTTAACAGTCCTCATACTATCAAGAGTAATATTTGCGTCACTATCCCGTCTCCTTGTGGTGAGCAACGTGGATCTCACCACGTGCAGTAGCCGGCCGGTGTGGCCGAGCGGTTCTAGGCGCTTCAGTCTGGAACCGCGCGACCGCTACGGTCGCTGGTTCGAATCCTGCCTTGGGCATGGATGTCTGTGATGTCCTTAGGTTAGTTAGGTTTAAGTAATTCTAAGTTCTGGGCGACTGATGACCTCAGAAGCTAAGTCCAATAGTGCTGAGAGCCATTTGAACCCCGTGCAGTATAATACACTACATATTACACTGTCCAGTCACGTTAAAGTGACCATCAATCAAAAACCGTAATAACCACGCAACACGTGCAGAACGTCAGTCACTGAGGTCCTGGGAGGTACCGACAAGGATGTGGAGCCATGCTTACTCTAGTGCCGTGGCCATCTGCACTAGGCCTGTGGGCTGAATATCCATGGCGTGAACAGCCCCCCGACCGAGGTGGTCCCACAGATTCTCGATTGGTTTTAAATGCGGCGAGTTTGGTGGTTGGGGGAGTACGGTAAACCATGCATGGTGCTCTTCGGAACATTCACGTGCACTGTGTGCTCTTGTTCCGTTGGTAGATTCCATCGTGCCGAAGAAAAACTAACTGCATGTAGGGGTGGTCATCATGCGCAAGTGGAGATGCATACTTGTGTTGATCCTTTGTGCGTTCCATAATGACGATATCGCTCAGGAAACACCACAAACACATTCCTCAAACCATAACGCTTGCTCTTGGCTGCAGTGCGTTTGCTGTCAGAAGTTTCACACCGTACACGCTAACAGCCATCTGCGCGATGCAGAACAAATCTTGATTTATCTGAAAAAGTCACCTGTCGGCACGCAGTGGACGTCCTGTTGTGGTACTGACGTGCAAATTCCACCCTTCTTTGCCAATGAACTGCAGACAGCATGGGTGAATGAACAAGGTGCCTTCTCCGCACGCCCATACACAGACACAGACACGTTCGCTGAACGGTCGTTGAGGAGACGCTGTTGGTGGAAAATCTGCTGCTCAACAGTTGCAAGTCTGTTCGCCCGTACACATGCACAGCCGTCGTTCACCCCTGTAATGTGTGGCTGGTGGTGCACCACTGTTGCTTCAGTGCCGGTTTTGGATAGCACCATTTAGCCACGCACGATGTATTTTAACCACGCGGGCATGCAAACACATTACAAGCTTAGCTGTTTCGGAAATGCTTCCACAGTTGACACAATGCTCTTTTGCACGTCATATAAATCACTCCGTTTTCGCATTACCGCAAAGACTGAGCTCTTTCCGCCCACACCCCACCCAAGGAATGTCTCTCAACAGACGAGTGTAGTGAAAGGTCTCTGATGGATTCCTTTCATGTTAATTTCTTAAATATGTTGTCATTTACGGCATTAATTCCTCTTCTAAATTTTCTGTGGTGTTTCTGACTATCTGTGAGGAGACTAAGCAGTGGAACGTGTTACTTTTACACATAAACAAGAACGATCAGCTACACTACTACACTTTAAAACACAGTTTATATATAACTCATGTAACACAGTCTCATACGGAACCTACATCCGCTTTCTTTTATATACTGTATATGATAAGATACTGTCATCCCCCTTCCCTTCTGTGTGAGAGGATGAATGAGCAAATGTATTTCCAGTTGAATGCTTGATGGTAGAAGACAAGCCTGTCTGCTAGAGAACAGTAGGACCAACGTCGGAACAGGTAGCTACGCTTTCTAAAAGCAGAGAAGTTTCTATTCTTAGTATGGTCCTGTCCGTCCCTTGTCATGTTGGTATAGGAAGCTGCCTCTCTGGTCACTTCCGTTTGTATCTGTTAAGCACGCTCGGTAGGGCCCAGGTCAGTCTGTCTGCGGCGAGCGTCTTAAGTGGTAAGATCTCCGGCTAAGCGTGTGTCTGCTAAGTCCATAGAACAATGGATTACTTAAGTTCAGCCTAACCGAAAATTTAATCACCTTTATTTCAGGTTTAGCTCTTAAATATCTTATGTTATCTTAAATTGCAACACAGTGTAATTTGAGTTTGAAGTTCAGAATATCTTCTGGTAGTTGCTTTGTCACTACTTTGTGAGGAAAGTGGAACCACGAGTTGATCAGTAACTCTAACTAAGATCATCAATCTTAAATCCGAATGTGCTTGAGATTATAACGTGTGGTCTTGACAATATTTTTCGATGTAGCAACTTTTCTTTATGTTCAATCCACGTGGGGTGTACTTTGTGAGACCAGTACCACGTGCTTATACAATTGATTGACCCATTAGGTTAATAGTAAGACGATAGTAACCAGTTTGAGGTTTTTCTTTTGTTAATTGCGTTTCGATGTAACTTATTTTAACTATCAAAATTATTGTGGAGTTACACTGTTTGTGTAAACCAAGTTGACCACATGAAGCATGTGGTGTTAGCATCGAAGTAGCCCTCAGCTATTATTTTTGGGAAGATTTCACAGAGAGTTAGTATGAATTTAGTATACCAGTGTATGGTAATTTCATGATGGACAGGATTGCGCTACGAACGTAACTTATTTGGCTGAAAATCGAACCGGTTGGTTGTGGTTAATTTCTTCTTGGGTATGTCTCAACGTTCTTCGTGTGTTATTTTATGAATGCTGTGTTGTATGTAGTCTCCCAATCTTGGCTTCCTATTTGATGTGTTCCGTAAGATTACAAACTCACATTTTCACAGTCCTAAATAAGGCACCAGATTAGTTATGAATCAAGTTTGATATGCTGAAATTTTAACGGAACAATGATCAAATTTAAAATAAATGTCCAAATATAAACTGATTTATTTCTGTTTATTTAAATTGTCTTTTTATATATATATCAACGGTTATCTTAAGATGAGTACTAAAAGATTATAATTAATGATAGTCTGGTTGGGAATTTGGTAAGCTAGACTGGATACCTGGTGAAACAGTTGCGCAGTAATGCAAGGTTATCTTCCTCAGATAGCTCACAGCTTTTAACCCACTTTTATGGTCTTGAATATCAGCACCGCTTTCAGAACAAATTAATGCAACAACATTACAGTAGTCCCAATGTTTACGTGGTTGAGTAATTATGGTGCACGCGTACGTGCAGATAGTGTTTGCCCAGCAATCGCCGACGTAGTGTAACTGAGGCAGAGTAAGGGGAACCAGTCCGCATTCGCCTAGGAAGAAGGAAAACTGCCTTAAAAACCATCAACTGACTAACCGGCACACCGGACCTCGACACAAATCCTCGGGGTGGTTTCGTGCCACGGGCCGGCACGCCTTCCAGCCCGGAAAGCAATACGTTAGACCGCACGGCTAACCGGGAGGGCTATCTATCCCATTACTGCTGCTTCATTTCCTGTAGCACTCGCAGACAGATCAAGGGAAAAACGACTATCTACATGTCTGCGCATGAGCCCTAGTTTCTTGTATCTTTAGTTATCTTCTGTAGTGCCACATATCAGGAGCTACTGTTATTCTCTTAGGCTTCGTTGTTTATCGCCAATGTTTCACCTCCATTTAAGGCTGTGCTTTTTTTATTACCTAATATTTACATTAATATTTACATTTGTATACGATATTAACAATGACAGGTGTGCATCTGCATTAGGGCTATGGAAACGAAGGGCTAGAAGGTGTGGGGCGTAAGTATCTGTTGTTGTTGTTGTGGTCTTCAGTCCTGAGACTGGTTTGATGCAGCTCTCCATGCTACTCTATCCTGTGCAAGCTTCTTCATCTCCCAGTACCTACTGCAACCTACATCCTTTTGTATCTGCTTAGTGTATTCATCTCTTGGTCTCCCTCTACGATTTTTACCCTCCACGCTGCCCTCCAATACTAAATTGGTGATCCCTTGATGCCTCAGAACATGTCCTACCAACCGATCCCTTCTTCTGGTCAAGTTGTGCCACAAACTTCTCTTCTCCCCAATCCTATTCAATACTTCCTCATTAGTTATGTGATCTACCCATCTAATCTTCAGCATTCTTCTGTAGCACCACATTTCGAAAGCTTCTATTCTCTTCTTGTCCAAACTATTTACCGTCCATGTTTCACTTCCATACATGGCTACACTCCATACGAATACTTTCAGAAATGACTTCCTGACACTTAAATCAATACTGGATGTTAACAAATTTCTCTTCTTCAGAAATGCTTTCCTTGCCATTGCCAGCCTACATTTTATATCCTCTCTACTTCGACCATCATCAGTTATTTTGCTACCCAAATAGCAAAACTCCTTTACTACTTTAAGTGCCTCATTTCCTAATCTAATTCCCTCAGCATCACCCGACTTAATTAGACTACATTCCATTATCCTTGTTTTGCTTTTGTTGATGTTCATCTTATATCCTCCTTTCAAGACACTGTCCATTCCATTCAACTGCTCTTCCAAGTCCTTTGCTGTCTCTGACAGAATTACAATGTCATCGGCGAACCTCAAAGTTTTTATTTCTTCTCCATGAATTTTAATACCTACTCCGAATTTTTCTTTTGTTTCCTTTACTGCTTGCTCAATATACAGATTGAACAACATCGGGGAGAGGCTACAACCCTGTCTTACTCCCTTCCCAACCACTGCTTCCCTTTCAAGTCCCTCGACTCTTATAACTGCCATCTGGTTTCTGTACAAATTGTAAATAGCCTTTCGCTCCCTGTATTTTACCCCTGCCACCTTTAGAATTTGAAAGAGAGTATTCCAGTCAACATTGTCAAAAGCTTTCTCTAAGTCTACAAATGCTAGAAATGTGGGTTTGCCTTTCCTTAATCTTTCTTCTAAGATAAGTCGTAAGGTCAGTATTGCCTCACGTGTTCCAGTGTTTCTACGGAATCCAAACTGATCTTCCCCGAGGTTGGCTTCTACTAGTTTTTCCATTCGTCTGTAAAGAATTCGTGTTAGTATTTTGCAGCTGTGACTTATTAAGCTGATAGTTCGGTAATTTTCACATCTGTCAACACCTGCTTTCTTTGGGATTGGAATTATTATATTCTTCTTGAAGTCTGAGGGTATTTCGCCTGTTTCATACATCTTGCTCACCAGATGGTAGAGTTTTGTCAGGACTGGCTCTCCCACGGCCGTCAGTAGTTCCAATGGAATATTGTCTACTCCGGGGGCCTTGTTTCGACTCAGGTCTTTCAGTGCTCTGTCAAACTCTTCACGCAGTATCATACCTCCCATTTCATCTTCATCTACATCCTCTTCCATTTCCATAATATTGTCCTCAAGTACATCGCCCTTGTATAGACCCTCTATATACTCCTTCCACCTTTCTGCTTTCCCTTCTTTGCTTAGAACTGGGTTTCCATCTGAGCTCTTGATATTCATACAAGTCGTTCTCTTATCTCCAAAGGTCTCTTTAATTTTCCTGTAGGCAGTATCTATCTTACCCCTAGTGAGATAGGCCTCTACATCCTTACATTTGTCCTCTAGCCATCCCTGCTTAGCCATTTTGCACTTCCTGTCGATCTCATTTTTGAGACGTTTGTATTCCTTTTTGCCTGTTTCACTTACTGCATTTTTTATATTTTCTCCTTTCATCAATTAAATTCAATATTTCTTCTGTTACCCAAGGATTTCTACTAGCCCTCGTCTTTTTACCTACTTGATCCTCTGCTGCCTTCACTACTTCATCCCTCAAAGCTACCCATTCTTCTTCTACTGTATTTATTTCCCCCATTCCTGTCAACTGCTCCCTTATGCTCTCCCTGAATCTCTGTACAACCTCTGGTTCTTTTAGTTTATCCAGGTCCCATCTCCTTAAATTCCCACCTTTTTGCAGTTTCTTCAGTTTTAATCTACAGGTCATAACCAATAGATTGTGGTCAGAGTCCACATCTGCCCCTGGAAATGTCTTACAATTTAAAACCTGGTTCCTAAATCTCTGTCTTACCATTATATAATCTATCTGATACCTTTTAGTATCTCCAGGGTTCTTCCATGTATACAACCTTCTTTCATGATTCTTAAACCAAGTGTTAGTTATGATTATGTTGTGCTCTGTGCAAAATTCGACCAGGCGGCTTCCTCTTTCATTTCTGTCCCCCAATCCATATTCACCTACTATGTTTCCTTCTCTCCCTTTTCCTACACTCGAATTCCAGTCACCCATGACTATTAAATTTTCGTCCCCCTTCACAATCTGAATAATTTCTTTTATTTCATCATACATTTCTTCAATTTCTTCGTCATCTGCAGAGCTAGTCGGCATATAAACTTGTACTACTGTAGTAGGTGTGGGCTTCGTATCTATCTTGGCCACAATAATGCGTTCACTATGCTGTTTGTAGTAGCTTACCCGCATTCCTATTTTCCTATTCATTATTAAACCTACTCCTTCATTACCCCTATTTGATTTTGTGTTTATAACCCTGTAGTCACCTGACCAGAAGTCTTGTTCCTCCTGCCACCGAACTTCACTAATTCCCACTATATCCAACTTCAACCTATCCATTTCCCTTTTTAAATTTTCTAACCTTCCTGCCCGATTAAGGGATCTGACATTCCACGCTCCGATCCGTAGAACGCCAGTTTTCTTTCGCCTGATAACGACATCCTCTTGAGTAGTCCCCGCCCGGAGATCCGAATGGGGGACTATTTTACCTCCGGAATATTTTACCCAAGAGGACGCCATCATCATGTAATCATACAGTAAAGCTGCATGCCCTCGGGAAAAATTACGGCTGTAGTTTCCCCTTGCTTTCAGCCGTTCGCAGTACCAGCACAGCAAGGCCGTTTTGGTTATTGTTACAAGGCCAGATCAGTCAATCATCCAGACTGTTGCCCTTGCAACTACTGAAAAGGCTGCTGCCCCTCTTCAGGAACCACACGTTTGTCTGGCCTCTCAACAGATACCCCTCCGTCGTGGTTGCACCTACGGTACGGCTATCTGTATCGCTGAGGCACGCAAGCCTCCCCACCAACGGCAAGGTCCATGGTTCATGGGGGGGCGTAAGTATCTATCACTAGATAAATCAGCTTTATTACCTACAGAAAACTGAAGTATGGCCCGAGTTCCCTTATGCATAAGAAATGTACTACCTATTAAGGAGCAACAAAAATAAAAATTAAATGTATTCAAAATCGAAACCCAAGAGCCAAGAAATCTGAAGAAAAGTAAATGGAAAAAAAAAAAAAAAAAAAAAAAAAAAAAAAAAAAAAAAAAAAAAGCACCATTCCACTAACTGCATCAGGTACTCTGACACACAAGCACTATAAATCGAAGTAAGTGAACTAACGAGGAGAACACGGAAAGTGCTATCACCAGATTCATCATCATCATCATCATCATAATTTACGACTGATTATGCCTTTCAGCGCTCAGTCTGGAGCATAGCCCCCTTAAAAAAATCCTCCATGATCCCCTATTCAGTGCTAACATTGGTGCCTCTTCTGATGTTAAACCTATTACGTCAAAATCATTCTTAACCGAATCCAGGTACCTTCTCCCTAGTATGCCCCGACTCCTCCTACCCTCTACTGCTGAACCCATGAGTCTCTTGGGTAACCTTGCCTCTCCCATGCGTGTAACATGACCCCACCATCTAAGCCTGTTCGCCCTGTCTGCTACATCTATAGAGTTCATTCCCAGTTTTTCTTTGATTTCCTCATTGTGGACACCCTCCTGCCATTGTTCCCATCTACTAGTACCTGCAATCATCCTAGCTACTTTCATATCCGTAACTTCAACCCTGTTGATAAAGTAACCTGAATCCACCCAGCTTTCGCTCCCATACAACAAAGTTGGTCGAAAGATTGAACGGTGCACAGATAACTTAGTCTTGGTACTGACTTCCTTCTTGCAGAAGAGAGTAGATCGTAGCTGAGCGCTCACTGCATTAGCTTTGCTACACCTCCCTTCCAGTTCTTTCACTATGTTGCCATCCTGTGAGAACATGCATCCTAAGTACTTGAAACCGTCCACCTGTTCTAACTTTGTTCCTCCTATTTGGCACTCGATCCGTTTATATCTCTTTCCCATTGACATTACTTTCGTTTTGGAGATGCTAATCTACATACCATAATCCTTACATTTCTCTTCTAGCTCTGAAATATTACTTTGCAAACTTTCAATCGAATCTGCCATCACAACTAAATCATCCGCATATGCGTGACTGCTTATTTTGTGTTCACATATCTTAATCTCACCCAGCCAGTTTATTGTCTTCAACATATGATCCATAAATAATATGAACAACAGTGGAGACAGGTTGCAGCCTTGTTTTACCCCTGAAACTACTGTGAACCATGAACTCAATTTACCGTCAACTCTAACTGCTGCCTGACTATCTATGTAAAAACCTTTAATAGCTTGCAAAAGTTTGCCTCCTATTCCATAATCTCGTAGAACAGACAATAACTTCCTCCTAGGAACCCGGTCATATGCCTTTTCTAGATCTATAAAGCATAGATACAATTCCCCGTTCCACTCGTAACACTTCTCCATTATTTGCCGTAAGCTAAAGATCTGGTTCTGACAACCTTTAAGAGGCCTAAACCCACACTGTTTTTCACCCAATTTGTCCTCACCTAATACTCGCCCTTTCCTTTCAACAATACCTGAGAAGATTTTACCCACAACGCTGATTAAAGAGATATCTCTGTAGTTGTTACAATCTTTTCTGTTTCCATGTTTAAAGATTGGTGTGATTACGGTTTTCGTCTAGTCTGATGGAACCTGTCCCGACTCCCACGCCATTTTCATTATCCTGTGTAGCCATTTAAGACCTGTCATTCCACTGTATTTGATGAGTTCCGACTTAATTTCATCCACCCCAGCCGCTTTATTGCACTGCAATGTATTGACCATTTTCTCCACTTCCTCTAATGTGATCCTATTTCCATCACCATTCCTATCCCATTGTACATCGAAATCTGAAACATTACTGATCATATTTTCACCTACGTTGAGCAACTCTTCAAAATATTCTCTCCATCTGCCCAAGGCATCAACAGGATTCACCAGCAGTTTTCCTGACCTGTCCATAATACTTGTCATTTCCTTGTTATCTCCCTTTCGAAGACTGCTAATTACACTCCAGAATGGTTTTCCAGCAGCTTGACCTAAAGTCTCCAACCTGTTTCCACAGTCTTCTCAAGATTTCTTCTTGGATGCTGCAATTGTCTGTTTGGCTTTGTTTCTTTCTTCAACATAACTTTCTCTGTCTACCTAAGTTCTAGTATGTAGCCATTTTTGATACGCCTCCTTTTTCCCTTTACAGGCTGCCTTGACTGTGTCATTCCACCAAGCTGTTTGCTTCATCCTACCTTTACACACTACTGTTACAAGACATTCTTTAGCAATTTCTAGTACTGTGTCCCCGTACCTTGTCCATTACTTTTCCAATAACTGTAATTGACTACATTCAACTAACTGGTACCTTTCTGAGATCACTGTTATGTACTTGAGCCTGAATTCCTTATCCTGAAGTTTCTCCACTCTTATCCTCCTACATATGGACCTGACCTCCTGCACTTTCGGCCTCACAGTACCAATTTCACTGTAGATTAAATAGTGATCAGTGTCATCAAAGAATCCCCTGAATACATGTGTGTCCCTTACAGCCTTCCTGAATTCCTGATCTGTTATTATATAGTCAATGTCAGATCTGGTTCCTCTGCCTTCCCAAGTATACCGGTGAATGTTCTTATGTTTAAAAAAGGAGTTTGTGATTACTAAGCCCATACTGGCACTGAAATCCAAGAGTTGTTTCCCGTTCCTGTTGGCCTCCATATCCTCTCCAAATTTACCCATAACCTTTTCGTACCCTTCTGTTCGATTTCCAATCCTGGCATTAAAATCACCCATGAGCAGAACACTGTCCTTGTTCTTTACTCTAACAACTACGTTATTGAGTGCGTCATAAAAGCTATCCATCTTATCTTGATCTGTCCCTTCACAATGCGAATATACTGACACAATCCTAATTTTGTTGCTAGACACTGTCAAATCTATCCACATCAGTCGTTCGTTTACGTACCTTATCGCAACTACGCTGGGTTCCATTTCTTTCCTGATGTAAAGCCCTACACCCCATTGTGCTATTCCTGCTTTGACTCCTGACAGGTAGACCTTGTATTCTCCCAATTCTTCTTCTTTCTCACCCCTTACCCGAATGTCACTAACAGCTAAAACGTCCAACCCCATCTTACTTGCAGCCTCTGCCAACTCTACCTTCTTCCCAGAGTAGCCCCCATTGATATTAATAGCTCCCCATCTCGTTACCGTTCGTTTGCCGAGTCCTATCTTAGGAGTCCCTGGTTTGTCAATTAGAGGTGGGACTCCGTCACCTCCAAATCCGAGGCATTTTGCTCTGATTATTGCCAGCATCATATTTAAATTACCAGGGAAGCAGGTTGCTAGCCTTACTTTCCCCGGGTCCCATTGGGTTTTACCCCTAACGCCTGAGGGACTAACCGGTGGATTTGGTAGTCTTTGCCACCTGAGCACAAAGGTGACCACGATTCAAAATATGTCCGAGATGGCCAGCCTTATTCCAAAGTAACTGGTATCCTGACTGTCAGGGCCACTTACTTGGCCACTCATACGTTGCCCGTGGTTCATGAACTAGGACATGACAACAGGAACACACACCATGAACCACTATCACCATGAACCAGGTTTCCCAGAAATTTTACTGAATGGAAAAGTGGTCAAAATAAGTGAACACGGTCTCCGATTATCCGTAGAAACTACATCATTTCTGTGAAAATGACAGTCAAAATTTCTATGGTAATTTATATTTCCTTTAGTATGCGATAAGATCAACCGGAGCAGCCGGCGGTAGCTCACCGTGTTTGTTGAAACGCTGGAGAAAACTGAAGAAAAAACCTTTGGTACAGTGGCTAGCGTCGGAGCTTCACAGTTACGTGCCCCGTGTTAGAAACCCAAATATAGTTTTTATTTTAAATTTTTTATTTTTTATAATATCGTTTATCTACCTACGAGCGAATAAAATTAGTACACGAATGTTTTTATCACATTAGAGGATTCGAAGGCGTTATATTAACTGCAAAGTTAGAACTGAGTCTGACAATAAGTGTCACACAATCATTGTATTATATATGTGTGAATGGTGTTTACAGGGGTTACAATCTTTTTAATTCTCATATTCTTATATTAATATTTAACATTTAGTTCTTATGTTTATTCTTTAGGGAAATTTGGTGCATTCTCTTGGACGATACCGATCGTAGAAACATTAAAAACGTAGAGAGTTCGAACACTATGAGCATCGCGCTAATGCAAATTTGCCAGAGTGACAGTTCTTCGTATGAATCTCACTCGGGAAGAAATACTGTTGACATTGCTGAAGACTTCACGAGCTGACAGTATTTTCACTCGAGTATCTACGGATAATTCGAGACACAGGTCCGCTAATTTTGACCCCTCTTTCACTGACAGGAGTTTCAGGGAAATAGTGTGATGGCAGTTGGTGCTTTCTCCTTGCTAGATAATCGTTTCTTACTAATAGTTACGCACTGCATGATGGGACACTCAACTTATTTACTGTAACCTCCAGCAGAGGACTGTCACTTAAACAGTATACCCCTGTCGGCATTCCCGTGTGCAGTCGGCGCTTCTTTCTCCGTGTTGTCCTCCCAACTGAATGGCCACCGGGCTGTCCCGATGATTTCTCCTCCTCACGATACGTCGCCAGCCACAAGGTGCCCCACTCATGCCGCTGCCCTCAGCGCAACTGCTTTCGCTGTCCACAAGTCGAGGTCGTTCCATTGCTCTCGGGAAGACCGCAGACGGCACTCAAGGCGTTGCGGCCGCTGCCTCTTGGACACCGACGGGGCTAGCTGCTCCCCTTCGGTTTCTCCGACGCCCTCTCCCTCGCAGCGACAAAACCGCATGCTGATTTTGTTGCCACCTGCGCAGATACATGCCTGGGACCTTCACGGTGCAGCAAACAGCACGTGTTGCTCCATTTCAGGAAAGTTTCCTTCGATACTCCCAGTCCAAATTTTACCTCTTCTTTACTTCGGCCATGAGTAGTTTTTTCGCTGGCCAAGAACCATAACTGGACTACCACTTCCTGAACCTCATTTCCCAATCTATTTCTCTCACTATACTCCTGACTTAATTCCACGACGTTATCCTGCTTTTACTTTGTATTGTGTTTACTCCGTAAGGTCTTTTCAAGGCACTGTCCAATCCGTTTGACCGAGCTTTCAAGTCCTTTGCCAAATCGACAGAATTACTTTGTCATGAGCAAACATTCAGTTATGTAAATTGAAGGTGGAAGGTTCAAATGGTTCAAGTGGCTCTGAGCACTATGGGACTTAACATCTGAGGTCATGAGTCCCCGAGAACTTAGAACTACTTAAACCTAACTAACCTAAGGACATCACACACATCCATGCCCGAGGCAGGATGCGAACCTGCGACCGTAGCGGTCGCGCGGTTCCAGACTGAAGCGCCTAGAGAAGGTGGAAAGGGGGGGGGGGGGGAGAGGAAGGAAGGAAAAGAAATGAAAGGGAAGGAACTATTGATGTTAGTTGCATTTGGACTTGATGTTTACTCAGTGGCGACGAGTCAAAATGTGTATGTTCCGGAACGGGACTCGAACCCAGATCTGCTTTCTAGGCAGTTGAGTTAACAATTGCACCATCCAGACACAGTGTTTATCGCAACTTCGTGGACAATATCGGCACGCCCCCCGGCCGCCTCACATTCACACTTAGCGCCACTTATTCGGATTCCCCGTCCAGGTCCTCCAAGTTCGCTACTTCGAGATTCCCATAGGAAATCGAACACACTTGTACATCCGCACTGAAGGTGAATTCATTGACCATCGGGGGGAATCTGTTATAAGAAGCGTGGTGTCTGTTCTTTCCGGCGCTTTCGAAAGACCAGACTCCATGCAATCATATAAGCTATAAGTTCTTTTTACAATCATGTGCCTGAACTGCAGCTCACTTTTTTTTATGTCTGCTTTGTCTATTCCGACACATTCGAACGTGAATCTACTGCAATTGAAATCAGATTCCTTTGCTTAATTGTATTGACTTGACATCTAGTAGCCAATTACATTACTGTTGAAGGTAGTTACATTCATTCATTTGTTACATTGACAGTGAATTTTCAGTACTGCTCACTATTTATTATTTACACACTAGTTGGCAACCCGGCATTGGCCTGGTATTCATTTTGACAATTTTCTATTAGAAACGAAGCCGGTAAGGGAAATCTGTAGTGAAGTACCGAAAAAAATTAGTTTTCGTGTATTTGTCAAAACATGTTCCAAATTGTGTAATCGTCCTACAAAGAAATATGCCTAATGTTGAAATATGCAATTACAGTATCGAAATTAGGAAACGTGTTCCTGGGCAGCTTCTGTATGGTGGGTGCAGCTGCCTGACGTGTCTACAACGCGATTTTGTAAACGTCTATTTGCCAACACCTCATCATACACTGCTGGCCACCGTAAATGCAACACCAAGAAAGACAAGAGGTGGCACACCAAAATTTATTTTGTAGATAACATGTTGACCAAGTATCAAATGATTACGTTTACAGACGTCTGTGACATGTGGTTCCTGCCAGAATCAGTAGCCAGAGTAGCCTTCGTTATAGGAGATCACCGCTGCCACACGTCTCGGCATTGAGTCAAAGAGACGTTGGATGTGTTCCTGGGGTACAGCAGCCCAAGCAGCTTCCACACGTTGCCAAAGATCATCTGGTGTGGCAGCTGGGGATGTAATCTGGGCCACTCGTTGAGCAACCATGGACCACATGTTTTCTATCGGCGAAAGATCCGGAGAGCGAGCCGGCCAGGGAAGCACTTCAATCTGGTTATTGACGAAGAACCTTTGAACAATGCGTGCCACGTGTGGTCGCGCCTTATCCTGTTGAAATATGGCTGTGGCCGAGCCCTGAAGTTAAGGAAGGACAACTGGCTCCAGCACCTCGGATATGTAGCGCCGACTGTTTAAAGTACCGGCAATGCGTACTAGAGGCGTGCGACAGTAATGTCCGATACCGCCACATACCATAATACCCGGTGCAAGACCAGTGTGGCGGTGCATAATGCAGCTGTCCAGCATCCTCTCTCCACGGTGTCTCCACACTCGAATCCGACCATCGTGGTGCTGCAGACAGAAGCGTGCCTCGTCAGTAAAGACAACGTCATTCCATTCTGCCGTCCTCATCCGTCTGTCATCACACCATTGGCGACGGAGACGTCTGTGGTTCTGCGTCAATGGTAGACGAAGCAATGGACGTCTTGCGGACAGACCACTCTGCTGTAAACGGCGTCGAATGGTGCGCGCAGACACTGGATGATGCGTTACAGACGCAATGTGCTGTGCTATAGTTCGGGATGTCACTGAGCGATCCGTCACTGCCATGCGCCAATTTGCCTACCAGCACGTGCACTGGTGCACAGAGGTGAACGCGATCGACCACGTCGGTCCGTCGTACCCTCCTGCATCCAACGGCCACATATCCGCATTACAGTTGTTTGGTTTCGTCCAACACGACTAGCGATTTCTCTGTATGATAATCCACAATCTCGGTTAGCCACTATCCTTCCTCTGTCGAACTCGGATACTTGATCAAACGATGTTTGCTATTGTCTACGAGGCATAACTGATCGTCCTGTGAAACAACCACAAGGTAAACACACGTGCCGAACGTACACTCGTCGAAATCGCCAAGCCTTAACAGGTGCTATGAGGTGGCGCCACAGGCGCGCGTGATGTGCGTCTGCGCTGAAATTCTAATCAGTTGCATATCTCATCGCTGCAAACCCATGGGGTAAATTTCACTTGATTCGGACGCTTCCTTCGGGGTGTTGCATTTACGGTGGCCAGCAGTGTAATTCCACTGACGGCTAGAGGTTTCCGCAATAACAGCAGTTTGCGCATGGCTGTTGAAAGCTATCAAAGCTCTTCGCTGTCAGGGATTTCCTCAAGGTGATTCCACATTAGGAGTATCTTAGTAGTAAAGG
This sequence comes from Schistocerca serialis cubense, assembly GCF_023864345.2. Taxonomy (NCBI): domain Eukaryota; kingdom Metazoa; phylum Arthropoda; class Insecta; order Orthoptera; family Acrididae; genus Schistocerca; species Schistocerca serialis. Next base: position 541,036,354 of record NC_064645.1, read on the forward strand.
AAATAAATGTATTAAGACTTCATGTATGATGCGAAATTTCTTTCCCGTATCTCAATGTTTGTGACTTCATATCTCTTGAACTGTGTGTCATACATTATGTATTTGTGTACGTACACTCAGCGGTATATGTATATACTGTCAGCGAAATCTGTTAGTGGCAAAGAAGTAACAAATTTAAACGTGATGCACGATGCGGCAATTTTTCACGCGTCTCGGAGTTTATGACGTCGTATCTCCTGAGCAATGTGCGGTACCATGATGTACCGTTGTAGGTAAATTTAGCGGCATATCTGGATACTGCCTGTGAAATTTATTATGAACTTAGCAGCAAGGAAGTAATACATTTTGACACATCTCACTCTTTATAGCTTCATATCTTCTGAACTGTGATGGACAGGTGGTCTTTACCGCGACAGTGGTTGTTGCCTGACAGTAAGAGATGTGTGTACAAAATTTGGTTGAAATTGGGCCTGTCGTTTAGGAGGAAGTGTGGGAAACACACACACATACACACACACACACACACACACACACACACACACACACACATATATATATATATATATATATATGCGATAACACAAACTTACACATATCGTTCTTCTGTGCTGATGGTAATAACTGGCAATCATGTTTGACACTAGCGAGTTTTTGTGGTTAATTTTTGGAAAAAATGTCTGGTGATGCATTAAAACCACACAAAAAAACCGTTGCGAAATGAGTGCAGACCTATTCTTCTCCTGGTTTTAGCTGACCGGTGTGTATCTTTAGAGTCTAGCACATAATGCAGTTGCTGTGGTTCCGCGCGATTCTGGGCGCTACAGTCTGGAACCGCGCGACCGCTACGGTAGGAGGTTTGGATCCTGCTTCGGGCATGGATGTGTGTGATGTTCTTAGGTTAGTTAGGTTTAAGTAGTTCTAAGTTCTAGGGGACTGATGACCTCAGCAGTTGAGTCTCATAGTGCTCAGAGCCATTTGAACCATTTGTGGTTCGGCGTCCTTACACCTTGAAATTTAATTAAAAATGAATGGCTGTTATTAGAAAGTATCTTGCGATGCGGACGTAGATTATTGTCTATCGCGTAAGATTCGTGAGACTTGTGGATAAGGAATTCCCAGTCGATTTAGATCTACCGGTTATATGGGGTGATCTTCAATGTATGGAAAGCATAAAACTTTGACTGTGTAGAGACCTGATAGATAACATCAATTTCGAATTCTTACGCTTCAAGTTGTCTGACGCCGCGAAAGAAACAAGTTTTTGTGTAACTACGCCCTCGGCAACAACGAAATTTAACGAAAATATTAAAAGTCTTGCTACGCTTGGGGGCCATCTCGTACGGCTGCAAATGAAAATTTCTCTACTTCCTCCTCTTTCACAGTGTTGAAAGCAACACGAAGCAACACGTAGAGCCAGTGAATTTCCGTCCAGCTTTGTCAGTGTTGAGCGGGGGAGAGACTGCTTTACACGGTGCGAGGTAGGAGAGGCGGCATTAGCTGCATTGCTAGGCACAGAATAACACAGCCAGCAGACTGCAACATACATGTAAGCCAGCAGACTGCAACATATATACAAGCTGCTTCTGCAGAGTCGCCTCAGCGCAGAGCAGATGACAGACGGGGTTGCGTAGCAGACACACAAAGACCAGGTGTAGGGAGGCCAGAGAAGAGCCGGGAAAACACTTCGTGAACCCACGTTAGGCTGCGTTCACAGTGGCACCGACAACGGTCGTCAGATGCTGTCGCCAGAAGTTGCCCGATGACATTCTCCGAGTTTTTGGCGCGGTGAAGGATGTTGGGTTAAGCTATATTAAAATCTGTTCTATGTATAATGTAGGTTTGATTTTATTCTCCTATGGCGGGATGGATACCACGATGCCTCTATACTTGGGAGGCTAATGTCGCATTGCGGCTTTTGTTGTTAAAAAGACGCCGAATGCCTTTAAGCGGGATATACAAGCCTGGAAAAGAACGTGCTGAGTACTGTACCTTCTTTTCCCAGTTGCTGGAATAGCGAGACATGTCTACGAACTTAGGAGATGAAGGGAGAAACGTTCTGATATACGTATATACTCGAAATGATTCGTGATGACAATGAAATGCAAAACAGCAAGAATTCCGCACACTTTCCAATAAATGTACATTAATCTTAAGCGAAAATTTGAAGGACATACGTCAATTTTAGAATGAGGTATTCTGAACACCAAAAGCACTGAAAATCGGAAAATTTGACACCACATTTACAAGCCACCTCACATACTCGTAGCAGAACCATTACCCTACGGGCATAAAAACCACCAGTACGCAGTAATAATAATAATTCGTGGAGAGATAATTTTTCCTTACTACAACACAAAAAATCCGTTTTAGTACAATTGAAACGTAAGCTACACCACCATTCTCACTTGTACAACTTATTTGAAGGTTATAATTTAAGCCTACAATTTCCAGTAGCAACAGTGACAATTCGTAAAGAGCTAAACAGGTTACTTAGAAAAAATTAAAAGAGATCCACTTGGGACGTGAAATTTTCAATCCTCAGACCAGTCACAAAGCGCAATCACAAGAAAACGCAAACACAGGCATTTGTTTCACCAAGATTTATTAAACATATCCCCAAAAACACTTTTACAAAATCTCTTACAAAACCGGCCATCCAATAGCCAACAATAACAAATACGATTAAAAGGTTTGATAAGTCTTTACAAAAGGATGTGGAATGAAACAAGTTAAGGACAGATCCTTCCTTTTAACTAAATAAGAAATAGCCCCATAGAAATATAGATGACAAACATAATTACCCAAAAATTTAACATTAATTTACCGAGACTAAATCCCCACTGGTGAGCCGTCCGAGCGGTCCTAGGCGCTTCAGTCCGGAACCTCGCTACGGCTACGGTCGCAGGTTCGAATCCTGCCTCGGGCATGGATGTGTGTCATGTCCTTAGGTTAGTTAAGTTTAAGTAATTCCAAGTTCTAGGACACTGATGACCTCAGATGTTAAGTCCCATAGTGCCCAGAGCCATTTGAACCCACTGGTAGAACAAGCAACAGTACAGAACATTAAATAACAAATTTTAAGTAAAGGAGCAAATTCCCCAGCGGGAACTTTAGACCAATAAACAAATCACAGAACAACGGAATTCTACCAATTATATAGTCACTTATTCCACTGAACTCACTCGTTAAATCCCTTTCAAGTATAACAACAATATTTGGACGCAAAAGACAGTTATCTAATACAAGAGTGACCAAACACTAGGAACAGGAGGCACACCTTGGCGCATCCCGAACACATTAACTAGAGGAATCTCGAAATAATTACAAAAGAGAGTACCCAACTTCTGTCAACTACTGGCGTTAGCAGCGACTCTGACAGGTTACAACCAAGCATCGCCGAGCGTCACCAAAACGCAGCTGGCCGAACTAAGGGCGTCTGAACATATTTTAATCATGGCGCTGCACCATGTATTGGTCAATCTGGAAGTGACTGTGCCGCCGCTCGTAGTACACTGTAACATTTAAAACAAAAAAGGACAGAGAACCAAACTAAAGGACACAACACAAACCCTGTTATTTAAGAGTTATGCCCCCCTACCCCCTTTGAATTTAATACCCTTAACACGAGCAAGACCTCAAACAAATAGCATGGAAAATTATCGACTTCCTACACCTCATAAACCTTTAACTCTTACAGGCAGATCCAAATAACAAGCATAAAGTCTGGAGAAGTTAATGTACTGCCGCACCAAGAGCATAAAAACGAATAATACAAGACACTAAAGTCACGGCCCCTTCAAATGGAGACCACGGAATAAATCATAAGATACTCAAGTAACATTACAAGCACACTATCTTAACACTAAAACGGCCTGCGCACTATCCTAGAATTACTCATGCAGCCATCACACTATCCTTAGTCTCCCGTCACTGAGCAGTTTTATACACTCATAACACAACTAAGCAACATACACCGGAACCAAGACTGAATTCCTTATTCCAGCCACGGTGGGGATAATCACATACAAATCACTGTTTCCGGCTTTAAACACAAATTACGATCAGACTGATTACAAAACACAAAGAAATAGTGGATGCACACCGTTGTTGTTGTTGTTGTTGTAGTCCTCAGTCCTGAGACTGGTTTGATGGAGCTCTCCATGCTACTCTATCCTGTGCAACCTTATTCATCTCCCAGTACGTACTGCAGCCTACATTCTTCTGAATCTGCTTAGTGTATTCATCTCTTGGTCTCCCTCTACGATTTTTACCCTCCACGCTGCCACGCTGCCCTCCAATACTGAATTGGTGATCCCTTGATGCCTCATGACATGTCCTACCAACCGATCCCTTCCTCTGGTCAAGTTGTGCCACAAACTTCTTTTCTCCCCCATCCTATTCAACACTTCCTCATTAGTTATGCGATCTACACACCTAATCTTCAGCATTCTTCTGTAGCACCATATTTCAAAAGCTTCTATTCTCTTCTTGTCCAAACTATTTATCGTCCATGTTTCACTTCCATACATAGCTACACTCCATAGAAATAGTTTCAGAAATGACTTCCTGACACTTAAATCTATACTCGATGTTAACAAATTTCTCTTCTTTAGAAACGCTTTCCTTGCCATTGCCAGTCTACATTTTATATCCTCTCTACTTCGACCATCATCAGTTATTTTGCTCCGCAAGTAGCAAAACTCCTTTACTACTTTAAGTGCCTCATTTCCTAATCTAATTCCCTCAGCATCACTCGACTTAATTCGACTACATTCCATTATCCTCGTTTTGCTTTTGTTGATGTTCATCCTTTATCCTCCTTTAAAGACACTATCCATTCCGTTCAACTGCTCTTCCAAGTCCTTTGCTATCTCTGACAGAATTACGATGTCATCGGCGAACCTCAAAGTTTTTATTTCTTCTCCATGGATTTTAATACCTACTCCGAATTTTTCTTTTGTTTCCTTCACTGCTTGCTCATTATACAGATAGAATAAAATCGGGGAGAGACTACAACCCTGTCTCACTCCCTTCCCAACCACTAATTCCCTTTCATGTCCCTCGGCTCTTATAACTGCCATCTGTACAAATTGTAAATAGCCTTTCGCTCCCTGTATTTTACCCCTGCAACCTTCAGAATTTGAAAGAGAGTATTCCAGTCAACATTGTCAAATGCTTTCTCTAAGTCTACAAATGCTAGAAACGTAGGTTTGCCCTTCCTTAATCTAGCTTTTATGATAAGTCGTAGGGTCAGTATTGCCTCACGTGTTCCAACATTTCTACGGAATCCAGACTGATCTTCCCCGAGGTCGGCTTCTACTAGATTTTCCATTCGTCTGTAAAGAATTCGCGTTAGTATTTTGCAGCTGTGACTTATTAAACTGATAGTTGGGTAATTTTCACATCTGTCAACGCCTGCTTTGTTTGGGATTGGAATTATTATATTCTTCTTGAAGTCTGATGGTATTTCGCCTGTTTCATACATCTTGCTCACCTGATGGTAGAGTTTTGTCAGGACTGGTTCTCCCAAGGCCGTCGGTAGTTCCAATGGAAGCACACTGTTAGTAGCAGCAAAGGACGAGAATCCACGAAGCATACATAGGCATCCGGCATCAGGTAGTACAATATACAGACTTGCTGGTGCATTGGAAGCCAGCACCACAAGGTGGCTGCCGACACACTCCTAAAATGATGACTCAGCGCCGCGAGCAACCTACGCTCCTCCGTAACGGTCACTCCAAGATTCGCCAACACAAGATATGCCCAGGTGACAAGCAAGCAAGACCACGAGGCCGCGCTTAATCAGCGGAAAAACCAAAGACAAAACGCGTTTGTCATAACAAACGAGATAAATGCCCCTACTAGGTAAGAGAATCATTGACGACAGGGACTCCCCACGCCTCACCACTTCAGTTACTTTTAAGCAGGAGACACGTCACCCGTCTCACCACAAGAAACTAATTTCCGAGGTTATCACTTACAATTCGCGATTGCTGAAACACTGCATTATGTTAAAGATTTGTTATCATTTTAGCCTGAAATTTCCGACAAAAATTATGCCTACTTGTGGTTTCCAATAAATCTGTGGTTTCAGTCCATAGATTTTGAGCTATATATCGATTACAATATTTTTCAACTACACAGTTGCACAAAACTCCTTCATTCGGTGAATTAAACTTACCACTTTCTCACAGTCCATATTTCGTGTGTAAGAACGTAGACTGATTGTATCGAGGAAAAAAAACTGGTTTGAAGTTCACCGACTGTTTTCCGAAATCTGCATATTCGGACGATCAGATCGGCTGGATTGTGACCCGGAGAATGCTGGCACACTGATTTGAAATACTCGGCCGTTTTCGGTCATCTTGACGGTCCACCGAAATCGGTGCCATTGTTACCGAAGCCTGAAACTCTCGTCTTCTCTATAAAGTCAGTGCAAGCGTGGTTCAACGACAAAGACAACATCGGCTCACAAGCGTGTAAAATGTAAATGTCTTGTGGCTAAGACCTCCCGTTCTGGTAGACCGTTCGCCGGATGCAAGTCTTTCGATTTGACGCCACTTCGGCGACTTGCGCGTCGATGGGGATGAAATGATGATGGTGATTAGGGCAACACAACACCCGGTCCCTGAGCGGATAAAAATCGACGACCCACCCGGGAATCGAACCCTGACTCTTAGGAGTAACATTCTGTTGCTCTGACCACTCAGCTACCTTGTGTGGACCACAAGCGTGTGAACACCCGGTACGAATTATATTCAATGACTAGATAGAAGAGATGCTAGAGGCTTTGAAGCGCTGCCAGTAGAGGGAGTGCTTTTCATTGCCTCCTTACTCCGACCGTCATGGATTATTTTGATGCTTGGGAAGCAGAAATCAGTAACTTTATCTACTTCCTTAACACCAATTTAGCTGTTAAGATTCTCGATGTTCTCATTCCCGCTGCTTCAAATTACTTTAGTCTTTCTTCGACCTACTCGCAGTCTATATTCTGTAGTCCTTTGACTCTTCATTCTATTCAACAGATCCTGTAATTCTTCTTGACATTCACTGAGTATAGCAATGTCATCAGTGATTTCAGGTGTGCCGCTTGGGAGTGTTCTGGGTCCGCTGCAATTCACAATATATATAAGTGACCTTGTCGATAACATCGGAAGTTCATTGAGGCTTTTTTCGGATGATGCTGTGGTATATATCGAGAGTTTGTAACAATGGAAAATTGTACTGAAATGCACGAGAATCTACAACGAATTGACACATGGTGCATGGAATGGCAATTGAATATCAATGTAGACAAGTGTAATGTACTGCGAATACATAGAAAGAAAGATCCTTTATCATTTAGCTACAATATAGCAGGTCAGCAAGTGGAAGCAATTAATTCCATAAATTATCTGGGAGTAGGCATTAGCAGTGTTTTAAAATGGAATGACCACATAAAACAGATGCCAGACTGAAATTCATTTGAAGAATCCTAAGGAAACGCAGTCCTAAAACAAAGGAAGTAGGTTACAGTACACATGTTCGCCCACTGCTTGGATACTGCTCATAGGTGTGGGGTGCGTACCAGATATGGTTGATATAAGAGATGAGAAAGATCCAAAGGAGAGCAGCGCGCTTCGCTACAGGATCATTTATTAATCGCGAAAGCGTTACGGAGATGATAGGTATACTCCAGTGGAAGACTCTGCAAGAGAGACGCTCAGTAGCTCGCGTACGGTTTTAGTTGAAGTTTCGAGGACATACCTTCACCGAGGAGTCAAGCAGTATATTGCTCCGTCCTACGTATATCTCGCGAGGAGACCATGAGGATAAAATCAGAGGGATTGGAGCCCACACAGAGGCATACCGGCCATCTTTCTTTCCACGAACAATACGTGACTGGAACAGAAGGGAGAACCGATAGAGGTACTCAAGGTATCCTCCACCACAGACCGTTAGGTGGCTTGCGGAGTATGGATGTAGATATAGGTGTAGACTCTTATCACTGCATATTGATCCCACACTTCAACTTTTCTTTTATTTCCGTCATTGCTTCTTCGATGTATAGACTGAACAGAAGGAATGAAAAATACCAAGCCCATATTCTCCCGTAATCCTTTTTTGTGCTACTTCGCTGCAGTCACCTTCCTGTCCCTCGTGACTATTAGACTTTCATGTCGCTTCACATACTGAAATAGCCATTCAGACCCCCATATACTTTCTCTATCTCTTCATCTTCTGCTTGCGGCGTCAGAATGTATTCCTAAACTACCGTTGTCGGTGTTGCTTTGCTGTCAATTCTGATGAGAACAACCCTATCACTGTATTGGTGACAGTAACTCATCCTCAGCTCTGCATTCCTATTCATAACGAATCCTACTCCCGTTATACCATTTTCTGCTGACGCTGATATTACCTTACACTCTTCTCTCCATTTCACTTCCACTGACCCTCACTATATGTAAGTCAGACTTAGCATTTCGCATTTCCGATGTTCTAACTGACCTAACAAATTCAGGCAACGGGCTTGCCACTGTGGATACACCGGTTCCCGTGATGTTACCGAAGTTAAGTGCTGTCGGGCTTGGCCGGTACTTGGATGGGTGACCATCCAGCCGCCATGCGCTGTTGATATTTTTCGGGGTACATTCAACCTCGTGATGCCAACTGAGGAGCTACTCGACCGAATAGTAGCGGCTCCGGTCAAAGAAAACCTTCATAACGACCGGGAGAGCGGTGTGCTGACCACACGCCCCTCCTATCCTATTCCCATTTCGGGAATTTGACGACTTAAATCGCCATTTGGATAGAATTTGGCAATATATATCCCTCAGAAGGTCACCCAACACCTGTATCAGTCGATGACAATCACAATGCATACTTGAATAAGGGCCAGAGATGGACCAACGCGTTAAGGACTTGCTAAATTTGTGAGGCTGTGTCTCTTGAATAACTCATCCAATTTTTCTCAAATTGTAATCATGCGTTTGACTGTACGCACACATCACATCTACCTACTTCAGTTCCATCTTGTTATTTCGTTTGTAGTGCGTCGGTTTCCTTTTCTTCCTCTTCCTCTCATTCTTTTTTGTCTTAGAGTGTATTTGCTTAGGGCGAGCCTCGTCACGATTCATTATTCTTTGCATTATAGCCGGACCCGTGTTATGTCCACTGGCTGCCTACGCCCCTGGAAAGAAACTGCAGAGTTAACGGAACCGTGCCTATCAGAACAATATAAGTCGGCTGAGTATCTGCGACCTCGCAGACCACAGGCACGATCCGTGCTCCTATTGACAACGCCCTCAGAAGTCAGCCTCTGTAGTTTAGAGAGTATCCCTGCAGGAATCAAGGCCTACAGTCGCTGCTGTGGCATCAGCTAGCTCCCCTAAACGACCTTTCTACGGCCTTTCAACGGTATCTGGATGAGACTTTTCTTCCTCACTGAACAATTCAATAATGATTCCAGCTCCGTGATCCAAAGCAATACTGGAACTAAAACGTCAGCTTGATCCAGAAGAACCATTGAAATTCTTTTATGACCCATTGAGAGTGGTAGCTGCTATCGCAGTACTTGCTTTCAGAAAACTAGTTTGGATTTCTAGAGGGTAACTGAACACTAGACAGCTTTTATACACTACTGGCCATTAAAATTGCTACACCAAGAAGAATTACAGATAATAAGCGGGTATTCATTGGACAAGTATATTCTACTAGAACTTACATGTCATTACATTTCCACGCAATTTAGGTGCATAGATCCTGAGAAATCAGTACCCCGAACAACCACCTCTCGCCCTAATAACGGCCTTGATACACCTGGGCACTGAGTCAAAAAGAGCTTGGATAACGTGTACAGGTACAGCTGCCCACGCAGCTTCAACACGATACCACAGCTCAACAAGAGTAGAGACTGGCGTATTGTGAGTAGCCAGTTGCTCGGCCACCAGTGACCAGACGTTTCCAACTGCTGAGAGATCTGGAGAATGTGTTGGCCAGGGCAGCATTCGAACGTTTTCTGTAATCACAAAGGCCCGTACAGGACCTGCAACATGCGGTCGTGCATTATCCTGCTGAAATGTAGGGTTTCGCAGGGATCGACTGAAGGTTAGAGCCACGGGTCGTAACGCATCTGAAATGTAACGTCCACTGTTCAAAGTGCCGTCAATGCGAACAAGAGGTGACCGAGACGTCTAACCAATGACACCCGATGCCATCACGCCAGGTGATACGCCAGTATGGTGGTGACGAATACTCGCTTCCAATGTGCGTTCACCGCGATGTCGCCAAACACAGATGCGACAATCATGATGCTGTAAACAGAACCCGTATTCATCCGAAAGAATGACGTTTTGCCATTCGTGCATCCAGGTTCGTCGTTGAGTACTGCATCGCAGGCGTTCCTGTCTGTGATGCAGCGTGAAGGATAACCACAGCCATGGTCTCCGAGCTGATAGTCCATGCTGCTGCAAACTTCGTCGAACTGTTCGTGCAGATGGTTGGTGTCTTGCAAACGTCCCCATCTGTTGACTCAGGGATCGAGACGTGGCTGCTCGATCCGTTACAAAAAAATGGTTCAAATGCCTCTGAGCACTATGGGACTTAACATCTGAGGTCATCTGTCCCCTACAACATATAACTACTTAAACCTAACCAACCTAAGGACATCACACACATCCATGGCCGAGGCAGGATCCGAACCCGCGATCGTAGCAGTCAAAAATGGTTCAAACGGCTCTGAGCACTATGGGACTTAACATCTGAGGTCATCAGTCCCCTAGAACTTAGAACTACTTAAACCTAACTAACCTAAGGACATCACACACATCCATGCCCGAGGAAGGATTCGAACTTGCGACCGTAGCGGTCGCGCGGTTTCAGACTGTAGCGCCTAGAACCGCTCGGCCATCCCGGCCGGCGATCCGTTACAGCCATGCAGATAAGTTGCCTGTCATCTCGACCGCTAGTGATACGAGGCCGTTGGGATCCAACACAGCGTTCCGTATAACCCACTGATTCCATATTCTGCTCACATTTATTGCATCTCGACCAACGCGAGCAGCAATGTCACGATACCATAGATCGCAATCGCGATACGCTACAATCCGACCTTATCAAAGTGGGAAACGTGATGGTACGCAGTTCTCCTCCTTACACGGGGCATCACAAGAACATATCGCCATTCAACGCCGGTCAACTGCTGTTTGAGTATGACAAATCGGTTGGAAAGTTTCCTCATGTCATCACGTTTCAGGTGTCGCCACCGGCGGCAACCTTGTGGGAATGCTCTGAGAAGCTGATCATTTGCATATCACAGCATCTTCTTCCTGTCGGCTAAATTTCGCGTCTGTAGCACGTCATGCTCGTGATGTAGCAATTTTAATGGCCTGTAGTGTATTCCACACCCTGAAATTTTTCTAGCGTTCAACTATAAGCAGCATTTTCCAGCAGCATTTGTCGGTATTAATAGTGCATACGACAATGTCCAAACTCCACTTCTACTATAAAAATTAAGTGATATGTGTATTCCAAAGAAGTTTCTGTGTGTAAGATTCTAGAAAAAATTGCTGGTACAACTTCAAGAGGGCTGCCCCAATTTTCTGTCCCAGCCTTCATCTGTTTCAAAGTAATCAAGGGATATCGAACACAGACAACATCATTTCACCATAGTTAAAAAATCTCCCGTTTTCTGATTATTTACGCCTTTAGTTCTATAAACCGGGATCTTGAATCTCTGTGGATAACAGTAAACAGAGCTGTTTAAAGATTGATACGCTAGTTTAATGCTAATAACCTAACAGTTTGAATGTCCAGTAGTTCTCTTCAACAGCAGAGGGTTTAGACACCCTAATTAGTCAGTTTATTTGGAAGACTCTCCTTCGTGTAGGTGACTAAAGTGAAACTGTTAGGTGTGATATTTGGAATACGCTTAAAATGGGCTATCACATATCTCTTGTCATCAGGGAACAGAATCACTGCAATGAGATCTCTCGATGGAACTTTGTGGGATGCAGACCCAGCATTCTCTGGAACATGTACTAACGCCTGCTCCGCTGTCATCGATTATTGATACATCTTATATCTCAGCACTGCCAAAGGTGCACTTCGTGAACTTGAACTAGCACAGTTCTGTTGCCTGCAGCTATGCCTTGTAGCAATGCTATCGACTGTGACAAATAACTTACCCGTATAAACCGCTGAATCTGCCTGTATAAACAACATTTTCGCCACACACATTGTTACACTTGCGAATCTTACATGTACAAGTAGGGTAACTTTGGACCTCTGTACCTCGGGAACGGGTAAGGATATGAAAAAAAACCTTCAAGGTTTTCTGAAATCATGTCTTAGGAGCATATCGCAAAAATTCAGGCGTATGCTGTGCATATCCGTCTTGGAATCCGCAGCTCGGATTTGGTGTAAAAGATTTATGGAAAAACACTTTTGGGGAGTTTTCTGACGAACAGCCCATGAATTATGGAGCCTCAGTAAGCCCCTTAATGCTCACCGTAGACCACACCAAAACACGAAATACATGAAACAATTTGCTCCATTTGCCTCAGCAAGAGGAAGTTTGTAATATTCATATTTTGATCTCGTACTTAGCATAGAGACACTAAGACGATAATCCTGTTGGGTATTCTATATAGGAGAATATAGCACTCAACGAAAAAGTCTGTTCGTTAATCTCTTTGCTCTTCTGTGTTGACGCCATGCTGAAATTGTAATAGTGCTCTTATTACATGAGTCATCAAGAATTTAACGTCTGGGCTGAAGATTGTCACACAGTGACTAAAATCGATTTCCTGTAGTAAATGACTTCAAACCTCTTTCGACTGACTATGTCCATGTTGTTACATACATATTCTTAATTCTCAACTATGGCTGACCTATCCTGACGTCTCTTACCCATAAAGGCAGCTCTGTTGAAGCCCTCACGTTGTGGTCGTCACTAGAACTAATGTTTCTGCTTAAAACTTGTAAGTAGGCTGTTTAGATTTTCTTATTGGTAACGCCACGTAGCGCTCTGTATGAAAATCACTGGCTGTGCTGTGTGCAGTCTGTGGATAGTTTGCATTGTTGTCTGCCATTGTAGTGTTGGGCAGCAGGATGTTAACAGTGCGTAGCGTTGCACAGTTGGAGGTGAGCAGCCAGCAGTGGTGGATGTAGGGAGAGAGATGGCGGAGTTTTGAAATTTGTAAGACTGGTTGTCATGAACTGCTATATATATTATGACTATTAAGGTAAATACATCATTTGTTCTCTATCAAAATCTTTCATTTGCTAACTATGCCTATCAGTAGTTAGTGCCTTCAGTAGTTAGAATCTTTTATTTAGCTGGCAGTAGTGGCGCTCGCTATATTGCAGTAGTTCGAGTAACGAAGATTTTTGTGAGGTAAGTGATTTGTGAAAGGTATAGGTTAATGTTAGTCAGGGCCATTCTTTTGTAGGGATTATTGAAAGTCAGATTGCGTTGCGCTAAAAATATTGTGTGACAGTTTAAGCACAGTCATGTATAATTTTTCTAAGGGGACGTTACAAACTGCATAACGCTTTGGATCAGATATTTTCCCTATTGTTCTCACAAAAAAACCGACAACAGTCGTGAAATTCTTTCCTAACAATCACTGGAACATCAACAAAGGAAAGAGGCTCTCTTTCAAAAAATAGTGGAGCATACAGCAGCCGTGGTGCGATAAATTGATCTAGCGTACGTATCTCACTATACGTCCTTCAGTGTATTAAATGACAACAGGAGACGTGAAATTCTTTCCTAACAGTCATTGATACATCAAAGAAGGAAACAGGCACTCTTTGAAAAAATAGTGGAGAATACAGTAGCCATGGTGCCAGAAACGGATCTTGCGCGCGTATCTTACTATACGTTCGTCAAGGGATTAAATGTGACTTACCGTTCTATCCCATAAGTGACATACTACTTCGTTACAGTTTAACAACTGTGAGACAAGGTAGAATACGGAATCCTCGCAAATGACTGCGCAACGTCGACTGGCGTTTAGAACATATAGGATCTCCTTATCTAGGGAAGGCAACCTGCGCAGCTGGAAGACAGGTGCAAAAACTAACGATTGTAAAAAACGTAAAAACCACTTAACCGGATGCATTATTGGGAAACGATAAATATAATTATGATGTCTGATGTATGACATACAACAAGGAAACTCAGAAATCGTAACTGCAACCGGGACCAGGGAAAACATGCTGGAAGTTGTGTTTCACTACTGTGTAATTGGCGAGAAAATATATTGACCTAGAGTGACAGCAGTCTAATAGTAGATTAATCACCCTCCTACGAGCAATAACGGAAGTTTTTCCGCACGTAAGATCCACTTCGGAAATGTAGTGTCCTTGCTGTTGCGAGCTAAAAACCCAAAGATATTCGGGCTCGCATGCCATTCCTCTTCGTCGAAGTGTCTTGACTTAAACTCGTGTAGGGGTTGAACCACACGTGTCGCATTACACACCCTAAATTAAACACTTGTGCCCCCTTTGGTTAAACTGTGTGGCTGATAGTAGGTTTGCAAAGTACAAAGATAACATAATATATAATAATAGTGATAATATCGGGGACTGAATTAACAACACATAAATGATGTAGGCCACACTGTTGCTATTTCGTTGTGATAATATTTATTCAGAAACCAAACTAATAGCGGAAGTGGTCGTATATAGAGTTACCCTTACACTCGAGCGCATATCCATTTGACACAGATCGATCATTCACAATCTCATCGCGAAAAGCAAGTTATCTACGGGAAAGGTTAGAGTTCACATCAGGCGCGCGGCTGCTCACCGCTCAGAGACTAAGTCACGCGATACCACACAACGCGAAATTTTCGAAGTCCTTTCACATCCCAGCTTCCTAAAGACAGACCGTCCGCTTTCGCGTCTGAATCCGAAATGTACACTTTGGTGTCTCCAGCTGAACTGTACCTCTTCCTGTCCCCGGCCGCGTTTCCCGCGAGCCGAATATCATCGCTCAACTGACTAGGGCAGTTCCCTTTCCTGAAGCCGTCCATCTGATTGGCTACAGCTTATTCTACATTATTTTAAATTTTAACATATTTAAATAATCTAAGGCTGACCTTCTTAGCTTTGAAAGTCATGGCCAGAAGCCTTGCACCAATGTGCTTTCTAATAATTAAATAAAGGACGAAAGTAACTATTATGCACTAAACTTCACAACAAATATTCTATTACCTAATGATTCAATAAGATCTCATGCTGTCATCGTTCAATGTGTTTCGTGTGCAGGAAATGAAGATCTGATGCTTGACTGTAAATACTGATAATTTAAATTTACCAGTCTCCTAAGAAAGTAAGGTTACAGAGTTGAAATTTACAGCATTTGTCATTTTAATAATGCACATTTACATGAAATGACGATCGTTAAGATCGACCAAAGCGTTCAGATTTTAGCATTCAGGGCTTTGGCACAATACTTGTTAATATCACTTTAACAATAAATCATAAACTATTATAAATATGATCAGTATTCAAGTTTTATTGGAATCACCATGAAACTTTACGGAGGATGCCAGTTTCAAATTACTGTGGCTTGATTCCCCGCCTTACGACAGAATTAAATAATTTTCATAAATGTTTCCCTTTATGGCCGATCTTAGGTCGGCCATATTTAACACAGATACGTCTCTTTGGCCGCAAACGGCTCCTCCTACTGTGTTTCCCTATCAAGTATATTCTCGTCTGTCTCACTCGCACACTGCTGCGCTTAGGCCTCAATAGGCAATAGAGGCCTGTGAATTTCCCCACGTCGTGGTTAATTTGCTCCCTTTGTGGTACGTGGCCCTGGTCGACAGGGTTGGTTTCACAATTCCTGTAGGCTGATTTTTTCATCCATATATTTAAATGAGAGCGCAATGCTCGTTAACGCACACACCTCCACTTCATAACATCCTGGCGTGCCATATTTGTTATGAAGTATAACTCAAACTCACAAGACACAAATTCATAACACAATAACATAAATAGCCGACCGGTGTGGACGTGCGGTTCTAGGCGCTTCAGTCTGGAACCGCGTGACCGCTCGGTCGCAGATTTGAATCATGCCTCGGGCATGGATGTGTGTGGTGTCAAAAAAATGGCTCTGAGCACTATGGGACTTAACTGCTGTGGTCATCAGTCCCCTAGAACTTAGAACTACTTAAACCTAACTAACCTAAGGACATCACACACATCCATGCCCGAGGCAGGATTCGAACCTGCGACCGTAGCGTGTGTGGTGTCCTTAGGTTTAATTAGGTTTAATTAGTTCTAAGTTCTAGGCGACTGATGACCTCAGTAGTTAAGTCGCATAGTGCTCAGAGCCGTTTGAACCATTTGAATAACATAAATACCCTAAGCGCCAGATCAGTAGTGTAATTATTTGTTTTGGTGTTGGTGCAGCATGCTTTCAATTTAAAGAAACTTATATCTAACAAAAATTATTAAATGCTTCATATTAATTAAATGCCGAATAAAACTATAAATTTATCAAAATTGACTGTCTATTGAAATGCCGCAGAAATACCAGGGTTGGAAATTAAATAGTGGTAATTATTTATTCACAACCAGTACAAAAGAGTTACGTGTTTTCACCTGTTACTGTCATTCAAAGTAGTAGTGACCAGCGTTGTGTAGAACCCGTTGCCAGCGATGTGGGAGGCGTAGTATTCCGGTAGCAGAGCGTGTTTTGTTAATGGTGCTTTTGGAGCGGACTACTGCCTGTCGAATCTCTTAGAGCAGTTCTGAAGCGAATTGCCACGAAGTAGCTCCTTCATCTTCGGAATCAAATCAGACTCACAAGGACTTACGTCCGAGGAATATGGTGGATGGTGCAGTACTTCCCAGTCCCATCGTCCGAACAGAGCAGCCACAGCTGTTGTGCAGAAAGTGTCGCCGCTTCTTTCTCGAAGTTGTCGCAGGTGATGCTCCAAAACCGAACAATAATACACTGCGATACTTTTTGCGCAACCCACCCATCATTTTGCACGACAATTCGCGGGCGCATACAGCGCAAGCTGTGGCTCCTTTGTTGAGTCGATAAGACTGGGAAGTACTGTACCATCCTCCACACTCCCCGGACTTAAGTCCTTCTGACTTTGATTTCTTTCCGAAGATGAAGGGACCACTTTGTGGCATTCGCTTCAGAACTGTTCCAGATATTCGACAGACAGTAGATCGCTCCATTCGCACCATAAACAGAACACGCTCTGCTAACGGTATAATACGCCTTCCACATCGCTGGCAACGGGTTCTACGCAACGCTGGTGACTACTTTGAATGACAGCAACAGGTGAAAACATATAACTCTTTTGTATCGGTTGTAATTAAATAGTGGCCGCTATTTAAGTTCCAACCCTTGTATCAGCGCCACTGCGCTTACTTTCACAGGACCTACTCGTCACAACGAAGTCTCCAGCGGCGTTCCACATATTCGGAGTCGAGTACCCCGCCGAAATTGTGTATGGTTCTGCATTCCATCGCCATCTTTGCGGAAACAAGTCTGTTTAAATTCGAATTGGGGGTAGAAACCAGCCGCGCGGGATTAGCCGAGCGCTCTAAGGCGCTGCAATCGTGGACTGTGCCGCTGATCCCGGCGGAGGTTCGTGTCCTCTCTTGGGCATGTGTGTGTGTGTGTGTGTGTGTTTGTCCTTAAGATAATTTAGGTTAAGTAATGTGTAAGCTTAGGGACTGATGCCCTTAGCAGTTAAGTCCCATATGATTTCACACACATTTGAACATTTTTTTGGTAGATACCAGAAAACAAATACTTTCTGAAACCACCGAGGATCTGCAGTGAATGCCTCCCCCAGTGTAATCGATAAAAACAGATCTAAACTACACAGTAAACAATTGATTTACAGCGTTTGCAGGATGCTCGTAAATTCTTCAATGATTCTGACACATTATTCAAGCTCCACTAGAGACGTGTATCTCGTGACAATTCCCAATCGACTTCATCGGCAAATTAATATTTTCTTTTAATTTAAATAACTCCCTTAGACTCAAAACTAACAACAAACGCTAACAAATCTCACCGATCGCTAAATTCCGTGCAGTGAAGCTGCGTACACAAATCGATACTCCATACAACAATAAATCATTCCCCAAAATATTCTCAGGTAAGTAGATAAATAAACATCTGTCTTCCTAGGTAAGCATTATTATTTTTCATTTTCCTAATTTCTCTGACCTCCATTTTCCCAAATTGGCGTGACCATAAGTTATAATTTGGAAATTACAACAAACATAACACCATCCAAAAACTTAAGCTCAACACTTATATACACATAAATAAACTCCTTATATACCCCCAAAATTATAATTTATATGGATACTGTGCACTGATTCTTGACTTGACACTATTCACCAAATAACTAATTTCTCCGACCTCCTCGCACCCAATTGTGCGTCTGAACTATATATTTATAATTGCACAGCCATTGTGCCAAAAAAAAGAAAAATCCTTATGTGACGAAACAACAAAAAAGCTACAATAAATCATGAAATAAAACATTGCAAATTATTCCTCCAAATGATCTTAAAATCTAAACAAAGATAACTTCTTTCTTAACCTACTTTCAACTTCTCGGTGTACAGTATCAATTCCGTTACATTTCTTAATCCTAGAAGTTTTCTGAAACAGGGTATCTGAGTCGGCCGGCATTAGGGTGCGGACATTCTGCCACTACAAAGGGCCCATAGTACAGCTCAAACAACTTTTTATTTCCCCATCCACTTCGCTAGACTTTCCTTTCGTACGTATTAGGACTTTGTCTCCTATTTTGTATGTAACTGATTTGTACCGCCCATCAAGCCGTTTCTTCCATTCCGCTGCCAACTTCTCCAATCGGGATTTTACCGCCTGCTCTCTCTCAGCTGCCGACTCAGCCTTAAACTGCGGGAACTCCACATTTTCCGTTAACAGAAATTTCGGTTTGATTCCTGTCATCACCTCCAAGGGCGAATATCCAGTTGCGTCACTTTCCACGATGTTCAGAACGTCGTCAAATGATCGTACGTATTCCACCCAATTTAAGTGTCTGTCACTCGCGTTAAGTCCGACTCAGGCGTCCAACTTCTCTCATATACCGCTCGCAAAGGTTACTCTCCGGTTGGTACACTGATATTTTAATGTGTTTTATATCCTGGTCGTTCATATATTTGTTCCGGACTTTTGATGTAAACTGAGATCCGTTGTCAGATAACAGCCTCTGTGATTTGGTTACGTTTTTTAAAGAAATCTTTTTCTAACTTGTCTATCAGCGTCTCACTATCAGCTTTCCGCTGTGGCGTTCGCTGTGTTATTCAGTGGTTTGGTATTTAACTAATTTGTAAATGAAAATGATAATATTATTTTATTACATTAAGTAATTACTAAATAATTTTTTTCCTGGCTAAAGATTTGGTCAAGTTGCTAAAGAACTCCAAGTTAACGTCGTGTTAAAGTGTTGTCTCTAAGTTGTGTAAGTGTCACTAAATCACAGTTCATACAACAGATTCTATACAACTATTGATTATGATGGAAATGATCATTCAAACCACCGAATATCAGCCGCGCGAAACACTGACGTATCTTACCTGAAACAATATTCTTCGCAACTCGTGCGTAATTAATTTCGGTTCCATACATCAGCTAGAAAAGTTTCTTATAAGTATCGTGCTATGAGCACTGTTTTTAAAGAACCAATCTGATTCGAATCATTTTCATTAAAATGAGTTCGGGACCACCGGTGCACATTTATTTTTACACATTTGTATTAAGTTCGCCATTTATGTCTGCAGAGTTGCGTAATTTGAATTTGCCGCTGAGATAATTGTTAAGATGGCGGCAGACAATAGATACAGACTTTCTACTGTTAAACCAAATAACTAAGTATTTGAAATGCTTATTAAACGCTATAAAATCTACTTTCGTATTGTGCACTATGTAGACTTCATCAAGCAAACATTTGATTTGTTTTTAAGGAAAACACAGAAAAAAAACGCGATAGAAATCGCTATCGTCAATGGCTGCGCTCCTTGCAGCGGAAAGAAATAATTAACACAGATAATGCTTACTGAGAGAGGAATTAAAGTTGCAAATAATTATTCACCCATATTTATAATAATAATGAACTCTATTCTCATGTAATAATTAACAAATAATTACAATTTCTTAACAGACCTCAGTTTGATATGCGTCCGCAACCTACAGAAGCCAACCAACAAAAGGTAAAAACAAAGGAAGATATACGCAGATCATAAAAGGAATTTACAATTATCATTGTCTTTGTATGATACACATCGGTATGTCCAATTACATCATAGAACATTATATAAATAATTAATATTTATCATCGTTTTGACTATTTCTTCATATGTCGAATAGATAATGTTTATAACTGTTACAGGCATAATTTCCTCTCGTCGCACTGTAGCTAAAATTTATCTCGTGGATGTTACACAGTATAGGATAAAGTTTAATAAATTATCAAAACAGGTCCACAATAACAAATATGTACTTCATACCGCCACGTCCTGTGGGCCAAAATCGTCAACCGCCAGTAACTCTCCTACCTTGGTCGGTATTATACTTTTCACTTCCCCTTGTTGAGCTGCAGTACAATATCTTCTCGCTGACGTTGATCACAGGCAGCCAGCTGCGCGCGTACTCGTCTCGCGAGGTTATTGATGTGGAGGTATTGCTCTATAAGTTCCGTGCACTTCTGGGCCCCGTAATGACGTGACTTACAAGGACGTAATCTATCAGCTGTTCCACATATTTGTCGGGAAAGCAAAGTCTCCAGTGATCGTTTTTCTCGTCTCTTCTGCGAAACAGCACACCCCTGCGGATCTTGAAAAGCAGGATATTTTTTCGTAGCCCTTCCTGCCAAAGTTGATTTTGATATTCTTCAGTTCAGGGTCATCATTTCGCGCTCTCCGCATATCTTTGCAAACCGCACGAATTTCCTTTTCCCCCGGTACTCCTTTCATGCACAGCAGCTGAAATTCGTTCTTTGTCTCCTCCCCTCCATTGTCTTCCTCTCCAACGGGCAGCCTGGACAGAGCACCGGCAATAAAATTCTTGGCCCCTTTAATGCAGCGTCTCTGGAAACTAAATTGCTGCATGAACATTGCCCAGCGCATCAAACAGTCGTTTGGTATTCTACAGTCTTGCAGAAAGTTAAGGGCCTTATGGTCGAATAGCAATGCTACCCCTCTATCTTCCAAATACACACGGAACCTTTTTAATCCGTACATGATTTGCAAGCAGCTCCTTCTCTGTAATCCTGTATCCGCGTTCATGTTTGTTGAGTATGCGACTGGCGAAAGTCACACTCCGATGTTCTATCTTCCCGTCGATTTGTTTTTCTTGGAAGATTTCGCAGCCTGTCCCATAATCTGAACTGTTCGACGACAAACAGAACGGAGGTGTTATGTCGGGAAAAATAGAGCATCTTGACGCGCACAGTTTATCCTTTGTGTTCTGAAATTCCTTTTCACATTCCTCGGTCCATTTCCATGATGCGTTTTTCTTTAATAGTTAACATAAATTTAGGTTATTCATTCCTCCATCCCCCAAGAATTTTCGATGAAACCCACATAATCCTAGGTATGACTTTAATTTCTTTCTGTTGATTGGCCTTCTACAATCCGTGATTGATTTTAGTTTCTAGGTACTCGGTAAAATTCCCTCAGATGTAAGAGTGTCCTAGAAACTGAATTTACGCTAGGACAAATTCGCATTTGGCAATATGTAACGTCATTCCTCCTCGTCTTAAGGTCACAAGCACTTCCTCCAGCAATTTACAGTGTTCGCACCAGGATCCCGTCGCTAATAAAATGTCGTCCACATAGACCACGAACTTCCTCATTAAGCGTTCTCCTAAGACATGGCTTAGCGCTCTCACAAAAACTGCCACTGAAATCGGGAGGCCGAACGGTACAACCTTAAGCCGCTAGCTTCGTCCTTCAAATAAGAAAGCTGTGTAATGTCTGCTTTCTTCTGCCAATGAGATTTGCCAAAATCCTGATGTCAAGTCAACACTAGACATCAATTTCATATTCCTGAAGTTTTGCAGCAGTTTCTCCATATTACCAGACTGGTCGAGCTTTCTCACTGTTACCTTACACATCTTACGCGCGTCTAACACGATTCTACCTGATTTGTCTTTTTTCTTTACAATTACAATGGGATTACAATAATCGCAGCTACACTGCTCTGTAATATCCCATTCTAGCATTTACCTTAAACTGGCCCTGAAGGCTTCCCGATATGCAATAGGAATTACATAAGGCCTGCACTTAATCGTCTCGTGCGGCTTCACTTTAATGGAGTATTCGAAGTCTGTTACCGGGACGATCAGAAAACATGCCCTCTAACGACACAACAATTGACAAAACTCCTGTTTCTCTACCTCCGGAGTATCCTCGACTTCTCTACCGTTTCCTTAATTGTTATCTCTATCTCAACCGCATGTAATTATGGTGTGCGCAATCTAGTTGTCCCCCGTCAAAAAATTCTTAAATTTTACTTTCCTTTTCTCACCTTCAATTTCCAAATCTAAGCACCTTCCCACACAGCGAAGCGAATTTTATATTTACATAAGAAATCTGTTCCCAGCACCACATCTTTTACAAATCCATTCTCTACAAATCATCATATACTAAAATTATTCTCCTCGCACTTGAATTCCAAGAACACTTCTTGCATTATCGGCATACTTAAACCGCCAACTGCCGTTTTAATTTTTGCGTTATTTACAGGTAGTAATACTAATTTCTTATTCTTTATCCTATGTACAATACCTTCCGACACTGTCCACCCACTACATCCAGAATCGAGTAGTGCGTCAACCTTCTCGTCATTTACTTTAATTTCAAAGATAGGCTGATCATTAATCATTTCTTTTCGCTCTAAACACTGTTCCCTCAATAAATCATTCTCTATGTTTCGTCCCCTATCTTCCATCACTGGAGTGCACATATCCTGTTCGATCCACCCCACAATTTCGTATTCCTCCCAAAATAAATCGTTATATGCTTTTTTCGCCCCACTTTCATTTTTCTCTCTTCTAGACCTCTCGCTGTCTTATACTTCTCACGAGTCCACAAATGAGGCAATAACGACCGTAATGTTCTACCGAACCATTGCCAATCAGTTACAATAAAGTCACATTTCTCCTTAAGATACCATTCTATGCAAACATCTCTTTTTATATTAGAATAAAACTCACTGTATTCTGCCTTAAAATTATCGACATTAGTATCTACAACATCATTATCATGAAATAAAGCATTACTTTTACTTACACAGCACTACAAACACCTTCAGAAACAGCACTTTCAACAGCCGCTGATGCATTAAATAACTCGCTACGTAAAACCTCATTTACCTCCTTCGACAAATGACCAATATAAGAATCGTTCATAGTTTCACCATCCTCTGTCGTTACATCATGTAGATTATAGCTACAGCGTCGTGCAATTTCAGAATCAACAGTACCGTTGAATTCTGCTGCGTTTTGATTTAAACCTGAGCAGAATACCTTTATCTCTCCTACACGCCCCTACGCCACATTAATTTCAGTTCACACATCAAATTCAGATCCACATTCACTGTCAAACAAACATTCAAGATTCACAGATCCATCCAGAATTTCGGGTTCGACTTGAAACTTACTTGTTTTTACTTCAACTGCTCAGTGAAAGTAATTGATAAAATTAGTACTTAAACTGCTGAATGCTTACTCAATGTTCTTAAAGCTGCTGAGTGAAATTGAATGCAAATGAACCTGCTGAAACTGCTGAGTGAAACTGAACGTACTGTCTCTTTGCTTGTCTTTATTATTTCATATCTGACCTACAGAATATTCCATGGCAAAGAGAACTCAAACTTTTCCTATTCATTAATTACTCCCACTATTCAAGGATAACGTGATCTGACTGCTTTAGAATTACAAACACATAAACGGCCTACTTACAACCTCCATTTGTACAAAGATACGCACAGACTTCTTCGCCTGAAGTATCAATACAAGCAGCTTCAACTTTCGTAACTTCAGGACACAAAACATCATTACTACCATTCTTCAAAATTAATCTACCAATATCCGCCGATACACGCACAAATTCATCAACAGCTGACGAGACTAGTGCTATGCCGCCCTTATTAACCTCCTTAACAACTTTCGTCGTCACAATATCACCTGAAACATCATCACCTTCATCACAATAATCGTTACCGCTGGTTAGTACCTGTTTAGAATTTTCTGTACCATCTCACTCCACCAAATTCAGCTCCACCTCAGCCTCCTTTTGGCACATAGAATCATTCATTCTATTAACATTCAAACACTCTTTCGTCTCACATTCATAAAAGAAATCATTTAGCCCTAAGTCCCCGTCATCGCCTTTGTCGTTATCTTCCATTATATTAGGATTACGCATTTACGTACGATCTGATTTGAAAATTTACCTATTTGATTCTCATCTCTTCCTAATTTCATTTCAATATTCTGGTGCCTTTCTACCGATTTATTGACACCTATTACATTTATGTTTACTCGCGTGCTATTCGTCGCCGGTTTATTTCGTCGTCTCCACACCTGAGGTGCGGTGAAACCTATATTCCCGATCTTCCATTGAGCTGTTTCATTTCGCCAGATGCCGGTCCCTCAAATCTAAGTTCTTGCTGTCGACCCCTGTCATGTTAGTATCCGTTCCCACTACTCCTTTGAAATTTATCATCGGATGTTGAAAGGTGGCTCCACTGAGCCACAGCGCCAGAGATTGCGCCAAAGAGTATATTTCAGCCGCCTCCACTGGCCGTGTTTGTTGAGAAGTGGTAGTGGAGAGTGCTTATTGAGAAGTAGCAGTAGGCAGTGCTTGTTGAGATGTAGCAGTGGTGAGTCGTTGTTGAGAAGTTCCCATGGAGAGTGCTTGTTCAGATGTTGTTGTATTGTTTTGATGGGATAGACACCAGATATTGTTGGATTGGGGATGCTGTAATGATCAGAGTGTGCTTTTCGTCAATGTATATGAAGGTAAAAAATTCCTTTTTTTTATTATTTCAATGTCTTAAACAATAATGCCTCTTGGTCACAGGTTCAGTCAACAAAGCATCTGGCTCGTGTTCTTATATTAGACTGTATTTCTGATTTCTATGTGCAATTATAGTATTTCTGTTTATCTTTTTTAATTACTTCAGTATAAATGGTATTTAAATCAATAACCTAATATATAAAATACAGTAAGGAATACAAATGCTTGATTACATGTGATTTTACATAATGGTTTACACAAGTATCATTCAATCAATGGCACCAGCAATGACGAATAGGTATAGGTAAGAGTCTCATAATATTTCATAAACAGTAAACACACAAAAAATCAGTTTATACAAATATTTACATAAAATCTTGTCAATAGTTCAATAAACAAGTAGTTGACAGTTCCAGCAGTAGCACCCAGCAATGGCCAACAGGTGCAAACACCAACGAGTGACATTATTTCAGTAGAAACAGTTCCATCAGTGGCACCCAGCAATGTTAAACAGGTGCAAACAGCAAGAAGTAACATCATTCCAGTAGAAACAGTTCCATCAGTGGCACCCAGCAATGTTGAACAGGTGCAGACACCAACAATTGACATTATGTCAGTAGAAGCAGTTTCAGTGGCACCCAGCAATGTTGAGCAGGTGCAGACA
This sequence comes from Schistocerca serialis cubense, assembly GCF_023864345.2. NCBI lineage: Eukaryota > Metazoa > Arthropoda > Insecta > Orthoptera > Acrididae > Schistocerca > Schistocerca serialis. Next base: position 541,062,047 of record NC_064645.1, read on the forward strand.
CCAACAAGTGACATTATTTCAGTAGAAGCAATTCCATCAGCGGCACCCAGCAATGTTGACAGGTGCAGACAGCAACAAGTGACATCATTTCAGTAGAATCAGTTCCATCAGTGGCACCCAGCAATGTTGAACAGGCGCAGACAGCAACAAGTAACATTATTTCAGTAGAAGCAGTTCCATCAGTGGCACCCAGTAATGTTGAGCAGGTGCAGACAGCAACAAGTGACATTATTTCAGTAGAAGCAGTTCCATCAGTGGCACCCAGCAATGTTGAGCAGGTGCAGACATCAACAAGTGACATCATTTCAGTAGAAGCAGTCCATCAGTGGCACCCAGTAATGTTGAACAGGTGCAGACACCAACACGTGACATTTCTGTAGAAGCAGTCCCATCAGTGGCACCCAGCAATATTGAACAGGTACACACAGCAGCAAGTCACATTATTTCAGTAGAAGCAGTCCATCAGTGGCACCCAGCAATGTTGAACAGGTGCAGACATCAACAAGTGACATCATTTCAGCAGTAGCAGTCCATCAGTGGCACCCAGTAATGCTGAACAGGTGCAGGTAACAGTCCATAATATTCACTATCACTAATTAGACAGTTCATCAGAGTTTATCAGCAGAAATTAAACATTTGCAAGTGGCACCCAGCAATGTTGAATAGGTGCAAGCACGAACAACAGTTTGAAGGCACACACAATTGCTTTTACAAAATTATTATCAAAGCTCTTTCACTAAACATACAAATTATAATAAACACACAAATGATATCAGATAATTGTCATATTAAATATTACAAATACACAAATATCAGTAAACCTATAACATTTATGGGTGTCAGTGCAAGCCACAACAAACAAGTAAAATAATATTTAGGAGATAAGTCGGTACCAATTATTTAGGATTAGGAAAGGAAAACACACAAAACAAACTCACTCATCTTTCATCCACATTAAGTACTACTGTGTAATTGAATAGTGTTAACTGTGTAAATGCAGTTCTGTCCAAAATTTTATGTTCATCTTGTGTATCAAGTAGTAGTGGCAGCAATGTATAACAGTCAATAATAGTTAGTCAACGTTGTAGTCATCATGTCAAGACCAATGTTTGCCAAGCCAAATCAAAATGTACGGTTGCTGAACAACTGTCAGTGTGCCAAGATATGCAAATACTTCCTCTCTCAAAAAAAGTATATACTGCTTATTAATTTAACAAAGTTTGTGTGTAGACTATTTTCCTTCTACTTGAGTGTTCTAGTCTGCCAACTTCATCTTCCTTGTTCCATATAGACCAACAAAAAAATATATTCCTCACTTACTTTACCTCTTATCCACCAAAACTCCAATAATCATCAGCATCACATAATCATAATACTTCAATAATACCTCTTACGTTGATACATATAAACCTTATCATCAATATCATTTACCTTACCTCTTGTCCACCAAAACTCCAATAATCATCAACTTCACACAATCTCAATACCTCAATAACACCTCTTAAATACGTCGACACATATAAACCTTATCGCCAATATCATTTCACTTCCATAACAACTCTTTCCTCTAGTCAGTCTCCTCGAACAAGTACAGATAAAATCCTAGTGCAAACTTCAATTCATCATCCCATGCAATCCGAAGACACAATGTTCACACACAACCTCTGTGTAGTCCACCTGACCCAAATCTTCTACTCATTATGAATTATAAAATACATTTTGGTTACCTTGTCCATCATTAAATAAAAGAAATGCATACGTGACCTCTAACAGCCTTTAGTTTGAATAACTCTCAGTAAGTAAGTACGAGTACGGAGTGTGTATAATCATAATTTTTCACAGTGTGTACACCACTTCAAGAATCACAGCAAAACAGAAGCAAACTTGTGGAGTATTTCTTGTGTCAAGTGTCACTTACTATTTCAATTGCTCACGAAGAATGCAGTGTAATAACTGTCAATGGTCTAAACCCAGTGTTGGTATGTCATATCGTTAGCTTCCTTCCTATTAGCATAAATTTATACAGTTTCCATATAACCTCCAGCTCATGTGACTTCAATGAAGTTTCTTGTACTAATGTCGTTCGTAGTATTATAGTAGTTCATTTTCTTATCTTAAAATATAATGCACTGAGCGTAAGCAAAACATGCAATAGCGAGTAAATATACCAGTAGAGAACAGAATGTCAACAACTAGATGCAGCACAATTCCTACAACGAGGCTCTGCCAAGCAAACAATCTATAATTAATACCATAGTGTGACCTCTATGTTTGTACACAGTATATCAGAATTTCTATATACCAAATTAAAGAGTAGTTATGACAACAAAACAGAAATGTGTAAATATTCAATCCACATGCAAGGCAGCAAATATGTATCTTACATAATAAACAGGTCATTAGCATCATATCAGCATAAGCAAATAAATGTTCATATGTAATCTTAATAAGTAAACATGAAGGCGCAAGCAGATAATCACAAAGTATATCCTACACATAACCATATCAGCACAACTAATCAGGTGACAATTATAATTTAACTAAATAATTTAAATAAATAATTTAAATAAATAATTTAAATAAATAAATAAATTTAAATAAATAAATTTAAATAAATAAATAAATAAATAATTTAAATAAATAAATAAATAATTTAAATAAATAAATAAATAAAATCAAAATGTACGGTTGATGAACAACTGTCAGTGTGCCAAGATATGCAAATACTTCCTCTCTCAAAAAAAGGTATATACTGCTTAGTGATTTAACAAAGTTTGTGTGTAGACTATTTTCCTTCTACTTGAGTGTTCTAGTCTGCCAACTTCATCTTCCTTGTTCCATATAGACCAACAAAAAAATATGCTCCTCATTTACTTTACCTCTTATCCACCAAAACTCCAATAATCATCAGCATCACATAATCATAATACTTCGAAAATACCTGTTACGTCGATACATATAAACCTTATCATCAATATCATTTACCTTACCTCTTGTCCACCAAAACTCCAATAATCATCAACTTCACACAATCTCAATACCTCAATAATACCTCTTAAATACGTCGACACATATAAACCTTATCGCCAATATCATTTCACTTCCATAACAAATCTTTCCACTAGTCAGTCTCCTCGAACAAGTACAGATAAAATCCTAGTGCAAACTTCAATTCATCATCCCATGCAATCCGAAGACACAATGTCCACACACAACCTCTGTGTAGTCCACCTGACCCAAATCTTCTACTCATTATGAATTACAAAATACATTTTGGTTACCTTGTCCATCACTAAATAAAAGAAATGCATACGTGACCTCTAACAGCCTTTAGTTTGAATAACTCTCAGTAAGTAAGTACGAGTACGGAGTGTGTATAATCATAATTTTTCACAGTGTGTACACCACTTCAAGAATCACGGGAAAACAGAAGCAAACATGTGGAGTATTTCTTGTGTCAAGTGTCACTTACTATTTTAATTGCTCACGAAGAATGCAGTGTAATAACTGTCAATGGTCTAAACCTAGTGTTGGTATGTCATGTCGTTAGCTTCCTTCCTATTAGCATAAATTTATACAGTTTCCATAAAAGCTCCAGCTCATGTGACTTCAATGAAGTTTCTTGTACTAATGTCGTTCGTAGTATTATAGTAGTTCATTTTCTTATCTTAAAATATAATGCACTGAGCGCAAGCAAAACATGCAATAGCGAGTAAATATACCAGTAGAGAACAGAATGTCAACAACTAGATGCAGCACAATTCCTACAACGAGGCTCTGCCAAGCAAACAATCTATAATTAATACCATAGTGTGACCTCTATGTTTGTACACAGTATATCAGAATTTCTATATACCAAATTAAAGAGTAGTTATGACAACAAAACAGAAATGTGTAAATATTCAATCCACATGCAAGGCAGCAAATATGTATCTTACATAATAAACAGGTCATTAGCATCATATCAGCATAAGCAAATAAATGTTCATATGTAATCTTAATAAGTAAACATGAAGGCGCAAGCAGATAATCACAAAGTATATCCTACACATAACCATATCAGCACAACTAATCAGGTGACAATTATAATTTAACTAAATAATTTAAATAAATAATTTAAATAAATAATTTAAATAAATAAATAAATTTAAATAAATAAATTTAAATAAATAAATAAATAAATAATTTAAATAAATAAATAAATAATTTAAATAAATAAATAAATAAAATCAAAATGTACGGTTGATGAACAACTGTCAGTGTGCCAAGATATGCAAATACTTCCTCTCTCAAAAAAAGGTATATACTGCTTAGTGATTTAACAAAGTTTGTGTGTAGACTATTTTCCTTCTACTTGAGTGTTCTAGTCTGCCAACTTCATCTTCCTTGTTCCATATAGACCAACAAAAAAATATGCTCCTCATTTACTTTACCTCTTATCCACCAAAACTCCAATAATCATCAGCATCACATAATCATAATACTTCGAAAATACCTGTTACGTCGATACATATAAACCTTATCATCAATATCATTTACCTTACCTCTTGTCCACCAAAACTCCAATAATCATCAACTTCACACAATCTCAATACCTCAATAATACCTCTTAAATACGTCGACACATATAAACCTTATCGCCAATATCATTTCACTTCCATAACAAATCTTTCCACTAGTCAGTCTCCTCGAACAAGTACAGATAAAATCCTAGTGCAAACTTCAATTCATCATCCCATGCAATCCGAAGACACAATGTCCACACACAACCTCTGTGTAGTCCACCTGACCCAAATCTTCTACTCATTATGAATTACAAAATACATTTTGGTTACCTTGTCCATCACTAAATAAAAGAAATGCATACGTGACCTCTAACAGCCTTTAGTTTGAATAACTCTCAGTAAGTAAGTACGAGTACGGAGTGTGTATAATCATAATTTTTCACAGTGTGTACACCACTTCAAGAATCACGGGAAAACAGAAGCAAACATGTGGAGTATTTCTTGTGTCAAGTGTCACTTACTATTTTAATTGCTCACGAAGAATGCAGTGTAATAACTGTCAATGGTCTAAACCTAGTGTTGGTATGTCATGTCGTTAGCTTCCTTCCTATTAGCATAAATTTATACAGTTTCCATAAAAGCTCCAGCTCATGTGACTTCAATGAAGTTTCTTGTACTAATGTCGTTCGTAGTATTATAGTAGTTCATTTTCTTATCTTAAAATATAATGCACTGAGTGCAAGCAAAACATGCAATAGCGAGTAAATATACCAGTAGAGAACAGAATGTCAACAACTAGATGCAGCACAATTCCTACAACGAGGCTCTGCCAAGCAAACAATCTATAATTAATACCATAGTGTGACCTCTATGTTTGTACACAGTATATCAGAATTTCTATATACCAAATTAAAGAGTAGTTATGACAACAAAACAGAAATGTGTAAATATTCAATCCACATGCAAAGCAGCAAATATGTATCTTACATAATAAACAGGTCATTAGCATCATATCAGCATAAGCAAATAAATGTTCATATGTAATCTTAATAAGTAAACATGAAGGCGCAAGCAGATAATCACAAAGTATATCCTACACATAACCATATCAGCACAACTAATCAGGTGACAATTATAATTTAAATAAATAATCACTGCAGGCACATAATAAAAAATATGACGTCAGTGAAAAAGCATAGCAGCCAAGCGATGCATAATATACATAAGTAACAACCCTGTTCATTAATCAATCATTGTCAAAATCAGTTAACACAAAGTATAAATCACGTAATCGCGAGCAGCAAATTACGTCTAAAGTACGTACCTAAGTGGAAATATGTTACCTGAAAAATAAACTCAATTAATAGCTACCTTTTTAGTTTATTACTTTCTTCTTAGAAATTACATTCTTCCTGAAATTTTCTCGATAGCAAGTCCTCTTAACGTCGGACACACACAGAATTTACCTGAAGTTCTTAAATATTGTATACAACTGTATCCTGAAAAATACTGAACGTTAATAACATAATTTATCAAGTCACTATAGCTTTATACTGAATTTATTCGGAGAATTTAGACTGTGTATTTGTTTACGGCTGTCAGTTCATTCGCACTGAGGCTCGATCAGCTGTAGGTACGCGTGACGTAGGAAGTAATTGTTTGCGGTCAACGACTGCCTTGTGCGGCGCGCGGACTTGACTGATGCTTTGAGTCTGTGCCGCCGCCGGAACACGGCGCAGTATCCTTGTACTCTCCGCATGTTTACGTATAACTGTTGGTTTCTCGAAAGTATGTCACTCCACAAAAATTTTAACGATAGATATATGATGTACTCCCTTAGAGCGTCGAGATTTAAGAGTTTCTACTTCGACAGTGTTATTACGAATAATTTTGCGAACTCTGTATGGACCGTTATAAAGCAGAAAAAATTTGTGACACAAGCCCTTTCCTTTGTGAGACGAACGATGAGGCTTAATTAACACCTTTTGACCAACTGACAAGGTTTTTAAACGACCACGACGTTTAACTGATTTCTCTCTTCTAGCAGCCGCGGATGCAATATTTCGTAGAGCCAGGTTGACAACTTCAGAATGCCGCAGTTTTCGTGAAGGCGGAAAAGGAACGATTTCAGAAATGCGATTTGTCGGTGCTTTATTTTTTAATATCAATATCGGCGGTAAAGAAGTTGAATCATTAAGGAGTTCATTCAGAATGTTTTGAAAAATAAAAAGGTACTGATCCCAAGTTCTGTGATTCTGATGACAATAAAGACGACACAATTTATTGATTTCCTTCATCCATCTCTTTGAAGCGTTAGATTGAGGGGGAAAAAGTGAAATGAAAATTGGTTTAATCTTACGACGCCATAGAGAACGAAGCCAAATTTTAGAGCTAAACTGTGATCCATTATCTGATATAACCTTATCAACATGACCCACTTCTTTAAGAAAATGTTTGATGAAAGCATTAGATACTGAATGAGCTGTTGCTTTGCGTAAAGGTGTAAAACACACATAATTTAATGTCAATTCCACTGCTACCAAAATGTGCGCAAAACCATTGGTAGAACGAACCACTGGACCGAACAAATCGACTGCAGCCATGTCCTTTAATTTCGCTGGAATGATAGGAAACAACGGTGCTCTGTGAGAAATAGTTGGCAGCTTAGCCTTTTGACACAATTTGCATTTGGCATATTACTGAAGTAGCAATTTTCTCGTAATTTATGAAAGCATTTTCTGGGACCAAAGTGCGCATAACTGAAATGTATATACCAAATCAATTTATTAACCCATTCATCAGGAATGCAAACTAACCAAACAGAGTTGTCGATCGATTTTAGTTTAAAGAGAACATTCCAGACTGTTCGCAAAAACGATGTGAGGCCAAATTGTCCAATCTAACAAAGCGTCTAAGAAAATTACAGACACCAAGGAAACTACGAACATCACGTTTTGTAGTAGGAACAGCATAATTACGAATAGCGTCTAGTTTCTCTGGATCAGGAAAAATACCTTCTGTAGAAATAATATGACCAAGGAATTTCACCTGAGAACGACCAAATTCAGATTTTTCCAAGTTCACTGTAATGCCACCTCTTGCAAAAATACGTAATAATGAATCCAAAATTTTGTTATGCTCACTCCAAGAACGTTTAGCAATAAGAATATCGTCAACATATGAAGTAATATTGTCACGAAGATAGACAGGTAAAATTTCGTTTAAACTACGAATGAATGCTGCTGAAGATACAGTAAGTCCAAATGGTAATTTCCGAAATCACTTTTGGGTAAAATAGTCACATCCGGTTATTATTTACCGACTCTCTAGATAGATTGATAGTCGAAGAGTAGTTTTTATAGATATAAAGAATAGTAGAAGAGTAGGCAGCGGTGCAGAAAACTAAAAGGGAAATAGCACCACTACAGCTCGGGGCCCTGTGCACGCTACGGCACATATTCACTTAGTGTAGCGAATCCCCTGAGGACATTAATAGCCGTACATAAATTCCAGTTCGTGACTTATTGGCCAATTTGGTGGAAGTGCGTACATAAATTGATCTAACCATGAACATGGATGTATGTCATTCTTAGAGTGGCGAAAGATTTTAAATTTCCGAACAGTTAAGAAGTGTTTATAGTCAAAGTTTTCTCCTCGTGGCGACAAAGACCTACCGCATCTGTCCCAGTCCGAATGTCGATTATTGTCAAGTTCGCGCACCTGGCGCTCTCTTGTTGCATCCCGTAAATGAAACAAATTATTTTCTTCAAACCCCTCTGCTGACTGTGATTCTAAATTTCTTCTGCTGTCTTTTCCTACGATTTCGCCTTCAATTTGTTTGACTTGCTTTTGTAATGCCTCAAATTCCCTTTTAACGCGTTCATTAAATTTTCCCTGTTTTTCAACATGTTTATTTATGTTCTGGTACTCTTCGGTTTCTGCAGATGGTAATGGAACTGCATCATCCGAATTTCTGTCCCCATTTAAACTAAGACCTGTCAATTTATCTGAAATCTCCTCAACTCTTTCCGATAAGTCACCTATTTGTTCTTTCTGTTTATTTACGTCTTTCGTAAGTGTCGCTACTCGGGTTTCAGTATTGACACATTTAGTAGTTAACTGTTCATACTGTTGTGTTAGGTTATTTATTCTGTCATCTGGTACGGATTCCTCGATTCTTTCAAGTATTTCTTCCTTATCGTGTGGACGTTGTAAATTTAACTCTGAAAATTTTTGTACTATGACGCGATCTCTTTCTTCCTGTTCACTATCCTGTTCCTTTTGTCTTATTTCTATTGAAATTAAACTATAATTGTGAGCATTCAAAATCGGTTGTACTTCTTCTCTAATTTCTTTTTTTGTTTCATCTTTCATGTTTTTGAAAGATGTCCCTATTCGTGAGCCTAACTGTGTTTCCATTGTTTCCATCTGGTTTTAATTGTTCCAATTTGTGAGCCTAACCGTGTTGCCAGTGCTTTCATCTTGGTTTCTAACCGTGTTGCGATTGTTTTTCATTCAGATCCCAAATTTAATATTGCACTCATCAACTGCTCCATATTAACTGGTTCGAAATTCTTTTCGCCCCTAACATTCCCCGCAATACCAGCTTCCATCGTCATAGCTGTAAAGCTATCTGTGTTCGATACTATTCCAGAGTCTTCTGTCGTTAATCTCGTATTCTGAAAATTTTTTGATTGTGAAAAATTTTGAACTGGTTCCGGACTATTTTCTCGACTTATTAAATTGTTTTCAACTTCATCATTCATCATCCTGTTCTCCTGTGTTGGCGAGTTCGCCATGTTAACAATTTCGTCATTCTCACTATTCATCATTTTTGCCTTTTTCATCGATCGCGTAATCATTTACAAAACATACAAAACTCATCACTATATGAAAATTACACACAATGACACTTATCACCAACAATATCATTCACACGAAATGCTTCCCTCAAACACGATTAACGAACAATTGAAATCTTCATAATTGCACAAAATTGTCAAACCCGTATACAAGACAACAAAAATTAAGTTCTGCAAAAAATACCATCAGACGAATGATAAGCCAACTACAAATGTTCATTACCAAAACTACACATGCAATATAGATTACAATTGCTAAACTACAAATTATTTCAACAATACTACGGTCTGCTATTTTACTATCAGAAGATTTCCAAAGGACGATCCGAAGCAGCGGTCGCCACGTCCATGGGGGCTTAATTATTTAAAATGAATGCAAATACTTTTTATTTTCGTAGTTGTCTGTCCGATTACGATGTCTCGTAAACGGTTGGCCCTGATTAGTATTTGTACGCAATCTGGCTGCATAGAACAACAACAAAGAATGAAACGAAATTTCCGTTAACACAATTAATTAATTAAGTCCCCAGCAACTATGAAAACTACGAAACAACAAGGCACAAGTGTCGCTGTTCTGTGTGTGGAAGTGTGATTCAACGTACACATCTGGCACGGTTCTTCCTCAATACGACAAGATATTTTAAATACCATTTATACTGAAGTAATTAAAAAAATAAACAGAAATACTATAATTGCACATAGAAACCAGAAATACAGTCTAATACAAGAACACGAGCCAGATGCTTTGTTGACTGAACCTGTGACCAAGAGGCATTATTGTTTAAGACATTGAAATAATAAAAAAAAGGAATTTTTTACCTTCATATACATTGACGAAAAGCACACTCTGATCATTACAGCATCCCCAATCCAACAATATCTGGTGTCTAGCCCATCAAAACAATACGACAACATCTGAACAAGCACTCTCCATGGGAACTTCGAATCAACGACTCACCACTGCTACATCTCAACAAGCACTGCCTACTGCTACTTCCCAATAAGCACTCTCCACTACCACTTCTCAACAAACACTGTCAGTGGAGGCGGCTGAAATATACTCTTTGGCGCAATCTCTGGCGCTGTGGCTGAGTGTAGCCACCTTTCATATCAGTGTAGCCACCTTTCAATGTATTCCTGTTACCGTTTCCCTTATCAAAACTGTTGTTTGCATTCCGTTGCTAACTTTCCGGATGTTCTTCATAGTAGCTTCTCGGACTGTAGTTATAATTTCATTCTGAAAACTATTTGTCTGCTTACTTTGCGGTTTAAATTTCAACGCTGGTTCTAATTTTTCTATAACGTCCAAAAATTCGTCCATTTAGTTGCTAGGACGGTGCACTAGATCCCAATGCAAATTTTCCGGTAACCACCTTTTCAGCGTCGTAATTTCAGTAAGTACTCCCAATGGACGTTTCACATGCATTAATCTCGCAAGTTCACGTTTACAAAATTCTATCATCGACCCGTTCCCGTATTTAAATGTTGGCCCTTTCAGAAACTCATTTTGGAGTCGCATTTGGTTCGCTTCACTCCAGAACTTGTTCAGGAAACTACTTTCAAATATTTCGTAGGTAGTGCAAGTATCACTGTGTATATTTGCCTACGACTGCGGCTCACCTTCCTAATGTCTGTTCCCGAATTTTATTTTCGCCTCGTCGGACATTGCCCTTATAGAATCATCCCTGCATGCTGACAGGAAATTTACTGTCTGACATTTCCCGTCGTACCCAAAATATTTGACTGATTCTGAGTTCATCCACGGAACAAAGATCGCTGTAGCGGTTTGATGTGCAGCTAAAGAATTCACTTCGCTTTTTATTCCACTGATTTGCTTTTTAACGCCAATATTTTCAATTTTAATGCCAGATTCTACTCGTTCCTTTATTTTACCTACTTCTTTCTCCCCTTTACCTGTTCGAAAGCATCTTGCCAACTCACGCCATTTCTTACGTTGCCTCCCAGATGTGCCTGCAACTTCTCCACCATCTCGCTGATATTTTTCTCCGCTTGATCTACCTTAGAGACAAGTGTCCCAACTTCATCGGAAATTTTGCCCATTTCATCTCGAATGGATTTAAGTTTTCCGTCTATCAATTCCTCGATTCCATTAGCCATTTTACTTACTTCGTCTTTCACAACCGAAGCTATTTCGGATTAAACCGAATCAATTTTTAAATTTACGTCAACCATATCGGTTTTAACAGAGTCAGTTTTTAAATTTACGTGACCTGTATCAGTTCTAACAGAACCAGTTTTGGATCCCATATCAGCTTTAACAGAATCAATTTTGGATCCCAAGCCTCTTATCATTTGCATTAACTGCGACATCACATCTCCTCAAAATTCATCTCTTTTGCCTGATTTCGGACTATTTACCCTACTAAATTCACCGCCGATAACGATCTCCCGCTCCGACTTCGGGCTAAACGGCTCGGTAGTATTTTTGGACCCACAGAAACTTGCCGACTGCTTAATATTAGCTACGTCTATTATTGGCGACTGAACTACAGAATCATACATAATCTCTCTATCACTGTAGGTACTTAGCTTTGTCGTGATGGATCCTTCTGCCATGGTATTGCTTACGATGTTGCAGTTGAAGCCGACGCTGAAGATCTCGTAGTCTGTGCTGTGGTACTGCAACCGCCGCTGCGCGATGAATCGCTGTTCAAGATGCCGCTGCTGGCTGGAACCACGTGCTTCCGATGTCGCATCTTCTTCCGCATTACTTTTTTATCACTTCTAACCACTGCTAAAACTCGGTGCACATACTTGTTGCAAAATTCGTCGCTCACAGCCTCCACGCAAACTGCCTAAACTGCCACAGACTTGGGACCAACGTCACAGAATGTCGTTAACAGTGAGAATTACGATTGTAATTTCACAACTATTAAAGAAACCTAATATTCAGTCCTGAACCGATCTCACATTTAACTTTTGCGAGAGATACTGCCTATTTAAGTTCAAATAATACTTTTGAAAACACTTTGCTGAATTAAAAGCCATTTCTAAACTTTCCAGAGTTCATAGTCCGCAACTAACGCTTTCCAAAATCCTATCCTGTTCCAACACTTTGCAGGTTTCTTATCCCTCAACTAACCCTTTCCAAGTTGCAATCCTGGACGAGCCCCCAAAAACAAGCTAACATTCCAAAGGTATTCCGGCTCACGTGCGGTTCCTCTTCGTCAACATGTCTTGGCTCAAACTCGTCTAGGCGTTGAACCGCACGTGTCTCATTACACGCCCTAAATTAGACACTTGTGACCCTTTGCTTAAATTGTCTGCCTGATGGGAAGTTTGCGAAATACAAAGTTAATATAACACACGATAACAGTAATAATTAATATCAGTAAAAAATTTAACGACCCAAAATCATGTAAGCTACACTAGCGCAATTTGGTCAGATTAATGTTTATTCGGAAAGCAAACTAATAGCGAAAGTGGTCGTATGTAGAGTTTCTGTTACACTCGAGCGCATATCCACTTGACACAGTTCCATCATTCACAATCTCGTCGTGAAATACCTTGGCGAAAGGTTGGAGTTTGGACTAGGTGCGCGGCTGCTCACCGCTCAGAGACTAAGTCCTGTGATACCACACAATGCGAAATTTCTACGTCGTTTCATTTCCTAGCTTCCTAAAGATCGACCGTCCGCTTTCGCGTCTGCATCCGAACTGTACCGTTTGATGCCTTCAGCGGAACTGTCCCACTGGCCGTCCCCGGCCGCGTTTCCGGGCGTCGAATATCGTCGCTCAACTGACAAGGGAAGTTTCCTTTCCTGAAGCCGTCCATCTGATTGGCTACAGCTTATTCTACATTATTTTACGTTTTAACATATATAAATAATCAAAGCCTGACCACTTTCACGTTCTAAATAAACTAACAATAATGCTCATTACATAATAAACGTTAAATTATTTTACAAAAAACCAATACAATTTCCTACTTAGCTTTGAATGCCATGGTCAGTACCCTTGCACCAATGTGCTTTCTGATAAATAAATAAAGAACAAAAGTAACAATTATGCTAAACTTTACAACAAATATTCCATTACCTAATGATTCAATAAGTTGTCATGCTGTCATCGTTCAATGTGTATTTGTCATTTTGATGATGGGCTTCTACATGAAAAGCCGATTGCTAAGATCGACCAAAGCTTTCAGATTTTAGCATTCAGGTCTTTGTTACTAAATTGTTAATTCCACTTTAACCGTAAATCCTAAACTATTATAGATATGATCAATATTCAAGTTTTATTGGGATCACCATGGAACTTTATGGAGGATGGCCGATTAAAATTACTGTGGCTTGATTCCCTGCATTACTAACAGAATTAAATGGTTTTCATAAATGTTTTCCTTTATGGCCAATCCTAGTCCGCCATATTTAACACTGCTACATCTCCTTGGCCGCAAATGGCCTGTACTGGGTTTCCCTATGACGTATGTTCTCGTTTGTCTCCCTCCCACACTACAGCGCTCAGGCCTCAATAGACAATAGACGCCTATGAGTTGCCCCATCCCGTGGTGAATCTGCGCCCTTTGTGGCACGCGGTCGTGGACGACAGGGTTGGTTTCACAATTCCGGTAGGCTGACCCTTTCAGCCATATATTTAATTGAGAGTGCAATGCTCGTTAACTCACACTGTCTAGTCGTTTAAGTATTAAACTCGGTGTGCATCATATACTGTTGGATTCAAACAGATGCATACATAGAACCATTTTGAATACCACTCCTATATCAGTTTGTATACCTCGAAATTCTCTATTACAGTTTTATGACTTCAAGAGACTTTAGCATTACGATGTTGATTTCTTTCCCCGAAGCTGGAATATTTCGTTTGCCCCATATTTTCAATTTTTACAGCGGAAGCGATAGCGGTTCGAGACACTCAGACTGGTCGTCATGTGAGGCTCCAGAACGTGTGGCAGCTTCACGCTCCAAAAACCATACACGGGCGTATTCAACACTGACTACGGATCAGTAAAAAACTATTCAGGTTCTGGAAATTTTGTTGCAACGTAAGCGAAGAGGTAGAAGAGTCTCCTTTCTGTGGTCCCGAGATCATTTCGGATTAGTTTACAATGACAAGGCCGAACAGGTGGCGAAGAATTCCACGGTTTCTGACCCTGTAATTAATGTCATTCTACTATCCTCAGATTCCATGTTAAGAATGAGGAAACTTGAAAAGGAAGAAGGCGCTGGACACTGGGACGTTTCAGTGTACCATAAAAGTCAATAGTACACCGCGATATATGTATTAATTAGAAGCTCCACCTGGTTTCGAAAATTTCAGAAGGGCTAGAAGCTCATAACCGCACCAACCACAGTTCAACTCCTTCCATTGTACATTAGATAGGTATGAAGTATAGCCCTTCCACTGAATGTAAGAAGATAGAATCAGGAGATGTAAGCAATTTGATGTTTTCCTACAACTAAATCTACTGCAGAATCTTGAAGGTGTCCCTTCCGTGAAGTACTTCTGTTTTATTGTATCGTGAAGATACTAAAATATCCTTCTCAGTCGTCGCAAAGCATATACTCTACATCCAAGTTTTGTTTATTTTTTTTCCAAGTCAGATAATTAACTGAAATTGCTGTGCCTAATTATAGCTCGTACTTTACTCCATGCATTTTCTCTTTATCACCTATTTTCATTTATGCAATCTCCAACTAAGTTTCACTATCCGAGTGAAGAACGCTATTTATCGCACTATTAGCATGGTTGGGAGAAATGAAGGTAATTTCAGGCTGTATGTGAGTATATACTCTCCGCTATAGAATAAGAGATTGTTTACTTGCTGGCAACAATATAACGATACATTTTTTGTATGTGTGTAAGAGTGCTGGAAAGTAACTCTTCCTGATTTTAGATTCTGTTCTCAACATCGGTTGAGGTATCTCATGTCATGCACACTGCCTGGTCGAATATTCCGCTTCGCTGACGCAAATTGCTACACTCTGGCCTAGAGTGCGGCGAACACGTGCTGTGTGTAAAGGAACCATGCCGATGAATGAGAAACAGCATCTCAGAAAACGGGACGAACGGATTCGAAGAGGATGGAACACAGACGAGCGCTGCGACATCTGAAACACTCTCTCTTGCTTCACTGTCTTCGATCATCCTCCATACAGTGACGACTAGATCCCATCCGATTTCCATCTGTTTTCGAAACTTAAATATTACCTTCGAGGATTTCGGTTTGATACACTACTGGCCATTAAGATTGCTACACAAAGAAGATGACGTGGTACAGACGCGAAATTTAACCGACAGAGAGAAGATGCTGTGATATGAAAATTATTAGCTCTTCAAGGCATTCACACAAGTTTGGCTCCGGTGGCGACACCTACTACGTGCTGACATGAGGAAAGTTTCCAACTGATTTCTCATACACAAACTTGACCGGCGTTGCTTGATAAAATGTTGTTGTGATGCTTCGTGTAAGGAGGAGAAATGCGTACCATCACGTTTCCCACTTTGATATAGGTCGGATTGTAGCCTATCGCCATTGCGGTTTATCGTCTAGCGACATTGCTGCTCGCGTTGGTCGAGATCCAATGACTGTTAGCAGAATATGGAATCGGTGGGTTGAGGAGGGTAATAAGGAACACAGTGCTGGATCAAAACGGCCTCGTATCACTAGCAGTCGAGATGACAGGCATCTTATCCACATGGCTGTAACGGATCGTGCAGCCACGTCACTATCCCTGGGGACGTTTGCAAGACAACAACCATCTGTACGACCACTTCGACGACGTTTGCAGCAGCTTTGACTATCACCTCGGAGACCATGGCTGCGGTTACCCTTGACGCTGCATCACAGACAGAAGCGACTGCGATGGTGTACTCACCGACGAACCAGCGTGCACGAATGCCAAAACGTGATTTTTTCGGAGGCATCCACGTTCTGTTTACAGCATCCGTGTTTGGCGACATCGCGGTGAACGCACATTGGAAGCGTGTATTCATCATCGCCATACTTGCATATCAACCGGCGTGATGGTATGGGCTGCCATTGGTTACACGTCTCCGTCACCTCTTGTTCGCATTGACGGCACTTTGAACAGCGGACGTTATATTTCAGATGTGTTACGATCCGTGGCTCTACCCTTCATTCGATCCCTGCGAAACCCTAAATTGCAGCAGGATAGTGCACGACCGCATGTTGCAGGTCCTGTGCGGCCTTTCTGGATACAGAAAATGTTCGACTGCGGTCCTGGCCAGCACATTCTCCATATCTCTCACCAACTGAAAACGTCTGGTCAATGGTGGCCGAGCAACTGGCCCGTCACAATACGCCAGACACTACTCTTGATGAACTGCGGTATCGTGTTGAAGCTGCATGGCAGCTGTACCTGTACACGCCATCCAAGCTCTGTTTGTCTCAATGCCCAGGCGTATGAAGGTCGTTATTACGGCCAGAGGTGGTCGTTCTGGGTACTGATTTCTCAAAATCTATGCACCCAAATTGCGTGAAAATGTAATGACTTGATAGTTCCAGTATAATATATTTGTCCAGTGAATACCTTTTTATCATCTGCATTTCTTCTTGGTGTAGCGATTTTAGTGGTCAGTAGTGTGCCAATAGTAAAGGTGTTCCATGCCGTGTGTCGTGTCGAGAGATATTGAATAAAATCGGGTAAAATCGATTCAGATGTGCGTTGCCTGACTGTAAGGATTACACATTATGCAGTGAACTAAATAAATATCTTTTACAGAAAAAAGAACATGCTTTTAGCAGTTCCAGCAGAGAGCACCATATACGCAGCGACTTCAGAGGGGATGTTACACAGACGTCGACCCACGCTGAGATAGCTGCGCAACAACTGTGCCAAGTTGCAGAAAAGAGTACGTGTCCTGCGACTCCTGCTGACACAGCTGTGCTGCAATAAGTAAGATACCTGAGTCACAGTGTGAGAATGAAATGGCGTGTCGACTGGAGAGGTGTGCCAAAGTTGACCTGCGGGAGACAGTAAGATTCGACGGGGCAAGACGTCTAAATTGCACACGGACTGAGCGTGAATTCTGGCGGTATGTGGACAAAGCGCAATGTAGCACCCCACTATATTGAAACGATTTCAACAACTTGACTAGTACTGTTCAGACGTGAGTAACACTCTTCGGAAAGGAAGGCCATCGATATCGACAACGATCACAGTCTCCAATGTCCAAGCCATCGAGGAAATGATTCAAAGCAGTCGCGGTTTTCCGACGAAGAAGAAACTCACATGGGAGATTCTGATTCGTTCCTTGAGTAAAGAGAGGATTAATATCGTCAGGTAATTGGACGACTGATAGAAAGATCCGAGGGTTGTTTACAGGGGATTGGTGAGTATGTTGCGAAATTGTCTCAGGTACCTGTGTCGGTTTGAAGTGTTGGAGAGCATTCAATGAAAGTTGCTTGGCCTTTGATGAAGATGTGTAACTTACATTTTGAGGGCTCCTGGTAGGATAAAATTATTTCATTCTCTTCTCAGATATGATAATAAACTAATATTTAGTGTTATACACACAGATACATCTATGTATTTCAGTCATCAGTTTATAAATAAATTGCAGCAAAATAATCCGCGGAAATATGCTGTTCCTAGGATAAAAAACGTGTGTGAGTCCTGATGTAGTGTATAGGCTACGCGTCCTAATATTGTGGTGAATCACAAGAATTTTCGCAATTTAGAATTTTAGCCTTATTTGATCCCAAAACAAAGCAATGCTTGTAAATATATAATTTTCACTCACTAAGTCTAAGCGCACCACTGAAGAGGATTATAACGTTTCATTGTATTTACGCGAAGTGATAACGTGTTTATATGAAACTTGATGTATTATCTGTGGTTACGAAATCATGATAATATCGTGTGTATGATTCTCATTCTTTCCTGAGTTCAGTTTAATATATTCTGACTGTAGGTGATACGTAAAGATTTCGTACCTACAAAGATTGGTCGTAAGAGGCAATTGTAAAATAATTTGACATCGTACTATTTATATTCTGCGTTCTCAGCACATATTATTTTCCATTTTTACCAAGCTTTTAGCAGCATGGCTCAATAAACCCAAGTCAAATAACAGTAATAATTTAACTCCTACAAATGGTTCAAATGGCTCTGAGCACTATGGGACTTAACATCTATGGTCATCAGTCCCCTAGAACTTAGAACTACTTAAACCTAACTAACCTAAGGACAGCACACAACACCCAGTCATCACGAGGCAGAGAAAATCCCTGACCCCGCCGGGAATCGAACCCGGGAACCCGGGCGTGAAAAGCGAGAACGATACCGCACGACCACGAGCTGCGGACTAACTCCTACAAAGCAAGCCACAGTGGGTGTTGGGTGTTCTATTTATGTCTTTTTCAAATAACTCCATATTTTGCCTGCCCTTCACCCCAGGTGATTTCAGCCTATCTGACAGCTCAATATACATGGGCTGTACTTTTATTAAAGTCCGACCGGTCGCGAAATGGAAACCACGGTGATAATCAAAAATAACTTATTTCCAACAGTTGGCTACACCTTCCAGCTATTTCTCTACATAACCGCTGCTCAGCCTCAGACAATTGCCATCACCCTCCATCGAAATCGCTGAAGGAACATCTCCATTGCCCCTGCAGTGTGTGGCCAGAAGTGTCATGAAGTAGGAAATGCCTGACAGTTACTTTACGTGAGCAGCATGTAATCAGGTCACATCACTCTGCAAGCACTTGTACTTGGCGGGAAACGCAATTTTCTATACATCTTTACGTGCTCTCTCTGCGCTCAGAACTAAAAGGAGCGACATGACGCGATCGATGGGCATAGCCGGGACACTGCCCGAGACATCTGTGCACGGTTTCATCGGATTTTCTCTGTGGTTTAGACTTCACGAACTTAATAAAGAAACAGTCTTCGTAAGAGAGGACTATCTGCATTTAATCAGCTACGACGTATATTTGAATGTGGATGACTAGGAAGATGTTAACATTCTGGACTTTTCTATTCAAGGATCTTAACTGAAATTTATTTCATTTCCTTAAGTCACCTCGGGCGGGTGCCAGAATGGTACACCTGAGAAGGATATGTTTAGTTTTGTGAAACATCTTTGTCCGATCTGAACGACACCGAGACGTCAATGCCACGCTTTCCTTTCTGCTATATTGTGATTCACCGCACAGGTAGAAGTTCCAACTCAGCTCTAGATACCCTTTTAATCTGGTGACAAATTTTAGGATCCTTAATCGATATTTTTGCGCTCTAGTAATAAAGTTTTCCTCTTCCTGATTCGTACCTGGAGCTTAATAGAATCACTCACTATCCTAATTGGAAATGTAGGAACCATGTTAGTAACGACCCATAGTGAACTTAATCTATTATCAACAACGGTACACAGTTACCTTCACTAAATTAGTTACAAATTTCGGTAAATATTTCAACGATAAATACATAGTGAACAAACGTTTGAGATTCGAAAAATTGCTGCTAGTTGCGTTTACTATGCTTCGCTGCATTGTCAATGTACACCTGAGCACAAAATGCAGCTGAAGCAGAATAATGAAATACGGTGGTGTTGCCGCGACTTTTTTTGGCCGTAGATATTTTAATATACCGAGTGATCAAAAAGTCAGTATAAATTTGAAAACTGAATAAATCACGGAATGATGCAAGCAGTGAGATCCACAAGAGAAAAGCCACGGAAAAACAATGTGGCAAGTTCACCAGACTGTTTGGAGCCCGGCAACATGCCGACCACACAACCAATGCCAAGACTGTCATCAATCTGGCAGGCAAAGAACTGGACGAGACCACAATATCAGTGCTGTCGAGAGGACTTAATTTTGCTCCAGTACCCAGTACACTACCTAAGCGAGACATTATCAGCAGCATCGAGCAAGCCGTGCGCGGCCTCCCTACGGAGGCAGCTGAGGAAGTTAGGAGAGAGACGTGCAGGGTCCTGGAGAAGGCAAAAATGCCCAAAAACAACATAACGTCTGCTGAATGGAAGGCTCTTAAGGCCCTACGTGAGGATGAGGACACTGTCGTTCTAGCTGCTGACAAAGGCAATGCCACGGTGATACTGAGGAAAGAAGATTATTGGCAGAAGATAAACTCACTGCTACAAGATACTGCCTACAAGCAACTGGACAAGGACACGACAGCTTCCGTGACTCGCAAGACCATCGCCTTGCTCAATGACTCTGGACTGGAAAAGGACGTCATCAGGAAGCTGTACCCCAGAGCACCGGCACCACCACGGCTATATGGGCTCCCTAAGATCCACAAAGACGGAGTTCCATTGCGACCCATAGTGAGCACCATCAACTCACCGACATATGGTTTAGCCAAGTACCTAGCACAACTGCTCAAACCGATCGTGGGTCACTGTGAGCACCATGTCAAGAACTCGGCTGAGTTTGTGAAGGTACTACAAGGCTTTCGCCTGGATAAAGAAGATCTTCTTGTCAGCTTTGACGTCACCTCACTCTTCACACGAGTACCGCTGGAAGACTCCCTAGCGCTGCTCGAAACACGCTTTAGTGAGGATACAATAAAAATGTTCCGGCATGTGTTAACAAACACCTACTTCAAGTGTGGAGGCAAATTTTATGAACAAGTGGATGGTGTAGCCATGGGGTCCCCCTTAGCTCCAGACATCGCTAATCTTTACATGGAGCACTTTGAAGACATAGCCCTGGATACCGCCCCATTGAAACCTAAAGCCTTTTACAGATATGTGGATGACACTTTTGTCGTGTGGCCACATGGCAGAGAGAACCTGCAAGACTTCCTGCGACATCTCAACAGCATACACAGCAACATACAATTCACCATGGAGGTGGAAGAAAACGGAAGCTTGCCCTTCCTTGACATTCTAATCAAGAGGCACCCTGATGGCACCTTGGGTCACGCTGTGTATAGGAAGAAGACACATACGGATTTATACCTTCATGCACAGAGTTGCCACCACCCAGCACAACGCAACTCAGTGCTTAACACACTTGTGCACAGGGCCAAGTCTATCTGTGATGATGACAGCCTACCTGCAGAGTTACAACACCTAAGGAAGACCTCCCGCAGCAACGGTTATAATGAGACGCAAATCTCGCGCGCCCTACACAAGAGCAGGAAGGTAGACACACCAGAAGAAGAAGATGAGACCAGATGCCTGGCATTTCTACCATACGCGGGACCGCCAACAGCCAAGATTGGCCGCATTCTGGAGAAACACAACATCAAGACAATTTTTCATGCCCCAAGTAAAATTAAGGACATGCTTGGCTCAGTCAAAGACCACCTAGGACTGCAGACTCCGGGCGTATACAGTATTGAATGTGAATGTGGTACAAAATACATCGGACAAACGCAGCGCTGCATCACGCAGAGGCGCTCGGAACACATTAGAAATGTACGCCTTGGTCAGACAGAAAAATCGGCGGTAGCGGATCATAGCCCTAACGAAGGACACACCTTCCTCTTTGAGGGTACGAAGAAGCTGTGTGACGCTAAAGGATTTTGGGATTCAGTTTTCAAAGAGGCTGTAGAAATTCGGGTGAACAGCAACCTGATCAATCGAGACACTGGTTTCCAACTTAGTACAGCTTGGAATCCCGCAATAACTAAAATTAGAAGAGAACGCTCCGGCACGAAGACGGTAGCGGCCACAGACGTATTAGGAACCGGCAGGGACTCGACGCCCGGTTGCCTGCACTCATCTTTTGCTTTCCCCTCTTTGGGGAAGTGTGAGGGGGAGTCTGTAGCCTTTCGGCTTTTACTCCCCTGTGAACGTGTGTGTGTGATTTTTCTATAGTTTTTGGTGTCTGTGATTTGTGATGATTGTTGTGAGTGTGTCTGGTACTTGCCTGAGGTAGGCGAGAGTTTGGTGTTATATGGGATGGAACAGGATGATGGATTGGGTGTTGGGATTTTCTCTTCGACTTAGTCGTCGAAGATCGTCATAGGGCGCTTGTGTTTATCGCGGGACATGTCATACCGACCTAGGGAGTGGATGAGTGCGTTTCCGGATCTGGAAGAACCCTCGTAGAAGGCCTTTGCCAGATCCTGGAAACGCTCTCTCAGGAGTGGGATTTCGGCTGCGGCGTGCAAGTCGTCTGTAGGGAACCCAAGAGGTAAGTGTAGTGCCCTTCCGAGGGCGCGGTTCTGCAGCCTCTGGAGTTTTTCCAGGTGCTGCTTTGCCGCGTATCCCCAGACAGGGCACGCATACTCCATTACTGGCCGGATCAGGGCCTGATAAACATTTACTGCTACTGGGCAGGGAAGGGAGCTGGTTGTGTTCAGGATAGGATATAGGATGGACATTCTGGCGCAGGCCTTCCTGTGGACCTCGTCTATGTGGGGTTTCCACGTAAGACGAGAGTCCAAGGTTACGCGAAGGTACTTGGCGGTTCTGCGCCAGGGGAGTAGGGTTCCATTTAGGTGGAGGTGGAGGGGGGGACGTTGAGGAGGTTCGCGCCTTCCGAGCCTGCGGGTAATCAGCATTGCCTGCGTCTTCTCCGAATTGATGGTGATGCGCCAGCGACGGGCCCAGGTTTCTGTGTCGTCTAAAACCCTTTGTAGCCTACGAATGACCAGGTCCTTGTTCGCATTTCTCGTGTAGAAGGCTGTGTCGTCTGCGTACTGCGCGGTGTGCACCAGGGGGGCCGTCGGAGTGTCCGCAGTGTACAAGCTGCACAATACGGGCCCCAGGACCGATCCCTGTGGCACCCCCGCACGAATACGCCTTCTGGTGGAGGTGGCAGTTTCTACTTTGACAGAGAAAGTCCTATTCGCGAGGTAGCTCTTGATTAGCTGAACTATGCTCCCTGGAAACCCTTGTGAGTACAACTTGTAGAGTAGCCCTCTATGCCATACTGAATCAAAGGCTTTGGCTACGTCTAGTAGCACTATCCCGCAGTAGCCTCTGTGGTTGAAGCCCTCTGTGGCTGCTTCAACCATTCTCATGACCTGTTGTGGGGCAGAGTGGTTCTGCCGGAATCCAAATTGGAAATCCGGCAGAATTTGCTCTCTGGTAATATGTTCTTGTATGGGTTTTAGCAGGAGGCGCTCATAGATCTTGCTGAGTGTTGGCAAGAGGCTAATCGGCCTGTAGTGCTGCGGGAATAGAGGGTCTTTTCCTGGTTTGTGTATCGCGACCACTTCCGCATGTTTCCAGCAAGCTGGGAACTCGCGGGAACGAGTAATCTCGTTGAGGACGTTCGCGAGGTGTGTGATCCCTGTGGGTGGGAGTTTTTTGACTAACTGGTTTGTGACACTGTCGTGCCCTGGCGCCTTTTTTGTAGGGAGGGACCTGATTACTCTTGCCACGTCCTCAGGGGCAAAAAGTATGGGTTCGTCCTCTGGGTCTTCCTCAGCATTGAGGAAGACGGCCAGTTGACGACTGACTACCTCTTCATGCTCTTCATCCTCGGGTTCTGCCGTTTGAAACTGCTTCTCGAAGGAGTCGGCGAGGGCGTTGGCCTTCTCAGCATTGCTGTAGACCAGTCCCCGCTCGCCGTGCAGTGGCGGCATCCTAGCGCGTCTTTTTGTGAATTGTTTTGTTGCTTGCCAAATTGTATGATCGTCTACTTTGAGAGCTGTGAGGCGGTTTTGCCATTGCTGGTTTCTGTGCTCATTGAGCGCTACCTTCAGTTCTCTCTGTAGACGATTGAGCAGCCTCCTGGTGGCCTGATTTCTGGTGATCTTCCACTCTTTTGCCACCCTGTTCTTGTGTCGAATTTGAGCTAACAAGTGTTCCGGGAGCTGTATTTGTGGCGGTGGGCCATCCCTTTGTGGAGGGGTGGCTTCTTCCGCTGCCTGCAAGATGGTGCCTGTTAGGTCTTGTAGCGCTTGTTCTACTGTTTCGGCAGTAGGTGGCGGAGCGCGAGCGATGTCAGAGGCGACAGTTTCTTGGTATCGCTCCCAGTCTGTACGTTTGTACGACGTCTGGTACCGTGGGAGTGCTACCCATTCTCCCACATCGACTTCTAGAATCACTGGGTTGTGGTCGGAGGACATTCTGTTGATTGTCCTTGCGGTCACAAATCCTGCGATCCTCCTGGTGAGAGCTATGTCTAACACATCGGGCCTGCTTCCGTTTTTCGGAAAATGTGTGGGCTCGACTGGACCCCATGTTTCGAAGTGGTGGGTGCGCGCTAGTTGTTGCAGTTTGGCGCCTGCTCTGGAGGTTACTCTAGAATTCCAGTCAGGGTGTTTGGCATTGAAGTCTCCCCCTATTACGAGTTTGCCTTCAATTTGCCCTAGAGCAGCTATGTCTCCCTCATCTATCTAGTCATGTGGAGGTCGGTAGACTGCAACAATTGTTAGGGGTCCAGTGGCTGTGGTTACTTCCACCGCCACTGCTTCGATTTTGTTGGTAGCTGGTAAGAATACCTGGTGGTGGGGGATCCCTCTTTTTACATATATGGCCACTCCTCCGCCTTGGGTTGGCCTGTCTTTACGGTAGCTAACGTAATTGGGAACTGTTGCTCTTACTCCCAGTTTTAGGTGGGTTTCCCCCATCATGCATATGTCGATGAAGAACTCCTTCATGAGTTCTCGGAACTCGACCTCTTGATTAACAATGCCGTCTGCGTTAAAGACGCACATTGTCAGGCCTTGGATGTTTGGTCGTCTATCCATGATGGGGTTTTGATATTACTGAGGAAGTCGCAGAGGGGAGCGACTGCTGGACTGTTGCCTGAAGGGCAGCGAGGACCTGTGTGTTCTGCTTTTGGGCCTCCCTGAATTCCTTCATCATTTCCATGACGAGGTTCATGGTCTGCACCATTACGCCTAACAACTGATCCATGGGCGGGAAGTGTGTCTGGGGTTTCCTAGGGCCTTCTCCGTCAAGTTGGACCTGGTCGTTGTTGCTGTGTATTACCCGGTGTTGTTCTTGTGTTGGTGTCTGATGTTGTGGTGGTTGGGCAATGCTTTCGTGGTTCCTCGGGGGAGAAACCACTTCCGCATATGTTGCCCTTGGTGTGTCTGGCCTTGGTTTTACCCAGGCCTTGTCTGTGTGTGTTGTCATGTTTTGGTTGCTTGTGTGTCTGGGTGGGTTCATGGTGTTTTCTTTTCGTGTGTGGGGGGCGGCCTTTGCGCCCTTTGCCTGCTGTGTGTGTCTTTTATGGACCGCGCAACCTTGGTAACCCGCTGTGTGGTTTTTGCCACACAGCGCGCACCTTATTTGCGGGTCCGTGTGTTACTCGACGCCCGGTCCGCGCCGCGAACCCTCCACCACTGGCGCGGCGGCCGATTCCGCAGGTACCTGATTGGTCGGCGCCCGGAATCAGTCACTGGTCCAGGAGCCTTTATAGGACCGCGCAACACAGCATCGCGACCGCGGGCGCCGACCAATCAGGTACCTGCGGAATCGGCCGCCGCGCCAGTGGTGGAGAGTTCGCGGCGCGGACCGGGCGTTGAGTGGAGAAGCACTCCAAGGGGAAAAAGCAATCCACCACCCCCATCCCAACCACTTCCACACCCTCTGAGGAGCCCGCGCCCCCGACAGCACCTGTCGTCGTCCTAGGAGGGGACCAGGAAACACCGGAACTGGAAGGGAACCGCATAAACGGGCAGGTTTCGGATGGTTTCGTGCTGGCGAGGAAAACCTTTCGCCAGCCGAGGCTCCCGCCGGCCCGGGGAGTGGAACCCACCCCGAACAGGTTCCAGGCGGTGGCTGATGAGCCAGAGGCACCACAAGACACTACAACACAAACACAAAATCATGTCACCCACCACCTCCCTCCGATCGTCGCAGAGTTCACTGAGAACTACGAGGAACTCTACGAAATGTTAAAAACAGCAATCGGGGGAGGCAATTTCAAAGCGAAACCTGCTGGTGGTGACAAAATAAAAATTACATTAATCACACTCGAGCACTACACCACAATAAAAACACTTCTGAACAGCAAAAACATACCCCACTACACTTTCCCCACAACAAAAACACGTAATAAAAACATAGTCATCAGGGACCTACCAAGACGAGTGGCCCCCCAGGCGATCAAAACAGACCTGACTGCCCAGGGGTACATTGTCAAGGCGGTCCATCAAATGGGAAACATAGGGAGCAAATGGCCCCTGTACCAGGTCACACTGCCGGACGTCCCACAGAACAAAAGGGACATTAAGACGATCCTGGCGGTCCCTGTGACCACTGAACCACTGCGCCGCAAAAACAAGACGGTGCAGTGCTTCAGATGTCAGGGCCTCAACCACATTGCGGCACACTGCTCCATGGCAGTGAGGTGCAGAAAATGCGCCGAGGCCCATGACACAAGAACCTGTGACGTAAAACACACGGACCCGCAAATAAGGTGCGCGCTGTGTGGCAAAAACCACACAGCGGGCTACCAAGGTTGCGAGGTCCATAAAAAACACACACAGCAGGCAAAGGGCGCAAAGGCCGCCCCCCCACACACGAAAAGGAAACACCACGAACCCATCCAGACACACAAGACACCAAAACATGACAACACACACAGACAAGGCCTGGGTAAAACCAAGGCCGGACACACCGAGGGCGACTTACGCGGAAGTGGTTTCTCCTCCGAAAAACCATGAAAGCGTGGCCCAATCATCGCAACACCAGACACTAACACAACAACAACACCGGGAAACACACAGCAACAACGACCAGGTCCCCCATAACGGAGGAAGCTCTAGGGAACCCCACACACACTCCCCCCCCATGGATCAGTTGTTAGGCGTGATGGTGCAGACCATGAACCTCGTCATGGAAATGATGAAGGAATTCAGGGAAGCCCAAAAGCAAAACACACAGATCCTCGTCGCCCTTCAGGCAACAGTCCAGCAGTCGCTCCCCTCTACGACTTCCCCAGTAGTATCAACACCCCATCATGAACAGACGCCCGAATATTCAAGGCCTGACAATGTGCGTCTTTAACGCAGACGGCATTGTTAATCAAGAGGTCCAGTTCAGAGAACTCATGAAGGAGTTCTCCATCGACATATGCATGATGGGGGAAACCCACCTGAAACCGGGAGTAAAAGCGACAGTTCCCAACTACATTAGCTACCGTAAAGACAGGCCAACCCAAGGCGGAGGAGTGGCCATATATGTAAAAAGAGGGATCCCCCACCACCAGGTATTCTTACCAGCTACCAACAAAATCGAAGCAGTGGCGGTGGAAGTAACCACTGCCACTGGACCCCTAACAATTGTTGCAGTCTACCGACCCCCACATGACCAGATAGATGAGGGAGACATAGCTGCTCTAGGGCAAATTGAAGGCAAACTCGTAATAGGGGGAGACTTCAATGCCAAACACCCTGACTGGAATTCTAGAGTAACCTCCAGAGCAGGCGCCAAGCTGCAACAACTAGCGCGCGCCCACCACTTCGAAACATGGGGTCCAGTCGAGCCCACACATTTTCCGAAAAACGGAAGCAGGCCCGATGTGTTAGACATAGCTCTCACTAGGAGGATCGCAGGATTTGTGACCGCAAGGACAATCAACAGAATGTCCTCCGACCACAACCCAGTGATTCTAGAAGTCGATGTGGGAGAATGGGTAGCACTCCCACGGTACCAGACGTCTTACAAACAAACAGACTGGGAGCGATACCAAGAAACTGTCGCCTCTGATATCGCTCGCGCTCCGCCACCTACTGCCGAAACAGTAGATCAAGCGCTACTAGACTTGACAGGCACCATCTTGCAGGCAGCGGAAGAGGCCACCCCACCACAAAGGGATGGCCCTCCACCGCAAATACAGCTCCCGGAACACTTACTAGCTCAAATCCGTCATAAGAACAGAGAGGCAAAAGAGTGGAAGATCACCAGAAATCAGGCCACCAGGAGGCTGCTCAATCGTCTACAGAGAGAACTGAAGGTAGCGCTCAATGAGCACAGAAACCAGCAATGGCAAAACCGCCTCACAGCTCTCAAAGTAGACGATCATACACTTTGGCAAGCAACCAAACAATTCACAAAAAGACGCGCTAGGATGCCGCCACTGCACGGCGAGCGGGGATTGGTCTACAGCAATGCTGATAAGGCCAACGCCCTCGCCGACTCCTTCGAGAAGCAGTTCCAAACGGCAGAACCCGAGGATGAAGAGCATGAAGAGGTAGTCAGTCGTCAACTGACTGTCTTCCTCAACGCTGAGGAGTACCCAGAGGACGAACCCATACTTTTTGCCCCCGAGGACGTGGCAAGAGTAATCAGGTCCCTCCCTACAAAAAAGGCGCCAGGGCACGACAGTGTCACAAACCAGTTAGTAAAAAAACTCCCACCCACAGCGATCACACACCTCGCGAACGTCCTCAACGAGATTACTCGTTCCCGTGAGTTCCCAGCTTGCTGGAAACATGCGGAAGTGGTCGCGATACACAAACCAGGAAAAGACCCTCTATTCCCGCAGCACTACAGGCCGATTAGCCTCTTGCCAACTCTCAGCAAGATCTATGAGCGCCTCCTGCTAAAACCCATACAAGAACATATTACCAGAGAGCAAATTCTGCCGGATTTCCAATTTGGATTCCGGCAGAACCACTCTGCCCCACAACAGGTCATGAGAATGGTTGAAGCAGCCACAGAGGGCTTCAACCACAGAGGCTACTGCGGGATAGTGCTACTAGACGTAGCCAAAGCCTTTGATTCAGTATGGCATAGAGGGCTACTCTACAAGTTGTACTCACAAGGGTTTCCAGGGAGCATAGTTCAGCTAATCAAGAGCTACCTCACGAATAGGACTTTCTCCGTCAAAGTAGAAACTGCCACCTCCACCAGAAGGCGCATTCGTGCTGGGGTGCCACAGGGATCGGTCCTGGGGCCCGTATTGTACAGCTTGTACACTGCGGACACTCCAACGGCCCCCCTGGTGCACAACGCGCAGTACGCCGATGACACAGCCTTTTACACGAGAAATGCGAACAAGGACCTGGTCATTCGTAGGCTACAAAGGGTTTTAGATGACACAGAAACCTGGGCCCGTCGCTGGCGCATCACCATCAACTCGGAGAAGACGCAGGCAATGCTGATTACCCGCAGGCTCGGAAGGCGCGAACCTCCTCAACGTCCCCCCCTCCACCTCCACCTAAATGGAACCCAACTCCCCTGGCGCAGAACCGCCAAGTACCTTGGCGTAACCTTGGACTCTCGTCTCACGTGGAAACCCCACATAGACGAGGTCCACAGGAAGGTCTGCGCCAGAATGTCCATCCTATACCCTATCCTGAACCCAAACAGCTCCCTTCCCTGCCCAGTAGCAGTAAACGTTTATCAGGCCCTGATCCGGCCAGTAATGGAGTATGCGTGCCCTGTCTGGGGATACGCGGCGAAGCAGCACCTGGACAAACTCCAGAGGCTGCAAAACCGCGCCCTCAGAAGGGCACTGCATCTACCTCTCGGATTCCCCACAGACGACCTGCACGCCGCAGCCGATATCCCACTCCTGAGAGAGCGTTTCCAGGATCTGGCAAGGGCCTTCTATGAAGGTACTTCCAGATCCGGAAAAGCACTCATCCACTCCCTTGGTCGGTATGACATGTCCCGCGATAAACACAAGCGCCCTATGACGATCTTCGACGATTAAGTCGAAGAGAAAAATCCCAATACCCAATCCCTAATCCAGTTCCTTCCCATATATCACCAATCATCTCGCCTACCTCAGGCAAGTCCCAGATACACACAACAATTCATCACATATCACAGACACCAAAAATATATAGAAAAATCACACACACATGTACACAGGGGAGTAAAAGCCAAAAGGCTATAAACTCCCCCTCACACTTCCCCAAAGAGGGGAAGGTATAAGATGAGTGCAGCAGCGGGCGTTGAGTCCCTGCCAGTTCCTAATACGTCTGTGGCGGCTACCGTCTTCGTGCCGGAGCGTTCTCTTCTAATTTTAGTTATTGCGGGATTCCAAGCTGTACTAAGTTGGAAACCAGTGTCTCGATTGATCAGGTTGCTGTTCACCCGAATTTCTACAGCCTCTTTGAAAACTGAATCCCAAAATCCTTTAGCGTCACACAGCTTCTTCGTACCCTCAAAGAGGATGGTGTGTCCTTCGTTACACAGCATCGCGATCCATACTTTTTGCCCCCGAGGACGTGGCAAGAGTAATCAGGTCCCTCCCTACAAAAAAGGCGCCAGGACACGACAGTGTCACAAACCAGTTAGTCAAAAAACTCCCACCCACAGCGATCACACACCTCGCGAACGTCCTCAACGAGATTACTCGTTCCCGTGAGTTCCCAGCTTGCTGGAAACATGCGGAAGTGGTCGCGATACACAAACCAGGAAAAGACCCTCTATTCCCGCAGCACTACAGGCCGATTAGCCTCTTGCCAACACTCAGCAAGATCTATGAGCGCCTCCTGCTAAAACCCATACAAGAACATATTACCAGAGAGCAAATTCTGCCGGATTTCCAATTTGGATTCCGGCAGAACCACTCTGCCCCACAACAGGTCATGAGAATGGTTGAAGCAGCCACAGAGGGCTTCAACCACAGAGGCTACTGCGGGATAGTGCTACTAGACGTAGCCAAAGCCTTTGATTCAGTATGGCATAGAGGGCTACTCTACAAGTTGTACTCACAAGGGTTTCCAGGGAGCATAGTTCAGCTAATCAAGAGCTACCTCGCGAATAGGACTTTCTCCGTCAAAGTAGAAACTGCCACCTCCACCAGAAGGCGTATTCGTGCCGGGGTGCCACAGGGATCGGTCCTGGGGCCCGTATTGTACAGCTTGTACACTGCGGACACTCCGACGGCCCCCCTGGTGCACACCGCGCAGTACGCAGACGACACAGCCTTCTACACGAGAAATGCGAACAAGGACCTGGTCATTCGTAGGCTACAAAGGGTTTTAGACGACACAGAAACCTGGGCCCGTCGCTGGCGCATCACCATCAATTCGGAGAAGACGCAGGCAATGCTGATTACCCGCAGGCTCGGAAGGCGCGAACCTCCTCAACGTCCCCCCCTCCACCTCCACCTAAATGGAACCCAACTCCCCTGGCGCAGAACCGCCAAGTACCTTGGCGTAACCTTGGACTCTCGTCTTACGTGGAAACCCCACATAGACGAGGTCCACAGGAAGGCCTGCGCCAGAATGTCCATCCTATATCCTATCCTGAACACAACCAGCTCCCTTCCCTGCCCAGTAGCAGTAAATGTCTACCAGGCCCTGATCCGGCCAGTAATGGAGTATGCGTGCCCTGTCTGGGGATACGCGGCAAAGCAGCACCTGGACAAACTCCAGAGGCTGCAGAACCGCGCCCTCAGAAGGGCACTACACATACCTCTTGGGTTCCCTACAGACGACTTGCACGCCGCAGCCGAAATCCCACTCCTGAGAGAGCGTTTCCAGGATCTGGCAAGGGCCTTCTACGAGGGTTCTTCCAGATCCGGAAACGCACTCATCCACTCCCTAGGTCGGTATGACATGTCCCGCGATAAACACAAGCGCCCTATGACGATCTTCGACGACTAAGTCAAAGAGAAAATCCCAACACCCAATCCATCATCCTGTTCCTTCACATATAACACCAAACTTCTCGCCTACCTCAGGCAAGTACCAGACACACTCACAACAATCATCAATAATCACAGACACCAAAAACTATAGAAAAATCACACACACACGTTCACAGGGGAGTAAAAGCCAAAAGGCTACAGACTCCCCCTCACACTTCCCCAAAGAGGGGAAAGCAAAAGATGAGTGCAGGCAGGATGCAGGCAGCATCGCGACACTTCGCTTGAAGATGATGGTTTCGAAACCCTTCGAAACGTTGCGAGAAGACGACGCCTTTACTCGGCTGATCACCCGAGAAGATTTCACGAATGGAATACGCCGAGAAAGTCTCAAATCACATTTATCGGAATAATGTAGATAGAGAGGTACAAATTGACACACATGCTTAGAATGACATGGGGTTTTACTTGAACAAAAAAAATGCAAAAGTTCAAAAAATGTCCGACAGATGGTGCTTCATCTGATCAGAATAGCAATAATTAGCATAACAAAGTAAGACAAAGCAAAGATGATGTTCTTTACAGGAAATACTCAATATGTCCACCATCATTCCTCAACAATAGCTGTAGTCGAGGAATAATGTTGTGAACAGCACTGTGAAGCATGTCCGGAGTTACGGTGAGGCATTGGCGTCGGATGTTGTCTTTCAGCATCCCTAGAGATGTCGGTCGATCACGATAAACTTGCGACTTCAGGTAACCCCAAAGCCAATAATCGCAAGGACTGAGGTCTGGGGACCTGGGAGACAAAGCATGACGAAAGTAGCGGCTGAGCACACGATCATCACCAAACGACGCGCGCAAGAGATCTTTCACGCGTCTAGAAATATGGGGTGGAGCGCCATCCTGCATAAACATCGTACGTTCCAGCAGGTGTTTATCAGCGAGGCTGGGGATGATGCGATTCTGTAATATATCGACGTACCTCTCACCCGTCACGGTAGCCGTTACAAAACCAGAATCACGCATTATCTCGAAGAAAAAAGGCCCGATAACGGTAGGTGTGGTAAATCCAACCCATACCGTGACTTTCTCGTCGTGCAGTGGAGTTTCCACGACAGTTCTAGGATTTCCGGTAGCCCAAATTCTGCAGTTGTGGGCGTTGACAGACCCTCGGTGCGTGAAATGAGCTTCGTCGGTCCACAACACGTTCCTCAACCAGTCGTCATCTTCCGCCATCTTTTGAAACGCCCACACCGCAAATGCCCTCCGCTTCACTAAATCGCCAGGTAACAGTTCATGATGCCGATGGATTTTGTACGGATAGCATCGGAGGGTACGCCTAAGTGCCAACCAAACAATAGTGTATGGAATGCCAGTTCGACTGCACGAGCGCGGACTTCCCCGTGCATAGACGAACCCGCTACAGTGTCCATTTCTTCCTGAACTGTGTCAGCAGCATTACGCCTTGTGCTCGGTCGGCCACTGCGGGGTCTATCGTCGAAATAATCTGTGGCTTCGAACTTCGAAATCATTCTCGCCACAGCTGCATTTGTCAACGGACCTTTACCCGTTCGAATCCCCTTCCTATGGCGATAGGATCGTAACGCTGAACCGGTACATTCCCCATTCCGATAAAACAGCTTCACTAAAAGCGCCTTTTCAGGTAACGTCAACATGCTGCGACCGCCGGCGCATCTGATTCTCTCTTTAATTACAGCTCCTTTCATACACGATTGTCATGAACAGTCGCTGACGTTTTGATGTCCAGCGCCATCTGTCGGGCATTTTGTGAACTTTGTTTTTTTTGTTCTAATAAAACCCCATGTCATTCCAAGCACGTGTGTCAATTTTTACCTCTCTATCTACGTTATTCCGTCGTTTATTATGTTTTCAAATTTATACTGACTTTTTGATCACCCGGTATATAAACAACAGACTTACGCGCATTTAGGTAATAATGATCCATATATACCTTTTTTGTGACTGATATATCATTGTCAGCATAAAACAACAAAGATCGACGTTTCAGGAACATGGAAATAACATTTTAAAAATCGAAAGTGTCTTGGCATTCGTGGTATTTAGCTAGAATATGCTATGAAAGGAATGAAGATTACTATGTATTGTCGACTTATCATAGTACAGGCGTGCATGGTATTGGAACTTAATTTTCCAACAGCTAAAAGGGCCGCGTGGGATTAGCCGAGCGGTCTAGGGCGCTGCAGTCATCGACTGTGCGGCTGCTCCCGACGGAGGTTCGAGTCCTCCCTCGGGCATGGCTGTGTGTGTTTGTCCTTAGGATAATATAGGTTATTTAGTGTGTGAGCTTATGGACTGATAACCTTGGCAGTTAAGTCCCCTAAGATTTCACACACATTTTTTGAACAGTTAAAAGGCACCTCAACCCGTTTAATATATTTCGAAACACTTCACGTTAATGGCTGTGTTACTGCTAAGCTGATCACGACATTCAGTTTGAACGTAGTTATTGCGCAACGTTTCATTTCTGTCTTCCACTCTATATGATTCTAAGCAGAGGAAAAACATAATTCTTATATTGTGAGGGAAGAGTGACAATGATTTAAAGCTGGGATTTTTTAAAATTTCCATTCACTCCCACCTTGTTGTGGATTTAGCACAAATTACTGGTGGTAATCGGACGTAAAGGTTTGTACTTAATTAAAAAAACATAACTGGTGTGCTCGTTTTATTACTGCAGTGTTACATTCACATTATATGTGGTTCGAGAACCTTTAGTCAGACCCGACTTTCAACAAGTGCAATTTGGTTCACAGCGGATATAAGGCAATCTATCTGCTTAGCAGATACGACAAAGACGGCGGTAGATCGGAAAACTCCGGATGAACCATTTGTAAGACTTATTTATTTCGGACGTTGACTCACTCGTTTTCGGAGAAACACGAACACACCAGAGACGGAGACATAAGAATTAAAATTTAGCAGCTTGTATTCACGATTACTGCATCTACGCTGTGGACCGTCGAAGACAGTGTCACGTAAATTAGCATAAATAGCATACGTTGCTCTCATAGGCAGTTTGGTGGAAGCCAAAAGGCCCATGCTGGGACTGCCTGAAATGAAATGTTATTCCTTTTAAGACGAGTGAGTTCATACAAAATCTCCTTAAATAACTGAAATCTGGTATTCGGTGGTTCAGTTGACCATACTGGTATCGAAATGGTGGATCATAAGGAGAAAACCAAAATAATGAATTAGATTTTCAGAAAACTTTTCGCGACGGATGATCGTTAATGCGGTTCCTCCGTTCAGTCGTTGCACAAACGCCGAAGTGGTAGTTTCGAGACAAGTTTTCACAGAAAAGAAAATCAACTGAAATCACTCACCAGAGGAAACACATCGGGACCGGGTGAGATTCTATAGACATTCTATACAGATAACTCGAAGAACTTGCGACCCTTCAAGTAACACTTTATCGTAGTTCGACGGAGCAACTGAGGGTACCAATGGATTGGAAAAGAAGCGCAGGTCATTCCAGTTTTCGAGAAGGATCGTCGGAAACATGCACATAAATTCCACGTCAATCTGTTGAAGAATAGTGGAAAATGTTTTGTGCTCACGCATTACGAAGCTTTTGCAGAAGGAAAATTCAAAAGAGTCTCCTAAAATCAAAGATCGGATAAATTCTAGTGTCCGATTCCATTCGTCAGCTTTGAGCGATGACGTCATACCTAAGGCAAAGGCGTTACGTATATGCAATCTATGAAAGCAATGGATCATTTTTTTCTCGTAAACAAACGAATGTAGCATACGATAAAATTACCATCACTTTCCACGAAGCCATTTACTTAGTCGTGACGTGATGGTAAGGAAAATAATTAAGAACAAGACTTAAAAACAGATTTTCATGTCTGATAAGAAGTGTTCTCGTAATTTATGCAACTAGAGAAGCACAGAGAAGCTTTATATTGCATTACAGCAAAGCATATGATGAAGTCATACTGTTATGAAATAGCAAAGGGAGAAACGCGGGTAAATTGGGGTTGTAGTAGAGGAGAAACTAAAATGTAACAGAAAAACGGGAAAATGAAATGAACGACAACAAATATTCAACAGTGGAACAAATACTCTAAATTCTAAAAGAAACGCCAGTACATAACTAAGGAATATTTACGAAAAATAACGAATATTGGAATCAACAACTAGAATTAAGCTACGCAGGTAGATTCAGCTACCAACTGCTCCATGATTCATACGTAAATTACTTTTGCGATAGTTGCACTGAAACATAACAGCATTCCTATATTTGAAATTGCTCTCTGAAACTAGTGCGGTGTATAACAAAAACTGGAATCGGTAACTAGAACTGACATCTAGGTCAATTCTAGTTACCGATTCCAATATTAGTACCTTTTTGCAGTAGGTCAGAGAGCAATTACAAACGCATAAGTCCTATTAGCCTACATTTTAGTGCACACACCTGCTGAAAAAACTATGTAATTAATGAATGATCGAATGGCTGGAATCTGTAACTAGAATTCACCTATATAGGAGGTCAGGTTTAAATACCCATTCCTACTATTCGATGGTTCATAATTTTGGACAGATTTCTATATTTCTTATTGGTCTCAGAACTACTGCGAGAAAATAACAAAGATTGTAGGTACAGCTTCCAAATTTTTCGCTTTTTCATACTAGTGAAGCGCCTAACACCATACGCAGATATCCTGTAACAATGTGGAGCACACACTTTTTAAAACGGTCTAAATAACGAACCGTGGAATGATAGGAATCGGCAACTAGAATTCGCCTGAACAGGTCAGTCCTAGTTACCGATTCCAATATTTTTGAGACCCTACTTCTTATGAATTTTCGATATTATTAAAATCAAAAATGGCTCTGAGCACTATGGGACTCAACTGCTGAGGTCATTAGTCCCCTAGAACTTAGAACTAGTTAAACCTAGCTAACCTAAGGACATCACAAACATCCATGCCCGAGGCAGGATTCGAACCTGCGACCGTAGCGGTCTTGCGGTTCCAGACTGCAGCGCCTTTAACCGCACGGCCACTTCGGCCGGCTGATATTATTAAAAGTTAACCTTATTTGGCAGTGTTATAACTTCATAATGCGCAATATTGTAATGGATTTGAAGATTCTATGAGCTTCTCTTACTCACATAAATTACTATGATAATTTATTTCAGACATTTATACTTCTCTTTACCTGTTCTTATTTATTTTCGTTACTTTTAATTTTTGACGGTATAGTTTGTGGCTAAGTAATTAATAACGTGAACTGTGATTGTAATTTCATCCTATTCTTGTTTACAAACATGATCAGTTGCTTTCAAAGATTGCCTCTATGTAGCCTCTCAGCCTTAGGTACGACGTTATTGTTCAGAGCCGACTAGTGGAATCGGACGATAGAAATTACCCCACATATCTTGATTAACTTACTGTTTAACCCCAAAAGTTCCTTGAGCCTACACGAAGACGAACCTGTTGTCTATAGGACAGTTGCAATGGCAAAAGACATCAAGCGAAGTGGAGAAATTTCTGCCGAGAATCAATTAGTAGCACAGGAACAGGTAGGACTCTGAAAATCCTATTAATTATAACATACTGAATATAAACAGTTGAAGAAGTCCGTTATGTTCGATTATGCTATTGGTGATAAGTCAATGTAAACTGAAGTACCGAAAAAATCTGGGGTTAACAGTCAGAAGCGATCTGAAGTCGAATAATGACATTAAAAATTAATTCTGCGAATAGCGGATGCCAAGTTCAGAGCCATGCGGAGTAGCCATGCCGTATGAGGCGCCTTTCCACAGTCCGTGAGGCTCCCCCCGTTGGAGGTTCGAGTCCTCCCTCGGTCATGAGTGTGTGTGTTGTTCATAGCGTAAGTTTAAGTTAGCTCGAGTAGTGTGTAGGCTTAGGGATCGATGACCTAAGTAGTTTGGTCCCATAAGACCCTACCACAAATTTCCAAATTTCCAAGCTCAGACTCACTAGAAGAGTCTTGAGCAAACGTAATTCATCAACGAAAAAGGTACAAAAACTTTGTTTGACCAATTCTTCAGTAATACTGATTAGTCTGGGCCATTTACCAGCTTGGAGTAGTAGAAGAGCTGGAAGAGATCCAACTGACATCCATAGGTGTTGTCACGGGGTTGTTTAGTAGGCGTGAGAGCATTACGGAAATGCTCAGCTCCAGTGGCAGGTGATAAAAAAGTTAATGTGCAACGCGGATTCCGAGAGAGTAAGTTCCGAAGAGAATCGGGCAGCATACTATTTCCTCCCTTATAGCCCTCGCGAAATTGCAGTGTCATGAAACTCACAGTAGCTAGAGCTTTCTTACGCGATCCAAGCATCGCTCGAGAATACAACAGTAAAGTTGGGAAGCCAGAAGAACTCTCCGCCACACGCCTTAAGGTGGCGGCGTAGATTTCTGTCTATAGTGATACGTGATTCACATTGGAGACTGCGTGTCTCACATACCAGGAGCTCAGGAAATAACTGCAAACAAACTACGAAATTATTTTGATATACCTCCGATTAAAGCTGTATATTATTCTGATTAGGACGTATGAGATCAGAGCATTCATCAATAGCAGTTTTTATAGTTGATGGGCACAGTAGGGGGTTTTTGCAAGGACGTGCATGATGACTGAGTACAGACTGTTACTGGTCACTTACCTCCATTGGCTTCATGATGTTTTAACCCTAATATCTGCCAGTCTACAATAATTAACCTTTTCTCGATGATGAATTGAACTGCTTCTAGCGAAGCTATGGAGCACACTTCAGGTTACGCGAGATTCACTTTATAAGAGCCTGGATACACGCGCGAATAGCTTCTGGTCATCACGCAGACTAATGCTAGGCAACAGACGCATCACGTCCCGTGATATTTCATTGTTGTCAGCTTCGCCTGAGAACAATGCTAAAGAGTTATCAGCGTTTGTGAATCTATAATACTGTTCCTCTGGCAACAGCGATTTGTTTATCACTGTCGTGGTTATCCATAGCAAGAATCCTCGTACGAAAAGAAAATAATATTAACGATTTATTTCTTCATCACGGAAAATCTTGAGCATAATTTAAAGTTCGTCCAAAAGTGCTGAATGAATGGATAATAGAGACTTTCAGAAATTCCCATGTTTTTCGCAGTTACTTTGACTAGAATCGTTCCTCGGTTTATATTATTGCGATCAGATCGAAATGTTTGCATATTGTGATATTTTGGCAACAGTGAGTATCAAATATGACTGCAAGAGTCGTTCGCCGTGAAATTTGTAAATTTTTGCACCAAAGCAAGGAGACAATATATAGTTTTTTGCAGTGTATGGAAATTTGTTTCTAGTTCTGAGAAAAACAACCGACACTGAATGAGGCGAGCGTCATTAACGACTGATTGTGAGCCGTAAATTCCATGTTCAGAAGGGTGAACGCCAGCGCACAAAGACGATTTCTTCAACGTGTTAACGAATTAACTAAGGATAATTTTATGCCGTTGTTTCTGGATAAGGCTGACTGCCACGGGTTGGGCGTATGAAGTTCTAAATAGCAGAGCTGTCTGTGAAATAACCTCCATAGGAAATAACATCCACACACACGATTGAAGGCTTTACTTGTGAAAAGCGAGATTAAACCAAAGTGCAAGAGATGGGAGCTTTATGTGGCCCTTTCTAGACCAGTCATGTGCTTGAAAGGTGCGGAAAAAACAAGAAAGAAGGAAAGACAGGATACTGGTTCTAACAAAATGATTTTAACTGGGTTTCTGAAGAGCTACAAAACTACCTCAGCTTAATCACGTGATATTTATCTTACAAATATATCCAAATGCGTAATAAACCACCTTCATAGTTCACAATTACGGATCTATGAGAAAGAGGTACGTGCATGAAATTTCTCCTATTAACAACGTAACAAGTAACATGGTATATGGTTATCCGACGTGACTTTCTAGTGATGTGTCACGTTTTCAGTTAATATTTTTTCGGAGATGCTGTTGCAATTTCAGGTTGTAAATACTCTCCATCACGTAAATCTGATCTCCCATCGCTGTTCGATGTGAACAGATATTATCACCAATGGGAAGAAACAATAGATAAACGACTTCCAAGTATGGTCAATCGTTTCAAGGAAAATTGTGGTTGTGGACGCAGTATCTCACTGCTGTAGGCACCACTGGACATCAGCTCCTCTGCTGTGGCCAACAACACTCCCGCTGCTAACCAACAAAGATGTACAGCCAGGGAGGATAATGCCTTTTCCTACCAGGTCCCAATCATGACCAGCTCTCTATCTCGACATCAACATCGACGAAAGGCATTTCTTTCACGCACATATAGCAAACGTCGGCCATACAGGCAATAAAAACCTGAACCAAATAGCAACAACTACCAAAGAAGTGTTTTGCTTTCACTAAGACCAGTAAGACAGTATCGCAATGCAGTCTTAATCGATATAGTGAGCTACACGTCGAGCGTTTCCGCTCATAGAACCAGAAGGGTTAGGACAACACTGGTTCTATTCTGCAAAACACAAAAGTGTACAACCGCATCCAACAGGCACGTGTAGGTTCACACCATCTGAGTTGCTGCTGCCGATACTAGACTTGCTACTTCTATAGAAAGACAGGTCCCCAATATTGTCTGAAAAAGGGCGAACATGATAAGCTGAAGAAGTTACTGGGCTTAAGAGATACATCGATTAAGGAAATAAAGGCATGCATTTTTAAAGAATTACAAGAAATCTAGAACAGGGCAGAAACAGGGAGGCAACTTACCATTTCCTTCCTAACATGAAAGGAAGGACCAGAGTGTCAAACTTCTTTCCGACCAAAGGAGCTATACGATACCCGCAGGGACATGATCCATTCCTTATTGAAAGTATTACAACGCATCACATTGCATATTGTGTATTGAACCGGGGACCTAGAAACGACGGAGAGGCTTCGTCCCCGCCGTAGCCCTCAGTGGTTCACAACCTCACCATAGACTACAGCAGTGCCGGCCGGAATGGCCGAGCGGCTCTACGCGCTACAGTCCGCAACCGCGCAGGTTCGAATCCTGCCCCGGGCATTGATGTGTGTGATGTCCTTAGGTTAGTTAGGTTTAAGTAGTTCTATGTTCTAGGGGACTGATGACCTCAGAAGTTAAGTCCCATAGTGCTCAGAGCCATTTAAACCATTTTGACTACAGCAGTTCACTCACGCCACCTCCGCCCCACACCGAACCCAAGGTTATTACGCGGTTCGGCCCCCCAGTGGACCCCCACGGGAACGTCTAATACCAGACGAGTGTAACCCCATATGTTTGCGTGGTAGAGTAATTATGGTGGACATGTACGTGGAGACAATGTTTGCACAGCAATCGCCAACATATTGTAACTGAGGCGGAATAGGGGGAACCAGCCCGCATTCGCCGAGGCAGATTGAAAACCTCCTCAAAACCGTTTAAGGCTGTCTGGCACATCGGACCTCGACACTATTCCGCCAGGCGGAATCTTGCCTGGGAAGCAGCGCATTAGATCGCGCGCCTAGCTGGGCGGACTATGCACCACATACTCATACACTAGTTAATGTGGAGCGATTGGCACCCGGGCTGCAGCGTCTAAGAATGTGCCATAAAGATAGATGTTACAGACGATGTGAAGAAGAGCCACCAACGATAACCTTCCGGATTTTGTGAGGAGGTAGCCTCGAGGAGGACCAGGAAGGATTTCCTGAGACACTAACAGCCACCTCCCAATCCCTACACCTTTGGTGGTACAGCAGCGGAGCCCGTGTGTGTCCTGAGTTGAACCTCTGCGCGTCATGTAATAGCTATCCAGACAAATATGAAATCTAGCTTGGTTGTGAAACACATATATAGTTGCGTATTCCGTATACATAATTTGCCAAATTTACGGACCATCAATGCGGCAGAGCGTAATAGACAAGTAGTATCTGAATTCCAGGTGGACATATATCTATTTGCCGTATTTCCATATGGTAGTGCGTACACTTCTTTCCTCTTTTCTAATTTTTTTATGTTGATTTTCCTCCTTAATCGCAATAATGCTTACTTTTAATAACACATTTGAAATTAGGTTATATATTACGAGCTATATTCACGCGAATTCGTGTGTTACATGTGGTCTGCTCTTATATCTAGATAACAGACTAACACAATATGTTAGATAAACAACTAAATCTCTCGACATTACGTATCTATTAAAGGCAGCATGGACCACTTCCCCACGAGACCCTTATGCAATGATAACACTTCTGCAAAACGAACCGAGATTCATCTGTGAAGAACACAGTTTTTTGTCATCCACTAGATGTCTTTTCGTAAGAGCCTGTCTCCAACATTCCATGGAAACGTCACCTACTGAGGGCTATCTGCTCAGCGACACGCGGCTGTTGAGGAAGAGCATCCACTCAGAGTTAAGCTGTTCAACCAGTTGTCTTGTGGACACAGTTGGCATTCGTTATGGTGTTAAGCCTAGATATTGTTCTTGTTTTGGAATCGTTCCTATAGATCGACCTTGTCATATTCCTTGGGTCTCAGAACGGTGAGGAAGTTCTGAAACGACACTTGGTGGTTCCTTCGACTTTGCTGAAGTTGGTGTCACCGTATCATTCATAGTGAAGCTTCCGAGGATTCTGCGATAAAGAGGAGAATTGAGTTGCGATTTGCAAGACATTTCGTTACATTCGTGTGACTAGCAATTTTAAACCTGGAGTTCTCCTTTGCAGCGCTGTTGCCACAGTTGCGATTAATCACAAATTCATTATTGACTGTCATAGCGACTGCCCACCTTCAGTTGTTACATTTCTTTCACATAGCAGCAAGCTTCTCGACACTAGTGTTTCAGGTAGACGGATTGCTGACACAGACTGCCACAGCTTTGGATAACGAAATCCAGCAGCAAAACCTGTAGTTGTTGCTAACATGAAAAGTAAACAGGCCGTGCGAA
The DNA here is from genome assembly GCF_023864345.2 of Schistocerca serialis cubense. Classification (NCBI taxonomy): domain Eukaryota; kingdom Metazoa; phylum Arthropoda; class Insecta; order Orthoptera; family Acrididae; genus Schistocerca; species Schistocerca serialis. Next base: position 541,104,797 of record NC_064645.1, read on the forward strand.
TAATTGAAACAACTCATAGTTGTAAGAAGCCAACAAAGCTGGAACTGCTTTAACGCGAGGTAAAATTAAAACCACGGACAATAACTGTTCTCATCTTAACAGAAGCTATGACACTGCAGTCCGAAAATGTCTGCACCACTGAAAATGTGTTTGAAACCTACAGAAACGAAAAGAATTTTACACCAATGTAATTTTTATCAGGAGGTTTTAGACAGAGAACAGGACAGTCGGAAGACAGTCACATGCAGCCAGTGCCGCCAGGTTGTTAATAGGTGATGAAGAGCGTTGAATTATCAAATGAACACATGTTACCAAAGACAATCGTTCTTCACAGCGAGGCATCGTCAGAGGCAAAGATAGCGTACGATGAACTGTAGAGGTTGTCAGGAAGAATATTGAGGCATAGTGAAGAATGTATCCCGTGGAGTTAAGAGCAGTGTGGAGTACCTACAGGGACGGCGATTTTAGTTATTTGGTTACAAGCCTGTTGGGTTGCCGATCTTCCTGGACCATATTTTTTAATTTTAGATATACTGTTCTCTTTATTAAATTGTAGTCATGGTGAAGGATCTTGCAGCCGCTGAGTTTATCGAGCAACTTAGGTATCAGGTAGATAAATTACAGATAGAGGAAAATAAGCTCAAGCAGCGGAGAGGGAGCAATCACGTCCTAATCCATCCACCCTGGAAAGAAATGCTGCGGGATTGGTTACCCCATTTTCAGGGAAACAGGGGAATACGCATTTATCTTTTTTGACAATTTGGTCACAACCGCAGAATTGGGGGGGGGGGGGGGGTGCAGTAAGGAGCATTTGTTACGTGTTGCTAGACTGAAGTCAACGGGAGATGCTGGAGGACATGTTATGTGTAGTGAGAATCTGAGGGAGAATAAAATATTTGACAATTTTCACGAAGTGTTAATAGAGAGATATCGGAAGAATAACACTACGAGATATAGTCGGGAACAACCTACTACGGTAGGTACCTATGAGCTCACGAACGGTGACATGGGTGACTCGGTAATTTAGCGGGGAGCATAGCAAAGGGCTCTTGACGTCTTTTTCAGTAGGTTACAACTGGAGATGCCAAGATAGGTTCATTTGGAATTTCCCAAGTCTTTGAGTGAAACAATGGACACTGCACTATCATTAGAGGGAATTGAGTCATTGGCGAGGTCATGTGAACTTCTGACAGTGTTTAGTACAGACATACATTTTTGGGTGTGCACGAAAAAGTCATGTACAAAGAGACTGCAACGAGCAATGTTGCATGTATTGTAATAAATTGGGTCAGTCGCATCGGCAATGCCGTATCAGAAATCAGCAACAACGAAAGTTTCAGTTACAGAGTAGATCTTATCGGGCAGCAGTTAAACGGTGCGGGGGGCGGGGTGTTCTACGGTGTAATATTGTCAGTAGGAGTTAACGCATGTAACAAACATTTTTATGACCGGTTGTGTGGGAGAGAAATTATGTACAATGTTGTTGGATACCGGTTCTCAGGTAAGGGTTGCGAGAAAACGAGTATTTCGAGGAAATAGCTTAAGTACTTCAGGCTGGACTGTAAATAGCGTAGGTGGAGGGCGCGTAAATTCGCCAGATGCTGGAGTGTTGAGCTACGAGTGGGAGAGATTAACTCCCAAGTGGATGCAGAAGGTCTTCCTATGGTTAGTGGTAGGTATGATATGGTGCTCGGATTGATTTCCTGCTTGCACATTGCGCCATAACTGACCTGTAACGGCATTTGATAGAATTGGATGGAACTATTTTTCAGGTACGTTCTACAGCCTCAATACCTTAACTGTTGCAAGGTCCGCACAACGGCAAGGGGAAATCAATTAAACTGCGTACGAGGCTCCTTAACCCTTAATTAGCGAGGTGACTTTTCTGTTACATATACCACTAAGTGGGGTCTCTGTGACCCCTATGTTTAAACCGAGATTTAAGACAAAAATTAATTGAAATTTTTAATTTATGCTGTAAAACATTTATTTTTGCAATTATTTAAGTGTTGTTTAAATGTTTCTAGTTCATTTTATTACACTAAACAAAGCCTGCAACATTTTACTATTTTTCATACAGTTTTGTGTGGCTCTTTTAAATAGTACGCATGAATAGACTATTAGAGTACTTAATTTTACATTCTAAAAAATTATACAGTCTCTGTAGCAAATGAATTTCAAAATACAACTAAATACCTGGGTTTAAGTTTGCGCATAAAAATTCTACCCGATAGGTACAAAAAGAAAGTCTGTCAAACTCATATTCATTGCTGAAAACTACATTTTTATCACCATTCAGAGCACCCTCGATTTTAACAGACACTTAAAGTATTTCATTCAAGAAGCAGACAGATCCCCATCGGAACTTTCCTGATGTTCTTCCTCTGAATGAGACTATTGTTCGATAGCTTAACTGTGATCACTGGCTAATGTAAAATCGTCGTCTTTTTCGTTTATTTCTTGATCTACATCACTGACACCTTCCTACATAGACCGACTAACAATTTCATCGATCTTGGGAAAGTTAAAAATGACACAATCGTGCCAACACATTTTGCGCTATATGGTACCGCACTCAAGAAAAAAGGCACGTAGTTCACTAGCCGCGGTGTAGGAGACTCCAACACCTAACAATAACACGTGTCAATAATAAACACAGAATGCGATAACGCCACCGACAGCAAAACATCGTAGGCTTGGCAATTTAAGGAGGGTATGGAAGCATTCCACCACAACTGGCCTTGGACACCGAGCTCGAAAATTTTCCGTCGGTCTGAGAGACTTCACCTCGGTCAAATCGCGGGATCGCATACCGAAAGGTACAGGAAAAATAGTCTGCACTGATGTTGGTACTGACCTACCAGTAAACTCGGTGTATATCGTTGAATCTTTGACGACGTAGCGTGTCCTCCGTTGGTGAGGTAGGCGGCACTTGGGTAGTCCAGGCAATATTTATAATTTTGGTCCCGAGGTAGCAGAGTTGTCGCAGGATACACTGGTTGCGAATTTAGAAGTGTTACATGAGGATGAACTGGACCATGATTTTACAGCGCGTAACACAGTTACGGGAGAGTCTGCGACTTGTGAGCGCTAAGGGGTCAGGTTGCACAACTGGAAGCACATGGTAGGTCATTAGTGGAAAAACAGTTGAGTGAGTATGTGGAACTATTTAACCCTTCGTGTCTATTACCTGCAACACTGCTTGTTCTTCCCAAATACCTACAGGAAGTGAAGCACCTGTCCACAAACGACCGTATCGAGTTCCAAGGCATTTAGAGCCGATTATGGATCACCAACTTAGAGAAAGCATCACAGAACTTAGTGGTAGTCCCAAGGGTGTTCCCATTGTAATTGTAAGCAAAAACTCAGCAGATGGTGGCAAAGCATGTCGTTTTTGTTGTGACTACTGGCAACTATGTCGGATGCGTATCCTACGCCTAACATAACAGAGACATTGGTCAACTTGGTCTGTGTCAATACTTAACAGCACTGGATTTGCGTAGTGTTTACCACCAGTTGGAAGCTACACCCGAAGGCCGACTGAAAACTGAATTCTCAACGCCGACGTGCTTTTTGTTTCGCCGCATGCCTTTTGGACTTAAAAACACGCCAGCAAACGTTCAGCGATCCTTGGATATTCTGTTGCGCGGATTAAATCCAAAAAAGGGCATCATATACGTGGAGGACAAAATCGTGTATTCAAAGAATATTCCGGAACATTTGGAGCGGTTGCGTGAAGTGTTTCATCGTCTGCGTGCAGCACGGTTATGGAGAAATGCCATTTTGTATTGCAATAAGTGCGGTAGTTGGGTCACGTTATGGTGCAGGATGGAAATCGTACCGATCGAAAGCTAGTTGAGGACGTTCAAAATTTTCCAACGTCCACCAAGGTAAAGGAATTGCAATCTTATTTGTGGCTCGTAACTTTTGCCGTAGGTATGTTCGGAAATTACCATAGCTGCAAGACACCTCACGCAACTGTTATGGGAAGGAGTGAAATTTCATTGGACATCTGAGTGTGAGATGGCGTTCCAGAGGTTAAAAGATCTGCTGTCATATAGTCCCGCCTTCGTCAATCCGGAATTTAAAATAACCTTTTATTATTCCTTGTAATTCGAGCAAATTTGCAGGATGAGTTATTTTGATCCAGGAAACAGGTGAACAGGAGCACCCTACTGCGTACACTTCATGGCACCTCAATAATGCTGAACGAATTCATTACACAACAGATAAGGAAATACTCTCACTGTTTTTTAGAATTGGGTAGTTTCGTAATTACCTCTATGATAGACAATGCAAAGGGCTCTAGTGATTTTTAGGACTTAAAACTCCAACAAGTAGACTGTAGAGATTGACCTTGTGGTTTAGCGAATTGGATTAAAAGGTAATACATCGGCCGAGAAGGTCGCACATTAACATGGACGGGCTCAGCTGTAAGATGCTTGCTATAGAATGCACAGGCATTGACGTTAAGTGAACGGACCCGGACTGTCAGTGTTTTGCTGAACAACAGCAGTTTTACGCGGAGGACGGAGTACTGTATCGAAATACACGAAATGGGCTGAAGTTAGTAGTACCACAGAGCTTGGGTGACGAAGTGTTGAAGCAAACGCATGATACGATTTTAGCAGGACATTCGTGTCGAAGAGCCATGAAGAGAAGAATTATTGGTGGATGACGGGTGGGTAGGACTCAGAAAGTTACGTAAAAAATTATGATCCTTGTGCTCAAGGAGCAGAGCTTAACCACCGGAAAATTAAACTACAGAGGTTGCCTGAGGCTGATAAGCCCTTCTAAATGATATCCCTGGATATCCTAGGACCCCTAATAAAAACACCAGCCAGGAATCGCTACGTATTAACCATTATTCACCATTTTCCTCATTGTGTTTCCATGATAGCTTTACCGGACTACCAAGTGACGACCGTGGCTCAGGCTGCAGTGAGCCAGTGGATACGTCAGTTCTGAATACCTGAAACCATAATCATTGGATCAGGAAGCAAATTTTATGTCAAAATTAATTCAGCAGTTATCCAGGCTGTTGCACATTAATAATTCACGGACGAGTGCGTGTATTCTCAAGCTAATTGTCGCATTGAACGAGTCTGCAGGAAAGGATCGAAAATGTTGAGCTTTTATATTAATTCCTAGGATAACAATTGGATTGTCCTATTGGCCTATGGCGTGGCGGAATACAAGTAGAAAGTTCACCAGCACTCACGGATATCCCCGCATGAAGTTATTTTTGGATGCAAGATGCCGCTGCCCTTTGAGGTTTGCAAAGCTTCGCCGAGTGGGGATATCTCGACATTGACGGATTTTGCTAGGAGAGTGAAGCTAATCAGGAGACAAGTACAAAAAATGAATACGAAGGCTTTAGAGAAACAGGCAAGTGTGCATAATGTGAAAGCAGTGTTACCTAAGTACCATGTGGGTCAGTGGGTTGTGTTAATGAATCCTTATGAGCTGAAGAGGAATACGAACAAATCTGTGTTGCGGTATAATGGCCCTTACCAGGTAATAGAGATGACCTCGCCGATTAATGTTAAACTCTACCTCCACATCCGCTCTCTGATACTCTATAACCCAAATTCGGACGTTTGGGGTGGATGTAGACAATTTGTCTCCTGTGACCCCAGTTTACATAGAAGGGGGGAAAGAAACGACGGATGAGGAGGAGACAAAGGAAAAAGGAAAGCGGAGAAAACAGAATAGTAAGGCGAAAAATCGATATATACTGAGACCTAGAGCAGGAATGCAGGACTGGCATCTTTTCTTTCCCCACAGGACGCACGTTCCTGCTCCAGGATGGGAGAAGATGGAAGCAGAATCCGGCAGCAAATTCGATCCGTGGGGGACGAATGAATCATGGAGTCCTATCTCGTTAGGCCTATTGAATACTGATGTGTAGCCAAAGCTGCTAAGGTAAATTCAGTGTCAGGAGGTGTCGTGGCCGGCCGCAGTGGTCGAGCGGTTCTAGGCGTTTCAGTCTGGAACCTCGCGACCGCTACGGCCGCAGGTTCGAATCCTGCCGCGGGCATGGATATGGGTGACGTCCTTAGGTTACTTAGGTTTAAGTATTTCTAAGTTCCAGGGGACGTGACCTCAGATGTTAAGCCCCGTAGTTCTCAGAGCCATTTGAGGTGTTATGTTTTACAAGCAGACACATTAGATTACCAATGGACATTAAGGGAAAATTGCAACATTTGGGCGCACTGGAATGAGATTTGCACACTGGAGCAAACATGTGGGAACCTCCATACAATGATGAGTAATCACTCAGAGAATAACGGTACACAAGGAGAGTATCATATGTTACAACTGGAATCGGTAACTAGAACTGACATCTAGGTCAATTCTAGTTACCGATTCCTATATAAGTAAATGTTTTGCAGTAGTTCAGAGAAAAATTACAAACGTAGAGGTCCTGTAATCCTACGTTTTAGTGCACACACATCTTATTAAAGAATGGTCGAATGGCTGGAATATGTAACTCGATTTGATCTTTATGGGAGGTCAAGTGTAACTATCGATTCCTACTATTCGATGGTTATTTCTTATTGATCTCAGAACTACTACGAGAAAGTAACAGATAGTGTAGGTCCATCTTCCTAATTTTTCTCTTTTTCAGAGCAATGAAGATCTTAAAGACCATATTTATAAACAGTAGCGCATACTTTTTGAAACGGTCTAAATTACGAACCGTGGAATGGTTGGAATCGGCAACTAGAATTCATCTGTACCGGTCAGTTCTATTTACAAATTCCAGTGTTTGTGAGACCCTACTTTTTATGAATTTTCGATACTTGAATGTTAGTCCCGTTAGGTTTAATAAATATTATTAATAGTTAACGTTACTTCGCAGTATTATGATTTCATCATGCGCTATATTGTAATGGATTCAAAGTTTCTCTGAGCTTTTCTCACTCGCATTAATTACGGTAATAATTTATTTCAGACATGTATACTTCTCTTTCCCTGTTCTTATTTATTTTCGTTACTTTTAATTCTTGACGATATAGTGTGATGTAATTTTATCTTATGCTACATTCTTGTTTACAAGCATGATCAGTTGCTTTTGATGATTGCCTCTATGTAACCTCTCTTCCTTAGGTACGACGTCACTGTTCAGAGGCGACGAGTCAAATCGGACACTCGAATTAACCCCACAGATCTTGATCAATTTACTGTTTAACGGTGAAAGTGCCTTGAGGCTACACGGAGGAGAAGGTGTTGTGTATAGGACGGCTGAAATGATAAAAGACTGCAAACAAAATGGAAAAAACATCTACGGAGAATCAATTAGTAGCACAGGAACAGGACGGACCCGGAAATCCTATTAATTATAACATACTGCATATAAACAACTTAAGAAGTCTGTTACTTTTCGATCATGGTATTGGCGATAAATCAATGGAAACTGAAGTAACTATAAAATATCTGGGGTTAACAGTCAGAAGCGATCTGAAGTGGAATTATGAGTTAAAACTAATTGTAGGAATAGTGGATGCCGAGCTCAGACACACTAGAAGAGTCATGAGGAAACGTAATTCATCAGCGAAAAAAGATACAAAAACCTTATCCGACCAATTCTTCAGTAATACTGATTAGTCTGGGTCCCTTACCAGCTTGGAGTAATAGAAAAGCTGGAAGAGATCCGATGGAGATCGATAGGTGTCGTCCCGGGATTGTTCCGTCGGCGTGAGAGCATAATGGAAATGCTCAACTCCAGTGTCAGTTCCTAAAAGAATTGTTGTGCAACGAGGATTCCGAGAGATTAAGTTCCGAAGAGAATCGGGCAGCATATTATCTCCTCGCTTATAGCCCTGGCGAGATTACAATGTTATGAAACTCACAGTAACTAGAGCCCTTACGGTAGCGTCTTACTACGTGATGTAAGCATCGCTCGCGAATACAACAGTGAAGTAGGGAAGGCAGAAGAACTCTCCGCCACACGCCTTAGGGTGCCTGCGGAGTATAGATTTCTGTCTACAGTGATACACGATTCACATTGGAGACTGTGTATCCCACATACCAGGCGCTCAGGAAATATCTGTATACAAACTCCGAAATTATTTGAATCTACCTCGCATTAAAACTGTCTGTTTTTCTGTTAGGACGTATGGGATCAGAGCACTCAACAAAAGCAGTTTTTATAGTTGATGGATACAGTTGGGGGGTTTTGCAAGGACGCTGCAAATTTGCTTGTGCAACTGCGACAGACTATGGAGTTGATAATTCGGATTAGATGAAAAAAGAGGATGGCTGGACGCAGATGTTTGGATGTTAAAGACAGTGTTATGTGATGCCGATGATGCTGACGTAGCTGATATCAAAAAGATACAGGAAGTTGGAAAAGAACCGGAAAGCAACCGGGCGGCAGTGAATTTGCACACAACCCAGCTAGCCAGTTTTGAAAGCAATATGCTGAACACTAGACAGATTCGTGATTTGCCCGCCACTGTAATGTCGCGTATTAGGTCATCTGCCGTTACAACCAACAGGGACTTGCATGCTATTGGTGATTGCTTGGACAATATTGATGCACAGTTGATGATGCCACATTACTACACAATCTTGCTGACAGCTTGATGGATGCTCATACTAAATCTGCAGCGTTGAACGTTGCGCTAGCGCCTTTGCGATTTATGACACCGACAAGGGAGGAGCACTTGACTGTGTGCTATCACTTGGCGAACGTCACGAGCCAGCAAAGACGAACTCACCGAGAAGTTAGCATTTAAATACCAGTAACTTTTAGAGACTGCTATTTGGAGCGCTACACAGCACAGACATTCCCAGTAGCATGGGAGACTTTTCGGATGTACGTCAGACCTTACGGTCTCGGGTCGATAACAGGCAACACTTATTCTCTTTTGCCCTTCCCGTAGGCGACGCTTATCAGAGCTCAGTTTTTCCAGAATGTTGTTAGACTCATTATTTTGCCGTTCTTCCAACAGGAAGGCGACGTGTCGATCGAACAGGATAATGCTCACCCACACACTGCCCTAGAAACTCAGCGTAGTCTGAAAAATGTGCAACGTCCCTGGCCAGCACGATCGCCAGACTTCTCTTCAGTCGATCGTGTGTGATGGGAGAAGTGATTCGTGTGACTCGTCAACCAACAACTCTTACATAACTACCTGAATGGGTCGAGCGGGAGTGACGTTACGTATACCAGGACAGCATTCGTCACCTGTCCGATGGATGCCAGAATTAGCGCATCCATTGACGCCTATGGGGGCAACACCACGTGCTGACGTGGGTGTTTCAGCACGGGCCGATACTTAGCACTTCACAACCAGTTACGCTATTGATCTGCAAATGTAATCATTTCACAAACTCCATATCTACTGCTAGAACAATAAATCTTGACAGAACTGGCAACCTCTAAAAGAGTGCATTTATTATTTTTTCAACAGTGTATAATGAATGTGACTGAGTCCTGCAGCATAATGTTATTACTGGATTTCAAAATTACTTGGCTGTCTCTACTAATCCCATGCATTAACCCAAATTTATCTGTATTTGGAGGAAGCTGCCATTCATTGTAATAAATAAAATTTCCTTATAAGTTATTCTGAACAGTTCTACACAAAAGTACACAAAAGCCTCGTCAGCAAACACTTTCATATTGACGTCCACCATACCAGGAGCATTCTTAACAGGTTGGATTCCATTAAGAATAGTTGTGCTTAGCGACTGTGAGATGACTGTAATCAGGAACCATTCACATACAATCTGTATTTCATTGTACGTCTGGCAAGGTGTCAACTACAGCAAAGTCATCACCTGTGCGCTTAGCAACGAGCCTTATAGATCCAGAGACCTTGTAGAAGCATATATTGTTAAAACGCTCTTAAAAATTCACATCTCAAATTACAACATGTGCTTATTCAAGATCTCTGCTTCTACACTGAAGAGCCAAAGAAACTGGTACACCTCCCTCATATCGTGTAGGGTCCGCGCGGGCACGCAGAAGTGCCGCAGTACGGCGTGGCATGGACTTGACTGATGTCTAATGTAGTGCTGAAAGGAAATGACACCATGAATCCTGCAGGGCTGTCGGTAAGTCCGTAAGAGTACGAAGGGGTGGAGACTACTTATGAGCAGCACGTTGCAAGGCATCTCAGTTATGCTCAATAATGTTCATGTCTGGAGAGTTTGGAGGCCAGAGGAAGTGTTTAAACACAGAAACGTGTTCCTGGAGCCATTTTGTAGTAGTTCTGGACGTGTGGGTTGCCCCATTGTCCTGCTGGAACTGTCCAACTCCGTCGGAATGCTCATGAATGGACATAAATGGATGCAGGTGATCAGACAGGATGTTTACGTACGTGTCACCTCTCAGAGTCGTATCTAGACGTATCAAGGGTCGCTTATCACTCCAACTGCATACGCTCCACACCATTACAGAGCCTCCACCAGCTTGAAAAACTCCTGCTGACATGCAGGGTCCATGGATTCACGAGGTTGTCACCAAACCCGAACAAGTCCATCCGTTCCATACAACTTGAAACGAGACTAGTCCGACCAGGCAACACGTTTCCAGTCATCAACAGTCCCATGCCGGTGTTGACGGGCCAAGGTTAGGCTAAAATTTTATCTTGTGCATTCATCAAGGGTGCACGAATGGGCTTTCGGCTAAGAAAACCCATATCAATGATGTTTCGTTGAACGGTTAGCAGCTGACACTTGCTGATGGCCCAGCATTGAAATATGCGCCAATTTGCGGAAGGGTTGCACTTCTGTCACGCTGAACGATTCTCTTCAGTCGTCGTTGGTTCCGTTGTTGCAGGATCTTCTTCCGGCCGCAGTGATGTCGGAGATTTGATGTTTTACCGGATTCCTGATATTCACATTACATTCGCGAAATGTTCCGCTATATGTGAGATGCTGTGTCCTTCAGCTCGTGCGCGGACTATAACACCACGTTCAAACTCACTTAAATCTTGATAATCTGCCAGTGTAGCAGCAGTAACCGATCTAACAACTGCGCCAGATTCCTGTTGTCTTACATCAGCGTGGCCGACCACAGCGCACCTATTCTGCCTGTGTATATACCTCTGTATTTAAATAAGCATGTTGTTTGGCGCTTCAGTCTCTATGACTACTAAACGCACGGAGGATGGTCATAATATGGTTGAAATATAACTAAATTTGCTAAAATATGTAGATTGATACGTGATTGACTGCTGTGTTCTTCTCTGATTACACGATCGTTCATGGTTATCTCTGGCACATTATTTTTGCCTCTGATGAATACTCGTCTCCCAGAACAACGTGTATAATCCTAGTCTAAAAAAGTCAACATTTAAAATCGAGAGGAGTACAGGAAACTCTGACATTAATTGTGCAGAACGTACCAACCGCAAAAGATGCTCTGGTTTCACAGACCATACAGATCTGAGAAGCAATCATCGGGTCCGTTACAAAACAAGTTAGTGCTTATCTACAAAGTACAGTGGTTAAACAGAGGAAACGGAGCTGGTCGAATATGTGTGCCCCGCTACAGTACTTCGACATGATTCCAATATCTTGGTAGGCTGTTAGTAAGTGCCGAACTTTGTTGTCTCGAATGAACAAAGAAAACATTATGCATTATGTCAGATTATAATTCTTACAAGGCTACAGTTGACTTCTTTACTTCTTTGTTCAGTCATAAGGAGAAACGAAAGCTCGTTTTCAAAAGGTCATCATCATCAGCAGCAGCAGTATTCATTGTTTTCTGGGAACATCAGTCTTGTGGCCGCTTACTGCAGCTTCCGCTCTTTCACCATCCCTTTTGTCTCAGTGTGATACTTAGAATAAGTTACTTCATTTATTTGTATTATACGTTCCTAACTGTATCCTTCAGCGATGTTTTTGTCGTTTCAGTTCTACGGCTCTTTCTACTAAGATAGAAGTTTTCCCTGGTGGTCTATTTTCATGATACTTTCATGTTCATTTAAAATGTTGAAATGAAAACTACATTACGTAGTCTTATAGAAACCTTACTAAGATATCCCACTAACTAAATTATAGAGCCGTCATTTATCTGAACTAGCTTCTCGTTCAGAAGCGGTGTACTACATGTCACTGGAATGGCGATGCGATCCCGGGTTGCTGGACGCACGAAGCGTTCCAATGACTAAAAAAAATACAGGTCATTTCAGTTTTCAAGAAGAGTTGTCGAACAGGCGCACCGAACTAAAGGTTCAGTCGCTAACATAAGTGAGTTGCGGAATTTTTGGATATATTTTACGTTTATATGTTCTCACATTTCAGGAGAACGAGAATCTCCTCTGTAAGAAGGAATATGGGTCCCACATACAACAGTCCCGTGAAACATTGCTCCCACAGTTCGTCTACGAGATCCGTAAATCTGAAGCAGAGCACCGTGTTTTATTACAGTTGCTCCTTCGAGACGCTCAACTGACACCAGTGACAGATGCTAAATGGGGGATGTCGTTTTGTGTTAAAATGCAGACAGTACAATTTGATAAAAAGAGTCAGCAGTTATATTGCTTCCTCTTCCGTGTATCTCGCGAAAGGACCATGAAGATTAGAGATATCCGTCGTCACCCGAACGCTTGCCATCAATCGTTTTCTCCACGAACCATTCGCGACTGGAACAGGAAAGTGAGAAAATGGAAATGTACCCTCTGCCACACACCATAAGGTGGATAGCGCAGAATAGATGCATATGTAGAATAAGTGACAATATTTATGACACAAACATGGATAATGAAGTTACCTGTGGTAGCGCAAGGTTAATTTCCCAGATCCAATCTGCCACCACAGTTAGAAATTCCGCCTGCAACTTGTTCACTCTGACCCATGATTAAAATCTGCAAACTTCCATATGAAGCTATTTCGCATCAGAGCTTGCTCGTTGCCCAAGAGAATGGGCATTATGGCAGAGCTTTTGGTGGGTGACAGTAGTGGCACGAGGAGTATACTAGCACACCAAAAATACTTTGACATGATTTATGACTTCCTGCCATCCTTACCAACAAAAGAATGATTTACTGTCCTCTCTTCTACCCCGTCCCCTTCCGGATCCACCAAGGTCACCCCACAATCGTAGATCGCAGATCCGATAAGACAGGCAATCCTAGATTAAAGAAGGAGTCCTGTCTTCTATGTATCAAATCGAAGACTCTGTGAAGGTGGACTCCGACCTGTTGTCCTAAGCATTAAATGGTTCAAATGGCTCTGAGCACTATGGGACTTAACATCTGAGATCATCAGTCCCCTAGAACTTAGAACTACTTAAACCTAACTAACCTAAGGACATCACACACATCCATGCCCGAAGCAGGATTCGTACCTGCGACCGCAGCGGTCACGCGGTTCCAGACTGAAGCGCCTAGAAGCGCTCGGCTACAACGGCCGGCCCTAAGTATAAAATCAAAGACGGCAGTCTCTACGATGTAAGAATCCAATTTGGTGAACTTGTACTAAGCAAAAGTGACGGGGAAATCACATAATCCGAGGTAGCGCTAGTGTGGAAACACAAAATGTTGGGAAAAAATGTGAGACATATTGTAGCCTGGCTTTCCTGATCAAGCTCTGTAGCGTACAGACTCCTATGACAAGTCTGTCCTGAAATCCCTTACTGAAGACCAGCAAAAGACGCAAACATACCCAACAAGCAATGACGTAATTATCTATCAATTCAGCAGTCAATTGCTGTGGCATTCATCTCGCAGATGGTTTCAAGAATTGCTACACACCATGACTAATATTGAGTGCTGAACCAGCAATTGTATTCAAGCGACCAGCGATGCGCAATTTTGAAAGGCAATGTCTCATTCCATGCGGGCGAAAACGATTTACAGATACGTTTTCTGTGTCTGGAAATGAGATGGCTACTCGTTAGAAGCTAACTATCACCATATGTTCCAATGAGGCGTCATAACGGTTGTCATACTTCTTCAACTGATAAGCCTTACATCAGACTGAAAATATCTTGTGGTGTGGTCTGAAACACTCAAAAGCTATTGTCTTTTTGTGTGCAGCGTACCCACCTGCAATTTAAAGGGTTGTAAAGAAAGTTTATCTCCTATTTTAATGCAAAAGTGAGACGAGTTGTAACTTAAATTAAGCTTATCAAAAGAAATATGTTCCACTTGATTAGAAAACTTCGCCAATATTGAGGAGAACACAAAATCCAGTCACTAGAGAACTGTGATTTCTCAATGAAACACTGCTTAAATGTTTTTCACAGGCTTATTTCGAACTATGCACCTTATTAGTAGTTTGTTATGGACGAAAACCAATATCATCTGTTGAACGGTGGTCAGAACTGTGACGTACAGGATAGACTTATGGAACAGGTGATCTTGGCGCTTGAATAGGTTGTCAGAATAGTGTGGATGGGATGTTGTTGTTACAGAAGACGACGTGGCGCTATTCCTAACGATCATTTGTGGTTGACGTCTCCAAATTTACTTGTGTCATCTTTTCTGCTGCTGACAACAGGATAGAGACTCAAACGTATGACCTCACTGTGAAGAAATCGTTTTCAAATGGGCATCCTTCTATCACACACAACAGAGAAATTTTTCTTATGTCAATCCGCGCTTTTCCTACATCAACCAACTTCACTTTATAGAAACAACCAGCAGCTCCATGCATCACCCTCGTACGTAACCACATTTGCCACCTGTAACGGGTACTTTAAAAAATTGTGAAAAATCCTCCCCTTTCCGGTATTCTTTGTAAATGTAGTTTCTATTCTCTATCCGATCATGTGAAATCGACCTGTTATTTTTATAGGATTAAAACTGTTTCGTGACTGATGTACAGTTACTTAAAGCCACTGTGGTTGCACATGTCGCGCTGTTGGTAAATGTTACTTAAAATCTCATCGACTTTTCTCCTGTTTCGTAGCGACATCACATTATCTAGTAAGGGACCGTTTTCATCAGAAAACTGCCTGATGCAATGAATCCACGTCATATTCATAATCACTATGGATCGTCTTCGGCAGTGTGAACCGCAATCATCCCTTTGCGTAAAAAGTTAAAATACATCTACTTCCTCATGTGCTTTCGACTCAAAGTACATAAAGTTTTCTTGGGTACAGCGGGTAGAATAGTAGCAGGTACGAGATCTTTTATTAGAGAGAAGTATGTGTTTCGGGGTATGGGGGGAAGAGGATGAGGGGTAAAAATCGTACAGGGAGACCAAGTGTAGAATGCAGGAAGCAGATTCATTAGGATACATGTTATAGCAGTTTTTCTGAGATGAAGAGAGTTGCACAGGATAGAGTAACATGGAGAGTTGCATCGAGACAGATCACAACACACTACAACTTCATATACTGCGGAGTACGAAGAAATGCTTTCCCAATAGCTTTATGTTATATTACTTAATTTTCAGTAGGACGTCCTTGTACATTATCTCTTCCGCACAGACACAAAAACCTGTGTATATTTTTATAGCTTTTTCCTCAAATAAAATCTAACTGCACAATCATTGATTACATTTTTTTTTCACAGTGCGTGTTTCATACAAAATAATGTCTCTCAATTTAGCTGTGAGAACTAAAACGCTGATGCATTTCGACTTATTATTTACGCAACACATTTAGAATACGGAGAGAGAGACTTGTACAGCACACGATACACTGAGATTTTGACAATGCTATCCATGGTGGCTAGATGGATCCCTTGACCTGAGCTATTTCACCTGATGGAGTTCCAAAATTGATACACATTACATTTCGAGGAGAGACAGTGAATTCGGTTAGCAAAAGATCGAATAACAACCGATATAATCATAATATTCATAAGTGCTTAAGCTTTGACATAAAATAACTTTAAACTACCTTCTAGAAGATAGTTACCGTTATAATATCATGTTTCTGAGTTCTCAAAAGTAGGACTATGAACTGAATTGGAGGGGTAGACATCTGTTTTCACTGCTATACAAATGAGCGATTATATTCGTATTATATAAGACAGTGTTTACGTGCTAGTATAGTAATAATGAATGTTACTGGTTAATGAGACTTGTTGATGCCGAATACAGACAGAGGAATTGACGTAACAGTGGTTGCATGGAGATTACAACGAATCGAATAAAGATATAGGACATGAGTTTGAACCTAGATTTTTGTAGATGTGGCAGTATGTGTGATGAATTACTACGTGAAAAAAGTTCCAGAAATATTCAGTCAAATCTTAATAAGTTTTCACAACGGTTCCCAGTTCTCCTCTTCAAATGTTTAGAAAAGAAAGGTTGTCCGTTATGCATAGTATGTTATGACTGTCACAACTGAATCAGTTAACTCATAAAAACATCTAGGTATACTACTTCGTGGGGATAAAATGGAACAGTCACGTGAACAGAAAAAACACGTGGCAGACTTCGCTTCATTGACAAGATACTGGGAAAATGCAGTCGCTTTCCAGAGGAGTTTCGTTCAAAATACTTCAGTGCGCCATCCTAGATTATTACTAAAATACAGTGGACCGATACTAAGAAGGTCTAGCGACGTATGTAACGAACGAAAATACGAATGGTCATAGTTTGTTTGACTCACAGGAGAGAGAAATGGTGAAAAATCTGAACTGTAAAGCATACTATGAATTTTAAGAACCAACATTAAATGAACAATCACGCAAAGAAGTACAGCATTCTAAGGATTAAATTAATAACCGCGGGTATGGAGGCATTTTAGCAGAAGTTTAACCGTGCTCAATACGCGAATGGAACTGGCAGAAATCATAATACGTGATACAATAGTCATTAGGCCTACTGTCTACCTTGCATACCTTGAATTTAACTGTGGTTTGCAGAGTACTGACGCAGATGTGAATGCAGAAGTACCTTATACGTATAGGTGAAGTGCATCTGTAGTACTGCTGCAGTCGTTTTTAGGAGGAGATTAAAATGCGTCCTACAATCAGACAATAAGAGGATTACTCTCACCCTTTCTCATTTACGACTGAAATGTTCGCAGCGACCGATTAGCTCCTCTGGAGAAAGGAAAGCCGACGGGACGACGAACATTACCGCTGTCTGGTGCAACAATCAGCGATTCATCACAGGCCGTACTTGGCGTAACGAGCGCCTATTGAACGACGCAGCCAATATTCAACCTGCATCGGAGTGTCTCGCAGATTAGACGTCGCAGCAGAAAGCGCGGTGGGGAAAAAATGGCCTCCGGAACGGCTGACTGCCTAGGTTTCGTCGATTCCGTCCTTTTATGGCGGCGATTT
Organism: Schistocerca serialis cubense; assembly: GCF_023864345.2. Classification (NCBI taxonomy): domain Eukaryota; kingdom Metazoa; phylum Arthropoda; class Insecta; order Orthoptera; family Acrididae; genus Schistocerca; species Schistocerca serialis. Next base: position 541,122,007 of record NC_064645.1, read on the forward strand.
AGAGAACAGAACTGCTTTACAAAAGCGGTGTTTACGCTGCGCCGAATGGTCCATAAAGTTCGGCATGTTCTAGAAAATGGGAAACGAAATAGCAAAGCGAAGGAGGCAGTAAATGTAGAAAGAAATAGCGATTACGTTCGTACACGAGGTATTTACGTGAGGCGAATCAAATACTTTCCCATCGATTAACGACTTAAGTATTAGATTAAATTCCGCAATAAGGTGCAAAACATTGACCTAAAGACATTTATGAAGGACAATATATACTACTTCCACGACGTACGATCAACTGTGTCCATATTTTGCCAATTGTGACTAACAGGTCTTTCTTTCCCACGTCGCCTAATACTTGTTTTACCTTCTAAATTTACTTCGCATTGGAATTAACCGAACCACACTCGACCCTGCTACTGATCTTTCACACTAATTCTGTGCTATTATGAAACTACATGTGAAAGTTACCTTCGACGACAAATACCGCTCCAAAGCTTTGGGTAATTGAAAAGAGCTCTGTAAAGTTTGGAAGGTAAGAGACGAGATACTGGCAGAAGTAAAGCTGTGAGGACCGGGCGTGAGTCGTGCTTCGGTAGCTCAGTTGGTAGCCGGCACGATAGCTCAGCGTGTTCGGTCAGAGGGATAGCTGCTCTCTGCAATAAAAAACTGAGTTAATCGATCAACAACGAACTTCAACGGATGTCTTACGACGTCCGCCCCGAGCAGAAGCAACGAACAAAAGCGAACAAAATGGGACAAAAAAAAAAAAGAAAGTGGGTAGAGCACTTGCCCGCGAAAGGCAAAGGTCCCGAGTTCGAGTCTCGGTCGGGCACAAAGTTTTAATCTGCCCGGAAGTTTCATATCAGCGCACACTCCGCTGCAGAGTGAAAATCTCATTCTGGAAACATCCCCCAGGCTGTGGCTTTCTTTCAGGAGTGCTAGTTCTGCAAGTTTCGCAGTAGAGCTTCTGTAAAGTTTGGAAGGTAGGAGACGAGATACTGGCAGAAGTACAGCTGTGAGGACCGGGCGTGAGTCGTGCTTTGGTAACTCAGTTGGTAGAGCACTTGCCCGCGAAAGGGAAAGGTCCCGAGTTCGAGTCTCGGTCGGGCAAACAGTTTTAATCTGCCAGGAAGTTTCATATCAGCGCACACTCCACTGCAGAGTGAAAATCTCATTCAACTCTGGGTATTTTTCTATATTCTGTGCAACAAGTTTTTTTACATTTTGTAATGTGACGGAAACATTTGATTTGCTTCATAAACCTAACGATGATTCCCTCATGTTTCTTACGAGATCCTGATGTACTCTGCGTGCAGCACGTGTTACATTTCGAACAGCTATGAAAATTTGTCAGCCAACGAAGTTTTGTTGTATTATGTAAATAAGTACTCCGCAACAGCGTAGGACCCGTCTACTCCTGCCATTCAAATAGTATTCAATTAACACACAAAGTAATTAATGGCATTATATGCCAGTGGGAATTGATTTAAATCAATGAAGAAAGCTGAAAATTTGTGCTCGACTAGATTCTACCCTAGAACCCTTCTTACGTTTCTTTTTTAGGGGAGGAAAGGACGGACAGTTCCTCCCCCACACTCCCCTCCCCCCTTCCGCCCCACCCCTTTCACTTGTCTGGTCAAACACACGGTATAGGGCCTTTTTTCTCTCTATTTATTTTTTGTGTTGAAACGTAACAACGTCGTACACCTGATGGAGAGAAACAGAATTGGGCTTAAGCCTTTACTGTTTTTGCCACTGTAAAAAGAAAAGAAATTGATTTCCAGTCATGGTCAGCAACAATAATAATTTAGTCATCGATCTTCGGACTGGTTTGATGCGGCCCACCACGAATTCCTCCCTTGTGCCAAAGTCTTCAACCCATAGTAACACTTGCAACCTAGGTCCTCAATTATTTGCTGGATGTAGGCCTATTCTAATCTCTGTCTTACTCCACAGCTTTTAATCTCAACAGCTCCCTCTAATACCATCGAAGTTCTTCCCTGAAGTCTTAAATGTGCTACCGTCCTGTCCTTCCTCCTTGTCAGCGTTTTCCACATATTCCTTTCCTCCCTGATTCTGTGCAGAACATCCTCATTCCTCACCTTATGAGTCCCCCTAATTTTCAACACTTGTCTGTAGCACCACACCTCAAATACTTCGATTCTCTTCTGTTCCGGTTTTCCCACAGATCATGTTTCACTACCATACAATTCTGTGCTCCAAATGTACATTCTCAGAAATTTCTCCCTCAAATTAAAGCCGATGTTTGATGCTAGTAGACTTCTCTTGGCCAAGAATGCCGTTTTTGTTAGTGCTAATCTGGTTTTGATGTCCTCCTTGCTCCGTACGTCATTTATTATTTTACTGCCTAGCTATCAGAATTCATCTACTTCGTTACCATTAGTCCTGATGTCAAGTTCTTCGCTGTTCGCATTTCTGCTACTACTCACTACTTTCGTCTTTCTTCGATTTACTCTCATTCCGTATTCTGTAGTCAATGCACTGTTCGTTCCATTCAGGAGATAGTGTGATTCCTCTTAACTTTCACTCAGGATAGCAATGTCATCAACGAATCGTATCATTGACATCCTTTCACTTGAATATTAATTCCACCCTGAGTCCTTCCTTTAATTTCATCATTGCGGCTTAGATTTAAGATTGAACATCAAGGGCGAGAGACTTCATCGCTGTCTTACATCCTTTTTGATCCGAGCGCTTCGTTCCCTGGTCGTCCACTCTTTATTATTCCCTCTTGACTCTTGTGCATATTACATATTACCCAGATCTGCATATAGCTTATCCCTATTTTTCTCAGAATTAGAACATGTTTGCACCATTTTTAATGGTTGAATTCTTTTTGCAGTTAGACAAATCCTATGAACGTGTATTGATTTTTCTTTAGTCTTCCGTCCATTATCAACAGCTACGTCCGAATTGCCTCTCTGGTGCCTTTACCTTTCTTAAAGCCAAACTGATCGTTATCTATCACATTCAGGTACATAGCGTGGCATCCTTTGCCATGTCCAATGGGCTGTAACCATCTATTGGAAAATGCACAAGGATCAGGGTCATAATCGCTCCTCACTACTTACTGAAAATAATGCCCGACGAGGAACGTTACTGTATTGTTTTTCGTTCTGGGAAACACGGTTGAATCGGGACGCAGGTGAATCTCATTGGAGATAACCGTTTCCGTTGTCCTCGCAAGGGAGGGCCATTTCCGTCGAAGCCTATTCTAATGTCTATGTCCGCAGGTGTCCAACCGATAACATAATATACCCGTTTCATGGTAACAACTTTGTCAGTCTGTCTCACCAACCAATGCGAAAATGTCGGTTGGTGGAGAGAAGATTATTAACGACTTGGTACCGCGAGAACGCGACTCCATTAGGAAAAATAGATAGGCTGACACTGGACCAGACAACCTTCCCATCGCTCTCTGGCAATAGAGACGCCACACAAGGAACCTGATTTGGAAACGTCCAGCAACATAATAGCATTTTGCTATAGAGATGCGACTAAAAATTTACGAATATGACTTAACTTATTATTTATCGTATTAACATCCACTGGATGGGCTAAGCTCACACGTCTGTGACAGGAAAAAAGGCGAGCTGCGTGTGACTGGCGTACGGGAAGACAGGTTAAAACAGTGCGCGGAAGAAATAAAGCAGAAGCCTTGGCCCGAACATCAGGAAGTCCCTAAACTCCCATCAGTCAGGGTCTCACCATAGCCTCCTAGCATACCCTAGAAATATAGTTTCAGCAGATGAACTTGTCCGATATTCGTTGTAGCTTTCGGGACATCATCGCAGGAAGGGGAAAGTACTGAACAATAAAATAGGCTTTCCTCATTAAGTTACCAAGGTCCGAACCTTACGAAGTAAGGACAATTAGCGACTTCGTGTTGCAGGATCGCTCATTGAGTCTCGTCAGTGACGCACTTCCAATTTAACGCAGCCCTCTTCATTGGACATTGGTCAGTTATAACGTCCACCGATCGATAGCGGGCGACCGCCGCAGCCCACGGAATCTCAGCCGTGTGGAATTCTAGGAAACTGAGTAACAGGCACTTCCGTTCGTTAACCTGTGCTCCCGTAAGACGACAACGTGTATCCGAAATGTCCTTAAGCAGCGGTACGTCATCATGAGTACGAATAAGTAGCACTATTTCATCAGCACATGAGAGAACGGTGAGCCTTTGTCCCAATAACGACCAGCCACTCACTCGAGCAGCTATGGACTGCATTAAGGGTGTCAGGAATATCAGGAATAACCAAACGGCAAGGTGACTGCCTGCAAGACACCTCTACACAATTCTGTGGGGGTGTAAGACGATCATTCACATGAAAAGATGCCTGAGTACCAGTAAGCAGAGAGGCGATGATTCGTCGTGAGGTATCATTAAAACCAACAGCTATCAACACTCGCAACAGAACATCATGACTGACGCACGATCAACATAAATAAAAGGAAGCTCCCGGCACAGGAACGATCGGGATAAGATCGCGACATTCAGCAGCCGGAGTCAGAAGAGTTAGACCTATGGTCGATTTTTGCAACGCCCCTTAATACCAGCAAGCGAAAGTGGCCATTGATCGCCTGCGCCACAATTCTGTAATAATAATAGCGTTATCTGTCGAACCCGAGCTATGAACAGACGTCCCGTCTTTTTGGGAATTAAAACAATTTTTCGACCTTAAAGAAGAGCGGGGTGTGTATCCCTTGCACCACTTAATTCACCACAGAAGTTATCATATCTTCTATCAGACGCCAAAACCGAATACAAAATTCTTTGGGAAGCCCATCCAAGACAGGCGATTTGCAGTATGGAGAGCGAATTACAATGTCAGATACCTCATCACTGTGCAAAGCTGACCAAAGCTGCTCATGGAGTGATGGCGTAACAACACTATCAGGGAGGTAAGCAAAATCAGCAGACGGTATACCGTCTGATGCTACTCCAGTGTAAAGATAGGAAAAATATCGGAAAAGTTCACGCATTACATGAGGATGGGGTGATTACTCAAGACCGTCTACAGAACTATTAATACAGAACCACGTCCCATGAGATAGCTTTCGAAGCCGATTTGGGTGATACAGATGCGGCAACACACACTGGAGAATAGAAAGTGGCTGGGATCGCAAACAAATTGCAGTCTTTCGAGTTACAGGAGTTCCGTCTTCTCGTGTTGAGCTTCCATAATGCTTAAAGGGACGCCTCGAATACTACCATTTAGATTCTTGGAACGGGTTGTCCGCCCCCGTATGGCATCAATGAATCGTCATGAGAGGTGTCTGCCAGATGTCAAATATTTACCTTCCAGATAGTGCAATAAAAGTGTACCCACTCCAGGAAGTGGTTAAGAGTCACTGAAACAGCATAGTGATCAGTGAAACTGGCAGAAATTGCATCAGTTGTGGAGACTTGGCTATATAGCAGACAAATGAAAACGAAGCAGTAGACTACTAGAAGTACCTGTAAAATACGTAAAACGCACTAATGTGGGATGTCTCCAGATACAAGCCTCCTGTAGACTCTATGACGCCACCATATCATTAAGTTAACGACAACAGTTGTAGCTGGGAGTATGGTACACAGGAAGTAAGATGTAGTTGAAATCTCCCATCAAAGTGTTACGCGGACTCTGAAGAAGTAAATAAATGGCATGTTCCTTGTACAGGTGTGAGCAGTCATATTTACTACCAGACCCCAATGGATCATAAAGAAAAATTAAGGCGACATCATAGAAACCATATACCCCGACAGTCGTCCAGTGTTTCAAGATCTGTTAACAGAATACCGCCCCCACAAAGCACGGTACAGCTTTCTGGCGAAACGTTAAAAAACATAAAATACCCTGGGAGACAAAACACATCAAATAACACTCCTTGCAAACACACAGCACCAGCTTTGGAGTTACAAACAAATTTTCGTAACGCAGCAAGCCGTAACAGAGAGCTTATCCTGTCAACATTCAGGATAGAGAACGTATATGCCTGCATTACACATGTAAGGCATGAAAATAGAACTAGAAAAAAAATGTACGCGTCACGTTTCGCTCACCACGGTGCCGGCGGAGACGAAGGATTTTAATCCTATCCACACTAAAGTGGAGATTCCGTGCTTTGTTTCTTTCATCACGACACTGCACGCTGAGTTTAGAAACGTTGTTTGCTTCATCCCGTAACAACATAACTCCCTGACACGGAAGCGTAGGTGGCTCATCAAGGTCCGTTTTGGGAACGAAGGCGTCCCCACTCCACTCAACGGATTGCGAGAAACACAACCGGGAGCGATGAACATGCTTATAATATAAAGGGGAAACCAGAAATGCAGCGTCTGAAGCTGGCTACATCATCCGACTTCCAGAAGAGGAATCCGCAGCAACCTGTTGTCCATTGTAGCAGACTGAGGAGATGATAGAGTTTTACTAAAACACTTTAAAGGCAGAACAGTAAATAATAACTCCATTAAATTGTCGGGATCCACCGGAAATGACGTTCCTATGGGTGAAGGAGAGCCCGAAGATGCGAAATTCATTTCAACATCAACATAATCAACCTCGTCATCCCAGGTGAAACTAGAACCGAAATTATCGTCAGTATTTAAAGTATCACCGTTGGAAGAAGCGCCCTCCACTACCACCTCCTCGGAGACACGAGATTGGGGTAGGGTGACTTCATAATCTTCACCATCCTGAGTGCACCAGCGTTTAAATTGTGCTATTGGTGCTGGTACCTTAACGGCAACAGGGGCTCACTGAACGTGCCGGTAATGGCGGAAAGTCGCGCGGAGTGGAGTGCAATGTCCCCCAACGTCCTCTAGGGCTGGGGAAGTACTGACAGCAGATTGCGAAGACACTAGGTCAGCTAATGCCAAAGAACAACGTTTTCCATAGGACGACGTTAAAACCGTAACACTACGCAGACAACTGGGTTTGAGATGGCCACTTTCATTACAAAGGAAGTAGGTTACTCCTTGTCCGGCATATAAAACATGAATGCGGTAACCACCAACATTAAGGTGAGTAGAAATATTATTTTAAACACACGTGTCTACAGTTCGAATGCCACTGTAACATCGCAAGCGCTGCTGAGCAGACCAGCCTTCCTGCAGGATATGTCGAATGTTTCCATAAGGAAGCAATACCGCCTTAAGAAATGAGGCGTCCACTTAGGGTGGAAGACTAAACTCTAGGGGGACTGATGACCTTCGCTGTTTAGTCCCCCTTAAACATCCCAACAACCACCACCACTAAACTCTAACCAGAAAATACTCGATCGCCGCGTAAGCGAAAAGGACTGGTTTAACAAACCAACATGAAGTGCAGACGTCACCTGAGAACCAACCTGAGAGAGAAGCCGGTCTACTTGTGGGGATCGTGAAACTTAAAAAAAAAAAAATGCATACAGATCAGAATCGAAATAGGCAGTATCTACCTGATCAGATGCAACCCGAATCGTATCAGAGAACCAATAGTGAATTTATTGAGAGCCCGGTTGCATATGAAGTGCAGTCTTGTCGGAACTGAAACGAACTGCACCCCGACGAGGAATACTCTTGGGAGACTCGACACACATCATTGCGTGAACAGAGAACGCCGCATGCAGAGAACAACCGGCAACGAACTCCGATAGGCAAAACGATGCGACACCGGCCGATGCAGAGAAAGGACTGACTACGGGCAAGACTGACTACAAGCAAGACTGACACACACGGCAAGCGGAAGTTGGAACACCAACAACCTCTTCGCTCGACGCGCAAGGCGAATTTGCAGTTACTAACAAGGGACCTCCCCATCGCACCCCCCTCACATTTTGTTATAAATTGACACAGTGGATAGGTCTTGAAAAACTGAACACAGATCAATCGAGAAAACAGGAAGAAGTTGTGTGGAACTATGAAAAAATAAGCAAAATATACAAACTGAGTAGTGCACGCGTAAGATATGCAACATCAGGGGCATGCTAAACTGAGGAGCGCCGTGGTCATGTGGTCAGAGAGAACAGCTGCGGAACGAGAGGTCCCTGGTTCGAGTCTTCCCTTAAGTGAAAATTTTATTTTCTTAATTTTCGCAAAGTTACGATCTGTCCATTCATTCATTGACGTCTCTGTTCACTGTAATAAGTTTAGTGTCTGTGTTTTGCGACCGCACCGCAAAACCGTGCGATTAGTAGACGGAAGGACGTCCCTCTCCAATAGGAACCGAAAACATTTGATCGCAAGGTCATAAGTCAACCGATTCCTCCACAGGGAAACACGTCTGATATATTCTATACGACACTAGCGACAGCATGTGCGTCACATGACAGGAATATGTTGTCGACCCACGTAACTTGCACACCTGACGAATGGGTAAAAAGATTCTTCTACCTTGCCCGATTTAGGTTTTCTTGTGGATGTGATAATCACTCCCAAAAAAGTGATGAAAACATAAGAGTTTGTCACATAAACTGCAAGAAATGAATGCAACAGTTTCACAGTCGCACAGTTTTCCCTGTTCTCTCTCAAAACATATGTTTTTTACGTTTTCAAATGTTTCCGTGTGTAGACCGCCAAATCCTGCATATGTCCAAGCAAATCTGAACGTGTCCTGGAATTTTGGAGGGCGAAGTTGATTATGTGTGAGTGCCTGAACTTTGATAGTTGTCTGGAAATAAAAAACTAAACTTTTCACTCGAGGGAAGACTTGAACCTAGGTCCTCTCGTTCTGCAACTGCTCACGCTAACCACGGGACCACGGCGCTCGTAAGCTCGAATTCTCCTTGATGTTGACTACGTTGCGCATCGACTACTCAGTTTGTATACTTTGCTTATTTTTTTCATAGTTCCACACAACTTCTTCCTGTTTTCTCGATTGATCTGTGTTCAGTTTTTCAAGGCCTATCCACTGTGCCACCTTATAACTAAATCTGAGGGGGGTGCGATGGGGAGGTTCCCTTGTAAGCAGATGCGCTGACCACTGCGCCATCCAGGCATAGTGGTCATGGCGAACCGTTGAACCGTCCGTGGCTCTTGTTCCCGCCATCATGTATTTGACACCTTGTTTTTAACGTACTTCCACCTCTCTATGTTAATTTAAATTCCTACCGTCACTGAGTTGCTGCCTTGCCTGTCCGAGAACGGCGCTAGCAGCGCGTATCGATATATCCTCCCTCGTAGTATCTTTCCTCGACTGTTATTACTTCCTTGTCGTTGTCTGTCGTAAGGGAGTTCGGGTCGCGAGTTCGGGCTGCCAGTCAGTTGGCACGCGTCTGGAGCGCAGTCCGGACCTGCCAGTCGGGGCGTTGCAATGCGGCACTAGTGCAGTCGGGTTGGGGCAGCAGTGAGGTCTCCGTCGACATGGCTGGCCGGACCGTTGCCGCCACGCATCACTTGAGCTGGGCCACGGTCTTTGTGGATCGTTGGTCGGTCGTCCTACCGGACGACGCGTTTTGGCTCCCCGACCGATCGTTCATGAGTCGGCTGCGTGTGTGAATCGACTCCCGATTTGTCTTCGTGCTTCCTTAGTTACTGCTGGGTATCGTTCATGTCTTCGTGCAGTGTTTGTGAGGTTGTGTGTGTAGTTGGTGTTGATTCCACTGACAATTATTTTAGATGTTGTAGACATTCTGAGTGTGGTGTCACCGCCAGACACCACACTTGCTAGGTGGTAGTTTTAAATCGGCCGCGGTCCATTAGTACATGTCGGACCCGCGTGTCGCCACTGTGTGATCGCAGACCGAGCGCCACCACAAGGCAGGTCTCGAGATACGGACTAGCACTCGCCCCAGTTGTACGGACGACTTTGCTAGCGACGACACTGACGAAGCCTCGCTCATTTGCAGAGCAGATAGTTAGAATAGCCTTCCGCTAAGTCAATGGCTACGACCTAGCAAGGCGCCATTAGTAACATTGCATGTATCTATGGACTCTCACTTATATCGTCAATAGCGATGTACCAAGGATGGATTAAAGTTAAGTATTTCAGATGCTACGTACTTTTCTTTATAGCATTAATTACGTATCCTGTTACAGGCCTATCTCTTGCCTGCGTGAACTAAACGCGTGCCTTTCGGCTACTTCCGTGGCGTGGCTGTCTTGTTACGCCACAACACTGAGGGTAGTCGGTCGGTTGCAGTGGACCAGGGAAGTTATCTCCGCGCGGTGCAGTCGGCTGGGTCCGCTGGCAGTCCCTGCATAGTGTCGGAGCATGTGTGGAGCTGTCCGATCACTACGAGTTTTGAGGTTCACCGACCCAGGACGTCAAGGTTGAGTAGTGGTTTGAAGTATCCAAGCTACATCCATTCGTGTTGTGTGGTTCGTTTCGGTGGTTCGCTGTTGGTGGGTTTTCCTGAGAGCAACACCAAGTGTTTGTGTTGCTGACATTTAGCCGCCATGTGGAGGAATTAACTATATTAGTTGACTACAATTCAAGTGCACAAGCGGAATTTTCTGCGTTGTGGCCGTTAGTGTTCCGGTTACCTACCCTGGGCACGTAATTTCAGGCAATGCCCTTTCCTCACCTGTTGTCGCTGTCCAACACGGTGTGTAGTTTTGACAGCTTAATACGTATACATATCTGATAGTGGATAATCACGCCTGTAACATTTGTGTATGAATTCTCATGTACCTATTGGTGGCAAGCAAGTCGTTTGTCGGTCGGTCCGTGGCTGTCCCTTGGTTGGGTTCCGACGGATCAAGTGTAGTTGGGCTCACCACCTGTCTCACCTAAGTGAACGAGGGCAGACCGACTCCCTGGAGGCTTCTGAGTGCCGTTGTCTCTATTGTCTTTCTCACAGGTGTTTAATTGTCTGTTTATAATCTATCATAGCCAACGATTAAAAAAATTCGTGGTTTTACTGTATTTTATTTTTTCTTTTAGTCTGGTCTCAGCTACTTAAAACCTAAGACTTATGGTTATATTATTTAAAATTTTGGAAAATTAGTTGTGGGCCTTCAGCCTTGGAAACTTATTCTTAAAATTACCTTTCAAGCTTAAACATTGCGGGCTTCTGCCTTTGAAAGGTTATGGTAATTTATTTTAAAATCTTGAAAATTTTATTGTGAGTATTCATCCGTTTGTAATGCATCTTGTTTGTATTTGTCTATACACCCTTGCCTTGTGGCTTTCAGCCTAGCTGTGAAATATATATAATTTAATTTTTTTTATTTTTAATTGTTATTGCGTGTTTTCGGTCACTTGAAAATTTACCTTGTTGATTTTTGAGATTTCTTGTTTGAAGACCTTCAGCCGTGAAAGATTTGGAATTTGAAACTCGTAGTTCTAAAACCTCGGCTATGTGCCACTTGGTTGTAAATGTCTTATTAAATTACAATAAATTACAATTTAATGGTGAAAGTGACCCCAACCTTATTGGGCCCTTTCCACAATCCTAATCACCTGTTCTGCCCAGCGGGTTTAGCAGGGGTTTCAACTGTATCGAACGGATGGACGAGCACAGGTATGGAGATAACCTCATGAATCCATGGCATTCTCTAGCGCGCCTCCTGTCAGACCCAAATTCTCAACTTATCCACAGACTACCGCCGCAGTGATCCTTGCCCATTATTATCATCATTCGTGGCATTTCGCTGACTCCACGAAGAGCTCAATTCTGTGGGCATCCGCACGGAAGTGATCATTGGCCGTCCTCGCCTTAAATGTATATGTGGTGTCTGTTCTTTCTGATATGCCTTAATTAAATGTGTGATGTCTGTTCTCTCAGACATGTATAATATATAATTAAGGCGAGAGCAGCCAATGATCCCTTCACTGTGGATGCTCACCATGCCAGAACTCTTAGGGAAATCGGCAAAATTCCTCGAATAATGAGAATAATCGGGCCGAACCCGGTGGCCGAGCGGTTCTAAGCGCTTCAGTCCGGAACCACGTTGCTACTATGGACGCAGGTTCTAATCCTGCCTCGGGCATGGATGTGTGTGATGTCCTTAGGTCTAGGGGACTGATGACCTCAGATGTTCAGTCCCATAGTGCTTAGAGTCATTTGAACCATTTTTTAGGGTAATCGGCAAGGGGCCCTATATCAGTGGCGTGTGAGTAAGTTAGGGATTTTGGTCTGACGGGAGGCGTGCTAGAGCAATCCGTGCAGTTGCGACGACCAATGTATCCAGATGGCGCTGAGGTCAGCACAACTGCCTAGTAAACAGGAGACGCGGGTTCGAATGTCTCTTGATTCGTAGTGGCTGCTGGATCAGAATCGTGTCTGTTCTGTAGGACATGTTTAAAAGAACCGACACCACATAAATAGTATTAGACTATCAACTTTGGAGCGTATCTGTTCCTTGTCCTTTCAATTCTTCTTCTGCCTACCAGGTGATAATGCCTTTGTAAGGTAGTCTGCCAGTGTTTATTCTGTCGAGATATTCATTACACTTTCATCTGTTGTACACAGTTCTTTTTCTTTCGTTAAATATATGTGTTCACTTCCTATTGTTACTGCTTCATAATCTGAGCACTCTGGCAGAATCTTTCAGAGTCCAAAGATATCTCATTTCAGTTCCTAGGTCTTATGTTCTTGTCGGTTGTAAATGACGCACAACTCCGTAGAGAAGTGTGAGGATGGCGATTTCTTTATCAGAGTTCCTTGGGGATATTTTTTGTTTCTTGTTCCTAAAGTACCTGTTTATTTTTTCACACAGGTTTCCAAATTTTGCTATTTCCTGCCACATTCATGTACGATCACATCCCAAATAATTATAATGATAGGGCTGTTCAACTAGTGTATTGTTCACCACCATTTTTATTCTTGTGGTTTCACGTGTTACAAAAGCCACTGTTCCAGTTTTCATGATGGACTCTCTCCGTCCTAACAGGCCATGAAGGCCCAACGGTTCCGACCGGCCGCCGTGTCATCCTCAGCCCACAGGCGTCACTGGATGTGGATTTGGAGAGGCATGTTGTCAGCACACCGCTCTCACGGCCGTATGTCAGCTTACGAGATCGGTGCCGCTACATTTCAATCAAGTAGCTCCTCAGTTTGCCTCACGGGGGCTGATTACATCCCGCTTACCAACAGCGATAGTCAGACCATATCTGATGGGAACTGGTCTTACTACTGTGGAAAGGCCGTTGGCCTAGTTTTCTTTGTGCATATATGCATATTGTAGTCAATGGCTATTTTTCTTACAAGGGAAATTCGTTTTTGTATGTCATTCTCTCTATTTCTCATCTCTCTCTCTGCTTTCTCTATTATACTCAGTAATTTTCATCTATTCAATTTGTTAAAAGATTTCTACAGATCAATAAATGCTTAGTGGATCTCTGTGAATTCTCTTCCTTATGTCATTCAATGGCAGGTTCCATCACAAATACTATGTCTGTTGACACTCTTCCTTTATGGAAGCCAATTTGTTCTTTACTTAGTGAACATTCTGACATTAATTTTGATCTGTTGTTGAAGATTCTAGTGTAAATTTAGTACGCTGCATCATGTTTCTTTAATTCTAACAACCACGTCTCCCTCGATTGTTGAACAACGTTATAAATTTGTCTGTTGTCGTGTCATAAGCATAACATTTTTCTTCCAACATATTTTGAACTCATTTACTACTGTCACATGGAGATAAATTAACCGTATTTTTAGAGATCGTTGCCTTTGCGCGTAGGTTTCCCATTTCTCAGGGTAAATCCGTCAAATTTTATATGTATAAATCGTCCAAAACTCGAACATCTGTATATTGCGATTTCGTATTTTCTGTCTGCCTGTGTGCATACCAAAAGGGTTTGTTGTCTTCTATTCATTGCCGCTGTCTTATGTTATTATCTTTACTGTTTCTCTTTCTGCTTTATTAATTATTTTCACTGTCTTATACACTAGTACTTGTCTTCTGGGGATGTCTTCTCCGATTATACTATACTTATAGGCCGTTACCAGATTCTGGGTGTGCATCTGTTACTGCCTTTTTGGCAAATGTTTCTTATCTGGTGAAAAATCTCTTGACTTTCTTGAGTTAGATTCTTAAGATAATCAAATTAAGTCTGATGATTGAGCTTCATTATCGCTTCAAGGTGTCCACATTTCGAGTTAACATTGTATCTTTTTGTTCTTCTGCAGTGCTTCATCAACAGCCAAAGTACGGCAAAGACGCATCAACTGAAAAAACAGTAAATGGCATTTATATGAATTTTCTTCGCAGAATCCCAAAGAAACAGTAAATGGCATTTTTGTGAATTCTCTTAGCAACTTCACATTTTCGTTTAAAGTTTGCTTCCCCACTGTTCCCACTAATTCCGATATGTGAGTATTTGTCTCTATAGCATTAAGGTTTCCCAAAAGTATTATTTGGTGCTTATTGTTATTTTTATATTCATATTAATACACACTGCTTGACAATTGTTAAGGAACAGAGATATTGTTGTGCAGGAAAAATCACAGACAATGGTGGACGACATGAAACACTACACATACATAACGGAAGTGAAGTGGTTTATAACTAAAAATGTAACAGATTTCATCATAACAAGAAGCAGGATAACAGACATAAATATTGTCCATGTTTTTCACAGCTCGTACTCCCAACACAAAGGTCGATATAGGACTCTTAATAACGAATACTCTCTCCTTGGGACTGGTGGACATCCTGCACCTGTCATTCAACCTGGCTATTAAAATGTTCAGGAGTCTGTGGTGTCACCGCAGACACCACACTTGCTAGGTGGTAGCCTCTAAATCGGCCGCGGTCCGCTAGTATACGTCGGACCTGCGTGTCGCCACTATCAGTAATTGCAGACCGAGCGCCGCCACACGGCAGGTCTAGAGAGACTTCCTAGCACTCGCCCCAGTTGTACAACCGACTTTGCTAGCGATGGTTATAACAGACAAAATATGCTCTAATTTGCCGAGACGATAGTTTAGCACAGCCTTCAGCTACATCATTTGCTACAATCTAGCAAGGCGCCATATTCAGTTACTATTGATATTGTGAATCATGTACCGTCAAGAGCGACGTTCATCATTAATGGATTAAAGTTAAGTATTCCACCAGCTACGTCCGTTTTTCTAAATTCTAATTTCCTTGTCCTGTTCCAGACCTCACGCCAGCCTGCGTGAGCTAAAACGCGTGCATTTTGGCCTCCTCTAGTAACACGGTGTTGTCTCTCCTGCCAACCACAGCATTGGCGACGAGGCAAAACCGCGTTCTTATCGATATTACCCTGATTTACTTGTGTAATGGCTTCGCCACAATCTCCAGATATACTGTCCGAATTTAATCGCTTACAGAATCAGCAGACGCAGGCCTTACTGGATGCCCTTGGACAGCTCGTCCAGGGTCAACGTGTGATGCAAAACGATGCGGCAGCAGCCGCTCCACCGCCAACGCAGCCACAACATGCAGTTGCACCAACTTTTCGACCTTTTGATGCTGCACTGGAAAGCTGGACGGAGTGGTCACGCCAATCTGGATTCCATCTCGCCGCCTACAGAATTCAAGGTAACGAGCGGCAGCCTTTTTTGTTATCATCAGTTGGGGTGAACACGTACCGTGTGATAGTCAAATTATTTCCCCGACGCGACGTAGCAACTCTGTCCTACGAAGAAATTTTGTCTGCATTAGATGCCTATTTGAAAGAATCAGTCAATGTCGTTGCAAAACGGTATACCTTCTTTCGTACAAAACGTACGGCAGGTCAGACTAATCGGGAGTGGGTTGCCACCTTGCAAGGCCTTACTAGGGATTGTGCTTTTGAGTGTCAATGTGGACTCCCTTATTCAGATACTATGTTACGTGATGCAATTGCACAGAACGTTTCTGATGTTCGCATAAGGGAACAGATTTTGAAACTAGTCAATCCCTCCCTTAAACAAGTGATGGACATATTGGATCGGCAGGACACACTTGACTTTGCTCAGGAATCATTTGAAACTTCACCAGCCATGTGTCAGGTTAACCGGCCCGCCGGGCGAGCTGCACGGAGCCGTAAACAGCCCTCGCACCCGGCCGCGCCGCTGCCGCCAGGCTCTCAGCCACGTGTGCCGCGCCGGCAAGCAAATGCAGTGCTAAAATCATGCCCGCGGTGCACTACTAGACATTCGCGTGAGAATTGCCCCTCACGCCAAGCTATTTGCTTTTTCTGTAATAAAAAAGGACATGTTCAGAGTGTTTCCCAGAAAAAGCTCAGATCGGAAACTCACAACCATTCCAGGCCCTCTGCTTCGCGCCAGAATCGGCATCGAACCAAGGTTACTCAGGCTTGTGAAACTTCGCCCATGGAAATTAATGTCATTCATTCCACTCTGGTCAGTGCCACTCTCTTTAACAGTGACTGTGTTCGTCCCACAAAAAGTGCGCGTCGACGTCGCCGGAAATCCTGTCAAGTCGCAAGTGATTATGTACCAGTGTCAGTTCACATTGCACGAGACAGTCGCTCTTGTCGTCAGCAGGACAATAAACTTTTTGTGGACTTGGACATTAACAGCAAAGTGATACCATTCCAGCTCGATACCTGAGCTGCAGTTTCACTGATCAGTCAAGACACTTACAAACTGCTGGGCACACCTCCGTTGAGTAATGCAAATGTTAAGTTAACTAGCTATTCAGATCAAGAGATCCCTGTGTTAGGACAGTGCAGTCTTCTTACAACATACAAAGGAGAAACAAAACTTGAATCATTTTACATCCTTCGTTCTTCTTCTGCAGTGAACTTGTTTGGTTTCGATTTATTTCAGTTGTTTAACTTGTCTATAGTAAATCAGGTCCTATGAGTGAACCAGACTGTGCCTTCCGACAGTGTTTCTCGTCTATGTGAAGAATTTGCAGACATTTTTGCACCGGTCATTGGTTGCACTAAGAACTATAAAGCACATTTGGAACTGAAAGTAAACGCGCAACCGAAATTTTTCAGAGCGCAAAATGTTCCCCACGCATTGCGTGATGAGGTCGCAAAAACATTACATGATTTGGAATCACAAGGTGTAATTGAACGTGTGCAGGCTTCTCTCTGGGCATCACCCTTAGTAATTTTGCCAAAACCTTCGGGAAAATTGAGACTTTGTGTGGACTTCAAGGCAACAGTGAATCCACAACTAATGATTGCAACTTTTCCTTTACCCCACCCGGAAGATCTTTTTGACAAGTTGTGCCTGGGTAAATATTTTTCGAAGTTGGACCTCGCAGATGCGTACTTGCAAACACCAGTGGACGAAGAATCCCATCGCGTCTTGGTGGTTAACACGCATCTTGGTTTGTACCGATTCAAACGACTGCCATTCGGGTGTGCATCCGCCCCTGCATTGTTTCAGCAATATCTACAAACTGTTTGTGCGTCGGTCCCTACTGCAGCAAACTATCTGGACGATATTGTGATCTCCGGAAAGACGGAAGAAGAACATTTAGCCAATCTCAGAACATTATTTCAGGTCTTGCGACAAAATGGTCTTCGCTTGCGGAAGGACAAACGTGTGTTTTTTTTCTCGTGATTTGCCATACCTGGGACATGTACTCAATGCCCAAGGCATCATCACAGTCCCACGCACCTTCGTGCCATACAAGACTTGCCTTCGCCGCAGAATTTGAAGCAGATACAGAGTGTGTTGGGAAAAATAAATTACTATAACAGATATGTGCCACATGCCTCTTCCATTTCAGCTCCACTTCATCGCTTACGCCGTAAAGGTGTTCCGTTCATCTGGACGACGGAATGCGAACGCGCCTTTCGCCAGTTGAAATCGGTGTTGCTTTCCAATACTTGCCTTACGCCATTCGATCCCCAGGAGCCCCTTTTGTTGATGGTGGATGCTTGCGCACAAAGATGGATCGCACGATTGCTCTATTGCCATTGCGACCAAATTGCTCTCGTCTGCGCCAAGAAATTATTCACAGATCGAGAAAGAAGCATTGGCTCTCGTATTTGGTGTTACAAAGTTTCATGATTTCTTGTATGGTCGTCATTTTACCATCATCACAGACCACAAACCTTTGACATCGCATTTTCATCCGAACAAGCCTGTACCTCCGCGTACAGCGCAGAAATTCATTCGCTGGTCTATTTTCCTCTCGCAGTACCGCTACGATATCTTGTATCGGTCCACTGCTAAGCACGGAAACGCCGATGCGTTGTACCGTTTGCCTGTTGCTGAGGATCAAGCATTCGATTCCTCCGAACTTGCTTCCATGTTCATTGATTCGGAAACCGATGACGTTGTCGAATCGTTTCCGATTGATTTTCATCGTGTAGCTACAGCCACAGCTGCTGACCCTGTCCTTGCTACCGTTTTGCGTTTAGTTGCTAGGCAATGGCCTTTGTCAAAGTCTCAGATTGAGGATCCGTTGGTTCGCCGATTTTTTGCTCACAAGGAGAGACTTTTTGTACAGCGTGATTTTTTGATGTTGCGTTCTGATAATGATCAGTCCAGGGTCGTGGTCCCACGTTCGTTACAGTCCTCTGTCTTACAGCATCTCCACCAAGAACATTGGGGTACAGTGAGAACGAAACAACTTGCTCGTCAGCACTGTACTTGGTTCGGAATCGATGCCGCGATTACGAATATGTGCTTTTCTTGCATGGTGTGTGCCGAACAACAATCAGCACCACCGCGGAAATTCTTTGCATGGCCAAAAGCCACTTCCCCTTGGCAACGCTTACACATCGATTTTGCTGGTCCATTCTGGAATGCTCAATGGTTGGTTGTGGTAGATTCATTCAGTAATTTTCCTTTTGTTGTCCAGATGTCTTCCACGACGTCATCTGCCACCATCCAAGCGTTATCTGCTATCTTTTGCATTGAAGGTCTTCCACAGACTATTGTTTCCGACAATGGCCCACAATTCATGTCCGCAGAATTTCAGTCATTCTGCAAGGCCAATGGTATTCAACATCTGACGTCCGCGCCGTTTTCGCCACAGTCAAACGGTGCCGCTGAACGATTGGTCAGGACCTTCAAGTCACAGATGTTGAAAGAGTCGCATTCTCGGGAGGACGCGTTATTGCTCTTTTTGTCCTCGTATCGCTCTCAGCCCCGAGATGGTCGCTCGCCGGCTGAGTTGCTCCACGGTCGTCATCATCGAATCTTGATGTCTTTGCTACATCCGCCGCAACAGGTTCCTGTGCAGCGCGGCAGACACCTGCTTTTGATTCCAGGCGACGTTGTCTACTATCGCCACTATCGAGGTTCACGGCGTTGGCTCGAACGGCACATTCTTCGCTGCCTCGGCCGCGCTAAGTATCTGGTTTTGGGGGCCTCTGGTGAGGTGCGTCGGCATCTCAACCAGCTGCGCCTCTGTCGTCGCGCGGGTTCTGCCGCTCGCCGTCTGCTTTCAGCGACGGTGCCGTCCGGTCAGCGCCCTGGAGACTCATCTACTGGCTCGCCTCAGCCCCAGGTGTTACCGACGCTGCCTTCCATTTGGCCCCATGGCGACGCGCCGTCGCCACCGCCGCTGCCGCCTGTTCTCCCGCCGGCGACGCCCGCAGTGGTCGCGTCGCTGCAACCGCCGGGCGCCTCCCTGGGTCACACGCTGCCGATCGCTTCCCGTGACCAGTTGTCCTCCGACATGGAACTCTTGCCCGCTCCGGACCATATGTCGCCTTCGCCTGTCGGATGTCCCGGCTCGATGGAGGTCGACCCTTCGGCCCCTCCTGTCTCTCTGCGGGCGCATACACCGCATGTTGGCGTGCACCTTGGAGCAGGTTTACAGGCGTTTCCTAGCTCCTCGCGGCCCGAATGGCAGGGTGCGGGTGGCACAGCCTCGCCTGTTGTTAGGCTCCCCACCTCGTCGCATACGTCAACATGGGGTCCTCTCCGCGGCGGGCGGAAGCCTTATGCCACAACAGTACGCCGATTTGCGGGGGAGGAATGTGGTGTCACCGCTAGACACCACACTCGATAGGTGGTAGCCTTTAAATCGGCTGCGGTCCGTTAGTATACGTCGGACCCGCGTGTCGCCACTATCAGTGATTGCAGACCGAGCACCACCACACGGCAGGTCTAGAGAGACTTCCTAGCACTCGCCCCAGTTGTACAACCGACTTTGCTAGCGGTGGTTCACTGACAAAATATGCTCTCATTTGCCGAGACGATAGTTTAGCATAGCCTTCAGCTACGTCATTTGCTACGACCTAGCAAGGCGCCATCTTAAGTTACTATTGATATTGTGAATCATGTACCGTCAAGAGCGACGTTCATCATTAATGGATTAAAGTTAAGTATTCCACCAGCTACGTCCGTTTTTCTAAATTCTAATTTCCTTGTCCTGTTCCAGACCTCACGCCATCCTGCGAGAGCCAAATCGCGTGCAATTCGGCCTCCTCTAGTAACACGGTGTTGGCTCTCCTCTCAACCACAACAGAGTCCTTGAGGGATATTGATCCAATCCTCTTCCAAGGTGATTTTCAGTTCTTCCCCTTTCCAGGAAGGGGTATTCGTAGAGAACCACGCCTGCTCTGTAGGGTTTCGGTCCAGGGCATACGCAGGACATTCGAAACGTTACATATCTTGATCGTCTTGTGTGTCTGAGTGTCTGAGACCTCTGCGGTCCTGTATGGGAGAGCATTGTCGTGCATAATCAGAAATTCACGACTTACGTACCCCTAAATAGGCGAACATGATCCGTAATAATCTCCCTGCAATATCGCTGAACTGTAACGGTTGTTGTTGTTGTAGTCTTCAGTCCTGAGACCGGTTTGTTGCAGCTCTCCATGCTACTCTATCCTGTGCAAGCTTTTTCATCTCCCAGTACCTACTGCAACCTACATCCTTCTGAATCTGCTTAGTGTGTTCGTCTCTTGGTCTCCCTCTACGATTATTACCCTCCACGCTGCCCTCCATTACTAAATTGGTGATCCCTTCATGCCTCAGAACATGTCCTACCAACCAATCCCTTCTTCTGGTCAAGTTGTGCCACAAACTTCTCTTCTCCCCAATCCTATTCAATACTTCCTCATTAGTTATGTGATCTACCCATCAAATCTTCAGCATTCTTCTGTAGCACCACATTTCGAAAGCTTCTATTCTCTTCTTGTCCAAACTATTTATCGTCCATGTTTCACTTCCATACATGGCTACACTCCATACAAATACTTTCAGAAATGACTTCCTGACACTTATATCTATACTTGATGTTAACAAATATCTCTTCTTCAGAAACACTTTCCTTGCCATTGCCGGTATACATTTTATATCCTCTCTACTTCGACCTTCATCAGTTATTTTACTCCCCAAATAGCAAAACTAATTTACTACTTTAAGTGTCTCATTTCCTAATCTAATTCCCTCAGCATCACCCGACTTAATTAGACTACATTCCATTATCCTTGTTTTGCTTTTGTTGATGTTCATCTTATATCCTTCTTTCAAGACACTGTCCATTCCATTCAACTGCTCTTCGAAGTCCTTTGCTGTCTCTGACAGAATTACAATGTCATCGGCGAACCTCAAAGTTTTTATTTCTTCTCCATGAATTTTAATACCTACTCCGAAATTTTCTTTTGTTTCCTTTACTGCCTGCTCAATATACAGATTGAACAACATCGGGGAGAGACTACAACCCTGTCTTACTCCCTTCCCAACCACTGCTTCCCTTTCATGTCCCTCGACTCTTATAACTGACATCTGGTTTCTGTACAAATTGTAAATAGCCTTTCGCTCCCTGTATTTTACCCCTGCCAACTTTAGAATTTGAAAGAGAGTATTCCAGTCAACATTGTCAAAAGCTTTCTCTAAGTCTACAAATGCTAGAAGCGTAGGTTTGCCTTTCCTTAATCTTTCTTCTAAGTTAAGTCGTAAGGTCAGTATTGCCTTACGTATTCCAGTGTTTCTACGGAATCCAAACTGATCTTCCTCGATGTTGGCTTCTACTTGCTTTTCCATTCGTCTATAAAGAATTCGTGTCAGTATTTTGCAGCTGTGACTTATTAAACTGATAGTTCGGTAATTTTCACATCTGTCAACACCTGCTTTCTTTGGGATTGGAATTATTATATTCTTCTTGAAGTCTGAGGGTATTTCGCCTGTTTCATACATCTTGCTCACCAGACGGTAGAGGTTTGTCAGGACTGGCCCTCCCAAGACCGTCAGCAGTTCCAATCGAATGTAGTCTACTCCGGGGGCCTTGTTTCGACTCAGCTCTTTCAGTGCTCTGTCAAACTCTTCACGCAACTGTAACGGTACTGCGTGCAAATATACGCCACAGTGTTCAGCCATTGTACATGATGCATGCCCACGCCATGATGCCTAGGCCATACCCATGACGTTCGTCAGAATTCCATAGTTTGTAACGTGTTCCTTGTGTTCCGCTCTCTCTCCACACTCACTAGTACCCAGAGTCTTGTACCACAGTGAAGGATTCGTTGGAGAATATGACTCTGGACCACTTTTCCTGACTCCAACCAACAGGCTGTCTACACCAACGAACTCTTTCTAGACGATGGAGTGTTGCAGTGAGATGCATTTAACAGGCTTCTGAGCATACAAAAAAGCCTGATTCAATCGCCGTGAAATGGGTCTGGTAGCGGTTGAGAGGTCTGCAGCGATCTGCCTAGGGCTGGGGTGTCTGCTCCTTTTTCGCCACTAGGGCTACGGATCGATCCTCTTGTGGTGTAACGCTCCGACTATGACCACCGGCGTGGTTTGGCATGGCATTTCCAAATTCAGGCATCTCTTTCTATCGTAAAATGAATCTTTAGGCCACAACCATTACTGTGGTCACTATAGCGACACTTGGACTGGCTTCAAGCCTTCCAATTGTTCGTCCAAGGTCGTAAGTACAGAAATCATGCCTTGCAGATGTCTCTATACCATACGGAATTTCGCACTACTCTGGTTTCACACCAGTTTTCGTCAAACACTGAACTGCATGAACAGTTTAGTGTATACAGGGCGTTAGTAAATATGTTTTCCTGCGGTTAACACGCCTCCAACCCCCTCCACCCTCCCCCTTCTACATTTCCTTTTTCTTTTATTAGTCTGGTGTTCCTTACGTTTCGTAGAAATTATCGGTTGTTCCGTTGCAGTTAGCCGTTGTTACTTAGCAAGTGTCAGTTGATCCTTAGCAATGGTCGAGCAGTGTAGTAACTCTTGGAAGGTGTCATATAAACTTTCCGTCTTCACTCGTATAAACAGCAATAACCGCCGGTTTTGTTCTTGCGACTTAGATAGTCAACATTATGATTCCGTCACAAACATGGTTATATTCTTTTATTTTCTATCCCCAGTTGTTATAGGTGTTAAGTGGCAACACCTTTTTGGCTCTCTCTTGTGGAACTAATCTAGTGTAGAACATCAGATAGTCGCCTATATATGTCACTTGTAATATCTTACATCTTTCATTAGTTGCAGTGATGTCTGTTCTAATATTTTTTTAAAAGTTTACTAATTTCTCCTCTTTACTTGCTTATTCACTTAAGTCCACAAGTGGCCATTTTCATTTTTCTTGGGATCCATTTTCCCTTGTCCCTCATCGGAGCTGCGTCCGTCCTATGTGAATTCTTCGAAGTCCGAGCCTTGTTTATGAATTTGCAGTGAGTAAATGTCCACTGGCCAAGAGGACTGTGCAGGGTGAGTCTGAGGGTGGGGACGCCACCTCGAGGCCTCCAGACCTGCCCGTCTTCTGTCAGGGTTGACTCCTTTAGCGTAAGTGCCCCAGTTTTAAGGTGTCGGGGATTCGCATGTCACCCCCTCCAGTTAGTTACACCCATTCGTAGTAATGGGGACCATAGCAGGTTGGCTAACTTTTTCTGCTTGCCGGCCGCGGTGGTCTAGCGGTTCAGGCGCGCTCAGTCCGGAACCGCGCGACTGCTACGGTCGCAGGTTCGAATCCTGCCTCGGGCATGGATGTGTGTGATATCCTTAGGTTAGTTAGGTTTAAGTAGTTCTAAGTTCTAGGGGACTGATGACCACAGATGTTAAGTCCCATAGTGCTCAGAGCCATTGGAACCATTTTTTTTTCTGCTTGATCTTTACTGACTTCTATTTTGAATGTTTGCACTAATATTTTTATGTGGAAACATTGGTACATTGTTTCAGCACCCTTGCAGCTAAGTGAATATGGCGTCTCACTGACTGTCTATTCATAAAAAATATTTACTTTAATAATACCACTTCGGGCAACCTAAAATGCGCACGAGGTATTTTAGCCCACAAGCTGGAGTATGTTGGCTCATACGATTTTATCATCTAATTAGTTACTACATTGGTTATTTAATTGAAAATACATCGACTTCAGTAAACAGCGTTTACTTTAACGGAAATACCCACAGCTTCGTGACAAAACTACCATCATTATTTGTGTTACCTTCATTATAACAATTGTTTGACAGAAAAGCATGTCCAGAACTTTTGTTAGTCTTCGCCTGATTGTACAACAGGAGCTAACTGTTCAGACATTCATAAAAAGTCCTTTCACGTCATTTTTCACACATGAAAGACGTGTCCACCGCCTGTAACTTGTACACTAAATCCAATAATCACATGGACTGGTGTCAGAAAATGGTTTAAGACGGCTGAGAAACAGGGCATCCTCATCGTCTTCATCCTGAAGAACTTTCTTACGAATACCTACTTTCTTCCTGCCCCGTATTTAAGGAGCTTTATCATGACCACCACCACTTTTAAGCAGAGTATCAGTATTTCTCTTTAAAGTATTTTACTTTCTCTCTTTGGAGGCGTGTTGTTCGCGCTGTAATGCTTCTTTCACTGGAGTATCTGTCAGTATTGCTGAAGTTTTTCTTGCTGCCTTTTTTCTTAGTTGCGACATGTCAGATGTCGTTGAAGTTTTTCTCTCTGTCTTTCCTCTCGGTTGCGGCTTCTCAAATGTCCCGACTTCCTCAGGCGTTGGTGAGCACCACCGTTCACTCAATATGACGTTTAACTTAACAGGCATTGTTACTGACAAAACAGGGCAACCAATGTGTTCCTGAACAATTGAAGGGTCAGCTTCAGCAATTAAACGACAACCAACAGCATAGTATCAAGTCTATCTGTTATGTACGAAATCAGAAAGTTATTGAAACTTCCTGGCAGATTAAAACTGTGCGCCCGACCGAGACTCGAACTCGGGACCTTTGCCTTTCGTGGGCAAGTGCTCTAGCAGCTGAGCTACCGAAGCACGACTCACGCCCGGTACTCACAGCTTTACTTCCGCCAGTATCTCGTCTCCCACCTTCCAAACTTTACAGAAGCTCTCCTGCGAACCTTGCCGAACTAGCACTCCTGAAAGAGGGGATATTGCGGAGACATGGCTTAGCCACAGACTGGGGGATGCTTCCAGAATGAGATTTTCACTCTGCAGCGGAGTGTGCGCTGATATGAAACTTCCTATCAGATTATAACTGTGTGCCAGACCGAGACTCGAACTCGGGACCTTTGCCTTTCGCCGGCAAGTGCTCTACCAGCTGAGCTACCGAAGCACTACTCACGCCCGGTATTCACAGCTTTACTTCTGCCAGTATCTCGTCTCCCACCTTCCAAACTTTACAGAAGCTCTCGCAGGAGCGAAAGCTACCACTACATGTTACTAGAGGCGGACGCGCCGGTAAAAAAGGACTGTGAGACTGCTGTGACGTCAGCAGAGAAGTAGTAACACCAGAATGGGACGGTCAATAGAGCCCAGTGTCTTCGATCGTGGACGTCACCTGATTATCAGATTCAGGTGGGAAATTTCAACCTTTCTAAGCTGCCCAATTCAACTGTTGATGATGTCACTGCGAAGTGGAAACGCGAGGTAATACGAAGACCAGACAGAATTCATGTACTGACGGAGAGGAGCCATCGAACATGCCGTCTGCAGTTCGTGGTCTAGTAGCTAGCGTTGCTGCCTCGGTATCACGGGGTCCCGCTTTCAATTCCCGACCGGGTTGTGGATTTTCTCTGCCCGGGGACTGGGTGTTGTGTTGTCCTAATCATTTCATCATCATCCTCATCATACGTGACTCTGGCTCCATTGGTCTATGAAAAAAGTTGGACTATGAAAAAATTGGGACTTTATGTGGGTGCTGACGACTGCTGAGTTGAGCACCCCACAAGCCAAACATCATCATCACCGAACATGCCGAAGGAGGTTTAAATAATCTGATGAAATCAGCGGAAAAAATCACTCGCGAGTTACAAGGCGGTGCCAGCAGTCCCGTTACCACAGTGACTGTGCATAGGGAGTTAGAGAGAATGTGGCGTAATGGACGAGTATCTCTTCCTAAGACACACATCTCTGTATTTATTGGTGAGCAATGTGGTGGTGTAAACAACAACATCACATAGCAGTGGATGACTGGGACGAATTAATTTGAGTGGCAGGTCACGCATTATCTCATCGCAGTCCGATGGAAGGGTTTGCGTTACGGGGATGCCTGGAGAACCTCACCTACCATCATGTGTAGTGCAACACAGAAGTACGGAGGAAATTGTGTTACGGTATTTGGGTGTCTCTCATGGTTATGGCGCAGTCCCCGTATTACAATTAAGAAACCGGTAAACGCGGGAGGACTTGAATACATTTTACGTCAATGTGTATATCTTACACTGGAGGAACAGTTCAGAAACGATAACCGGTAATGTCAGCGTGACACTGCACCCTGCCTCTGCGAGGCAATGGTTCGTGGACAATAATATTCCCGACGTGGACTGGCATGCCCAGAGCATAACTTGCACCCAATGGAAACCGTTAGCGTGAGTTGGAACGTCGACTTCGCTTCAGAGCCCAGTGTTCAACTACCTTATCTTCTCTAGTTCCGTATCTTGACGAAAAACGGGCTACAATTCAACCACAGACATTCACATACCTTTTTAGGAGCGTCACCAGCAGAGAACAAACTTTCATAGAGGTGAAGGGTGGGTACACCCCATGTAAGTGTGGGCACACCCTATATCAATGACCGCAGCTAGATATCAACACACTTCTCATGAGATGGAGTACACTATGTGATCAAAAGAATCCGGTCACCTGGCTGAAGATGACTTGAAAGTCCGTGGTGTCTCCATTGGTACTGCTAGAATTCACTATGGATTTGGCCCACCCTTAGTCTTGATGACAGCTTCCACTCTCGCAGGCATACGTTCAGTCAGGTTCTGGAAGGTTTCCTGGGGAGTGACAGCCCTTTCTTCATGGAGTGCTGCACTAAGGAGAGGTATCGATGTCGGTAGGTAAGGCCTGGCACGAAGTCGGCGTTCTAAAACATTTAGGTCAGGACTCTGTGCGGGATAGTCCATTACAGGGATGTTATTGTCGTGTAACGTCTTAAATGATAATGGTGTCCTCTTGGGTAAAATATTCCGGAGGTAAAATAGTCCCACATTCGGATCTGCGGGCGGTGACTACTCAAGAGGACGTCGTTATCAGGAGAAAGAAAAATAGCGTTCTACGAATCGGAGCGTGGAATGTCAGAACCCTTAATCGGGCAGGTAGGTTAGAATATTTGAAAAGGGAAATGGATAGGTTAAAGTTATAGCGGGAAATAGTGAAGTTCGGTGGCAGGAGGAACAAGACTTTTGGTCAGGAGAATACAGGGTTATAAATACAGAATCAAATAGGGGTAATGCAGGATTAAGTTTAATAATGAATAAAAAAGTAGGAGTGCGGGTAAGCTACTACAAACAGCATAGTGACCGCATTGTCACCAAGATAGACACAAAGCCCACGCCTACTGCAGTTGTACAAGTTTATATGCAACGAGCTCTGCAGATGACGAAGAAATTGATGAAGTGTATGATGATCTAAAAGAAATTATTCAGCTAGTGAAGGGAGACGAAAATTTAATAGTCATGGAAGTCTGGAACTCGACAGTAGGAAAAGGAAGAGAAGGAAACGGAGTAGGTGAATATGGATTGGGGCTAAGAATTGAAAGAGGAAGCCGCCTGGTAGAATTTTGCACAGAGCATAACTTAATCATCGCTAACACTTGGTTCAAGAATCATGAAAGAAGGCTGTGTACATGGAAGAAACCTGGAGATACTAGAAGGTTTCAGATAGATTATATAATGGTAAAGCAGAGATTTAGGAACCAGGTTTTAAATTGTAAGACATTTCCAGGGACAGATGTGGACTCTGACCACAATCTATTAGTTATAAACTGTAGATTAAAACTGAAGAAACTGCAAAAAGGTGGGAATTTAAGGAGATGGGATCTGGATAAACTGACTAAACGAGATGTTGTACAGAGTTTCAGGGAGAGCATTAGGGAACAATTGACAGGAATGGGGTAAAGAAGTACAGTAGAAGAACAATGGATAGCTCTGAGGGATGAAGTACTGAAGGCAGCAGAGGATCAAGTAGATTAAAAAGACAAGGGCTAGTAGAAATCCTTGGGTAACAGAAGAGATACTGAATTTAATTGATGAAAGGAGAAAATACAAAATTGCAGTAAGTGAAACAGGCAAAAAGGAATACAAACGTCTCAAAGATGAGATCGACAGGAAGTGCAAAATGGCTAAGCAGGAATGGCTAGGGGACAAATGTAAGGATGTAGGGGCTTATCTCACGAGAGGTAAGATAGATACTGCCTACAGAAAAATTAAAGAGACCTTTGGAGAAAAGAGAACCGCTTGCATGAATATCAAAAGCTCATATGGAAACCCAATTCTAAGCAAAGAAGGGAAAGCAGAGAGGTGGAAGGAGTATATAGAGGGGCTATACAGGGGCGATGTTCTTGAGGACAATATTATGGAAATGGAAGAGGAGGTAGATGAAGATGAAATGGGAGATATGATACTGCGTGAAGAATTTGATAGAGCACTGAAAGGCCTAAGTCGAAACAAGGCCCCGGGAGTAGACAACATTCCATTAGAACTACTGACAGCCTTGGGAGAGCCAGTCCTGACAAAACTCTACCAGCTGGTGAGCAAGATGTATGAGACAGGCGAAATTACCTCAAACTTCGAGAAGAAGAATAATTCCAATCCCAAATAAAGCAGGTGTTGACAGATATGAAAATTACCGAACTATCAATTTAATAAGTCACAGCTGCAAAATACTAACGAGAATTGTTTACAGACGAATGGAAAAACTGGTAGAAGCCGACCACGGGGAAGATCAGTTTGGATTTCGTAGAAATGTTGGAACATGTGAGGTAATACTGGCCCTACGACGTATCTTAGAAGAAAGATTAAGGAAAGGTAAACCTACGTTTCTAGCATTTGTAGACTTAGAGAAAGGTTTTGACAATGTTGAGTGAAATACTGTCTTTCAAATTCTGAAGATGGCAGGGGTAAAATACAGGGAGCGAAATGCTATTTACAATTTGTACAGAAACCAGATGGCAGTTATAAGAGTCGAGGGACATGAAAGGGAAGGAGTGGTTGGGAAGGGAGTGAGACAGGGTTTTAGGCTCTCCCCGATGCTAATCAATCTGTATATTGAGTAAGCAGTAAAGGAAACAAAAGAAAAGTTCGGAGTAGGTATTAAAATCCATGGAGAAGAAATCAAAACTTTGAGATTCGCCGATGACATTGTAATTCTATCAGAGGCAGCAAAGGACTTGGAAGAGCTGTTGTACGGAATGGACAGTGTCTTGAAAGGAGGGTATAAGATGAACATCAACAAAAGCAAAACGAGGATAATGGAATGTGGTCGAATTAAGTCGGGTGATGCTGAGGGAACTTGATTAGGAAATGAGACACAGTAGTAAAGAAGTTTTGTTATTTTGCCGGCCGGTGTGGCCGTGCGGTTCTAAGCGCTTCAGTTTGGAACCGCGTGACCGCTACGGTCGCAGGTTCGAATCCTGCCTCGGGCATGGATGTGTGTGATGTCCTTAGGTTAGTTAGGTTTAAGTAGTTCTAAATTCTAGGGGACTGATGACCTCAGATGTTAAGTCCCATAGTGCTCAGAGCCATTTGAAACATTTTTTTTGCTATTTGGGGAGCAAAATAACTGATGATGGTCGAAGTAGAGAGGATATAAAATGTAGACTGGTAGTGGCAAGGAAAGCGTTTCTTAAGAAGGGAAATTTGTTAACATAGAATATAGATTTAAGTGTCAGGCAGTCGTTTCTGAAAGTATTTGTATGGAGTGTAGCCATGTATGGAAGTGAAACATGGACAATAAATAGTTTAGACAAGAAGAAAATAGAAGCTTTCGAAATGTGGTGCTACAGAAGAATGCTGAAGATTAGATGGGTAGATCACATAACTAATGTGGAGGTATTGAACAGAATTGGGGAGAAGAGGAGTTTGTGGCACAACTTGACTAGAAGAATGGATCGTTTGGTAGGACATGTTCTGAGGCATCAAGGGATCACCAATTTAGCACTGGAGGGCAGCGTGGAGGGCAAAAATCGTAGAGGGACACCAAGAGATGAATACACTAAGCAGATTCAGAAAGATGTAGGCTGCAGTAGGTACTGGGAAATGAAGAATCTTGCACAGGATAGAGTAGTATGGAGAGCTGCATCAAAGCAGTGTCAGGACTGAAGACCACAACAACAACAACTACTCCGCCACAGGCCGTGTATTATGAACAGGTGCTCGTTCGAGGTGAAAGATGCAGTCACCATCCCCGAATTGCTTTCCAACTGTGGGAAGCAGGAAGGTGATTACAACATCAATTTAGGTCTGTGGTGTGATAGAGCCACGCAAAACAACAAGGAGTGTGAGCCCCCTTCATGAAAAAGACGACCACACCATATCACCTCCGCCTCCGAATTTTACTGTTGGCACTACACACGCTGGCAGATGAGGTCTCACCGTGCATTCGCCACATACACACCCTGCCATCGGATCACCAATTTGTGTACTGTGATTCATGACTCCACACAACGTTTTTCCACTGTTCAATCTTCCAGTGGTTATGCTCCTTACACCAAGCGAGGCGTCGTTTGGCATTTACCAGCGTGATTTGTGCCTTATGAGCCGCCGCTCGAACATGAAATCCAATTTATCTCACCTTCCGCCTAACTGTCACAGTACTTGCAGTGGATTCTGATGGAGTTTAGAATTTCTGCGTGACTGTCTGGACAGACGTCTGCCTATTAGACATTACGACCCTCATCAACTGTCAGCGGTCTCTGTCAGTCAACAGACGAGGTCGGCCTGTACGCTTTTGTGCTGTATGTGCCCCTCCACGTTTCCTCTTTAGTAATACATCGGAAACGGTGGACGTGGGGATGTTTAGGAGTGTGGAAATCTCGCGTACAGATGTGTGACGCAAGTGACACCCAGTCACCTGACCACGTTCAAAGTCCGTGAGTTCTGCGGAGCCCCCCATTTCCGCTCTCTCACGATGTTAAATGACTGCAGAGGTCACTGATGTAGAGTACCTGGTAGTATGTGGCAGCACAGTGCACCTAATATGAGAAACATATATTTTTTGGTGTGTGCAGATACTTCTGAGCACATAGTGTATTTTTCTCGTCGCTACTGTGAATTTTGGTGCTGTTTTACTAGGAAGCAGAGAAACACGAAAGATACATAGAGCCTCAGAAGATCGCTTGTACGCGACCAACTTCCTCTTGCGGCAACAAACAATGTATTTAACCGGGAATTCTTATTGGCGCGTGTGTGTATGCCAGTGAATACTGTTTCTAAAGCCCTCTGAGATATTTTAATCTCACAAATACAAGAGTTTTCTTCAGACAAAACATTTCAGTGGCTCCAGCAATATTGACAGTTTAGTAAAAATACTTCACAGATAAGGCTAAACAGACTTTACTGTATTTATTAAACACCGTCAGTATACTGTTCCGAATACTGTTCTTCTGGGTAACTTTACGTAGTATTTTATTTACGTCAAAGATAACGTTACGTCTAAGCAGCGCTGATATTTTTATTTACCATTTTTTCCAGTAAACGTGTCATGTTATTGCTTTTTGGGGACTCAGGGGGCCGAAGCAGAGAAGTGAGCTCATTTTTCTAGTATATTTCGTTTCTCTGTATGACGTACCCTGTGGCTTCACTACATTCTGATTGTAGTCATTTATCATGAACTTAAAGAAACATACGCGTACATTAATGTGGAGAGCGAGAAAATTTGATCATTTTTACGTTCTGTTTCAAATCACGAGCATTACTTCACTCTGGTCATACTGCACAAATTAATTCGTGAGATACATGTAATTACCCACCTATTACGTGATAATTTGAAACTGGAATAAGATGCTAAACTTACGAGATTAAGTGATTTTCACTTGGATTTGTATCAATGAACGCAGTCCGCATGCTTCATCATGAATACTGTGACATTGGAAAGAACGTGAATGAGACAAGACCGGTGGAATAGTCCTTTCGGTGTAGCGGTAGTGATGAATTCCTCCAGCGTCCTTTGGCATCATATGTGGTACCACGGGATTTTATTTTTTCTCCATTCCACGACGTCGTCGGCGACCTGCTCCGCTGGTATCGTATGTGATACGTCACGCTCTTGCCGTTTATTACTTGTTTCATATTCTCAGTGATCCCTGCAGATTAGAGGTCTGTGCACTATCTCCGATTTTTACCGGCGAGTCCCGCTCGCCCCTCTGGCTCTCGGGAGTATGCCGCCGAGCGTCCTCTTCCGCCGGCTGTGGGCAGCCGATCGCCAGCGCTCGGACGAGTGCGCCAAACGCTCGGCCGGTCGCCAGTAACCGGTGGACTCAGTGCCAGCGAGCAGCGCTTCGTCACTGAGATCAGAGGCCACCGCTTCACATTATCCACTCACTTATTTCTTTTAAAAATGTCTTTCGTTGTTTACTACCAGTTCTACGATCTAAATAATACACTTGTATATGTTACATTTGATGTTTTTTAATTTGTTGCAGACTACTGGAGTTTCGCCTTTGAGGTTATCATGTATTCCAGTAATTGTAACGTTAAAAACTGTAATGTATCTATTTAGTATTTTGTTCCGTTCGGTAGGCAAACGGGAACACAGTAACCTAATCATGGACTATGTGTAGCCTGTCTCCAAACTCGGCCACGAATACGTTGTACTAATATTGAATGCAGGATCGGGAGGAATGACGGAGTTAAATGTAATACTCACGAAATTTTGTTGCACAAACGTTAATTTCTGAACAAATTATGACCTGTAAATAACGTTACAAGTGAATGATGACTATACGATTCGTTTTTCGTCATTGGTGCTCCATGATACATAGGCGTCATTTGTGTTCCTGGAGCTATTACTACAGCTGGTGGTTTGAACTTCTTCCTGTGAAGTCAATGAAAGTGGAATCATACATTTATAGAGTTTGAGGAATGTTTTCTTCCTTGTGATTACGTGGTATGTTGTGAATACATACGTAATTGTGATGGATCAATAAGAGATCATCCACCTTGTCTGGTTCCAGGCAAGATCTTTTGATGGACATCAGGTGACCGGCCTGGCAAAAATTTCTCTCGCTGCAGCACTAGTGGCAGGAATACAGAGAACTCTTCTGGCTACTACCGACAGCCTTGGAAATAACACCGCGTGCGTTTTCATCACTTCATTTGTCCTTCGGCACAGCTACAGTAGGATTTGGAGAGCGAAAGGTACCTGTCGAGTTCATTGGCAGTAACTGTGTGTCCATCTTCGTCGTCCTCATCCGAACTCCAGTCCACCCTGGACTTTTTCATGGGGAGAACTTGGCCACTGTTTGCTTGAATGGACTCTAAACACGAATGAAAACATCCGTAAGATATTCCTGTCACCTTCAAATATGTATACACCGTAATTAGAATTACTGGTTACTAAACGACTATATTTACGGTGACATTTTATATATATCGCACAAATTACATCAAAACGAATTGTGGAATGTTTAAGCCGCGAAACCTTTCCCAAATATCACATTGGAGACGTAATAAATGTTGATCTAACGAAAGATGGCTGATTAGACAAACAAACATTCGTTTACTAATTGGTTTCAGTGAATGAACCATACCATTTACGGGCAGTTCCGAGTACAATCGCCGACCTTCAGCATACGCGGCTTGCTTTTCGTCTGCTGTGAGTTTCTTCAAATGACACCGTGATGGCGATAGAACCGGGGCAACGTAATGGATAGCCTCAATTTTGCACTTCTCTCTGATGAAGTATGCTGCTCTCCTTTTAATTTGCGCCATGAGCTGAAAAGGAAACCCAATATACATAACTGCACTCTGATAATTCAACATTTGTACAAAGGATCGTAACCTACAGAATGTGTTCTTACCTCGTTGACACTGTCTATTGGTTCACAATGATGTAACAGACTCTTGTATCACGGCAGCACACGTTCCAGCGTTGTTATCTTTGCAGTTTCCAAATCCTAACTCGCTTCTTTAAAGGCGGTTAGAAAAGCGACATTGTCTCGTACGCACCCTTCCTGGAAGGTTTCCAAGAGTGTCGATTGCCCCCGGGATTCTCGAATATCGTCGATTTGACTTATGACGGAATTGAGCCCGCATCTCGTGGTCGTGCGGTAGCGTTCTCGCTTCCCACGCCCGGGTCCCCGGGTTCGATTCCCGGCGGGGTCAGGGATTTTCTCTGCCTCGTGATGGCTGGGTGTTGTGTGATGTCCTTAGGTTAGTTAGGCTTAAGTAGTTCTAAGTTCTAGGGGCTGATGACCTAAGATGTTAAGTCCCATAGTGCTCAAAGCCATTTGAACCATTTGAACGGAATTGAGCATTAACAGTATACTGTTCCACTGCGTTACAGCTTCTTGCTTCAGAGACTGCCGCAGACGCCCCGAGTGACCAAATCTCTTCAAATAGCCTACTTTAGCTCTTGCTCATAGTAGACACGACAGGATCAGGGGCTTCGTCATCTAAAAACGTCTCTTGAAATGTGTGACGAAGCGCAGTCATCAAGCAGTGATCAAAGCAAGGCAAACGGTCGTAAGATTCAAGTGCCTTCTTCATATTAGCTCCTTGGTCGGTGACAAAGTAACATTTCGTAAGATCATTCTTTTTAATTCCTAACACAAGCATCCGCTCTTCGATTTCGTGCCGTATGTTCTCTCCAGTCTTAGGTACGTCCGGAAACTCGGTTGTTATCAAAACAAGCGTTTCTAGCTGCCACTCATCATTCACATAATGTGACGTCACAGTCAAAAAATTTATCTTCTTATAGTTATCAGATCACACATCAGCGTCTAAAGCGCACATTTTGTCCTTTAAGGCACATATTAGCTTGGGCACCATTGTCACCCGTATTTTGTCTGCCATTTCTTTAATATGCCGCGATACGGTGGTAGGGTGCGGAAGAACATCTTCTATACTGACTTTGCCGTAAGTGGCGCCAACATTGATGAGCTCCTGCGAATAGTTCTTGAAGCCAATCTTACTACAAGTATTTAACGGTAGCAAATCTATTCCACTGATATCGACCAACCTGTCAACAACTACTTTCTTTATGTTACTTGGTAGTGAAAAAGCCGATGGACTTCTGCTCCGCATTTACTTTGGCAGTGCCGAATCATACCTGTTGTGCTTGGCTGGTACGAAAGTATGGTATCACATGTGGTACATTTTACGAAACTGGCAGAAGCCAGCGTGACAGAATCCACTACAAGTGCAAACGATTTCCAAGCTTCACTTTTCGCCTCCACTTCCGACATGTCTTTCTTCTTCAGTACTAATGAGCCGCTCCTAATTCTCTCCATAATACTCCTCTTCGTTTCATGAATGGAACGTTTACGACCTATACTTGGTTTATCCATAA
This sequence comes from Schistocerca serialis cubense, assembly GCF_023864345.2. Taxonomy (NCBI): domain Eukaryota; kingdom Metazoa; phylum Arthropoda; class Insecta; order Orthoptera; family Acrididae; genus Schistocerca; species Schistocerca serialis. The sequence goes on from NC_064645.1 coordinate 541,157,525, forward strand.
CGTTGTCTGCGCTGCTCAAAGCCAGGTCGTCAACTGCGTTTACACACGGTTTCTAATGCGATTCAGCACTGTAGAGCGCTCGGCGGTCGTACTGTCACCGGCCGAGATTGTGAGTACGCTCGAGCGCCCGGCAGTGCTCGACAATCCAACCGCTAACCGAGAGGTGGAGGACAACCGGCCACATGGTGCATTAGACGGCCACAGCCGTATCGCAGCGAGGGCCTTTCCCTGCCGTCGAGCAGCGGCAAGAAATGGGAAATGCTCCAGCGGTTGTTTTCATCGAAATGCAGAGCTCTACTGCAGATACCCGCCGGGTTCGAAAGTAGCGGATATTGTGCTGCAATGACACGTGGAACAACGAAGGTAAATCAAAGAGTTTTATCTATTGCCATTAAGTTAGATGTTTTTATATCTTGCTTCGAACTAACATGCCACAAAACCCAATGCTTGAAAATAATACCATTACTAACGGACGGTTTTCTGCATGGTGTGAACCTCGATACTCCGGGGCTCTATTATTACATTTACGTTTGATAGTGATACCAATTTATAGGTGCACCCTGAACTACTTAACCCTTAATAATATGCCTCTGACATTAAATTTGAAGAGCACGGGTTTTCTTACTTTGACAAAGTGCTCGTAACAAAATTTCACACGGATTAAGTTAATACATTTAATAATATTGGGTTATATTCATACGTAAATCTAATTCCATACAGGCCTGTCTGAAAATGAAATTCTGGAGTTATTTTAGGTGATTGATCCAATACACAAATCTGAGTATCTGGAATAAAATAACAGTTAATTCGCAAATACATTATCCACATACAAAAATATGAGCAATGTGAGTTCATATCATTTTCACACTGTTTTTATATCATTCTTATGTTCCAAGTAACTCTGCATGATACTCCGTCTCGTAATCTTCCTAAGGTGAAGATGCCATTTCAATACTCTCGACAGTTTATTCCACCTTCTTTATTGTTTGATGAATGGCATTTTACATGAAAATGCGCCAGGTTACAATTACAGGAAACCCACTGAACTGCAAGGAGACCAGGATTGTTCTTATCAGGTGTTAGGGAAATGGTATGACAGCAAATATTTATTACTTCATCTGCCTGTGATGTTGAACCTAAGGTGCAAGCTTAGCGTTGGCCGAAGAAAGGCGCAAAGCGTGAGCATCCCTAGGAGAAACGCTGTTATCCAGTACATATATCTCACTGGCATATGCCTATTGGACAGTCGTTTAGGGAATGAGAGGGAGAACCAGAAAATGGACAGTTAGAGTAATTCACCATTTTGTGGACAACGAAATAGCTGCTGCGTGGGTAGGCTACAGACAGAATGCTATCCACAATAAATGGGCAGGAAAGAATATAATGTATGCTATGCATTTGATCCTGACTTTGCTCAGAATATGATCTACTACAAGATGCCTTTTCACAAAATGAAAGTATGTGAGAAGAGAGCGATAGGCAGCAAGAGGTCAGACGTGCGAGTGTACTTCATGCGATGCCACTAGTTTAGTCTAGGTCATCAATCGCTTTGCACGTACCAGAGATGATGAATTATCACCAGAAGTGCATATCCAGCAGTAGGTTTATGAGATGTAGGGCGTCTCACCTTCATTTGTTACACGAGATGCAAGGTATTTTTCTGCATCATTAGTTAACATAAGTGTTACTTGCAGTTTCACAGGAAGTAATAAAAATACGTTACATAAAGCTTAAATTTGCAAAGTTAAAACATAATTATCTCTTTCCCTCGCATTTATGTTATGCAGTACTTGGTCTCGAAGGTATCAGATGCAATGCCATCTGTAAAATTTTCTAAAAATTAAAAAGAAAGGTATTCGGTGCTAGTTTAAGTTTGTAGTAGCCCAGAAACAGACGGTCGTTATCATGCGACATTATATGTGCCTTCAGGACTCCGGCGGATAACAAGCTAAGACACAAGGAGACTGTAAAACGAATAAATTTAGACTTGAAGAACTGATACGTAGGTCAGCGTATCTGTCTGAGAGTCATAATTTTTTTATAGAATAACATAAGGTATTGACTTCCTTGCTTAATATTGCTTTCGTTAAGATTACGCAATGCCCCAAGACATATTTCGTAAGCTCTTATGAAATGAAACTCAGATGCTCTCAAAGCAGATGGAGGACTGATGCGTTATTGGCATACAGAATACTTTTGAAGCACCAGCGTAACGTCGTCTAGTGAAGGTGTGTGTTGCAATGAAGACTATCTAGCAAAGGTAATGTAATATGTGATTGAAGAGACATAATAGCGTAAACTTCGTACATGTAGTTCCAGGACGTCTGATGTGTTGCGCGTAACAGGTGCCGCAATCATAGAAGAGGTGGAGTTTTAACGGTCCATTAGACATTTTTATTGTATTAAAATACAGAAAGCTGAGTTCTGTGAATGGAGGGAAGTGAAATATGGAATCTCGCTTCCGTACTGGTTCCATCAAGAAGCCTCTTGAAATTTTTCAGTATTCCATATCTTTAGTATTGACGTAAAAACTATTTTTCATGCGTTAATAAGGAAATGGGGCTCCAGTGGTAAATTTTATAATTGGCAGCTGATATAGAAACGTATAGTTAGAAATTCGGAAGCGGTTACATACACTCTGCAGACTATTACGGCTACACCGAAAAAATCTGTGAGGCTGATTATACAGCAGCCAATGATTAACACAGATCATGTCATTTTCTATTAAAGTCCTTGCCTGAAATTTTTACGCGTTTCGCGTACTCAGGAATTATTTCCAGCGAATAAATATGAGAGGTTTGTCTACTGCAAACAGTTGCTTAAAACGACTTCGGCCGCCAAAATGAAACTGTCTCTGTTTGTATGAGTGATATACCTTGGTTTCGTGTTTCTGGTCCTGTGAACAAGTGGACTAAACGTTGCTGGTGCACTAAAACTTCTACATTGTGCGTCAAAAGATAAAAAAAGCAGGAGACTGGTGTTGGGTTAATGGTAGACGATTTTTTTTTTTGTCATCAGTCATCTGACTGGTTTGATACAGCCAGCAACAAATTCGTCTTCTGTGCCAACCTCTTCATCTCAAAGTAGCACTTGCAACCTACGTCCTCAATTATTTGCTGGATGTGTTACGATCTCTGCCTTCCTCTACTCTTTTTGCCCTCCAGCTCTCTCTAGTACCTAGGAAGTCTTTTCCTCATGTCCTAACAGATCTCCTATCAACCTGTCACTTCTCCTTATCAGTGTTTCCCACATATTCAGTTCCTGTCCGTTTCTGTGCTGAACCTTCTCATTCATTATTAGTACATCTAATTTCCAACATTCGTCTGTAACACCACATCTCAAGTGCTTCGATTCTCTTCTGTTCCGGTTTCCCCCACAGTCCATGTTTCAGCACCATACAATTCTGTACTCCATATGTACATTCTCAGAGATTTCTTCCTCAAATTAAAACATATGTCTGAAACTAGTAAACTTTTCTTGTCCAGGAATACCCTTTTTGCAAGTGATAGTCTGCTTTAGATGTCCTCCTTGCTCTGTTCATCACTGATTACTTTATTGCCTAGGTACGAGAACTCCTTAACTTCATCTATTTCGTGACCATCAAGCCTGATGTTAAATTTCTCGCTGTTCTCAGCTCTGCTACTTCTCCTTACTTTCGTCTTTCTTCGATTTTCTCTCAGTCCATATTCTGTACTCCTTAGATAGCCCATTCCATTCAGCAGATCATGTAATTCTTCTTCACTTACACTCAGGATAGCAATGTCATCAGCGAATCGTATCATTGATATCTTTTCGACTGGAATTTTAATTCTACTCCTGAACCTTCCTTTTATTTCCTTCGTTTCTTCTTGAACAATAGGGACGAAAGACTACATACCTCTCTTACACCCTTTTTAATCAGAGCATTTCGTTTTGGTCGTCCACTCTTATTAGTCCCTCTTGGCTCTTGCACGTATTGTATATCACCTTGCAGCTTACCCCTATTTTTCTCAGAATTTCGAACATCTTGACCGTTTTACATTGTCGAACGCTTTTTCCAGGTCGACAAATCCTACGAACGTGCTTGATTTTCTTTAGCCTTGTTTTCATTATCAGCCACAACGTCAGAATTGCCTCTCACGTGCCTTTACCTTATCTATAGCCAAACTCAGCGTCATCTAGCACACCCTCAATTTTTCTATTCTTCTGTATGTTATCTTGGCAGCAACGTGGATGCATGAGCGTAGGCGATTTATTGACGCAATATTCTTTGAAAACGCTATTAGAAACACATTTTCGAGACCTTCTACTCATAATTAAAGGAAGCAAAGTAGAACTACGTGCTATGTGTCGAGTCAGTCACTGTCTCGTATTCAAGATGAGTTTATTGAAGAACGTACATTAAACAAGTTTTTGTCGCCTCCTTATTAGCCGACTTGTTAGAATGTGGTTTTAAAAAATAACCCTGAAGCGGTATACCAACTTCAGAAAAATATATGGCGGAAGACTGTAGTATTACGAGAATCAAGGAAGACAAAAAATGGTGGGACAGAACGTAAATAAAAGTATTATGTAATTGCATAGGCTTCCACAGCCAGAGTCAGTCGACATATAAGTTTTCTGGGTATGGTAACGCTTCATAATGTATAAAACTACTGCTGCTGGAGAAAACCATTAGACTCAGAAGAAGGCCGCTGCAACCGTGGCCAAAACGTGCGTTTTTCTCCAGCAGCAGTAGTTTTATACGTTATGACGCGGTACCATACCCAGAAAACGTATATGCCGAGAAGTATTATGATTCGAAAGAAAGAGACGTAATGATGATAGTAATCTTGGATGAAGAAGGAATAAATAAATATACACACAGCGCAACATATCCGTAACTGAACATGCACCCGAAAGTTTCGTCACAGTTTGTGGATTGAGTGGGAAGTATAATAAACATACTGTGTAGTCAGAGTGAATCTCTGAAGTCGTTGCTGTTCGTTCTGACCCCTGCACCATGCTACACTTTGAAATGTCAATGTATGCAGAAGATCAAAGGTACTGGACTGTATTTGTTGACAAGCGAGCTGGACAAATTCAATAGATTATGTATGTATCAAAGTACAGTGAATACAATGTTGCTTTTAGAAAGCGGTTCTCTAAGACAAGCATTGCCTACGCAATCAGAAACAGAGCACAATACAGACAGACTGGGAAATCATGTGTTGTCAGCGACACCAACGCATCTTGTGCGTACACTGTTGTCTGCATGAGCTGGTCACAGCATCGCTAAATAGTATAGTGACAGTTTATGCAACATTGAGGGCCTACTAAATCGTTCGCTGTAATGGAAGATATTGCTTAGAGTATTACTGTTCAATAAATCGTTATTCAGTTAATTGTTTATTCAACTAAAGTATTTCAGCCATATACTTTACACTTTCTACGTAGGGAATTTTTAAATTACAAAATATTTCTGCACGACGTTCCGAAACATAAAATGCAAAGTAAAATTGTGCATATGTTAGAAATCCGTGAGACAAGTCTTCTGTTATAAAGAAAAATAACCAGCACTTTTATAACTGGTTGTTGCAGGAAGGCTGCACAACTGAAGCTGAAAACCTAGCGGAAGGAAAGCGCTAAGCTGGTTCAAACAAACTGCAGACGAACGAGACAAGTTTGTTACAAACATTACAAGTGTCATTCGCCCATAAACAGAAGGAGGCAAGACGTGGCTCTGTCTTCGACCAGAAAACCAAAGAAGTCGTTGACAACCCCCCCCCCCCCCCCAACATTCCACGATGTAGGCGCTCGTAACAAGTGGGGCAGCCCGGGGCAGAATCCGTAGGTTTCTATCCATAGGCTTCTATGAATTGCGCTGACGTCACCTAGAGGAACCCTGAAACCACGCAAACTAACAAAGCCAGGACAAGGGTAGCCTCGCCAAAGATATTACATCAAGAACCTCACAGTTCTGAAAGGTAAACACTGGATCACGAATCTCGCATGGGAAAATCCGTACGGCAGCAACAGTGGCCAATTGCTCCACAAGCATGTATTCTCCACCGCACACCGCTACTAACAACATCCGCCTCGACCCCATCCCTGTCGCTTTCTCTACTCCCTCCTTCCTATCTCAAAGAGAGACCGAAGATGCTCCAACTGGCAAAGAAAGGGCTCAACTCTCTGAGAGCGAGATATCGACTTTGGAGCCCAGCTAAACTGGGAAAAGGATCCTATTTAGGTGAAATGGCTATGGATTAGTATAAGATTCTCAAAACAAAGTTGAACTAAAGGCAGTTATTCTTTTTAGGTAACGCAATTAAATGATCCATGGAAGATTACAGTACTCAACTTACGGTGGCTGTGGGGATGTTCTGTGGCTAAGATAAAGTTGGCAAATGTACTCATGGCACTTGATGTTTAAACGGACTTTTGTAAATCAGAACCAACCAGTAATTTCCATGAATAAGTAGCCAGGAACCTCCACATCAGAGGCATTATTTTTCAATATAGCTGCTTTCCTCGCCCCATTTAGCACACCTGATGTGAACGGTTTGCATACTAGGTGTTGACTGTCTCTGACAGTCTGTACCACATAACGTCCCCCGGCATTTCTACTGATAAATCGACCATTTTTATTCCAGCCAAGCGAGTTTCCTTGGGGATGGACTTCCCTCCAGGTTTTACATAATTACATATTTGCTACCCCTACACATCATCCTTTTCTGAGGATATGGTTTTAACATTTGAGTACTTTGGCAGAACATTATTTTATAATTACTTAAGCACATTAACTGCAGTGATATAAATTAATGTAAAATGCGAACAAAACGTTTACATATAAGTTGCACCAAACATCACGGTGACCTAGATGTCACATTAACCATGAATGAAGAAAGAAGTTATTTGAGACAGGTATAGGTGATGTCAACGTATGTGTTGTAAGGTGGCGTGGTCTTCTGACCTTCATTTCTTACATATTCTGACGTCACCATTGTATTCTGCGTATCAAGATGTTTCATTTGAGCCCTAACTCGATAGGGTAGAGTCAATTTTACGCATTTCCATTTAATCGATATGCAAATCTAATAAGTAAATAGCAAGTGCGCACCAAGATTAAAAAGTCAAGACTCGCGTACACAAACATTCAAGACACGATGGTCAGAGGAGGTTTTTGTTCGGCAGAGACAACCAGCCCGCTGGAAAGTCCATAGGAGGATCAGATAGCAGGCAGCTGCGCCGGCCAGCTGACTGCCCAGGGACCAAAACAGTTTTTTTTTGCCAGAGAAAAGGGGTAATGGCCTGTGTGTTCACTTTAAAAGCAAAACCAGCTGTATTGTTTGGGAGGGCCCCAGCATATGCATTTTTGGCAGACCTAATGCACAGTTTCAGAGTTCTCACAGGTGTACAGTAAACGCCTAATGCAGATGCTATATATTTCCGGATTGGTAGGCTTAAACGGAGTGCCATTCTCCCGTTTGTAAGAGTAACTCTGATTAGCGGACTATTTCTCACGCAGTGAGGCGGAGGAGTGCGGGAACACAGCGAATGATACACCCGTTCGTTTTCTCCTGGGGAGGGGTCGTTCTGGTGATGCTCTTGAAGCGGGAACACGTAGCGGGAGCGAGTCCGCTCGTGCATGTACACAGAGAGTGAGGAACAAAGTGTCTACTCAGTACTGCACTGAGAGTGTACCTCTGTCGCTATAAAATCGGAGTGCTACTCTATATTGAGTCACTTGTGATTAAGCGTTGGTTCTTTGTTTTGGCTGCGACACTTAATGTGCGGTGTGAACACAGACAGAGTATTAGTTAGCGCATGCGAGCGAACATTGAGTGGCATTGCGGTGGACTGGTTATCTGACTGATGTACCACGCCAATAGTTAGACTCTGGGCAGATAGGAGTCCTTGACTTCATGAAGGTGTAGTTCAGATAGAAAGAGAAAGTTTTGTTATTTTTCAGTGGCGAACGATGCAAGCAGCAGTCGTCGCAGCTCATGGTATTGTGCGCTACAGCATAGGCGATCACCATCTTTCCTCCATTAGAGATAACATACTTCATTCGCGTCTCTCTATTAGATTTCTTACACGGCAGCCTCGACCGTACTAAGAAGAATTCATTCGGATAATTATTCAAGTTGAGTAGGCATGGCTCTCAGCCATTCTAGCGAGTATATAACATTCTTAATGTAAAGGGATAAAAGAGTTTTCCCACACTTTGTATATAAATTTCATTAAAAGGATTCCTATCCATAAGGGGTAACCTCCTATTCCGAAAAGACCCCAGATATTTGTGTATCAACTTATAAATAAAAAGTTTCACTTGATTTTCTCCAATTTTGCAATAAATAATATTTTCCGTTCGTTTAATGTTTTTCTTACACTAACTAGCAATACTCCAGTACCCAAGTATCCCACTAGTTAAGTAAGAAAATAGAATATTTTGGTGTCTTTTCCTTATAGCAGGCGACTCCAAAATATATTTATTGCTGAAAGTTTTTCAGGAATTTCTTTTTGGTACGTTAGGAGCTTCTGTCTGACTTCTGTAGTAGTGTGGCGTGGAAATTGCTTCTTGCAGGAGCCAAAGGGTACTTGTCAGATCAATCCATTGCACAACTCGTCAACGTAACACCCACACACAGTGTGACAGGGGGTTACTCGGAAATATATCAACTGACATAGATAGCTGGAATTCTGTCGAAAGTCGAGTTACGAAGTATCTTTTAAAAATTGACGGTGACCAATTATGGACAGTATGGCATTTTCAAACAATCCCATAAAAATGAAGTTACAGTGGACGATACAATAATAAAAAAAATAAAGAATTAATATAGGCATTAGTCCCTGTTACGTGAAAAACTACGTGAAAGATTACTCACCATCTAGAAAACTCAAATATGCATGAATGGAGATAACCACAGCTGATAATCCAAAATGGCAATACAGGTGGTACACCACACAAACAACTATGCTGATCAGGTGAACTGAAGCTCGAAAACACCACCATTTACCAGGTATAAGTGCTAGTAGCACTGCCCACAAAGGACCAAATTCTTTATTGTCTGAACAAATGCCGTTCTATTGTAATGTCACGTTACAAAATGCGCAGTGGCATATACGATAAAGTAAAGCCACTTCTTTGGTCTTAATCAGCTCAAACTCCATTGAAATAACAACGAACCATATAAAAACATGGCGCCACTTACGGCGTAAATTGCAAGTGACATAAACAGGATAGAGCGAAAATTGTTGACTAACGAAATAATTTTAAAAATTACGATATAATATTAAATAAAACACAAATATATCCACTCAAAGGTTCGTGAAAGAACCTCTAGCGTCTCTAGCGACGTAACATGTAGCCTTAGTAAAATATTGTACAACATCTAGCCCATAGTTATAGACAGTATATTTTGAGCCGTAGCGGGTTGAATCTTGGCGGTGTGACGCTCCGCTGGCGCCACTAACTACCTGGGTTGCCGAAATCGATCTGACAGTATGTCGCGAGCTAGAATCTTTGGTCGAGGCGTGTGTTGTTGGTTGGGCGGGCCCTGGTACAACGAGCTGGCTGGAGGGCATTTGGTCGGCAAGTTGGTGGTTATGGGGGCCTCCGTCTGTCAGGTACGGGCATCGAGAAGCCGCGAGTGGTTAAACAGATCGGAGATAAGCCTTGTTGGCTCTCTTAGGGACTGGCAGCCGCAAGTTGGGGGAAAAGAGCAGCGGATGTCGCATGCAACCTGATCGGCAAGTTGCCGGCCTACTCGGCAAGCTTAAATTTTACGGTATCTCTCGAAGACCCACTGGAGACAATTACACCCCAGCTTTGAATCCTGGAAGTCACGGCTCCTTCATATCTGAGTGGAGTTAATGATTGTTTTCTCATTTTTTCGGTACTTGATCTTGCAAGGCCACGTCTATGTTAATGTGAAATTGGAACTGTTATATTAACGCGGTTCCGAGTGACCTTGTGTACGACTATCGCTCAGTTTAATTGTTCGAAATTATTTGTTTCAGCCATATTCTGTGCAAGTGTTATAAATCGAATAGACGAAATTAAATTTTTAATAATCGGTATGGGAGGCAAGCCATCCTTTGTTGATGAGAATGCCTTAATCATTGCATCAGCAGGAGCTGATATTTCGGCTTCTAATTTGCAAGTCATTTTAAGGAGTGTTAAGCTTGTAACTTGCCTGTGTAGTCGCTTGCTTGAGAAACTGAGATATCTTACATCTTAGGCATTCTCGTCTGTAACCTTACTTGCGCAGATTACTGTTCCCTTCTTATGTATGTTGGCAGGATAGCTTTGGCAGAGGACGTCGCGTTCCTTTTCCCTGCGCAGAGCAGAGACGCCATTGCTTTCTGCTGTTAAGGCACTTCCGTCATCGGACGGCTCCTAGACTGAACGGCAATCTGGTGCTTCATCCAGCCGTGTCGTTCTGGCGCAAGTTATGTGAAGTTGACCGTTTGACACGTGCCACGGCACAGTATCGCCGATTAATCGGCAACCTGTAGCCTGCCCTATTTGGTGAATTCAGTAAGCTCATGAGCTTTGAAGCGTGTTCTGAAAGTCCTACATTCCATCTGGCTATACCTGCTCTTTAACTACTCGTCAAAATTTGCACCGTTATTGCTACTTCCGATCGCGTTAAGATGTAAGGCCTTTTACTTACCAAGATGAACTGCTGAACGTTTCCTTTCTCCCGCAGTCATTAGCTAACTCCAGTCATTGCGAAACTTGCCTACTTGTTCGTTGTTGCCTTGTTGCCTGTGATAGACGCCTGCTGTAGTTCTCACCTTGCCTTGCGTTTTTGGGCAATTGTATTTTTTATTAACTGTCATTGTCAACGTTCCTTCTGGTGTGTACCAGTTAAGAGTCACATTTAAATTGCATGACCTCACAACGTATCTTGTGTTTTCAGTGATTGTATTAAGGGTCATTGTCAACGTTTCCGTTGCTGTGCACCAGTTTGTAGTCACTTTTAAATTGGATGTCGTCTCAACTTATCTTGTATTTTGAGCAACAGTATATTTATTTAAGGGTCAATGTTTCTGCTTGTGTGTACCAGTTGGGAGTCGTGCTTTCCCAGCCTTGACTCTATTTTGGGGGATTGTTTATTTTGTTGCCTAAGGGATTTTTATTAATGCTTGTTAAGGACTTTGTAACAGCCACAATCAGCGACGTGACTTGTTACGCTTTCTGTAGTTTAGATTGGTGTTATCCACTTGAGTAACGTGTTATCCATATCCATGCTTGGAAACTGTTAGTACATTTAGTGGCTGTCATTGTAATTCATTTTGCTGATAAAATTGTTTGTTGAACCTGTTTGCAGCCCCGCCTAGTTGGTGTGACTTGGTTCAAATGGTTCTGAGAACTGTGGGACTAAACTTCTCAGGTCATCGGTCCCCTAGAACTTCGAACTACTTGAGCCTAACTAACCTAAAGACAGCAAACACATCCATGCCCGAGGCAGGATTCGAACCTGCGACCGTAGCGGTCGCGCGGTTCCTGACTGTACCGCCTAGAACCGCTCGGCCACTCCAGCCGGCTGGTGTGACTTCCTTCCTGTATTTGCGAAGTGCATACTCCCACTTTCAAGCCGAGCTCTTAATGGTATAAATTGTAAAATTTGATTTTAATAAATTGAGCCTGTTCAAGTTTTTTAAAGATGGCGTGCGTTGTGTTTCTTTTAAGAAGACTTTTAATTTTAATTATAATGCTGATGTTAAGCAATAAAGTATATTTCATGAAATAACAAATGACAAATTATGTGGGTCCTCCTTCCATGTGTTTTTTCTCAAATTTATCCCAACCGTACTTGAGAGGTATCATATTTCTTGTCATCCAGTAGAAGAATTAATATGATATAACATCTGATTATTAAAAATTATGAATTATCTGTAAAGTATCCCAATAGTGGTTTTTATACCATCTTCTGAGGCGGATTACATAAATAAATTAAAGTATACAAAAATGATCTTTTAATTACAGATCATAAAACTTCTTACACGGCCATCTACAACACAATCGTTTTTCACAAATCAATGAAAATATTACGCCAACAGGCAAAAAAACATCCCACAGCATTATATATAGAAAATAGAAACCATAGATCACGAACTCTGCTCATGCTAAAGTTGCTCGGTACTTCATGGTGAAAAATACATAAGTATGTGCTATACAGCGTTAGATAAACTAAAGCAATGTACAACAGGCGTCCTTAACGTACTACCTCCATCTATCTGAAAGCATTAAGATATGGAGGACTCCTCGCAGTAAATGAGTTCTGAGCAATACTACACTTCCTCAGAGTGTATTAAACTCTGGCCTAGAATCGTGCAGGAATAATGTCTCTGCCACCTGTTGTCTTAAGTACCTAACAGTCTACAAATCATGTGCTGCGGAAGCCATATTTCACAGTGACGACGTCTCCGCCGTGGTACGACCCCAAGAACTGCATTAGCGAAGCCTCGTCTGGGTTGTTGGAAAATTTTTAAAGTAGATAAATAAATTCACCTCAAGCAAGCGTAGCGTTGCCACTGAAGAAAATACATTCAGTATAAGTAAATGTAAGATATTTTATATGAAACAAATATTAAGTATTTACACACGGAGGTAAGGTATATGTGTTAGAATTTGTGACGAAAAGAAAGAATTAAGATAATGAACACACGAAGTCTTTGTGTGTGTACGCAAACCAGTATGAACAAATCTGGCATACAAGTTCAACCGGTGTGATTTACGAGAACCATCGAACTGGAGCATCTCAAATCGACTCAGAATGTCTTGTACGTGTAAACTTACAAACTGTAAGTGTATATCCAACACCTGTCCTGGGGACCTCCAGACACGTCTTCGGACAGGAATCTCATTACATGGAGGAAAATTGTCTTCTATGATGAGTCCTCCTGCTTCGAATAGAGCCCCAATGAGGAGCGAAGCCGGCCGGAGTGACCGTGCGGTTCTAGGCGGTACAATCTGGAACCGAGCGACCGTTACGGTCGCAGGTTCGAATCCTGCCTTGGGCACGGATGTGTGTGGTGTCCTTGGGTTAGTTACGTTTAAGTTGTTCTAAGTACTAGGGGACGGATGACCCCAGAAGTTGAGTCGCATAGTGCTCAGAGCCATTTGAACCATTTTTGACCAGCGAAGACGTGTCTGGGGACGCCCCGACAGCTGTAGGATACCAACCTGACTGTTTTCGCCATAAAGTGCCGACAACCAGAAATGATGGTATGAAGGGACATTTCATTATATCTACATCTATACTGATACTCCACAATCCACCTTACTTCGCGTGGTGGAGAGTACCACGTACCACTGGTCATTTCCTTTCCCATTCCACTAGCAGAGAAACGAGGAAGGAAAGATTATCTACATGCCTCCATATCAGCCCTAATTTCTCATATCTTATTTCCGTATGTATTTCTTAAATTCAAATGTATGTTGGAGGTAGCAGAATCATTCAGCAGTGAGCTTCAAATGCATCTTCTCCAAATTCACTCGATAGCGTTCCTCGAAAAGAATGTCGCGTTCCCTCTGGGGATTCCCATATGAGTTCTCGAAGCGTTTCCGTGTTACTTGAGTGTTTTTTGAACCTAACAGTAACAAATTTATCACCCCTCCTCTGAACTGCTTCGATGTCTTCCTTCAATCCGACCTGGTACGGGTCCCGAACACTGCTCAAGAATAGGTCGTGCTGGAGTCCTATATGTTGTGTCCTCTACAGATGAACCTCACTTTCCTAGGACTCTCCCAATAAACCGAAGTCGACCATTCGCCTAAGTTATCCAGACCGTAGTTGAGAGGTGTCATATGTCTTGTCATCCAGTGAAAGAATTAACTTGATATAACATACGGTTATTAAAAATTATAAACTATCTGTAAAGTATCCGAAAAGGGGGCTTTATAACATCTTCTGAGGCGGATTAACTTGATATAACATACGGTTATTAAAAATTATAAACTATCTGTAAAGTATCCGAAAAGGGGGCTTTATAACATCTTCTGAGGCGGAACATATTACTAAATTAAAATGTATAAGAATGATCTTTTAATTGCACATGATAAAACTTCTTTCACGGTCATCTACAACACAATCGTTCTTCACATATCACCGAAAATATTACGCCAACGGGCACAAAAATATCCCACAGCATTATACACAGAAAATAGAAACCATAGACCAAAAACTCTGTTCATGCTAACGTTTCTCGGCATATCACGGTGAAAAATACATAAGAATGTGCTGTACAGTGTTAAATAAACTAAAGCAATGTGCAACAGGCGTCCTTAACGTACTACCACTATCCCTCCCAAATCATAAACAGTCGGGTTGGTATCCTACAGCTGTCGGGGCGTCCCCAGACACGTCTCAGATGCTCGTTCCATTTCATATCGATTTATAGTGTTACGCCCAGATATTTAAACAGCGTGGCTGTTTCAAGGAGGACGCTACTAATGGTCTATCCATCCATCACGCATTTGTTTTTCCTACTCATTTTAGAGCTACATGCCATTCATCACACAGTCTAGAAAATTTTGTCTAATTTATCTCGTATCATCCTACAGTCATACGACGACGCCTTACCGTGGACTACAGCATCATCAGCAAACAACCACAGATTGCTGCCTACCCTGTCCACCAAATCATTTACCTACCTAGAGAATAACAGAGGTCCTGCCACACTTCCCTGAGACACTCCTGAGGATACCATTGTCTCTGAGGGACACTCGCCGTCGTGGACAACATACCGCATTCTATAACTTAAGAAGTCTTAGAGCCACTCCCGTGTCTGTGATCCTATTCCATATGCTCTTACCACCTAAAACAGCCAGCAATAAGGCACCGTGTGTAACGTTTTCTGGATATTTAGAAATATGGACTCCACCTGTTGCCCTTCATCCGTAGTTCGCAGTATCTCATGTGAGAAAGGGACAAGCTGAGTTTCGCAAGACCGATGCTTCCTGAAACCATGCTAATTCGTGGACATAAGCTTCTCGCTACCAACTAAATTTATTGTATTCGGCGACCGCTACGGTCGCAGGTTCGAATCCTGCCTCGGGCATGGATGTGTGTGATGTCCTTAGGTTGGTTAGGTTTAAGTAGTTCTAAGTTCTAGGGGACTGATGACCTCAGATGTTAAGTCCCATAGTACTCAGAGCCATTTTTATTGTATTCGTACTGAGAATATGTTCAAGTCACCTAGAACTTAGAACTACTTAAACCTAACTAACCTAAGGACATCACACACATCCATGCCCGAGGCAGGATTCGAACCAGCGAACGTGGCGGTAGCGCGGTTCCAGACTGTAGCGCCTAAAACCGCTCGGCCACTCCAGCCTGGCGATTCATTAAAGAGAGGCCTGTTAATTCGTGTGTGGAATCAAATGTACTACGGTTTGGATGTTTCTCGAGCAACGAAAGGTGCTCATGTTGAGTGTATCTACAATTGCATCTACATACATACTCCGTAAGCCACCGTACGGTGCATGGTGGAGAGCACTCTTTATCACATATGTCATTTCCTTTCACGTTGCACCCTCAGATAGAGCGAGGTAAAAACGATTATCTCTATGTCTCCGTATAAGCCCAGAATTCTCATATTTATCTTCGTGGTCCTTACGATAAATATATGTTGGCGGCAGTAGGATCATTCGGCAGTAAGCATCAAATGCCGTTTCTCTAAACTTTCTCAGGAGAGTTTTTCGAAATGAATACCTTCTTCCCTCCATGCTGATTGAACCTGTTGGTAACAAGTCTAGCATCTCGCCTCTGAATTGCTTCAAAGTCTTCTTTCAATCCGATGTGGTGCGGATCCTAAACACTCGAGAAGTACTCAAGAATAGGTCTGCTTTAGAGATGAATCACACTTTTCTCAAGTTCTCCCACTAAACCTAAGTCGACCATTCGCCTGTCTTAGTACAATTCTCACATGCTCGGTCCATTTCTATCTCTTTGCAACGCCCAGATATTTAAACGACATGAGTGGGTCAAGCAGGACACTGCTAATGCTGTATCTGAATATTAGTGGTTTGTTATCTCTACTCATCGGCATTAGCTTACATTTTTCTATTTTAAGAGCTAACTGCAATTCATGACACCAACTAGAAATATTATCTAGGTAAACTTGTATCAGCCTACAGTCACTTATCTTCGACACCTTCCTGTACACCCCAGCATCATCAGCGAACACCGCAGACTGCTGCCCGTCCTGTCTGCCAGATCAGTCGTGTATATAGAAACTAGCTACGGTCCTCTCACACTTCTCTGGGTCACTTCTCAGTGTAAGTTACTGTGTCCATGCGGACATAAGATTTTGAACCTGCCTCTATATAATGACATGCGCAGTGTGTTTCTATCTTCCTTGGTATATCTGTAACAAATAACTAAAATCTTTTCCTTCTTTTCTAATCACCCAGTACCGACTGAAACTCACGATAAGACGACCGAAGTGCCCTCGCTGCTAAATGCGGTAATACGTGCAATAAATGTCAATGCTGTGTGTCAAATTTCAGTTTCTGCATCAACGAGATAATATAACATTCTCTGATGGTGCACCACTGGATACTTTTACGTATCAAGTTTTCTGTTGGTTAACAGTGACATTCTACAGTCTTGAAAACTACACTTCCTGGGCGGCATATTACTATCGTCAGTTCACCACACTTTGAAGTCTAATTTCTGCAGAAAATATGTAGGAGGATAAAATGTTATTGCAGTCTCTTTCACATATCCAACCCTTGTCGACTTCCATTATATTTTGAAGTGACATTTAGAGATCAATCATTTTGTAGATAACATTTTCCTAGAATGAGGTATTAATAGGTAAGAAATTTTGTGTTATACATTTTCACAAAGTAATTTAGGACCCATAGACTTGTGTGGATCAGGACCATCTTACATATTTAAATCAGTACTGCTTTCCTGAATATCAATGTAAGAAATGATTTTCTGACAAAATAGTTCTTGACGTCTGCATGCGATTCTATTGCCTGCGAAAATTAATGAAGTGCAAATCATCAGTACTAGGCCAGAGCTGATACTAATGTAGCGTTTGGTCATCACAGAGTTTATTTATTGGTTTATATATTTTGTTTGGTAGCTCTTCATCAGATCCATTTACGTGTTCTTCACAAAAATTTGAGGAAATTAGCACTTCTTCTGACACCTGTCGAAAACCCAATGAAGCCTTCCACTTTGGATTCGCCAAATAACGTCTGAAGTTCCTTGTTAATAAGTTCTAAAACTAAGAATTAAAAAAAACACGCACTCTGACAGTAATGAGTAAAGCCTGCGGTAATATGAGGTATTGTTTTCATTATCTGCTCCAAGTATTAACTCAGGCATTGACTGAAATGAGCCTACTACAGTACGTTGTGCGTATGGATGTTGCAGACATCATTTTTGGCGGAATGATTTTTATTTATTTTTGTAGATCTCTCAGATTTTGAAACGCAATTTTTTTGTATTTGAGAACGTAACAAATTACGTACAATTAAGACTTACGAGGATGCAGATGCTCTCAAATAACGTCTTGTAACTTTTGAAAGTTTATGACACAATATCTGGCGTACGTAACAAGATACCGATGTGCTTAGAATTCTGTACGAAGCTACGATTATTGCACAATCGCTTCTTTCAAGGCGCATTGGTACAGTGGAATAATACTACGTTGCAACAACACCAACCGCACCCTCACAATTATGGGTAGTAGGTCCGAAAGTGCTAAATGTATTTTAGTGCTTACGTTGTGTAACACATCTGTGGAGTAATTTTTTTGAACGTTTTGTAGTAGGCTAGTTCGAAGGTACTGCAGTTCTCACGGAAGTGGAAATACGCTTTGGGAGACCTGGGAGTGCAATGTAGCAGTGCTGTTCCCGAGGAGCGATTTTATTCCCCCAGTCGAGACCAGGCGACGCCGACGACAGGCTACGGAAGCAGCGCTCATTCCGTAGCAACTCACCTGGGAGTAGTGGGAGTAGGCACGGCAAATATAGGGTGTGGTGTCGGGGGGGGGGGGGGGGGAGGAAAGAGGCGGGCAGGAGTAGCAGGGCAGTGGTTGGGGGTGGAGGGGACGTCGCCGGCGACTGCCGTGTCTGGCGCCGCCGGCTGGCGCGATATTGCCGAGCCGTGCTGGGCTGGCGGCGACGGCGGTGCAGGCGTCTTTCCGCTGTCTGCGCCGAGCTGCGCTGGCAAACACTTGCTGTTGACTTTTGGGCTCCGGCGGTGAGCTAGACCAGGCCGAGCGGGAATCTCGTTGGGTTACCCGCCAGACAAGAAGTAGGAGGTGTGCGGCGTGGCGTCCGCGGTACGGAACGGCCGAGAACAGCACGCTGCACAGCATACTGTAACCCAACAGGCGCTGGAAACAGTACCCTGGTGAGAGGTCAACAGACTGTTAGATATGTGAGAAACCACCCTTTGTAACTGTTGGAGTTCATGTGTAACTTACTTCGCTTCCTTCCTTGCTCTCACAAGGGGTTGCCACTACGTTTGGATCACGGATTTATTTCAAACTTTACTCACTTTTTCTAGTCGATTAGGACAACATAATACTCAGGTAGTACGACGTACTACTTAGCCGATTTTTAATTTCTTTGTTTTGGCCAGCAACGTTACATTAACAATATATCCTACTTAAAGCTATTCTTCGCATTATGTAAGCGCTCAGATATCGATAGGAACAATCTGCGGACGACACATGGGAGTGCGCTTCTAAGCATTGTGAGACGAGGTCGGTCCGCGAGAGTGGACGTAGTAGTGTGGGTCGAGAGCTCGGAGACAGAAGACGTCTCATACTGGCCTCATGTCGGTGATGGCACATCTTATCACACTCAAAGCCTGGTTTCATTTATGTAGCCAGCAGAGATTTAGATGGCTTAACTACAATTGGAGATGGAATTCAAGGTAAAAATCGCAAGTATAGCGAAAACAAATTGCAGTCTTAGGTTCGTGATTGTTAGTCCGAGTTTGCAGAAATCGCATGTTTTGCTTCGCAGTGAAAGATGCCTCCCATCCTAGAAATAATAATAATCATTCTCCACATCTAAATATTATGCTGTGGCTACTAAATATTAGCGTAACTATGGAACTGAAATAATCAGTTATCTGGCACTCATCCATTATTGACACATACGTCATTTGTCATTTTCGTTATTAATACTTGCTCATGATGTTTCTGAAGTTTTAAATATACTTAGTTAAAGATATCCCTTCTCAAAAGTTATTTAGTAGTAACAGGAACCAAGCAAACTCCTTTTTATTAAATTTATCCTTAGTAATAATAGCTTCAGCCGCTGCTGCTTCACGCTGCTGCGCATTGCTGTAAACCACATGGAGAAAGGCAGCCATCTAAAGGGGTGAGCGTAAAACTTAGGACCAAAAAAGAGACATTGACACACCACAACATGTCGTGTACTCTAGTCCAATAAATTCCATTTCAGAAGCCAGATTCTGTATTACTTGTAAACTCTTATTAAAATACGCAGTCCGATAGCTTTTCCAAATGTTAGTTTTAAGTTTTTCATGTACCAATCTGTTGAGGGCTTAAATGACACTCATACAACATGCACAGAGTATTATACAGGTTAGATTCCTTTTACTGATAGCTCAGATTGCTTATCGAGTCCCGTTTCACAGATGAACATAGGAAATATCGGCTGTAGCTATCTTACATGTTTGTTGCAAATACATTAAAATAATCGCAAAAAAGGGAAACAGCACAAATTTACGAAGTTATCATGCAAATACCCTTTTAAAGTAAGTAGAAGTACAGTCAGACAAACACCAGACAGCCGGTTGCAGTGATGAGAATGACATTGGAGCAGAATTAGCACAGCACTACAGAGCAACATAATGACAAACAAGCATATGCTCTTACAGTAAAAGACAAAACATGGAAGGGCAATCACCGTACAACTGAAGAACAAAATTCCAAATAACATCATATAACAATATGAGAAACGTAGCATACAGACAGACGCAGTTAAAGTAAAAGAAAAACCCAAAATGACAAAGACATGCAGCCAACGGTATGTACAATAGTGCCAGTATAACAGTAACATAAAAAGCACAGGAGACCAAAAATGAAAATTTAATGTACAACAGGACGCCTGTACATCTACATCTACATGGTTACTTTGCAATCCACACGTAAGTGCCTGAAAGACGGTTCATCGAACCATTTTCATACTACTTCTCTACCATTCCACTCTCGAATGGCGCGTGGGAAAAATGAACACCTAAATCTTTCCGTTCGAGCCCTGATTTCTCTTATTTTATTATGATGATCATTTCTCCCTACGTAGGTGGGTGTTAACAAAATGTTTTTGCATTCGGAAGAGAAAGTTGGTGATTGAAATTTCGTAAATAGATCTCGCCGCAAAGAAAACCGTTTTTGTTTCAGTGACTGCAACCCCAACTCACGTATCATACCAGTGACACTCTCACCCCTATTGCGCGAGCTGCCTTCGTTGCACATTTTCGATGTCCTCCGTCGATCCTACATGGTTAGGATCCCACACAGCGCAGCAATATTCCAGCAGAGGACGGACAGGTCTAATGTAGGCTGTCTCTTTAGTGGGTTTGTCGCATCTTCGAAGTGTTCTGCTAACAAAAACCAGTCTTTGTTTCACCTTCCCCACAATATTATCTATGTGGTCTTTGCAATTTAAGTTGGTCGTGATTGTAATTCCTAGGTATTTAGTCGGATTGACAGCCCTTAGATATGTGCGAGTTATCATATACCCCAAATTTATCGGATTTCCTTTAGTACCCATGTGGATGACCTCGCATGTTCCTTGGTTTAGTGCCAATTGCCACTTGTCGCACCATACAGAAAGTCTCTCGTAATTGATCGTCTGGTGATTTCACTAGGCGGTAAATTACAGCGTCATCTGCAAACAATCTAAGGGGGCGGCTCAGATTATCACCTACGTCATTTATGTAAATCAGGACCAGCAGAGGGCCTATGACGCTACCCTGCGGAACGCCAGATATTACTTCTGTTCTACTCGAAGATTTACCGTCTGTCACTACGCAAATTAAAACACAAAATTACGCACCCGGTTACGAACTGAGCCGATGTCATGTGGAAATGAAGACATCGGCAACTCATAAAGTAAATTTGGATGTCGGTGGCTTTCAAATAGTCTGTGGGCAAGTTTTATTATCAAAATGGTAGAGTAAAACGGGAACACTGGTGGGAGGGATGTAACCTTTCACAGCCAATTTCTTATACAAGACTGACTATGGAGTCATATACATGGAACGTACCAGTATGATGTAGTTAAGATCAGCTACTGGCATTGTGTCCTTATCGCAGTATCCAGACGTGATAATCTTCAATCGAAATAGGTGGGCGGGATAACACCCGTGTCGTAGCCTCACGTAAATGATTTATGTTACATGACGTCTACGAAGCTGCACCAAGGCGAACCATGGTCGAGAAGAGATGTTCGGCTGTACGGCCGCCAGATGGCCGCAAAAGGTGAGTCCACACTACTCGTGTGGCTCGTGTACTTGTGAGACTTTCGAGCCTTACGACTATTGTGGACGGAGGTAGGCTCCGAGGGCTCGCCGCGAAACAGGCTTGCGAGCCGCCTGCTGCTGTCGGTACATCAAAGGGTTGCTCGCCGAGCCGCGCGAGTGGTGTGAACGGCAACAAGCATTGACCAGTTGGCTCGCTGAACTTGAACAGTTTTGTCTTGGTATTATTCTTTTTCTGTGTTGTGGACATCGGACTTTCTATTAAAATGGAGTGGACCTATGATTTGACCATGAAATACATAAAAACTTATGAACAATATCCTGTGCTGTGGGATGCAACAAATTCCCAATATGAAATAAAAATTAAAAAATAAATGAATCGTGGGATTCCATCGTGACAGAACTCCGCGTGGATATTGTCGAATTAAAATAATGACCAGCTTATTAGCCACTTACAGGAAAGTCCGCCAGAAGAAAAATGAACCTTGGAAGTCTGTCGCTGGGGTTGAGGAAGTGAACGCTCCAAACTGGGTGGCTTCGAAGGCATTTGAATTTCTCCACTGCGAATATCAGCTGCGGAAGGCAATAAACACAGATGTAAGTAAAAAATATTTGTTTTAGGAAATGTGTAAGAAACATATAGGCAGGATTCAAAAAGAAAAATGAGACTCAACAGAACGTTTTCTTCCCACAAGTAGCTGCTATCGGAAGACAGTAATAGGAAGGTTAATTCTGAGGCGAAGGGTACACTGAACGTTGTGTCCGGCGTTCCAGATCAGGATCTGGAAGACGTGCGTCTGATGTACTGCAAAGCGTACGGCAGAGTTGGACTGGTTCGTCGTTTCCACCAGGAGAGGTATCCTCAGCGAAGGTGTCCAGATCGGAAGACACTTGAAGATCTCCATCATCTTCTGTGCACTCATGGAAATGTATACGTGTCCTGGTTTGGGTAGGGGATGATCACGTATGTAATTCGAGATGTCGAGAAGGAGATTCTGGATGCTGTGCACATGCCTCCTGTCAGCACACGAAGGATAGCATTGCACGTGAGTGTTCCTCGTACGACTGTCTCTTTTGGTAGCTGCAGCTGCATCCTTATCATTTGCCAAGTGTGCAGGCCCTACACCAGCGATAACCCTGGTCTAGATGCGATCCGCTAATGGTTCTTGCAGCAATGTGCTACCGATCCGAACTTAACATCCATTATTATTATTTACAGATGAAGCACAATTCAGATAGGATGGCGTTACGTACTTCTTCGAACTGCTTGTATGGACGTTTGAAAACCCACAGTTGTTCCATCTCATCGCAAAGTGCAATTCTTCCTGAACGTATAGGCCCGTATCATTTGTGATCGGTTAGTTGGATTCATGCAATAGTAAATAGACTTACGTGCAAGCGTACACAAACTTTCTGCAAAACACTATACCTCATGTTTTTGAAGACATTCCACCGATCATTAGTAAACAAGCTAACGTGTTGCATAATGGCGCTTCTGCTCAATCCAAGTACGGCTCGCGGATGCCTGTCTCGAATGTTTCCTCCTCGCCAGACAGGTAAGGGTGGCCCAGCTGCTTCCTCTCCAAGTTCACCAGATTTGAATCCTAAAGATTGCTAATTATAAGGCCCTTTAAAATAATTTGTATATCCGTCTCCAGTGCATGACATACATCGAAGAGCCTAAGGAACTGGTAAATCTGCCTGACACCGTATAAGGCGAACATGCAGAAGTGTCGCAACACGACGTGGCATGGACTTGACTAATGCCTGAAGTAGTGCTGGAGGGAACTGACACCATGAATCCTGCAGGGCTGTCCATAAAACCGTAAGAGTACAACGGGGTGGAAATCTCTTCTGAACAATATGTTGCAAGGCATCCCAATGCGCTGAATAATGTTTATGTCTGGGGAGTCTGGTGACGAGAGGAAATGTTTAACCTCAGAAGAGTGTTCCTCGAGCTACTCTCTAGCAATTCGGGGCGTATAGGTAGTCGTATTGTCCTGCTGGAATTGCTGAAGTCCGTCTGAATGCACAATGGACATGAATGGAGGCAGGTGATCAGACGGGATAATTACCTACGTGTCATCTGTCAGAGTCGTATCTAAACGTATCAGGTGTCCGATATCACTGTAACTGCACACGCTCCACACCATTGCAGAGCCTCTACCAGCTAATGTACCCTGATGATATGTAGGGTCCACGGATTTATGGAGTTGACTCCATACTCGTACACGTGCACCCACTCGATACAATTTGAACCGAGGCTCGTCCGACCAGACAACGTGTTTCCAGTCATCGACAGTCCATTGTCGGCGTTGACGGGCCCAGGCGAGGCGTAAAACTTTGTGTCGTGTAGTCATGGTACACGAGCGGGCCTTCGGCTCCGAAAGTGCATATCGATGATGTTTCGCTGAATGCTTCGCACGCTGACCTTTGTTGATGGGCCAGCATTGAAATCTGCAACAATTTGTGGAAGGATTGCGCTTCTGTCACGTTGAACGATTCTCTCAAGTCGTCCTTGGTCCCGTTCTTGCAGGATCTTTTTCCGGCCGCATCGATGTCGGAGATTTGATGTTTTATCGAATTCTTGACGTTCGCGGTACACTTATGAAATCGTCTTCGTATGCGGAATACGTACCTGAAATGATGCAGTCTGTTTTTTAAACACTTCGTATAAAGAAGCATGAGGGAAAGACAAGAACGGAAAACCAAGAGAGGAATGTTCGTACTAAGAAGACGTACGACAGAGACGTAGATTTGCATCAGAGAAGCTATGACTGAAATACAAGAAAGCTTGAGGAGTTTCATTATAATTCCGGGTTAAAGCGTATCGGTGATAACAGTGTTGCCCTCAATGAAAATGTAATATTACTGTAGATGCTGAATCCAATGAACAGCTCTCTGAGCTCAGATTAAGGATTTACAGTAATATAAAATTCTGAGCCCAGAATACGGATTTAGAGAATGGGGCTATAACAGTACGAAACCGGTCGTGTGAAAATAAAGTAATTTACAACTGAAGCGGTATTTTCAACGTCTGCTGTAATGCTCAGTTGCGGATGTTCTGCCAACAGGATTGCTTGTCTGTATATCAATACGGTATGAAGTACCACCTGCAACACTGATTACCTAGGAAGCAGGAGACCATCAGTAAGTATTTATCTACCTTATATTATTATTTGATTTTGTTTCGCTGCACTTACGTATTTATTACTAGTGTTACAGACAACTATACACAGAAGTTCTAGCCTGAAATACAGCAACAGCAGTAGTCACTGTCCACAGGATACCGGTGGGTGTTAATGATTTTTATAGAGCTTTCTTTCCAACACTGTGGAGAAAGTACAATAGAAGGTAGCCACATCTTTGTACCCCACATTGGTGTCACCAGTGTGGGACTGCAAGGACCTACCACTGAAAGCAGCAGCAAACAGAATAGTCTAATGCAGCCGCGTGACTTACCTGAAGTTCGTTAACAAGATGGGCTCGGTGATTCCTAGTGCTGCTAGACCCCAGATATTGCTATGTTGGGTGACTGCGATACTAATATGGTAAATGCAGTAGTCCAGACCAGTGTGACTGAGGTAACCATGGTAAATGTGCCCGAGTTGGTACTCTACGCCTCAGTGCTTGTGGCCATCAGCTGGAGGGTCCAGGCTGGGATGATAATCGTGATGGGCTCATCGTCAGCCCAGGCTGTGGCTGTGATATCGTGAATGGTAAGGACAGTGAGCGTAATGACCTGAGTTGTGGTGCTTGTGACCACCACTGCATCGACAACGGTGGCGTGATTAACTCAAGTCCAGACTTCGATAAGTGTCTCACACGCACACACACACACACACACACACACACACACACACACACACACACAACACACACACACGCATGCACGCACAAACACGCATGCACGCACAAACACACACACACACACCGAGCGAGGTGGCGCAGTTGCTAACACACTGGACTCGCATTCGGGAGGACGACAGATGAATCCTGCGTCCGGCAATCCTGATTTACGTTTCCTGCGATTTCCCTAAATCGCTGCAGGCAAATGCTGGGATGGTTCCTTTAAAAGGGCACTGCCGACTTCCTTCCCCGTCCTTCCCTAATCCGATGAGACCGATGACCTCGCTGTCTGGTCTCCTCCCCCAACAACAACAACACACACACACACACACATTTAATTGATATACATATCCATCAGTGATGATAATTTCTGATACTTGTCTTGCAGTTCACTGATGCTAATAAATGATTCAACCACATCTCTTTTCTGTTATTCCATATATTACTGTGAAACACGTATGTATTCAGTAGCAGCGATGGCGAGGCATGACAGAATCTCTGACCAGAGAGTTATTTATCGTTGCTAGTCTGCGCTTGACCACGCGTGAGCGCAGTAGTTGTACATAGCGAGTCGCGAGAGCATGTTGTTCAGTTGCGAGTAGGCAGTTGCGAGTCCGAGTTGTGTGTGAGGAGTCGGCGGGCGTCGACATGGGTCTCTGGTCAAGGTTTGGGACGAGGTATATTGTTAAATATGGTAATGAAGCAGCATTGCGCTCAGCCAATAACATCTGTTATTTGTGATTAATTTGTTCAAGAAATGCCCCAATAATAAATTTGTTTTCAAAGCAATCTTTTTTAAGAAAAGAATCATTCCAATTGAAACAATATTTCCTATGCTTTCCCTCCCAGAATCAATTTATCAGATTAATTATTGCACAGGGCCTAAGGTCAGCGATGCTGCCATTATAAAATTTATCAGGCTGATCTTAACGTTAATTTTGTGGGGACTTAACATTTTTGCACATTTTTATTATCATTGAGTTTTATTACTGTGGGAAGCTAACATTTGGCACTATTCGCAATTCTATTCAATTCTTGCCATTTTTATATTTTTACGGGGAGGTTACACTTGGCCCCATTTATATTTAATAAATATCATTCATTCATTTTTTGTGGGGAGGTTACACTTGGCGACATCCAGACCAGGATCATATTTCGTTGAGAATCTTTTGAAAAGTAGTCAGATATCTGCTCTTATTTACTTAATACACTCCTGGAAATTGAAATAAGAACACCGTGAATTCATTGTCCCAGGAAGGGGAAACTTTATTGACACATTCCTGGGGTCAGATACATCACATGATCACACTGACAGAACCACAGGCACATAGACACAGGCAACAGAGCATGCACGATGTCGGCACTAGTACAGTGTATATCCACCTTTCGCAGCAATGCAGGCTGCTATTCTCCCATGGAGACGATCGTAGAGATGCTGGATGTAGTCCTGTGGAACGGCTTGCCATGCCATTTCCACCTGGCGCCTCAGTTGGACCAGCGTTCGTGCTGGACGTGCAGACCGCGTGAGACGACGCTTCATCCAGTCCCAAACATGCTCAATGGGGGACAGATCCGGAGATCTTGCTGGCCAGGGTAGTTGACTTACACCTTCTAGAGCACGTTGGGTGGCACGGGATACATGCGGACGTGCATTGTCCTGTTGGAACAGCAAGTTCCCTTGCCGGTCTAGGAATGGTAGAACGATGGGTTCGATGACGGTTTGGATGTACCGTGCACTAATCAGTGTCCCCTCGACGATCACCAGTGGTGTACGGCCAGTGTAGGAGATCGCTCCCCACACCATGATGCCGGGTGTTGGCCCTGTGTGCCTTGGTCGTATGCAGTCCTGATTGTGGCGCTCACCTGCACGGCGCCAAACACGCATACGACCATCATTGGCTCCAAGGCAGAAGCGACTCTCATCGCTGAAGACGACACGTCTCCATTCGTCCCTCCATTCACGCCTGTCGCGACACCACTGGAGGCGGGCTGCACGATGTTGGGGCGTGAGCGGAAGACGGCCTAACGGTGTGCGGGACCGTAGCCCAGCTTCATGGAGACGGTTGCGAATGGTCCTCGCCGATACCCCAGGAGCAACAGTGTCCCTAATTTGCTGGGAAGTGGCGGTGCGGTCCCCTACGGCACTGCATAGGATCCTACGGTCTCGGCGTGCATCCGTGCGTCGCTGCGGTCCGGTCCCAGGTCGACGGGCACATGCACCTTCCGCCGACCACTGGCGACAACATCGATGTACTGTGGAGACCTCACGCCCCACATGTTGAGCAATTCGGCGGTACGTCCACCCGGCCTCCTGCATGCCCACTATACGCCCTCGCTCAAAGTCCGCCAACTGCACATACGGTTCACGTCCACGCTGTCGCGGCATGCTACCAGTGTTAAAGACTGCGATGGAGCTCCGTATGCCACGGCAAACTGGCTGACACTGACGGCGGCGGTGCACAAATGCTGCGCAGCTAGCGCCATTCGACGGCCAACACCGCGGTTCTTGGTGTGTCCGCTGTGCCGTGCGTGTGATCATTGCTTGTACAGCCCTCTCGCAGTGTCCGGAGCAAGTATGGTGGGTCTGACACACTGGTGTCAATGTGTTCTTTTTTCCATTTCCAGGAGTGTATAATTAGCATTTGGCGCAACGCTTTTATTAATTTTTTGTTTTTCTTCCACAGATCATCGGCAATTCGTTGTTCTCTGTTTTATTTGTGTTTGTTGCTTTTTGTATTGTGCTTGTTTCTTTTGTGAATATTTGTGATTAGTGTAAAGATGCCGTGAATGACTATTAATAGTGTATCGCAAGGTATAATGAGTAAAATAACCTAATTAAACAACTTGACCGATAGTAATTGTGACACGCAATGTAATGATGACAATTATGCGTTCACTGACAATCAGTGCGTTCCAACCACTAATGATGATTTTTGTCTTAATGATGAACAAACGAACTCGGTTGTGTCCTCTGTTGATTTGACGACAATTGATGACGCGGCGCGTTCTGTTGTAATGAGCGCTGCCCAGCTTAACACACCCGTTTTGCAGGATTTACGTAACGTACAGACAAATTTTTCTAATGAAAATGGACAGTGTACTGAAAGTACGACGGATTCATTTAATTCCAAAATTGTGACTAACAGTGTGCATCCGATTATCAAACCTTTTTGTGAGTCACAGAATGACCTAATGGTCACAGAAAACGCGACAATTGCAGATACACCATCAAACAGTACACAGAATAGAGTAGGTAATGTTACCTTGGAACAAATTATGGCAATATTGCTACAACAGGGTAAGCAACAGAGTGAAAAATTAGACAACAAATCCAAACAACTTAAAGAAGATCTCAAACAACAGCCTAATGAAAATAACGAAATTCTCAAACAACAGTTAAATGAAAAATTAGACAACAGTTCTAGACAGCTTAGTGAACAGATAAAACAGCTTAATGAAAAACATGATAGCCTTAATGAAAAATTAGACAACAATTCCAGACAGCTTAGCGAGCAGATTACAGCCGTTGCCGCGCAGTGTCATGACACTAAGGAACAGTTACGCGAGGAAATTGAGGCTTGTTCAAGAAAAAGTAGCGAAGAAATTAGATCTGTTGCTCAAGAATTAAGGGATATGCAAACAGTTACAACAGAAACACTTAGAGAGGAAATTAGCGCAGTCGGCAAACAATACTCTGAAAAAGCTACACAATTACGCGACGAGTTTAAACTAATGACAGCAGAACTTTCGCGCTCAATGGATGCAAAGATAGACGCGAAATTTGACCAACAGAACACTCAGATTGACGAACGTTTTAATCACCACATACAAAACAGTGATACGCGTTTCCGCAAATTTATACAGGATCAAAATAAAGTAAAACGTCAAGTAATGGAAACAATCACAGCACAGAGACAAGAAGACAAACGTAAATTGTTTGCGAAAGCAAAAACATACGTAGACAACAATATTGCTACAGTGTCTGACGAAATTAAAACCATCAAACAGTTGAACATAGAATTACGTGATGAAATTTCTGATCTTAAATTAAAAACAGATACACACACAGCAGATATTCAGACAGTGACAGACAGATTCGAACAATTAGAACTAACACAGGATTCCGATGTCGTGAAAGCTGACGTTAAAAAATTTAACGAAACCACACGTAAATTACAAAAACAAATAAGTGCTTCTGACACTAGAAACGATGATCAGGCAAAAATACTGACTGAAAAATATTATAAATTGGCCAGTCGTATTGATGTTATCGAAAGTACTAATGACAATAAATCAGACGATACTGCACCGATTTCAGTTAACCAAACACCTGAATTCCAAAATTTACAGCAGACAATTAATGAGATAGATTCATCTAATAACACATTGAGTAGAAAATTGTCAAGTTTACAGCAAGAAGTAACAGAGATGAAAAATATTTCAGTTAATAACACATCACAGCAGAAGGCACTTTTCGAACATTTGTCAGACTCACGCAGTGCGTATAATTTGGGTAATCAACAGAGAGTACGGGACTTAGATTCCGAACAACCACAGTTCAATAGATTCTCTTACAATCATGAACCTGTTCTATCATACAGAGACGATAATTTTGATTACAAATATTTTGTGTCAGTGAGAAAATTTAAAGTGTTTAAAAATGACAAAACACAGATTCACCCACTGGATTGGATACAACAATTTAGCTTTGCTTTTCCACCGACTTGGCCCGTAACACACAAACTTGAATTTATTTGCAGTTTCTTGGAAGGCGAACCGGCAACTCGTATGAGACCGATCGCGAGACAATGCTATTCGGTAGAAGAGTTTCAGAATGCTTTTCTATCAGCGTGTTGGTCGAAGACGACACAGTGTGGAATTAAAGATCAGTTAATTAGTTTATCAAATCATGAGAACACAAATTTTCCCAGTGTCACGCAATTTTTTGAGCACATGGTCCAACAAAACCAGTACTTAAGTCAACCATATAGTGAATCTGCACTCATACAATTATGCATTTCTAAATTACCACGATCATTAAGCGTGTCACTTCTAACGGGTCAGCAGAAGGAAAACATTTCAGCATTCAGAGATCTGTTGCAGCTTTTAGAAGTGCAGCAATCAGATTATTCCTTTGTAAACAAAAACTTTTCATATAATAACCAAGGTCAACAAACATACAGCAATTATGATCAGGCACGTAATTTCAATAGGAAAGGTAACAGACGCTTTAGGAACGACAACCACCAGAACTTTAATAGCACACAAAATTTTAATTATCAGTATCGTCAAAATTATCAGCAGCAGGAACCACATTTTAGTAACAATAGAGGTTCTTCACAACAGCATGAAAGTCAGTTGGTTAACATACCTAACCAACAATGTAATGGACAAGGTCAACTAAACTTTAATGTTTCGCCGCGTGGACATATAGCCCCAGCTACAACAAATAGTAACGCACACCAGCAAGGAAATAGCTACGTGCAGAAAACACAGTATTTCAATTCCTATCGCAATGCACCGTATAGGAATGACTATTACGACAGACGTAAAAATAATGAGCAAAATTTTCAGCGTACATCTAATAACAGTTGGTCTTACCAACAGCAAAATCATCCGGAAGAACATATTCTCATGAATGAACCCGACAGTAGGTATCATCCAGAGCGTAATATGTCTGGAAGAAATAATAGAACAGTTCAAATAGTAGAACTGCCACAACATCCTCCAGAAAATAATAACACGTCAGATAGAATCTGACTAGATACTGTACAGGTCGCATCCTCCAGTAACACAACACTACTTTAGACACGCAGAATGTTGTTCACGAAAATGTTATTACTTTTGACGACATCCGAGACACTCTCTTACAGGAAAGACCAGTTGTTCAAAAAGACATTTCACATCCTGTCATCGAAATTAAAATTGGTTCATCGAAATTCTCAGCAGTAATCGATTCTGGATCACCTATGTCATTAATAAATGAAGAAACTTTTTTCGAGTGTAACAAAGAGAATAAGTATCCTACATTACCATTAGGCAAAATGAAAGTGAAAGGAGCAGTATCGAGTAGAGGAGTAGACGTTAAATTACAGACACATTTATCATTTTGTATTGCAGGTCACACGTTTCACTCAAATTTTTGAATTGTTCCTTTATTGACAACAGACGTTATTTTAGGTTCGAATTTTCTGGTACAACACGACGCAGTTATCGATTTTCAGAATTCCTATTTAATGATGAAGGATGAAAATATACAATTTGTTATAGAATTTCAGCACTCACTATCTGCGGAAGAACAAACAATAAATCGCACAGAGGTCATTTCCGTATCACGTAACATAGATTGTAATTCCACACTGTTCACAGATACGTACGTACATAACTATAATACTCCACACGAAGCTGACTACGACGTAATGCAGATGATTTCTGACAAAGTTAAACAAAGCAGTGTAAATACAGACGACGAACGCACGCAACTACACAAAATTCTTTTACAGCAAGCTCCAGTTTTCGACAACATTCCTGGTACTATATCCGGATTTATGTATGAATTTCAAGTCAAACTGCACGACACATTTAAAGCCAAGCATTATCCCATTCCATATATTCATAGAGAACAGGTTAAGAAAGAATTGCAGGATATGCTTGACCAAGGAATTATTGAACCAGCAGTTAGTCCGTACATAAACCCGCTACATACTGTTAAGAAAAAAGATGGCTCACTTCGCCTCGTACTTGATTCACGTCACATCAATGACATTATTATTAATGAAACCGATCGACCACAGACACTAGAAGAACTTCTACAAAAATTTCATGGTACTGCTATTTATTCTACATTGGATTTAAAATCGGGATTTTGGCAAATTCAGCTTCATCCGAATTGCAGAAAGTATACAGCTTTTCTCTGTTTTGGCGATTGTTATCAATTTCGTAAATTACCGTTCGGCTTAACAATTTCTTCTGCTGCTTTTATTCGCGGTTTGAACACAATACTTCCGACAGAACTTAAAGACCGAATCACGATGTACGTAGATGACATTCTTATTGCAGAAGCTAACTGGTCTGAACACAATCTGATTCTAGAACAACTGTTGCAAACTTTTCGTGCACAAGAACTCACAGTTAATCTCAGTAAATCGCACTTTGGCAAAACTTCTATAAAATTTCTTGGACACGTAATTTCAGCAGATGGCATTGCGCCTGATCCGGAAAAGCTTCAAGCGCTACGTGACATTACTGTTCCTACAACGAAAAAACAACTACGCAGCTTTTTGGGTTTAATTAACTTTTTTCGTAAATTTATTCATCACTCTGCTTTAGACACACCTAGATTATGCCAATTGACAGGTAAAAACACTATTTGGTCCTGGGATAAGCAAGCACATTCTGAATTTATGAACTTGAAACACGCCTTGTTGAATGCACCACTTTTATCGCACCCAGATCTTACCAGAAATTTTTCCATTGCCACCGACAGTTCTAACACCGCTTTAGGCGTACATATTTTTCTGGAAATTGAAGAAGATGGTTCTACAGTAATTAAAAACATCGCATTTGCAAGTCGCATTCTGTCACCTGCTGAACGAAATTATTCCGTTACTGAACTTGAAACATTATGTGTTGTTTGGGCATTTACGAGATGTCGGCATTTTCTTTATGGGAGATACACTACAGTTTACACAGATCACAGAGCGATACAATTTTTACTTTCAGCTAAATTTACACACGACAGACTAAGTAGATGGAAGCTTTATTTATAGGAATTTAATTTTACAATTGTTCACATTCCCGGCACACAAAATGTTATAGCAGACGCACTATCTCGTTCTCTCAGCAACAATCAGCAAGACATCGCAACCAACTTCTGCAAAGCAAATTTCAGCGTCATGTACATTCAACAAGTTGCATTTGAAAATTTTATTTCGTAGTCATTACAGGACATAGCAAAAGAGCAAAATAAAGACCACGTGTGGAAAGAAATTAAACACCTTTAGCAAGATACGAATAATGTTACGATTAGAAACCATTACACTGTACGCAATGACATTCTATTTCGCCGCTCTCATCCTGACAGCAACTGTTGGCTATTATGCATTCCTGACGAGCTTGTTAACAAATTAATCTAGTATACTCATTTAAGTTATGCACATTACGGAGCTAGAAAAGTTTTCTTAAACTGAGACAGAACTGTTATTTTGCCAACATGGAGAAACGTATATGACGAGTTTTAGCGTCATGTAAGATCTGACAGAAAGCTAAGTCGGACACAACTTCACATATTCCTCCATTATATCCCATTGTATCTGTTAAATTGAGACATATGGCCGCTGTAGACATTTTTGGTCTAATTCCGAGAACTAATAGAGGTTTCTGCTACATCTTTGTCACTGTTGAACTCACTTCAAAATTTGTTACTTTCACTCCGTTATGCAAAGCTACTGCTAAAACCGTTGCGAAAGCATTTGTAAAGCATTTTCTATTTCATGTAGGGCATGTGTTGAAAGTAATTTCTGACAATGGATCACAATTTCGTTCTGCTATATGGACACGTATGTTACGAACTAGAAACATTTCTCCGATCTATATATCCAGGTATCATGCTTCTTCGAACCCTTGTGAACGATTAATGAAAGAAATTGGTAAACTGTGTAGAATATACTGCCACAAAAGACATATTGATTGGGACACACACATATTCTCATTCCAAGATGTAATTAATTCCATACCAAATGAATCTACTATGCTATCTCCGTCTGTTATACTGAAAAATGTTGAACAACGTAACAAGATTACAGAATTAGTAAACTTTCCTACATCTCGTTGACTACGACACCATGAAATAATTAACATTGCGCTGAACAACATCAAACGTGCCGCAGAGCGCCGGAGAAGACAGTAAAAACAAGTTTGTATACGCCGTGACTTTCACATTGGACAGAAGATATTAGTACGTACACACTATTTATCCAGCAGAATAAAAGGTAAGTACAGTAAATTTGAACTTCTATACGCAGGTCCATATCGGATTCGCAGCATTCCTCACCCCAATGTTATACACGTCGAAACTCTGAGAACCAGAAAAAGTAAAGGCAACCACCATGTCTCCAAAATTAAACCCTTTATTGAATGAAGACACTTTATGATTCAACATACTATGTGATGCCATTTACTAATTTTTATGATCACTTATGCTATTATATTCACATGACTAATTACTGATGATTATCATATTTTTTCTTGGCAAGTGCCCAGCAAGATAAGGTTAGCAGGTCGCTCTTCTTGTCGTTACATATCAGACTGTGCACATATTTTTCAGAGAAACTTACGTATCTTATGAATAATTATGCAATTTTATCTAGTGACATATTAATTTTATTAAATTCTCTCTCCATTAAAGTCTTTAATTCTCGCCTCTACTAACTACACAACATACAACGTGAACTCAAAGAAGGTCACATTTCTTGTCATCATTTTTATTTTTATGTATGTACGATTGTTTTCATATGCACCGTGAAATAATTAAGATATAACACACACCAGTTGACTTTGACATTTTTGCCCTATGATATCTCAAGATCGTGACTGTTTTACATTTTTTGCTGCTGCATTGTGATATTCTGTGTACATTTTTGCATTTGAACACTGTCTATTTTTTTTTCATATTACGTTTTCAGTCATGGTATGCTATATGCTTAATTATGTTATCATAAACCAGTCATTATTTAGTGAGTATATGATGTAAATGCAAGACATTAATCTTTGTTCATTAATTTCAGAAAGAAATGACGCGTAAAAGAAATAAATTAAACAGAAATGGGAATTTCATCTTCGGAATGAACAAAAGAAGATGCAAACCTCGTGATGAAGCGTAAATGGATCAGGATTAACAAGCATTAACAAGAATATACTATACACATCGTAGAATAGCAGACTTAACTAACTTTTACTTTCAGAATACAAGGCGATTGATGCAAGCTGTCAGACAGAACTACACATCTTAGTTTTAGTGATGTAATATGCTAGAGATAAGGAATAGTTATGTAATGAGTAATGAAATGATTTTTTTGCAGATGATAATGAATGCTGATGAAGAATATGCTAGTATGAATAATGAAGCTTTTCTTTACAGGTGATGATAATAATGGAGTTATGATAATATGGATAATGAAGTGATGGATAATGAAGTTTTTTCTTTACAAATGAGGATATTGTTGAAGTTATGTATTTATGCTATGTAGTTATTTAAGTATTTGTTGCAGTTTTCTTTGACAGCAGGTGTTATATTGCATAGTATAATGACGGAAGGTTTTGGAAAGGACAGCTATGGAACACATTTTTATACACATTTCACTACCTGTTAATTCGAAGTTCACTACTTTTCAGCATAAAATGCATTTCTTCTTTCAGCTTAATAATCCGTTTATTATATATTTTCGCAGGAGAAATTATTTATGAAATTAATGTGCTATAAGCAGTTGTTCATTATATCTATATCATTTATGAATGTGATTACATATACTCTACTTGTTTCATAATCTTGCAACAGCGGACTCATGACGAATGACGTTACAGATTTTCACTTACAACAACAAACCAGAAGCAATTTTTTTTCTTGCTTTCTCCTATAATTACCCAAAGCAATGCATTGCTAACAAAAAAATGTATTACCATTCCCAAATAATAATACCAGTTTAAGAGAGTTCTGAGTAATGCTGATCAGCTATGAATAATATGTCACTTGAATAATGAATGCTACTGATTACGGAATCGACATGACCAATGATTAATAATGCTTTGTAACTAGGAAATGAATGCTACTAATAATGCTTTGTAACAAGGAAATGAATGCTACTGATTATGCTTTGTAACTGGGAAAAGAATGCTACTGATTACTGTATTGAGATGATTACTGTATTTAAATGACCAATGATTAATTAATAATGCTTTGTAACTAGGAAATGAATGCTACTAATTATGCTTTGTAACAAGGAAATGGATGCTACTAATTATGCTTTGTAACTGGTAAAAGAATGCTACTGATTACTGTATTGAGATGATTACTGTATTTAAATGACCAATGATTAATAATGCTTTGTAACTAGGAAATGAATGCTACTAATTATGCTTTGTAACAAGGAAATAAATGCTACTGATTATGCTTTGTAACTGGGAAATGAACGCTACTGATTACGGTATTGAAATGACCAATGACAATGTTGTCTGTAAATCAATTAATGAACATTTTTCTGTAATAGTACATACATGGTACAGAAATGTTCAATAACTGGGCTATGAATGCCGCAAACTACTAATGTAATTCCCAATGAAGACTAGTATGTGCCTTAATGTCCTTCACTTTCTGACCTAACTACCGTGAATTACTGTAATATCCATTTGTCCTGTATATCCTCTTGATCATGGAGCACTATATTTGGTTTTTGCACTAATTCTACGTTGGTGTGGCTTGTAAGAGCGTGCTGTCCACCACCGTGAGCGATGGAGACGTTATTATGGTCGCACTGTTTGGTGTACCTGATGTACTGCCAAAATGATAACATGGAATATTGCTACGACATTTCAGTGTCTTGGGTACGCTGATAAATACTTCTGGGAAAAGAACTTCAGATTGTCTGACTTGGTGTTGTACTTCTGTGGAAAGATATGGACTTTCAGTGCAGCTACGTGCAACCTAAAGTGCTACAACCATGATGCAATCCTTCCCTTTCCTATCCTAATTCTTGTAACATTGTGAATATCAGTTTTTGCTAACATCATTTGTATTCATGGCCTATACATTTTTTTTCGAACTACAGTGCGAGTGCACTTTTGTTATTTTCTAACATGATTACCACTCATTAACGTACATTTCGATTTGCTGATATATTCCGAATTTCAGTGCGTGTGCACTTTTGTCATTTTTCTAACATGATTTCTACTTATTGTATATACATTTTGGGATTTGCTGATATAATCTGAATTTCAGTGCGTGTGCACTTTTGTCATTTCCTAACATTATTACTACTCCTTGTATGTACATTTTGATTTGCTCATATATTCTGAACTACAGTGCATGTGCACTTATGTCACTTGTCAACATGATTTTTTGCCATTATGTTTATTTGTTGTGAAAATACTAAAGAGTTTTTCAGTGCGTGTGCACTTATGTCACTTGTTTTGTACTCATTTTATATATATATTGTACTCAATGCATGTGCACCACATTTACTTCATGATCTACATCTGAATATTCTGTGATTGTAAAGTTAATTAGTTAAGAAAAAAATTTGTTGCTCATGGCAAGTCCAAATGACTCACCATCGCTGCCAAATTTTTGCCTTCCCAGTGGAGGGTTATGAAACACGTATGTATTCAGTAGCAGCGATGGCGAGGCATGACAGAATCTCTGACCAGAGAGTTATTTATCGTTGCTAGTCTGCGCTTGACCTCGCCTGAACGCAGTAGTTGTACGTAGCGAGTCGCGAGAGCATGTAGTTCAGTTGCGAGTAGGCAGTTGCGAGTCCGAGTTGTGTGTGAGGAGTCGGCGGGCGTCGACATGGGTCTCTGGTCAAGGTTCGGGACGAGGTATATGTTAAATAAGGTAATGAAGCAGCATTGCGCTCAGCCAATAACATCTGTTAATTGTGATTAATTTGTTCAAGAAATTCCCCAATAATAATTTTGTTTTCAAAGCAATCTTTTTTAAGAAAAGAATCATTCCAATTGAAAAGTGTAACCTCCCCACAAAAAATTAATGAATGATATTTATTGAATATAAATGGGGCCAAGTGTAACCTCCCCGTAAAAATATGAAAATGAAAAGAAATGAATAGAATTGCGAATAGTGCCAAATGTTAGCTTCCCACAGTAATAAAACTCAATGATAATAAAAATGTGCAAAAATGTTAAGTCCCCACAAAATTAACGTTACGATCAACCTGATAAATTTTATAAGGGCAACATCGCTGACCTTAGGCCCTGTGCAATAATTAATCTAATAAATTGATTCTGGGAGGGAAAGCATAGGAAATATTGTTTCAATTGGAATGATTCTTTTCTTAAAAAAGATTGCTTTGAAAACAAAATTATTATTGGGGCATTTCTTGAACAAATTAATCACAAATAACAGATGTTATTGGCTGAGCGCAATGCTGCTTCATTACCTTATTTAACAATATACCTCGTCCCAAACCTTGACCAGAGACCCATGTCGACGCCCGCCGACTCCTCACACACAACTCGGACTCGCAACTGCCTACTCGCAACTGAACTACATGCTCTCGCGACTCGCTACGTACAACTACTGCACTCACGCGTGGTCAAGCGCAGACTAGCAACGATAAATAACTCTCTGGTCAGAGATTCTGTCATGCCTCGCCATCGCTGCTACTGAATACATACGTGTTTCAACTGGAGATCCATTCAGATAGTTTTTCATTCACTAAAACACCCACATCACTGACTAAGTTGTCATCAAGTGTGTCTAAAAGAAAAAATCATCGTAAGCCCTCTACACAACTGTAAATTAATACTATTATCACTGTAGTTGTTGTTATTAGTGGTATGACAAGTAATACTTAATTCCACATGCTCTTCAAAGAAACAGTGTGAAGACCCGATGATATGGGTATTAAAGCAATCAGTCTGCATATGTGTAATTGTATTGACTCATTTCACATCACTAGCTTTCTTCTTCACTCATCTCGTGGATGACACATATTTCATCATCTCGACACATCCCGCCAAGAAAAATGCATGAATGCGTGATGTTACGAAAGCAGCCGGCGCAAATATGCATAATTTAAAGAGCTTATATCACATCACAGATGTCCCATTTCACACAATTCAAATTGCAGTATATTCATTATTATTAGCTGTGAACTGTGTGCGATATTGGCAACCTGAATACGGCACAGAACTCGCACATGCATTTTGGCAATACAAGCACTTTCACGTGGCAAAGTGAGCCTTGTTGAGCACAGTAGGCCATCGACACTAACGACAAGCAGACGTCGCGCATGTGGTCAGGTCTGTTAGTATGGGGCATGGAGAAAAGAGTTAACTTCCCAGATAAGGTGTGTACATCGACTCATGTATTGGACAACTGGCACGTTACGTTATACACAGGGACCCACATTGGGATAAGGGAGCAGGCTGCAGTGGCCTGACTTCAATTTCAGCATCATGCAGAAAAAGTCTCTAAACTTATTTCACCAACTCTAAGAGAGCTGCATTGACAGTCTATAACAAATAGTTACCGGAAACCTGCAAATGAGGTTATAGGAAAAATTAGAAATGAATAAATAAACAGAAAGCCCTTTTTAACTATTTATCGATAATCCAACTTAATGGTAATTGTACATTTCCTGACGTAAACATACAACTACTTCAGTTGTTGTCACCGCACATTTACACGAGCCTACTTATTGATGGCCAGATGAATTACGTTGAAGAGAACGGTCTACTGGCACA
Organism: Schistocerca serialis cubense; assembly: GCF_023864345.2. NCBI lineage: Eukaryota > Metazoa > Arthropoda > Insecta > Orthoptera > Acrididae > Schistocerca > Schistocerca serialis. The sequence continues at coordinate 541,197,307 of NC_064645.1, forward strand.
CAATCGACACGGATTAAGAAAACATCGTTTTTGTGAAATACAATTAGCTCTTTACTTACATGAAGTGTTGAGCGCTGCTGACAAGGGATTTAAAATTGATTCCGTATTCCTACATATCCAGAAGACTTGACACGATAGCTCACAAGCGGCTTGTAATCAAATTGCGTGCTTGTAGAATATCGTCTCAGTTATGTGACTGGACTCTCGATTTCCTGTCAGAGAGGTCATTGTTCGTAGTAACATGACGGAAAGTTATAGGGTAAAACAGAAGTGTTTTCTGGCCTTCCCCAAGACAGTACTATAGGTTCTCTGTTTTTTCTTATCCATATCTAAACCAACCAGGTCCGCAGTTGTTGCAGAGTTATATGTTTTATCAGTGCATGTGAGTCCAAGATTTCTTGTGCATGTAGTTCGATACCATAAAGCTTATATCTTATTTTTTGAAACAGAAGGGCAAATCCATTACGCGAAAGCTATGGTGCTGCTGTTGGTAGAGCCCTTCCATCCCATTTGATGGCCCTAAACCTTCCTTCATAATCTAGGGAACTGCTGCTTGGAAGTGGTAACCCATCTTAATACTGAATAAGAATTTTTCTTCCTTCGTTTTTGTTGAAGGCGGTTAAAGCAAAGAATTTGTGCGGCAAACATTCCTGATAAATGATCCAACTGTCGTTTTGAACTGGAGTGGATATATGGATTGAAGTTATTGCGAGGCTTCTATCCTATCTATTTAAGAAACTTGCTATTATCGCTTGTTATCACGTTTTACATCTGCTGAGAAGTGGTCCTCTGATGCTGTGTGTGCTCTGTTTATACTTTAAAACAGTGGTCGTCAAACTGCGACCCACATCAGATATTCATGTGGGCCTTGAGCCACAGCTGTATACTATAATTATTGACACCAATTTATCGGCTAACAGTCGAATCCAAAAACGTTACCATACGTTAAGAGCCTATAAAGATGAGAGCCGGTTTCACTGTGTGTAATAAAAAAAAGACTTACTTACAGGGACAGTAATATTTTAAGATGTGATCCTTTTTAAGTGACATTGGTGAATTTGGCCATGAGCTAAATAAAGTTGGCCACTTAGCTCAATAGTAGAGGAGCAAGTAGCAAGGCCACTGCCGGACTATGGGGCATGAGTGGTATAATGCATTACTGTTCGTCTTTGAGTACTACCAACTCACGGACATGCACACTCGTCCCGATCAGCATCTATGGTGTAAATTTCAAATGGTAGTACCATGGATTCCTTAACGAGCATTACTGAGGCACTCCTCTTAAAATTCAATTAGTAGAAGAAAAATTACATTCACAAGGTTTATTAAGCATTTGTGATCATGTCTCATATTGCTTATGAATTTAAATATAGGCAAAGTTACTGTTATTAATCAATTAATCATCTGTTCACACAGAAAACGCGACAGCACTATATCAGCAATTGCAGCGCCACTGCTTTGGGATCGCTGAGGGTCGTAGCAGTGTGAAACAGAGAATTGTCAATACAAAGTGTTGTGAAAGGTTCCGACTTTTAATGATCAGCAGTACATCTAGTTTAGTGCAAGCTGAAACCGCACTAACACACAGTATGGTTATAATTAAACTTTTGCTACTTGAGAGAGCCCCTACGAAAAACCAGCGGTGTTAGAACAATGAAACATTTTGTTACTATTTGTCAGGAAATGCGTAAGAGAAATAACACATAAACCATTGAAAAGATCACTGTTTAATTTCAGCCTGAGAGGCCAGCACGTTTTAGCTGTACATCATGTTTATGTTTAGAATTACAAGCATTGCTAAATGTGACCTACATCTGCATGCGTGACTGCCTGGAACATCATTAGAGATACTATTTCACAATTGTTTCCAGCTGTCGTTACAGTTCACTGCATGAAAATCGGAGATTGCGTCCAGAATTCCACCCATGGCAATCATAATTTCTTCAACAATTTTTGGTACAGTTCTCCATCGGTGTCTCCTAGGAGAAATTCACAAATCGCCAGTGCCTTCAAATTTCTGAATTATATTCTTCAGGCCTAGTGCGGAAAGAGGACGTCTCCGTATCCCTTTAATGCACCAACACACTTGCTGTTGTTTTGAGATAAGAGCTTTACACGTGAAGTGCTGCTTACCTTCTCCAAACCCATGATGACTATCTGTAATTGACGCTCGTGTTTCAGCCCAACATCGTCACAACAGTACCAGTGCCTAATGGCAAATCATGGCAGTAACACTACTAACGAAACAAGTACAGTAAATAGTTGTTTTTTTTTTACAATGAAATCAATACCTTTAACTGCATACAGGCGTTGATATAAGTCAATGGGGACAGTTGAAAATGTGTGCCCCGACCAGGACTCGAACCCGTGATCTCCTGCTTACATGGCAGACGCTCTATCCATCTGACGTGTGCCACCGTGGACACAGAGGATAGTGCGACTGCAGGGACTTATCTCTGGCACGCCTCCGGTGAGACCCACTTTCGCCACTTATTGTCCCGTATTATATTCATAGTGTCCCTGCCCATCATTCTCATTACTCGCGACTTTACCGCCGATTCCCGTAAGAGTTCGGGCACTGTTTGTGCATCCACACAGAAGAAGAGATCAAATGACCGATGAGCCTTAACTATATATAAATGAAGATGGTATCTGCTCTTTCGGACATGTCCGAAAGAATAGATACCATCTTCATATACAAATAGTTTTCTGCCTACACTGGCTCACGCAGCGGAAGTTTAAACATGGCTGCTCTGTAAGCCGGTTACCAATAAGGTCAGGACATATGTGACTTGAGGTGCCGCCCAGCTGTGTCAGTACTGGCTCGTGCATAAAAATATTTAATGATCAGTACATTAAGCCCATGAGGCTGATTCAGATGTAGAAATAATCTAATTTCCTCACAGTGAAAAACAGCTAGATATCCTTTCTTATCTATGATGTACAAATCAAGATGGTCTAATTCCTGTATAGTTACTGGGAAATATATTTGCCTGTCTGGCAGCGAAACAATTTTGTGACCTGCACCCACTACATGATAAAATTTGTGTGAATTAATCTGTCATTAAGATATGAATTCGTTGCGATATTACACTAAACAAGAATCGACGAAATGACCAGAAATTCGCCCCATACATTTAATTACTATTAGTTGCCAACTCATGGCTCCCTGAGAAACGTGGTAGTGATCGTATTGAATCTTTGAGCCTAAAGTCTGTTGTGTGTTTTGTTCTTTTTATCCCTGTTTGTTTATAATTCAAACCCTTGTACATTTCATACATTCAAATCGTCTTTATCATATGAGCTGGCAGGTATTACCACAACATCACCACTTTCGATACGTAGTCTATTATTCACTTAAGTGACATTAGGTATGCACTTATATTTCCAGACAAATCAATGCAGTATTTCACTCCTCCTTGCTTGGATCTATTAGGGGAAGTAGTTCATTTTTAACAATGATGAGAGCTCTTTTAAAGTAGGAGAGTACAACATCACAGCTATATCCCAATTTATTTAGTGATATGAATACCGCTTCTTTTATTGCAATTGTCAGGAAAACCATTAAACAGAAATGACTGGAGGGATACGAATTGAAGTCTTGATAGCGTCGAAAATATTGTTCTTGTCATTAAAATATCGATATAAATCTTCATGTGGTATCCAATCAACACACGAGTGCCATATGAGTCAAAGCAAAATATGCAACCCAGTGAGTGCCATATCCTTCTGGAATATCTAAACTGATAACAACACTTTCTATGCATTTACACATCTTCTTTAGCAACCAATCCCACATAAACACTATACAGAATCATAGAATCTTGAGTTTCTTATTTTGAATTTCTTGACGAATTTAAGCAGATCAGAATTGGTAAGCGGTCTGCTTTGTAGTACAGTTAGAGGGTTTTGTTGTATGGTTTCAAATAAAGTTCCTTACTGATAGTGAATGCTTCCATTGTCCTGCTATGTCTTTTAGCTTCCTGTTGTCTCTCCTCAGTATTTTTGAGTTCTTCACTGTCAGCAAATGCTTCGACTGGTGATAGCCCTGCGAGCACTGGAATTAGGAACAGGAGGTTCCTCCAGATGTCTTAGGTATGGGTAGGACCATACGTGTTTTAACTCGACATATTATTTATCGTCTTCTTTCCTTCTTCTTATTCTTCTTCTTTTTCTACTTCTTCTTCCTTTCTGATTCAAAATACTTTTACCAGCTGCCATGGCTGTCTGTGCAATTTCTTAAAAAATATCCACTACTTTTCTCTTCTTTCGTGTATGATGAGCAGTGTTCACAATTTGTTTCAAGTTCAATCCAGCACCCATTTTAAGTCTGGCACACATACCTTTATCAACTCAAATGCTGCATGTGTATTCCTATGCCTGTATCCTTTCTTCAACGCTTATATTCGATCTGCCACATGATGATTTCTATTTGTGGCATAACCAATATCATGTTCCTTACAGACATAGCCCATTATATTAATTCTCTTGTCTCGATGAGCTACTCACTTTTTCACCTTTGTTCTACTTCCATAGTATCTTGCCGACGTTACTGTAGTTGAAATATTAACTTATCGAGAATACGCTGGTATTCTGATGTGCTTACTAGCACTCATGTCACATCATTGTCTTGTTTCACGTTTATGAGTTCTGCTTGTATACCAAATCTTGAATGTTCACCCATCTGTTCTTCTTTGGGGAGAAGCATAGACATTTAATTAATGCCTTGTCCCTTCCACAGCTGATAACATGCTCCATGAGATACACGTGCTGTTCAGAGCTGTTCCTCAATTGCTCTCTGTAAAAACTTCTGGCAATTTATTCACCACCTTCTCCTTAAAGATACAAGTTCTTGGGTCCATGTATTGCGCTTTGGAAACTGTGCATATCTCCACTGATCGGTGGTATGACTTCTCAAACACAATTTTGTATTTTGAAAGAAGTACCAAACCACATATATTAAATGTCTGCTTGCACGGATCCATCATCTTCATTCAATGGTATACTGTACTTGGAAAGTCTGTTATCACATATCACAACAGCTCTCATCTTAATCGTAGTATGGCTAGTTCTGTTAGAGTGCTCTAGTCATTTGTATAACATCAGAGATAAATGCTCATTCTCATACACTTTTTTATGGTCCTGTTCAGACGCTCCACACTACTTGCCTTCATGGGAGAGAACGTCGTGTGGTGGTTTATAACATATCGTTCTACACTCCTGGAAATGGAAAAAAGAACACATTGACACCGGTGTGTCAGACCCACCATACTTGCTCCGGACACTGCGAGAGGGCTGTACAAGCAATGATCACACGCACGGCACAGCGGACACACCAGGAACCGCGGTGTTGGCCGTCGAATGGCGCTAGCTGCGCAGCATTTGTGCACCGCCGCCGTCAGTGTCAGCCAGTTTGCCGTGGCATACGGAGCTCCATCGCAGTCTTTAACACTGGTAGCATGCCGCGACAGCGTGGACGTGAACCGTATGTGCAGTTGACGGACTTTGAGCGAGGGCGTATAGTGGGCATGCGGGAGGCCGGGTGGACGTACCGCCGAGTTGCTCAACACGTTGGGCGTGAGGTCTCCACAGTACATCGATGTTGTCGCCAGTGGTCGGCGGAAGGTGCACGTGCCCGTCGACCTGGAACCGGACCGCAGCGACGCACGGATGCACGCCAAGACCGTAGGATCCTACGCAGTGCCGTAGGGGACCGCACCGCCACTTCCCAGCAAATTAGGGACACTGTTGCTCCTGGGGTATCGGCGAGGACCATTCGCAACCGTCTCCATGAAGCTGGGCTACGGTCCCGCACACCGTTAGGCCGTCTTCCGCTCACGCCCCAACATCGTGCAGCCCGCCTCCAGTGGTGTCGCGACAGGCGTGAATGGAGGGACGAATGGAGACGTGTCGTCTTCAGCGATGAAAGTCGCTTCTGTCTTGGTGCCAATGATGGTCGTATGCGTGTTTGGCGCCGTGCAGGTGAGCGCCACAATCAGGACTGCATACGACCGAGGCACATAGGGCCAACACCCGGCATCATGGTGTGGGGAGCGATCTCCTACACTGGCCGTACTGATCGTCGAGGGGACACTGAATAGTGCACGGTACATCCAAACCGTCATCGAAACCATCGTTCTACCATTCCTAGACCGGCAAGGGAACTTGCTGTTCCAACAGGACAATGCACGTCCGCATGTATCCCGTGCCACCCAACGTGCTCTATAAGGTGTAAGTCAACTACCCTGTCCAGCAAGATCTCCGGATCTGTCCCCCATTGAGCATGTTTGGGACTGCATGAAGCGTCGTCTCACGCGGTCTGCACGTCCAGCACGAACGCTGGTCCAACTGAGGCGCCAGGTGGAAATGGCATGGCAAGCCGTTCCACAGGACTGCATCCAGCATCTCTACGATCGTCTCCATGGGAGAATAGCAGCCTGCATTGCTGCGAAAGGTGGATATACACTGTACTCGTGCCGACATTGTGCATGCTCTGTTGCCTGTGTCTATGTGCCTGTGGTTCTGTCAGTGTGATCATGTGATGTATCTGACCCCAGGAATGTGTCAATAAAGTTTCCCCTTCCTGGGACAATGAATTCACGGTGTTCTTATTTCAATTTCCAGGAGTGTATTACTGCCTTCAAATATATGTTTCATTACTGCCTTCAAATGTCTGTTGTAAAATTGAACCCTGCCGTAGGTTTGAAGAGTGTGAGGCCATCTATTTGTCCCCCTCCGGTGTAGTTGCTCAGCCAACTACCAAAATCGAAATTGTTCAAGGGATACAGTACTTTTTCAGCCACCAGGGCCCACCAATGGTGCTGACATATGGAAGAAAAATAGAAGTCACACGCTTCACCGTTTAGAAAGAGTCACTGCCACCCACGATAAATGTCTTGAAAATCGATTGCAAGTGGTTGTAAATTGTTTCAGTGTACATATTCCAATGAGCTGCGTTGCCGTTATAAAGGTTTAACTTTCAATTCTATTACTTTTTTATTGTGATACGAAATAAAAAGTGAAAGGTAGGCATATGAAATTAAATGGAGCACGTTAAAAAATATACCAATTAGGGACAGGTTATTTGGGGGAACAAATACGCTAGAAATAGCAAACTCTAACGGATGTCGTGAGATAAATTAAACCCACTCTCCCCACTCCACAACTTTGGAATATCGTGTACTTTCTCAGAAGCTTTCTCTTAAGGGATGAATCATAAGGCAGCCTAAGAAGGACGATTTTATTACTGTACAATTACAAACCGCAAGCTGTTGGGTATGGGTGGGGAGTTTTGGAAAATCTTTGTCCGAGATTTCCAACAGGACTGCGAACTGATGTTAGTAGATAACACTAAAAGGAACACGACGTGGAGAAACTTAAACAGAGGCAAGCATTTTAACTCCTTCTGGGTATAACAGTATTTGCGAAATGTGTCAAAATTTTATTCTTCGGTCTGAATCCTACCAGTTAACAGTCCAACAAAAGTTGTCTAAATTTTCTAGATTTAGTTTATCTACAGGGACGGCATCTGACGTAAGTTTCCGTGTGCACGAATTATATTAATGATGGCCTTACCCGTTGTCCATTTCGCAAAGTACTACACTGCAAACAGTGCGTGGAATGAAATAAGTGGTGAATATATACATTGGTGTCAAATTGTTTAGTGCGTATACTACGCAAACACAACGGTAATATGTATGATTTTGTTTGTTTCTGCCGCCATTTAGGTAATAAGCAGGCGAAACAATATCGCTGATGGATCCCTTTCCTCAAGTCAGTACGAAACTGATATGGGCGATACATTGAAAACCGCAGATGCACATTCTATATCACATTTCTTAAGATTGCTACATCTACATCTACATGTATACTCCGCAAGCCACCCAGAGGTGTCTGGCGGAGAGCATTTTACGTGCCACTGTCATTACCTCCCTTTCCTGTTCCAGTCGCGTATGGTTCGCGGGAAGAACGACTGTCTGAAAGCCTCCGTGCGCGCTCTAATCTCTCTAATTTTACATTCGTGATCTCCTCGGGAGGTATAAGTAGGGGGAAGCAATATATTCGATACCTCATCCAGAAACGCACCCTCTCGAAACCTGGCGAGCAATCTACACCGCGATGCAGAGCGCCTCTCTTGCAGAGTCTGCCACTTGAGTTTATTAAACATCTCCGTAACGCTATCACGGTTACCAAATAACCCTGTGACGAAACGCGCCGCTCTTCTTTGGATCTTCTCTATCTCCTCCGTCAAACCGATCTGGTACGGATCCCACACTGATGAGCAATACTCAAGTATAGGTCGAACGAGAGTTTTGTAAGCCACATCCTTTGTTGATGGACTACGTTTTCTAAGCACTCTCCCAATGAATCTCAACCTGGTACCCGCCTTACCAACAATTAATTTTATATGATCATTTCACTTCAAATCGTTCCGCACGCATACTCCCAGATATTTTACAGAAGTAACTGCTGCCAGTGTTTGTTCCGCTATCATATAATCGTACAATAAAGGATCCTTCTTTCTATGTATTCGCAATACATTACATTTGTCTTAGCATTACATGCATGTACCTTACATGCACATACATTACATGCACATACATTACATTTGACTTAGCCGCCGCGCTCGCTGCCGCGCGGCTTCTGATTGGCTGGGTAGCCTGTGGCGCGCGACTCAAATCGTGGCGCGCATTCAAATCCGGTCAACACGGGCCCTAGTATTACTAGGCCCGTGTTGCAGAATAATTCACTTCCGGTCGGTTGCGCAACACTCTGATAAGGCGCGCTGGCGCAGACCGGACGTTGACGTCGTGATAAGCTTTGAGCTTTACTGTAAGCAGTCATCTTAATAATCGTTATCGTAGCCGATGGCAGCTCTGTATTTTTATCTCTCCGAAGAAGTGCCTTACAGATTAATAATAAGTATATCGAACTCAAGTTAATATTTTGTTCCAGGTTGTTACTGTACCAGAAGAGTCGAAGATAGATTTGTCCCAATCACCTGATATGTGGGATTTACGTAACTATGTCTAGCAGTTTGATAGTACGAGGCATCAATATCCTAGTAAAAACGAAGTAAAAAGGAAGAAAACGGCGAAAAAATACTGACCGACGAAAGAAGGAAGTACAGCAATGTTTATGGAAAGAAAGAAATGAAGCATCACCAGGGGAAAAATGGTCCTGTCGGAGCGCAAATTCTGCCTCAGTCTTCATTTCACTCTCCTCACCAAAAATTTTAGCATTCGAACATATTCGCTCTTTTTAACACACGTCGTTCTAAGCTTTTCCATCCATTCTCTCTTTGTAGTTAAGCATTCATATTCAGCACCATTCTCTCACTGCCACTGTCTATATACGTTTCTCTCCTAATCTCCTTTTTCTCCATCCATTTACAGTATATTCCACTGCCGCTGTCAACAATGCGTCTTCTCAGCTGAAAAATTCTATGGGTGGAACTTATTTTTTCTCCTACAACCCCGTGTTAAAGTCTACCCTCTCCTAAATCTAAGTGTTATAATTCCACTGTCTTGGGGGTAGTGGGGGGCGGGGCATGTAGACTCCCCAACCCCATGTAAACTATCCACTCAATTACATCTTTCTTTTTTGCTTGACCTTTCTGTCTTGCTCCCACTGATTTTATTTTGATTCCTCTTTGTCTTTCACTACACTCTCTATCTCTCGCGCTGCCAATATCTCCTCTCACATCACTGTCTGCCAATGGCACTGTCTCATTTCTCTTCCACCGGCACAATCTCTCTGCTACGCCCTTTCAGTACCAGGAACCGCGAATATTTTCGCATGCCAAATTTTTTTGTTGAGGAAGACGGAATGAGGATTTGGGCAGCTCGTTTCCCATTTTACTGTCAGTCTTTTGGAAAGGAACATATTCGCATTACTGGTGTATTCTGTATGCATTTTTCGGGGGGTTCCGTTTTTTTCTGTGTTGCATCAGGGAATTAACTTATACAGGGTGAGTCACTAACTGTTGCCCCCTGGAATAACTAATAACTCCGGAAGTACGATAGTAGCTGAAAAGTTTGTGGGACAAATGTTGCATGGGACAACGGGGGCATAATGTGACGGTTTTTTTTCTAGGTGCACTCACGTCAGAGATATGAAGGTCAACTTTGCTTTTTTTTTTTTAAATACGATGTTATATTTTGGTACTTAATATCTTATTACCTGATAGCGGCTACCGAGACGAATCCAGTGAAGTGTAACAATAAGGTCTTTGAAGATCAACGAAGGTCACAAAGGTGGCATGAACGTCCATTGACAAAAGGCGTTCGAAGTAATGACAGTTGTTATTTTCTTATCATGGGTTGAGTTGTAGTCCTTATCACTTCGGCACTTATCCAAGCACATGCTGTGGTAAAACTCTCTCTCATGTCTTCAGGTGTACTTGGAACGTCTTTATAAACAATGTCTTTCACAAATACCCACAATAAAAAATCCAGAGGCGAAAAATGTACCGTACACCCATTGTGTTGAAACCACATTCTGTTCTTTGTTCCTAAAGGTATTTCTTTCAATAATGGACCTAATGTTTCTTTCAGGAATGTGGTGTACTTCCTACCATTAAGATCTCCTTCAATGACATAGGGGCCCATAATTCTGCCCTCTAGAGCCCCACACCATAAGTTCATCGACCACGGTTTATGGTGTGTAACTTGTAGCACTCAACATGGATTTTCAGTTGCCCAGTAATGCTTGTTATAAAAATTAACATTTCCATGGATGGTGAATGTAGCCTCATCAGTGAATAAAATCAAATTAATAAAAGTGTCATCCCTCTGAATCTGAAGTTGAGCCAGTTGGCAGAATGCAATGCGACGCATACAACACGTACCATTTAATTCTTGGTGGAGACTGATATGGTAAGGATGATATTTATGGCGATGCAGAACACGAACAACACTACTCTCGTTCATGTCATATTCCCTTACGGTTTGACGCGAACTAGCACAAGGATCTCGAACCACAGTGGCAATAATTTCTGATTCCTCGTTAGTAGCTTTCCTTTGCCAGATATGTTTCCGATGCGTTAAAGATGCAGTTGTTCAAAATTTATGATGCACTTATTTAAATGTACGACTTGAGTGCGTTGAGGATATATTTCAGCATGTAAGTCTCTACCTCTCATTCATTTTCGTTGACATTCTTCGTAAATGAGAAGCATATCGACTAGTTCTTCGAAGGAATACATCATTTACATTCGCTTGATTCGATGATATTAGTCTTACCGTTCCTATCAGTGTTGTACCGCTGAGTGGTCAGAACGACACACTGTCAATCCTAAGGGCCCGGGTTCGATTCCCGGCTGAGTCGGAGATTTTCTCCGCTTAGGGACTGGTTGTTGTGTTGTTCTAATCATCATCATTTCATCCTCATCGACGCACGGGAGGCCCTCGTCACACGCCATTTCATTATTTTTTACTGCAAAACCGTAGAATAGTGTTTGCATGTCGATGGCACGTTAGATGGACAAGCCGTGTTCGGCGAATATTTACTATCTGCACGATATACGAGAGAGAATTATCAGAGCATATGCTTCCATAAGTGCCGAAGTGGCAAGGAATACCACTCAATCCATGATTAGAAGATTATAGCATTGCATTGATACCAATGGTCATCACTTCGAACACATTTTGTAAATGGACGTTCGTGCCACCTTTTTGATCTTCGTTGATCTTCAAAGGCCTTACTGTTACACATCATTAGATTCGTCTCGATAGCCGCTATCAGAAAATAAGTACCAAATTACTACAGCATCCCATTAAAAAAAAACTAAGTTGACCTTCATATCTCCTACGCTACCGCACCTAGCAACAAAAAACCACCATCATTTCATGGCCCCCGTTGTCCCATACATTTGTCCCACAAACGTTTCAGTTACTATTATACTTCAGAGTTATTCTAGGTGGCTATAGTTAGTAACTCATACTGTATAAAACAAATTGTCTAGATCAGAAAAGTTCACATACACTCCTGGAAATTGAAATAAGAACACCGTGAATTCATTGTCCCAGGAAGGGGAAACTTTATTGACACATTCCTGGGGTCAGATACATCACATGATCACACTGACAGAACCACAGGCACATAGACACAGGCAACAGAGCATGCACAATGTCGGCACTAGTACAGTGTATATCCACCTTTCGCAGCAATGCAGGCTGCTATTCTCCCATGGAGACGATCGTAGAGATGCTGGATGTAGTCCTGTGGAACGGCTTGCCATGCCATTTCAACCTGGCGCCTCAGTTGGACCAGCGTTCGTGCTGGACGTGCAGACCGCATGAGACGACGCTTCATCCAGTCCCAAACATGCTCAATGGGGGACAGATCCGGAGATCTTGCTGGACAGGGTAGTTGACTTACACCTTCCAGAGCACGTTGGGTGGCACGGGATACATGCGGACGTGCATTGTCCTGTTGGAACAGCAAGTTCCCTTGCCGGTCTAGGAACGGTAGAACGATGGGTTCGATGACGGTTTGGATGTACCGTGCACTATTCAGTGTCCCCTCGACGATCACCAGTGGTGTACGGCCAGTGTAGGAGATCGCTCCCCACACCATGATGCCGGGTGTTGGCCCTGTGTGCCTCGGTCGTATGCAGTCCTGATTGTGGCGCTCACCTGCACGGTGCCAAACACGCATACGACCATCATTGGCACCAAGGCAGAAGCGACTTTCATCGCTGAAGACGACACGTCTCCATTCGTCCCTCCATTCACGCCTGTCGCGACACCACTGGAGGCGGGCTGCACGATGTTGGGGCGTGAGCGGAAGACGGCCTAACGGTGTGCGGGACCGTAGCCCAGCTTCATGGAGACGGTTGCGAATGGTCCTCGCCGATACCCCAGGAGCAACAGTGTCCCTAATTTGCTGGGAAGTGGCGGTGCGGTCCCCTACGGCACTGCGTAGGATCCTATGGTCTTGGCGTGCATCCGTGCGTCGCTGCGGTGCGGTCCCAGGTCGACGGGCACGTGGACCTTCCGCCGACCACTGGCGACAACATCGATGTACTGTGGAGACCTCACGCCCCACGTGTTGAGCAATTCGGCGGTACGTCCACCCGGCCTCCCGCATGCCCACTATACGCCCTCGCTCAAAGTCCGTCAACTGCACATACGGTTCACATCCACGCTGTTGCGGCATGCTACCAGTGTTAAAGACTGCGATGGAGCTCCGTATGCCACGGCAAACTGGCTGACACTGACGGCGGCGGTGCACAAATGGTGCGCAGCTAGCGCCATTCGACGGCCAACACCGCGGTTCCTGGTGAGTCCGCTGTGCCGTGCGTGTGATCATTGCTTGTACAGCCCTCTCGCAGTGTCCGGAGGAAGTATGGTGGGTCTGACACACCGGTGTCAATGTGTTCTTTTTTCCATTTCCAGAAGTGTAGTTTATTTATATACTTCGACACTTGCAAACAACTGGTAAGTACTCATAAGGTAACTCCATATGAAGAGATCTTGGAAGGTGTAGTCCTGCCGACTGACTTCCATGTCGTCTTCAGCCAATGGGGGTCACTGGATATGGATATTGTTTGGCAGTTTTCGTGGCCGCAGTCGGAGCCGGAGCCGCTGCTTCACAATCAAGTAGCTCCTCAATTGACGCATTCACGTCACAAGGGCCGAGTGCACCGCGCTTGCCAACAGCGACAACCAAGTGCTAGGCAAGCCCAACCGGCCGTAACTTCGGTGATCTGACGGAAACCGATGTTACCACAGCGGCAATGCCGTTGGCACACGCCATATAAGGTTGACGCAAAATCGTCTCACATCCTACAGAACTATACTTAATACACTGCTTTACATAACAAAGCACTACATTTAGGCTACAAGTACCGTATACCAAAAAGTGCGTTGTTGTTATTTGCAATTACAAAGAATTTCATATGACTTAAAATATTTTTGTGAGGTGCTTAGGCCGACAGGCAGTATCATAGAATAATTTCCAGGTCAGGACACCCTGTATAAGCGTGATGTTCCATCATACAAGCACAGTGCGTCATAAGGTTTGTTTGGTGAAAAGATGGCGACTAAAAACATGGTTTGATGACCACAGAACCCTTGCGATGACTTAGAACCCCCTTCTACTTGCTCATTACGTTAGGACTGCATTTACTCTTCAGACAGGGTATTACGTGCATGTTTTACGTGAATAGGTACGGTAAGTTTGAACTTCTGGATCCTGGTTCGAATAGTGATTGAAAGGTGGCTACACTGAGCCACTGCGCCAGAGATTGCGCCAAAGAGTATTATTAAGCCGCCTCCACAGTGCTTGGAGAGAACTCGTAGAAGTCAGTGCTTGTCGAGAGCTCGTAGTAGTCAGTGCCTGTCGAGGACTCGGGGTAGTCTGTGCTGAGATGTTGTAGCAGAGAGTGTTTATTGAGATATGCTAGTAGGCAGTGCTTGCTGAGATGTGATGTTGGAGAGTTCTGGTCGAGATGTGATAGTAGAGAGTCGGTGTGAGATATATTGTAAGGATTAGAGTGATTTTCATCAATATAAATGAGGTAACAAACTTCGTTTCCTTTTTTTTCATTATTTCAGTGTCCTAAATAATGCGTCATTACAGGTTCAGTCAACAAAGCATCTGGCGTGTGTTCTTGTATTAGAGTTTAATTCTGCTTTCCTTACGCAATTATAGTATTTCTAATTTTCTTTTATCACGTCAGTACAATTGGTATTTAAAAATTCTTGTCTTGTTGAAGAAGAACCGTGCCAGATGTGCGTTGAGTCATACTTCCACACACAGAACAGTTACTCTTGTGCTTGTTGTTGCGTTGGTTTTATAGTTGCTGGGGACTTAATTAATTAACTGTGTTAATGAAAATTTTCTTTCATTCTTTGTTGTTATTCTATGCAGTCAGATTGCGTAATAATTCTAGTCAGGGCCAACCGATTACGAAACAGCGTAATCGGACATACAGCTACTAAAAATATTTGCATTGTATTTAATTAAGCCCCCATGCACGTGGCGACCGCTGTTTAGGATCGTCCCTTGGAATCTTCTGATTGCAAAAATAGTAGACCGTAGTATTGTTGTAGTAATCTGTAGTTTAGTAATTGTAGTCTATTTTGCATGTGTAGATTTGGTAATTGTCATTCTTCTAATGGTATTTTTTCTCAGAATTTGATGTGTTGTCTTGTATACGCGTTTGACAATTTAGTGCAATTATTTCAATTGTTCGATTGATCGTGTTTGAGGGAGACATTTCATGTAAATGGTATTGTTGGAGATAAGGAGGCATTGTGTGTGATTTTCGGACAGTGACGAGTTTTGTATATTTTGTAAATGATTACGCGGTCGATGAAAAAGGCAAAAATGATGAATAGCCAGAATAACGAAATTGTTGACATGGCGAACTCGCCAACACAGGAGAACAGTATGATGAATAATGGAGTTGAAAACAATTTAATAAGTTGGGAAAATAGTCCGGAAACAGTTCAAAATTTTTCACAATCGAAAAATTCTCAGATTGCGTGGTTAACGACAGAAGAAATGGAGCAGTTAATGAGTGCAATATTAAATTTCGGATCACAGTTGGAATCTGAATTAAAAACAGTGGGATCTGAATTAAAAACAGTGGTATCTGAATTAAAAACAGTGGGATCTGAATTAAAAACAATGGGATCACAGTTACGATCTGAATTAAAAACAGAGATGGAAGCAATGGCAACACGGTTAAGTTCACGAATAGGGACATGTTTCAACATGAAAGATGAATCAAACAAAAAAATTAGAGAAGAAGTGCAACCAATTTTGAATGCTCACAATAATAGTTTAATTTCAACAGAAATTAGACAAGAGGAACAGGACAGAGAACGGGAAGAAAAAGATGGCGTGATAGTGCAAAAATATTCAGAGTTAAATTTACAACGCGCACACGATAAGGAAGAAATATTTGAGAGAATCGAGGAATCCGTACCAAATGACAGATTAAATAACTTAACACAACAATATGAACAGTTAACTACTAAATGTGACAACACCGAAACCCGAGTCGCGACATTTACAGAAGACGTAAATACACAGAAAGAACAATTAAGTCACTCATCGGAAAGAGTTGAGGAGATCTCAGATAAATTGACAAGTGTTACTTTAGCAGAAGGGTTTGAAGAAAATAATTTGTTTCATTTACGGGATGCAACAAGAGAGCGCCAGGCGCGCGAACTTGACAATAATCAACATTGGGACTGGCACAGACGCGGTAGGGCTTTGTCGCCACGAGGCGAAAACTTTGACTATAAACACTTTTTGACTGTACGGAAATTTAAGATCTTTCGTAATTCTAAGAATGAGATACATCCATGTTCATGGTTAGATCATTTTACGTACGCACTTCCGCCAGATGTGCCACAAAGTCACAAACTAGAAATTATGTGCGGCTGTTAAGGTCCTCAGGGGATTCACTACTCTAAGTGAATATGTGCCGTAGCGAGCATAGGGCCCCGAGGTGTAGTGGTGCTATTTCCCTTTTAGTTTTCTGCACCGCTGCCTACTCTTTTACTATTCTTTGCATCTGTCAAACCAACTCTTCGACTATCAATCTATCTAGAGAGCAAGTAAACATTAACCGGATATGACTATGTTACCCAAAAGTGACTTTGGAATTTACCGTTTGGACTTACTGTATTTTCTGCAGCATTCATTTGTAGTTTGAGCTGGGTTTTGCCTGTTTATCTTCGTGACAAATTTACTTCTTATGTTGACGATATTCTTATTGCTAAACGTTCTTGGAGTGAGCACAACAAAATTTTGGATTCATTGTTACGTATCTTTGCAAGAGTTGGCATTACAGTGAACTTGGAAAAATCTGAATTTGGTCGTTCTCAGGTGAAATTTCTCGGTCACATTATTTCTACAGAAGGTATTCTTCCTGATCCAAAAAAATTAGACGCTATTCGTAATTATGCTGTTCCTACTACAAAACGTGATGTTCGTAGTTTCCTTGGTGTCTGTAATTTTCTTCGACGCTTTGTTAGATTGGACGATTTGGCCACACCTCGTTTATGTGAACTATCTGGAAAGAAATCTAATTGGTGTTGGGATGAGGAAGCTCAATCAGAATTTGAACAACTTCGTGATGCTTTAGTTGCTGCTCCACTTCTTTCACATCCGGATTTATCTAAAGATTTTTGTTTGGCGATAGACTCATCATACAAAGGCCTAGGTGCACATTTATTTCAAGAGATAGAAGAAAACGGCGTTGTAGTACAGAAGACTATTGCATTTGGAAGTCGTGTTCTCTCTAAATCAGAAAAGAATTATTCGATTACGGAACTTGAAGCTTTGGCTGTTGTTTGGGCTTTCACAAAATTTCGGACATTTTTGTTTGGCACACATACTAAGGTTTATACCGATCATCGAGCTCTGGAATTTCTTATGTCAACAAAATTAACTCATGGCAGATTGTCACGATGGGCGTTGTACCTACACGAGTTTGATTTTAGTATTGTTTACATACAGGGTTCTTCAAATATTGTTGCTGATGCTTTATCGCGTGCACCTATTGGTTTGAAACAAAGTGCTGAAGAGGACTGCATAGAAAACAATTATTGTTTGATGTATATTCAAGGTGTTGTGTTTGCGAACTTTATTTCGTCTTCGCTCCAGGACATCGCTAAGGAGCAAAATAAGGATCCAATCTGGAAGGACATTAAGGAGAAGTGGAGGAGAAAGGAAAGCGTAGCGATTAGACAGCATTATTTAGTCCGCAATGACATTCTTTTTAAACGAAAATCGGTCGACAACTCTGTTTGGTTAGTTTGTATTCCTGATGAGTGGGTTAATAAGCTGATTTGGTATACGCATTTCAGTTATGCACACTTTGGTCCCAGAAAATGCTTTCATAAATTACGAGAAAATTCCTACTTCAGTAATATGCAAAAACGTATTCGATCTGTTCTGGCCAAATGCAAATTATGTCAAAAGGCTAAGCCGCCAACAGTTTCTCACAGAGCACCGTTGTTTCCTATCATTCCAGCGAAATTAAAGGAGATGGCTGCAGTCGATTTGTTCGGTCCAGTGGTTCGTTCTACTAATGGTTTTGCGTACATTTTCGTAGCAGTGGAGTTGACGTCAAAATATGTGTGTTTTACACCTTTACGCAAAGCAACAGCTCGTTCAGTATCTAACGCTTTCATCAAACATTTTCTTAAAGAAGTTGGTCATGTTGATAAGGTTATATCAGATAATGGATCACAGTTTCACTCTAAAATTTGGCTTCGTACTCTACAGCGTCGTAAAATTAAACCAATTTTCATTTCACTTTTTTACTCTCAATCTAACGCTTCAGAGAGATGGATGAAGGAAATCAATAAATTGTGTCGTCTTTATTGTCATCAGAATCACAGAACGTGGGATCAGTATCTTCATATTTTTCAAAACATTCTGAATGAACTTCCTAATGACTCAACTTCTTTACCGCCTTTACTGATATTAAAAAACAAGGCACCGACAAATCGCATATCTGATATCGTTCCTTTTCCGCCTACACGGAAACTGCGGCATTCTGAAGTTGTCAACCTGGCTCTACGAAATATTGCATCTGCGGCTGCTAGAAGAGAGAAATCAGCTAAGCGTCCTGGTCGTTCAAAAATCTTGTCAGTTGGTCAGAAGGTGTTAATTAAGTCTCATCGTTTGTCTCACAAAGGAAAAGGCTTGTGTCGCAAATTTTTTCTGCTTAATAACGGTCCATATAGAATTCGTAAAATTATTCATGATAACATTGTCGAAGTAGAAACTCTTAAATCTCGACGCTCTAAAGGAATACATCATATATCTAACGTAAAAATTTTTGTGGAATGACATACTTTAGAGAAACTCACAGCTACATGTAAACATGCGGAGAGTACAAGGATACCGCCCTGTGTTTTGGCGGCGGCACATACTCAAAGCAACAGTCAAGTCTGCGCGCCGCACAAGGCAGTCGTTGACCGCGAACAATTGCTTCCTACGTCACGCGCCTACAGCTGATCGAGCGCTCAGTGCGAATGCACTGACTGCCGTAAACAAATACACAGTTTAATTTCTCCCATTAAATTCAGTATAGAGCTATAGTGACTTGATGAATTATGTTATTAACATTCAGTATTTTTCAGGATACGGTTCTATAAAATATTTAAGAACTTCAGGTAAATTCTGTGTGTCTCCGACGTTAAGAGGACTTACTATCGAGAAATTTTCAGGAAGAATGTAATTTCCAGGAAGAAACTAATAAACTAAAAAAGGTAACTATTAATTGAGTTCATTTTTCAGGTAACATATTTCCACTTAGGTACGTACTTTAGACGTAATTTGCTGCTCGCGTTTACGTGATTCATACTTTGTGCTAATTTCATGTTCTATGAATTTACGTGTGAAGCCACGTGCTTGCGTACATTTGCTGATTTTTGTCAATGTTTTATTAATGAACAGGATTGTTATTTGTATATATTATGCATCGCTTGGCTGCACTGCTTTTTCACTGATGTCATACTTTTTAATTATGTGCCTGCTGTGCTTATTTATTTAAATTATAATTGTCACCTGATTAGTTGTGCTGATATGTATGTAAGTTATCCTTTGTGATTTATCTGCTTGCGCCTTCATGTTTACTTATTAAGATGACATATGAACATTTATTTGCTTATGCTGATATGATGCTAATGACCTGTTTGCTGCTATGCGTATGGATTGCATATTTATACATATCTGTTGATGTCATAACTACTCTTTAATTTGGTGTATAGAAATGCTGATATACTGTGTACAAACAGAGAGTTTAGGTCACACTATTGGATTAATTATAGATTGTTCGCTTGGCAGAGCCTCGTTGTAAGGATTGTGCTGCATCCACTTGTTGACATTCTGTTCTCTACTGGTATATTTACTCGCTATTGCTTGTTTTGCTTCCGCTCAGTGCCTTATATTTTTAAGATAGGAAAATGAACTGCTATAATTCGACGAACGACATTGGTACAAAGAACTTCGTTGAAGTCACATGAGCTGGAGGTTTTATGGAAGCTGTATAAATTTATGCTAATATCACATCTCAGCAAGCACTGCCTACTAGCACATCTCAATAAACACTCTCTGCTACAACATCTCAGCACAGACTACCCCGAGTCCTCGACAGGCACTGACTACTACGAGCTCTCGACAAGCACTGACTTCTACGAGTTCTCTCCAAGCACTGTGGAGGCGGCTTAATAATACTCTTTGGCGCAATCTCTGGCGCAGTGGCTCAGTGTAGCCACCTTTCATGATATCGAAAATTGTGTCAATGTTCCCCGAGAACATAGTCGTAAGAGTAAGTGAAAAAATTTGATGATTTGCGTTGCATGGAATTTGTAGAAGTGGACATCTCCACAATTGATACTTTTGGAACCCAAAACACGTAGTTTTCCGGGTGTATCTTGATTAAGGACACAGATTTTCGAAAACTGGAAAACAGTGTTTAAAATAGCGTTTCTAGATAAGTATCTAAGGAACGTACAGTTTGCTGCGCTTAGTTATTTGGGTAATTGCGTCCCGCAGTGCAAAAAAGGCAAAGGGCCGTTATAGGCGGTTTTCTGCATTAGTTTTGTAAATTTGAACTAATAGACCTCGGTAGCTGATAATTATATCGGAAAAGTTTCAAAGTTCCCTAGGAACATCACCTTAAGCACGATGGTAAAAATTTCGACAAGCTGCCATGCACAAAAAGTACAGTGGTGGCCATCCCCACAACTGGAAGGTTTGGATCCAAAAATCGTTGTTTCGCGGGATTTTATTCAGGAATCGCACATGAATAAATGGTGCCTTTATAAGCTGCCCAAGGTCCAACCTAGACCACATCTAATACAAAAGAACCAACAGATTTGCTCACTATGGTAGGACTGGAGGAAGTGTGTAAAATTTAAATTCTGAACCTGTATTGTAGACTTAGTACAGAATGTCCGTTCTTTCGATAGGTATACATATGATCGCTAGGCCAAGGGCAACCCCAAAACGCTTGACCCCTTATCTCTGTGATCAATAAAAATCGAGATATGACCCTCCCCCATTTCCCCTTAGAGAATGTGCGCTGTCGTGTACGTACTGATAAGTTACGTAGGAGTGAAATAAATAGGAACGGTAGAAACATTCAATAGCCTACGTGGCATAGTATATTTCTTTATTTACGACAACCCGTTTCGTCACGCTTTGCTGTCATCGTCAGGTCTCATAATGCTTTTAGTGTAAAACGTCTTCATTATACCCTGAAACCTCACGCTAAGTTGTCAAGCGGATAAAAATCAGCACATTGTGAAAGGTTGAAGTGTTTGTCACAACTAAAATATTTAAAAAAATAAAGCACCTTGTGAGAAGGCCATATAGTCATAGACAAGGCCCTTTGCACGAGGTGCTTTATGTTTTTAAATATTTTAGTTACGATAAACCTTTTATAATGTGCTGAAGTTCATCCACTTGACAACTTGGCGTGAGATTTCAACGTACAATGAAGAGCACGTTTTACAGAACAAATATTTTTGAAATCTGAAAATAACAGCAAAGTCTGTTTGAACCGGTTGTCCTAAATAAAGAAATATATTGTGCGATGTAGGATACTGAACGTATTTTAGCAAGTATAACATATCGCACCTTCAGTACTCTGAAAACGAGAAAATTTTCGTGAAATCTTCATCTACATCTACATACATACTCCGCAATCCACCATACGGTGCGTGGCGGAGAGTACCACGTACCAAAACTAGCATCTTCTCTCCCTGTTCTATTCCCAAACAGAACGAGGGAAAAGTGGCTGCCTATATGCGTCTGTACCGGCCCTAATCTCTCTTACCTTATCTTTGTGCTCTTGCCGCGAAATATAGGTAGGCGGCAGTAAAATTGTACTGCAGTCAGCCTCAAATGTTGGTTCTCTAAATTTCCTCACTAGAGATTCACGAAAAGAACGCCTCATTTCCTACAGAGACTCCCACCCGAGTTCCTGAAGCATTTCCGTAACACTCGCGTGATGATCAAACCTACCAGTAACAAATCTAGCAGCCCGCCTCTGAATTGCTCCTATGTCCTCCCTCAATCCGACCATGATAGGGATCCCAAAAGCTCGAGCAGTACTCAAGAATAGGTCGTATTAGTGTTTTATAAGCGGTCTCCTTTACTGATGTACCACATCTTCCCAAAACTCTACCAATGAACCGAAGACGAGTATCCGCCTTCCCCACAACTGCCATTACATGCTTGTCCCACTTCATATCGCTCTGCAATCTTACGCCCAAATATTTAATCGACGTGACTGTGTCAAGCTCTACACTACTAATGGAGTATTCAAACATTACGGGAGCCTTTTTCCTATTCATATGCATTGATTTACATTTATCTATATTTAGAGTTAGCTGCCATTCTTTACACCAATTACAAATCCTGTCCAAGTAATCTTGTATCCTCCTATAGTCACTAAACGACGACACTTTCCCGTACACCACAGAATCATCAGCTAACAGCCGCACATTGCTATCCACCCTATCCAAAAGGACATTTATGTAGATAGAAAACAACAGCGGACCTACCACACTTCCCTGGGGCACTCCAGATGATACCCGACCTCCGATGAACACTCACCTTCGAGGACAACGTACTGGAATGGTAGAGAAGCCAAGAGGAAATGGCTGCAGGAAAAATGCGAAGAAATTGGAAAACAAGCTATCGTATGTTGGACTGATTCGGCGAACAGAAAATTCAAAACGAACTTTGGTAAAATTATAGGCAAAGGTGTCACCGTTAGAAGTTCACTGTCAAACGCAGAGGAACGCGTTGATTGGTGAAAATATTACCGCTGTAAGGAGGAGGAACTCTCTAGTAATGTGACAGAAAAAGGAATGGGAGCAGATGCGGAAGACATAGGGGTACATATGGGATCCACTATTAGGGCCAGAAATTAAAAGAAGTGTTGTATACTTGCGATCAAGTACGGTACGGATAACATTCCTTCGAAATTTCCAAAATTATTTAGAGAGATGTTAACCAAACGAATATTTCAGATGAATTGTGGAATCTATGAGTCTAGTGGTATACCAACAGTCTTAAGGGAGAATGTCATCCACATAATCGAAAAGACACGGGGGGGCAGTTAAGTACGAGAAATACCATACAAACAGCTTAAGAGCTCATGAAACCAACTTGAAAACAAGAATATTACGCATAGGAATGGAAAAGAAATTTGAATCTGTCATATGATGAACACCTGGGTTTTCTAAAGAGCACAGATATTACAGAATCGGCTATGATTTGGTATTTGTTAATAAAAGTAAGACGTAGTAAAAATTAAGACATGTGCAAAGTTTTTGTCGACCTAGACAAAGGATTTTACAATTAAGATACCTAGTGCCCCCGTTCTCATTATTAGTACCGTAGGTTACCAATGTATAACACTCAAGAGCAAAATTTTTTCCCTGATTTCAAGGTTATTCCAAACTGGTTGTACGTTTTTTGTTGTGTCTCCTCTAGATGTGGTTTGGATGGCAATCGGAATAAGGTCTAAGTTGTCAACTGACTCCTTTGTTATTTCTGTGGATGTTGTATTATGTACTAATTTTGTGTTGTATGTAAACATTATTTTGGAATGCCTGTTGGAGATCTGGGTGTTTCTTGGGCTCCCCATGTTTTATGCGGAAGTAGCAGGTCTACACTAAAAGGGTAAGAAAGATATTGTTTTTAGCAGTCCCTCAAATTTGGGGTGGGGGGCACAAACAATTATGACTATTGCTATTTCTATATTGTGAAGATACCAAGATAAAGAGTAAAAAGAAATGAACGGATCTGGTTTACACTGTCATAACCTCTTGTATTGCTCCACTGCCGTATAGTGAGGAGTTGCCAATTCCAATACCACTAAGCCATTTCCAACATCAACAGCAGCCAGATACTAACAGTGACTCTTATTTTAGCGACTATGACGAAGACACAGCATTGAAACCACGTTTTCCGGAACAGCAAGATTTGGCTTATTTAATGTGGAACTGGCAACTAACGGAATAAAACCTGAGCTACTTGCACCTCGTTTAATAGAAACGAGAATTATCTAGGACTTGTGCAGCAAGTGAAAGCTACAGTGCCGTTGGATACACAATGTCAATTAAAATGATTTACTGGCATTAACTTGTTGGTTTTTCTCTACAGACTCTGGGAGATAAGAGTGAAGAACATGGTTGGCTTTACCACTTCTGTTCGGTCTAAAGGAGAGAGGTACTAAGGAAGGTGGGATACAGCTACGATGGGGGCTAAATCTGAGGCTCAGTGGGTGAATCGAAGACAGCACCACACAAACGAAAAAGAGCAAATGATGCTCATTTTTTAATGAAATTCTCTTCAAACTAAAAAATGTCCTTGTGGAATCTTTGTTGCGTGTTATAAGAACTGCTGTATTTGTAATTCTAGTACTGCTCTGTTTCTTAAACAAACTGACCTTAGTCTCATTTTAGTAAAATTGAATGTTTTGAAATTACACCTAAAATATCTAAATTAGAGAAAAAATAGTCACACAAGCTAAGCATATATAAACAACAAAAAATGAAGATAAACAAAAACTTGCTTAAATTTTTGTATCCCGCTTTATTTGCTGTTGTAACCCTAGATGCAAAGTGCAGTTGCTCTCAATTAATTAAAAATAATTACACTCCAGTCGAAAAAAAAGATCTCTGTCATTACGTGGCGTAATTGAATAACATATCACGAAAGGCACTTACTGGTAGGGTAATGTAGGGTTTGAGGGATAGTGAATAGTTTCACCACCGTTTAGTGTGAAAGAACAAGTTCTGTGTTACTACATGGATCTCAACTATTTTAGTGGAAATCCTGCTGTTCGATGATACGTAGAAATGGGTTTGTAGGGGCTTGAATTCAAAACCCTTTCAATGACTTGAAAGGAATGAGGACTACATACAGCACAGTACATTGCAAAGCATCTATTTCAACGTGTGTAAGCAATACCGACATCACAATCACGACAAATGTTCGTTTAATTTGGGCCAACATGCATCTCAGGAAGAATATAGCTCGAATCTCGAGTTCACTACTATTGAAATTTGTGAAAGTAAACTGGAAAATGCAATTGTAATTCATAACACGCTAAGTACATCTATATTTCGCGTAAGGACCATTATGTCAATACTAGATGGATTAGGGCTTGTAAAGAGCACGTAGTCATTTTTCCCTCGCTCTTTTTGCGAATGGATCAGGAAATGAAATGACAAGTAGTGTTACTGTGTACCCTCCACCTCGCATCACACGTCGCCTTGCGGAATACGTACAACCACTACACACTTCATTTCCTATTCCACTAGGAAACAGAGCGGGAAAAACCAATGTCTATATGGTTCCGTACCAGTCCTAGTCCCCCCCCCCCCCCCTATCTTAATGGCCCTTATGAGAAATGTACGTTCGCTGCAGTAGGATCATTATGCAGTCAGCCTCCAATGCCAGTTCTCCAAGTTTTCTCACTAGTGCTCCTAGAAATGAATGGCAGCTGCCCTTTAGTGCTTTGCATTTGACGTCCCGAAGCATCTCCGTAATACCTGGTTGTTGTTCGAACCAATCAAAATATGCATTCTAATTCACTTCTTAAATGGTAATGCATTAACTATATGTTTGCGTACTACATGTGATATTAGCATATAGGTTTTCACCAGATAAAAATTCTATGCTGTGCCTTTCACTCCACAGTATTCGGTTTCCATTAATAATATATTGCCCACGCGTTGTAGCGAAAACGTTTTAAATTAATAATATATAAACTAAATAATTAATCATTTTTAACTGTGGGCAGCCTGGCAGTTCAGCTGCTAAAAACTACATGACTCGACAAATATATTGGTCATTTGAGAGCATTAGCTGAAACCCAGTAAAAGATGTCTCTGACGTTGTACTCTAAAATCCGAATTTATTTCACCGTAATGAAACAGTACGATTGAAATAATGGCTGCCTCTGAGTGTATAGTTTGTAACTGAAATCAGTGCTGTTTATTTTGTACGAATAATTTGAAATAAATCTGTTTACGCAGGTTTAAAATAGTATGGGGTGTTGAAATTTTGATACAAAGAGAATTCAAATGTTGATTAAATTTACAACAGAGAAGAAACTTCAGTACTGACAGAATTTCACGCACACATATACGGTGAAAAAGTGAATAAAACGGCTTATCGAATTGCGTATGTAATGACAGTACTCTCAGACAATTCTTACTTTAAGGCTCGAGAACATCAATACGGTTTCTTACAAATTCACGGTGCGTTTATTTTACTCCGGAAGTGCACAATATAAAATTAACAATATAGCACATATTATGAACATGAGGAGGAGTTTTAGCTTATAGCAGCGAGATGAAATTTGGGAAGACGACAGCTGCCACATATGTAAAAGCGGTATGTAGTGCATTCGACAGCATAGGCTATTTAGAAACGTGTCTGAAAATTAGTAAAGATCACACCATATATGTGTTGAAAGAAGAAAAAATTCAATCAATAATCAAAAAGTACGGAATATGAGACTGAGCAGTGATCTAACAAACTTTGCTTATAGTCTTAGATATTTTCAGTAGGCCAATAATAAAGCTGTGAAGTTAACATACTACACGGTAAATATAACCGATTTCAAATCTGAGGTATACGCGATGTTAGCAACTGAAATCTTATAGTCTGTAAACAAGTCCACGATTATATTTTAGACATTATTCATTCTTGACACATACAATTCACAATTACCGATTTCAGCTTACTGCGATTATCAGAGTTGTTACAACAATAGAACAAACACGGAAGCGACGAAATC
Organism: Schistocerca serialis cubense; assembly: GCF_023864345.2. Classification (NCBI taxonomy): domain Eukaryota; kingdom Metazoa; phylum Arthropoda; class Insecta; order Orthoptera; family Acrididae; genus Schistocerca; species Schistocerca serialis. The sequence continues at coordinate 541,224,110 of NC_064645.1, forward strand.
AGGTTCAATTGCCTGGGGGTTAAATATACAGAAAATGTAAAAATACATAAAATATAACATAGCTATCAGCCAAGCGTACCATTAAAAGTGTTCTGATACACGTATTACCATAAAACAACCTATACCGTTAGGTACATAACAAGTGCTGCAAATGGATTGTAGGCCTTCCATACGAAAACAACTATAGATACAGTTAGCAGAGATCACTCGTGCCTAGATACATAAGTGACCACCATCACAAATTCAGCAGCCCAACATATAATATTAAGTCTCTAATTAAAATGACCTCACATCGTGAAACGTGTACCCAACACTAACTTAGAATGAGCGTACCATTAGAAAGCAATGATGCACATAAACAATTACCAATTTTTCTTACAAGAAGACCACGACAAAGGATTTAGATCACAAATGATAGCTAGAAATGGCTCTGAGCACTATGGGACTTAACATCTATGGTCAATGATAGCTAGAATGTAAGCAGACAAATTAAAGAAAAGTGACAACTGACAGGAAAATTACCATGGCTGAAAAAGATGAAGTAATGAAGGAAACCTAATGAGCCTTTATTCTGTATATTGGTAACATCTCGGACCAAATCTCACAGGTTTTTTTAAAACAACGAAACTAACGACAGTTCCCATACAAAACCTGCTCTGGACAGACTGATTTGCAACACAAGCAACAAGGTGTTCCTCCGGTTTCGCTGAGATAGAAATTTCGTTGCCCACTGACATTACTGACAATGTTTTGAATCCACGTCTGATTGTTGCTGAGCGCCAGTTTTGTGTCGCAGTTGTCAGTAAATAAGCGGCAGACTGAGCAGTGTCGCATGAGTTGCTAACTTGTTTTGCTCAGAATTACTTGCACCGCGTTATGTCGTTCGAGAGATTCAGTGTGGAATGATCAGTGTCGTATAGTAGCGTGTGGAATATTAATTACTTGTGATATTTTCAGTGAGTTTTTCAATGAATTTGATATGAGTGGCTGATATCGACAGCAAATCCTGCATTTCGTCTCCCGTTAAACAATACTGTTCTTCAATACTATCCATCATTATCCCTTTCCTTAGAGTATCAGTCACTAGATCACATCCGTCTCTTAGTAAATTGAGTTGAGAGAGACAGCAGTTTCGATGTAATTATGACCGCGCCACCGCCGTCCCATTATGTGTGGAGACCGATGACAAGGACGCCACATCCTGCTACTGTCTTCGGATTTGGAGCTCCATTCCCAGGATCAGCGTGTGGTGAGTGGATTACACGTTTTCATCGTCACATCGACTTGCAAGCAAAGCTGGACAGGAAAAGGAATACAGACAATCAAGATATATTTTGATTATAAATTGCGTGTGATCATACATTAGATTAACAATGATAAGTCTAACGGATAATGGTGACGTTAGGAGAGGTGTTAATCAGGATAGTGTTGATACGGGTCCTGTCAATGAAACGGAAATACTTAGCAACATTCGAAATACAGATACAACCAAAAATGAAAATTCAAATTTGAACTTAAATGTGGAGCCGTATGAAGCAGTGATACATAATAATTGCGTTTAAAATGTAGAAGAGAATGATCTGATATAATAGTTGTTACAAAAGTTGAGCACAGATATTCAAAAATTAAGTTCAAAACGGTTCAAATGGCTCTGAGCACTATTGGACTTAACATCTGAAGACATCAGTCCCCTAGAACTTAGAACTACTTAAACCTAACTAACCTAAGGACATTACACACATCCATGCCCGAGGCAGGATTCGAACCTGTGACCGTAGCGATAGCGCGGTTCCAGACTGAAGCGCCTAGAACCGCACGGCCAGACCTGCCGGCTCTCTACCCAGCGCTGACGCCCTCCCCCCACCCACATCCCTCACAGGCACCTAGGTGGACATTCCCTTGTCAACACGTCTGTCAGAGCGACGATGTGGATCTGCGAGCTTGTGTGTCATCTTTATGGTGTCGGTTAGGTTTCCAAAAGCACAGTACCCAAAAGTGCAGTGAAAGACCTCTATACAAAAGTGCTACGCAAAGCTAAACATGTGTCAAGTGTAAAGGTATTTATGTACTCATGGAACTGGACCAGTGGACTGCATGCACTTACCTAATGTTGATACCTTCTATTATTATTCTCTTTCTCCGTCTCTTTTTTTATTCATTACTAACTTTAGTGTATTTGATTGTAAACGTCCATCTTTTTGGTATGTACCAGTATTTGATTTCCTCTATAATCACTATTAATACTATGCCAAAATTTAGTATTTTTGTCCTATTATAACAAATAAGAACGTTTGTTCTACTTTAGACACTACTAGTTAGTTTTCATGAAGACGCAATATTTTGACACATGTTGTTGTTGTTGTGTTGTGGTCTTCAGTCCGAAGACTGGTTTGATGCAACTCTCCATGCTACTCTATCCTGTGCAAGCTTCTTCATCTCCCAGTACTTACCGCAACCCACATCCTTCTGAATCTGCTTAGTGTATTCATCTCTTGGTCTCCCTCTACGATTTTTACCCTCCACGCTGCCCTCCAATGCTAAATTTGTGATCCCTTGATGCCTCAGAACATGTCCTACTAACCGGTCTCTTCTTTTTGTCAAGTTGTGCCACATACTCGTCTTCTCCCCAATTCTGTTCAATACTTCATCATTAGTTATGTGATCTACCCATCCAATCTTCAGCATTCTTCTGTAGCACCACATTTCGAAAGCTTCTATTCTCTTCTTGTCCAAACTATTTATTGTCCATGTTTCACTTCCATACATGGCTACACTCCATACAGATACTTTCCGAAACGACTTCCTGACACTTAAATCTATACTCGATGTTAACAAATTTCTCTTCTTCAGAAACGCTTTCCTTGCCATTGCTAGTCCACATTTTATATCTTCTCTACTTCGACCATCATCAGTTATTTTGCTCCCCAAATAGCAAAACTCCTTTACTACTTTACGTGCCTCATTTCCTAATCTAATTCCCTCAACATCACCCGATTTAATTCGACTACATTCCATTATCCTCGTTTTGCTTATGTTGATGTTCATCTTGTATCCTACTTTCAAGACACTGTCCATTGCGTTCAACTGCTCTTCCAAGTCCTTTGCTATCCCTGATAGAATTACAATGTCATCGGCGAACTTCAAAGTTTTCATTTCTTCTCCATGGATTTTAATACCTACTCAGAATTTTTCTTTTGTTTCCTTTACTGCTTGCTCAATATACAGATTGAATAACATCGGGGAGAGGCTACAACCCTGTCTCACTCCCTTCCCAACCACTGCTTCCCTTTCATACCCCTCGACTCTTATAACTGCCATCTGGTTTCTGTACAAATTTAAAATAGCCTTTCGCTCCCTGTATTTTACCCCTTCCACCTTTAGAATTTGAAAGAGAGTATTCCAGTCAACATTGTCAAAAGCTTTCTCTAAGTCTACAAATGCTAGAAACGTAGGTTTGCCTTTCCTTAATCTTTCTTCTTAGATAAGTCGTAAGGTCAGTATTGCTTCACGTGTTCCAATATTTCTACGGAATCTAAACTGATCTTCCCCGAGGTCGGCTTCTACCAGTTTTTCCATTCGTCTGTAAAGAATTCGCGTTAGCATTTTGCAGCTGTGACTTATTAAGCTGATAGTTCGGTAATTTTCACATCTGTCAACACCTGCTTTCTGTGGGATTGGAATTATTATATTTTTCTTGAAGTCTGAGGGTATTTCGCCTGTCTCATACATCTTGCTCAACAGATGGTAGAGTTTTGTCAGGACTGGCTCTCCCAAGGCCATCAGTAGTTCTAATAGAATGTTGTCTACTCCCGGGGCCTTGTTTCGACTCAGGTCTTTCAGTGCTCTGTCAAACTCTTCACGCAAAATCGTATCTCCCATTTTATCTTCATCTACATCCTCTTCCATTTCCATAATATTGTTCTCAAGTACATCGCCCTTGTATAGACCCTCTATATACTCCTTCCACCTTTCTTTGCTTAGAACTGGGTTTCCATCTGAGCTCTTGATATTCATACAAGTGGTTCTCTATTCTCCAAAGGTCTCTTTAATTTTCCTTTAGGAAGTATCTATCTTACCCTTAGTGAGATAAGCCTCTACATCCTTACATTTGTCCTCTAGCCATCCCTGCTTAGCCATTTTGCACTTCCTGTCGATCTCATTTTTGAGACGTCTGTATTCCTTTTTGCCTGCTTCATTTACTGCATTTTTATATTTTCTCCTTTCGTCAATTAAGTTAAATATTTCTTCTGTTACCCAAGGAGCTCTACTAGCCCTTGTCTTTTTACCTACTTGATCCTCTGCTGCCTTCAGTACTTCATCCCTCAGAGCTACCCATTCTTCTTCTACTGTACATCTTTCCCCCATTTCTGTCAATTGTTCCCTTACGCTCTCCCTGAAACTCTGTACAACCTCTGGTTCTTTCAGTTTATCCAGGTCCCATCTCCTTAAATTCCCACCTTTTTGCAGTTTCTTCAGTTTTAATCTACAGTTCATAACCAATAGATTGTGGTCAGATTCCATATCTGCCCCTGGAAATGTCTTAAAATTTAAAACTTGGTTCCTAAATCTCTATCTTCCTCTTTCATTTCTTACCCCCAATCCATATTCACCTACTATGTTTCCTTCTCTCCCTTTTCCTACTCTCGAATTCCAGTCACCCACGACTATTAAATTTTCGTCTCCCTTCACTACCTGAATAATTTCTTTTATCTCATCATACATTTCTTCCATTTCTTCATCATCTGCAGAGCTACTTGGCATATAAACTTGTACTACTGTAGTAGGCGTGGGCTTCGTGTCTATCTTGGCCACAATAATGCGTTCACTATGCTGTTTGTAGTAGCTTACCCGCACTCCTATTTTTTTATTCATTATTAAACCTACTCCTGCATTACCCCTATTGGATTTTGTGTTTATAACCCTGTATTCACCTGACCAAAAGTCTTGTTCCTCCTGCCACCGAACTTCACTAAATCCCACTATATCTAACTTCAACCTATCCATTTCCCTTTTTAGATTTTCTAATCTACCTGCTCGGTTAAGGGATCTGACATACTGATGCGTTTTTCTGTGAAAAAAGCATTTTAATAGTAATCAGTTGATCCATCATTGATTAGTGGACACTTGTCATTGAGCTGCTAATTTGTTTACTTTTCCAAGAATACATTCTTAATGAACACAAAAGAGATAAAGATATGTGCATAACAAATCTGTTAATTGAGTGATACTTACTGCTCTTTGTTACATATATTTATGTTGGACAGTCTTATTTTTATCTTTCTTGGCCAACATGTTTATAATAATAACATAAATGCTTGTTGATAAAATTTCTGTAACTTTGGATATATTTTTGTGTGATTACAGCTAATCCAAAGCGAATACGTTAAAATTTTCAGAGTTCCAATTTTATACATGTTCTTTGACCCACGCTGCCTGTTCGATACCTCACAACCGACTCATGAGTATGTTCGTGGTGCCGCGATGTGAGGCTGACTCTGTTTGCTCACATGGAGTAGGATGGGCCGCGGGCAGAAAGAGATTTCTGGTGATCGTCGTTGAAAGAAGCCGCTGTCTGTTTTGGCTGCAAGACGCTCGGTATGTAAGGACTCTGTTTAGAGCTCGCTGGGCGACTAAGGAGAAACAGCGTAAGCACACCAAGGAGGAGATTCCTGCACCGCGGGCACTCTGCGACCAGAAGTCGCGCATGCTGCAGCTACTTCTGTTTTTCCTATCTTGCTTACGGTGTTGGTTTTCCCGGAGGACGAGGCGTTGCTGCTCCTGGACTTACTAAGGCTGGCTGAGCGCCGTAATTATCCCCGTCCGTTGGTGGATTTCCTCAGATTCAGGCAGGGAGGGTTCAGCACAGTACTTGGAATATCATTCGGCAGCTTGCCCGTTCGTCGTGTTGCGGTGCAACACTTCCTTCTTTATGTCGACCCATGCCCGTATTACTTATTCAGTGCGACTTTGGCGTTTTCATGTCGAACTAGCAGCATTATGCTCAGCCTCCCTCTTGGATGTAATTTGTTTCCAGTTTTAACTTCGCTTGTCAAGCGTTCACCTGTTGATTGGGCTTTAAATGTTATCAAGTTCGTGCTGGGGTACCCGCTGCTTGGCTATTTGTGCCATGATTGAATGTGTTAAAAGCTACAACCACTGTAGACCTACCCATTTTCTTGGTAACGTTAAAAAGGGCAGTTGTAGTACGCGTTTTGTCATTCGTCTTAAACAGTTTAGGCACGTTATAGAAGCCAGTTATGATCTAGGCCCTCACGCCAGCCATGGCGTATACCTGCGCGGGCCTGGACGGACATGGTGCGTGCTGTTTTGCTTGACTGTCAGCTGGGAGCCTTGGCCGGTCTTAGGACACAGTGTTGGTGATCCCGCCTAACAGACATTACTTCTGTTTGTATTCTCCCCATTATGTTTGGTACTTTTATCTTTTAATGTTTGTAATGTTCACTGTTGTCTGTGTGAGTGTGTATGTATGTGTTTTTTTCTTAACTGAAGAATCTTAAACCAGTATATTACGACATTTGGATGATACTTAAAACGAATCATGAAAGAGAACCCCAATTCTGGTACCTATCTTGTAAGTTTTAACAATTACATTCCTAATTACGTAAGCTGAACTCACGTAGTGATACCGCAGTGTCACGTTACATTTTTGTGCTGTTGTGTCTTTCCCATCTCTTGGGTCCGTTCTTGAGTGATAAATTTCACATTGAAACTTCATGTCGAAGCAAATTTACAGGCGAAATTTATTTTTTGAGCTCCGAAGATATGTGAAGATCCTGTATCATCACATTGGGAGTTACTTATTCTCATTTCTGACAGATGAAAATCAATTTATCGAGCAGTTTAGCAGCAGTCACTGTGTTGCAACTACCTACGGTTTCACCGAGGTAGAAGTTTAAAGTGATTGCTGGCCACTGACAGTTTCAAATAACGTCTGATTGTTGTTGATGAGCGCCAGCGCTTTGGGACAGTTCGCAATACGCAGTCGGCAGGCAGAGCTGTGTAGCGTGAGCCACACAACGCATTTGGGAATACGTACGGGTCGGCAATGTCCAGTTAAAGATATCAATTTGTTGGTATAAAATTACTTGCACCACATTGTCATTTGAGAGTATCAGTGTCGTAGAATGGTACTTGGAATATTTATAACATGTGCGGTTGTCACTGTGTTTTGAATAAGTCGCTATATTGACAATAAATCCTACTGTTTGAGTTATGCTAAACAATGTTATTCTTCGTAGTACCCGTCATTATTCGCTTCCTTAACGGCATTGCTCACAGTATAACACCTGGCTTTTAATGACTGGAGTTGATAGAGGCAACAATAGCGACGTAATTATAGCATGCACTCGGAGATCGCTTGATGACATGAGGTCTTAACACATGTCCTACTATCCTGTCCCTTCTTCATGTTAGTGTTTTCCATGCATTTCTTTGCTCGCTCATTCCGCGGATACCCTTGTCGTTTATGTTATAAGTCTATATAATTTTCAACAGCGTTTAGTGACACCACATCTCAAACACTTCGATTTTCTTCTTTTGTATTTTTCCTACAGACCGATATTCACTTCCAGACGATGCTGTGCTCGAAACGCAGTATCTCAGAAGTTATTACGTCGCATCAAGGCCTGTGTTTGACAGTAGTAAACTTCCTTTAGTCAGAAATTCCCTTTTCCCCTTTGCTACTCTCTGTCGTAACTAGACGTCGGTCGCTACGTATTTAATTACTCGTAGCTCAGGCTCAGGGAAAAGGTAGCGCAGGGCTGAAGGTCTCTGTTTCTCGGTACACGAGCGCTGTGTGCAAGAGTGAAACGGCGACGGAGCCAACTGAAATTTTTCAGGTCTCTGTGGTTGGAGACGGTATAGGAAAACTCGGATGTTAGGGTAAGGAGGTGAATATGATGTAGGCACAGATAGGAGACCATGTGTTGACTAACCGGGCGGCTTTCTATTTCTGTTTCACGTGTTTCTAATGAACATGCAGAAGAGGACAGATACTAATTTTTAACTACAGTAAGTATAAAACATAGATGACGCTACCTGGCCTACAACTTTATTACGATTCGGAATGCACAGTAATGTCTGGTGCGACGGACTACAAGTGAGTGTAGTGCCAGATTCTGTTGCTCTATTTGAACACAGTTGTTCAATCACTTGTTAAAATGAAACAGACAAATGCACGGAGTTACTTGCAGACAAATGTATGATGGAAAGCAATAATCCTAGTCTAGAGGTATGCACCGGTAGGCTTTGCAAGTTTCTTAGTGTACAAACTTAAATGAAGAAAATGCTCAGTTACCGTGGATCCGTTGTATGCTGTCGGTCATTCTAGGCTGGAAATCTTCTGATCAGTGGACTTCTGACCCCTGCCTTGTTTGGCGTTTGAGGGCCTCCATATACCACGTTTGGATCTGTTTGCTTGCAGATAGAACGTGACTGCGTCGCTTCTTACTCCAATTGCAGTCTGTGAGAGTGAATTCAGTAGTTTCTCTTCTGTATGATCTCTTAAGGGACTGACGAAAGCGGCTTGCCCCGTACGATTCCACCTAAATTACAAGATTTGCAGCTTATACTCATTTTAGTTGATTTTTCTTTTTTCTGGTAACTCTTTTATGATTCGGTCATTACATTCCTTATCTGTGTCCTCCTTCCTTCGACGATCACATGTGACCTTTTTCCAAGCTAGCAAATCTGTCTACTTCGCAAGCCCCAAGTTTCATGTCAAGTTCGTGAATAATGTCTCTTCTGCTACTTTCTTCGTTCTTTAGTTTACCCTCAACGCTTAGTTAGTACTCAGTAGACCATTCTATTCTGTATATCCTATAATTCTTCCTCTCCATAACAGGGAACAGCAATGTCATAAGCGAAGCTCATCATTGATACGACTTCATCCTGAATTTTAATCCCACTCCTGAAACTCCTTTTATTTCCTACATTGCTTCTTCGATGTACTCATGGAATAGTTGGGACGAAAGATTATATCCCTGTGTTACACCGTTTTTAATCTGTATCAAGAACTGAATCTTTAAGCTGAGATTATCCCATCAGTAACGCAAGAGAGAGTAGTATGGATGGATCTGGCAATGAGTTACCATAATCTTAAATACTTTGTTTAACAACGCGGCAGAGGTGTTGTGTTATTACCGATGTTAAAAAATCTTATAAGAACAATGCGTTAAAATGCAATAATCGTCTGAACAACAACTAATAATCAGCAACAGACAAATAACCTCTTAATCAATGTTACATGCAAAAACCATTGCAATTAACTGAAATCCAGGATCATGTAACAGACCTCAAAGTTACTAACCATAGTATCAAAAACAATAAAATTATACAGGGGCAACCGACGGTTTGAGGACTAATTAAAAACACATACCAATTTCAAAAAGAAGTTAGCAGCACATATACCAGGGCACCACAAAAATTTTAATCAGACAGTGATAAGTTTGCTCTAAATAATTGTGGGCATAGTCTTTGCCAAATAGCACAGCAACGAGAAATCACAAATATAACATGATGTATACAATAACGGCCCAATTCAGAACTACAACAAGATGAGAGAACGTTTCCAAATAACTTCTCTAACTTCCCAAAACAGCTTTAGGTCTTGTACTTGAAACTGCCGATGTGAGCAATAGCATTAACAAGAATGTGGAAGGTTCATAACACACTCATTGCAGAATGAACAAGAGCGGTAATTACCACCAATACCTGATGGAATGCACCAAAATATGCTAAAAATCCTCTAGGATATTTTGGACTTGCTTACATCACCTGAAAGATGGTTCAGTAGCATAACCCAGTTGTTCACTTAGTAGTGCTGCACAGCTGGCTAAAATGGTAATAACAAAAGTATTCATACTCAGGGATAATCTGTTACACAATTACTTAACAGTCACGCAGTAATAAATCATTACTCTTGCACAGTCTAAATACCTACGTGTCTATTTCCTATAAGCTTCACGGTAGCTCTGTATGACAAGCAGCTGAAGACGCTGCTCCAGTCAGTGCTTTCCAGAAGCCGCCAGTAACAAACTGCTCTATATCAAACACCACTTTCGTACCAGACTTTTGCTCTTTGGTCTACATACTCATCTTACCAGCCGCCGATTAGCCCACGGCTGCCCAGGCAACCGATCAGATCCATCCTGTTCGCCTGCTCGGTAGTACTTCAAGGTTTACTGTCATGTTTCTCGCTCGGTCGTACTCCCAGTTCTGCCTGGTGTGTTCAGATGATCTCGCACGTCGACTCGCAGCAGCGCTGATATAACGGAGCTGTCGCTGCCAGCTTTCTCCTGGACTCGCACTGCTGCAGCCGCCACTCTGTTCGTGTGTCTTTTCGAACTGCCACGGCTGAGTGACTCTTCGTGAGGGACACCATTTAAATTCTGAACCATCACAGTTTATATCAACCCCGTAGTTTTCAGATTCCTTCGATTCCGTGGTATGGTCCAAAGACCGCGGCGCTGCACCAAAGTCGGCAACGCTGACATGTCTCGCTGCAATCCGCAATGTGGAATGAGAGAAGCTGAAGATGATACGCCTTATCACTCAGTACAGCAGCGCTCTCGCACAGAGGTCAACACAGAGTTCAGTATGGAAGCACTGCCCTAGTTCGTGATCTCAGCAGAAGCAGTCAGTACCATCGAGCAGGCCTAATGAGTATTCAAGTCTCAAACGGAAAAGTACATTGCAAATGTTGAACATTGTACTTCAAGAGAACAGTTTGTTAATCAGTGCATCAGGTAAGGTTTTAACAGTCAGCGACCGTTATAGATTATCAAGCATTCCTGTGGCCAAGAATTGCACCTGGTTAAGTAAACCTTTTTATGGTTCATGTAATAAACTGAACTAATACACTACTGGCCATTAAAATTGACACACCAAGCAGAAATGCAGGTAATAAACGGGTATTCATTGGACAAACATATTATACTAGCACTGACATGTAATCACGTGAAACTTCCTGGCAGATTAAAACTGTGTGCCCGACCGAAACTCGAACTCGGGACCTTTGCCTTTCGCGGGCAAGTGCTCTACCATCTGAGCTACCGAAGCACGACTCACGCCCGGTACTCACAGCTTTACTTCTGCCTGTATCTCGTCTCCTACCTTCCAAACTTTACAGAAGCTCTCCTGCGAACCTTGCAGAACTAGCACTCCTGAAAGAAAGGATATAGCGGAGACATGGCTTAGCCACAGCCTGGGGGATGTTTCCAGAATGTGTTTTTCACTCTGCAGCGGAGTGTGCGCTGATATGAAACTTCCTGGCAGATTAAAACTGTGTGCCCGACCGAAACTCGAACTCGGGACCTTTGCCTTTCGCGGGCAAGTGCTCTACCATCTGAGCTACCGAAGCACGACTCACGCCCGGTACTCACAGCTTTACTTCTGCCTGTATCTCGTCTCCTACCTTCCAAACTTTACAGAAGCTCTCCTGCGAACCTTGCAGAACTAGCACTCCTGAAAGAAAGGATATAGCGGAGACATGGCTTAGCCACAGCCTGGGGGATGTTTCCAGAATGAGTTTTTCACTCTGCAGCGGAGTGTGCGCTGATATGAAACTTCCTGGCAGATTAAAACTGTGTGCCCGACCGAGACTCGAACTCGGGACCTTTGCCTTTCGCGGGCAAGTGCTCTACCATCTGAGCTACCGAAGCACGACTCACGCCCGGTACTCATTCTGGAAACACCTCTGGTTGTAATAACGGCCTTGATACGCCTGGGCATTGAGTCAAAGAGAATTTGGATTGCGTGTACAGGTACAGCTGCCCATGCAGCTTCTACACGATACCACGGTTCATCAAGAGTAGTGACTGGCGTATTGTGATGAGCCAGTTGCTCGGCCACCATTAACCAGACGTTTTCAATTAGTGAGAGATCTGGAGAATGTGCTGGCCAGGGCAGCAGTCGAACATTTTCTGTATCCAGGAAGGCCCGTACAGAACCTGCAAAATGCGGTCGTGCATTATCCTGCTGCAATGTAGGGTTTCGCAAGGATCGAATGAAGGGTAGAGTGACGGGTCGTAACACATCTGAAATATAACGTCAACTGTTCAAGGTGCCGTCATTGCGAACAAGAGGTGGCAGAGACGTGTAACCAATGGCACCCTATACCATCACGCCGGGTGATATACCAGTATGGCGATGACGAATACACGCTTCCAATGTGCGTTCACCGCGATGTCGCCAAACTCGTATGCGACCATCACGATGCTGTAAACAGAATCTGGATTCATCCGAAAAAATGACGTTTTGGCATTCGTGCACCCAGATTCGTCGTTGAGTACACCATCGCAGGCCTTCCTGTCTCTGATGCAGCGTCTAGGGTAACCGCAGCCATGGTCTCCGAGCTGATAGTCCATGCTGTTGCAAACGTCGTCCGACTGTTCGTGCAGATGGTTGTTGTCTTGCAGACGTCCCCATCTGTTGACTCAGGGATCGACGCGTGGCTGCACGATCCGTTACAGCCACGCGGATAAGATGCCTGTCATCTCGACTGCTAGTGATACGAGGCCGTTGGGATCCAGCATGGCATTCCGTATTACCCTCCTGAACTCACCGATTCCACATTGTGCTAACAGTCATTGGATCTCAACCAACGCTAGCAGCAATGTCACCATACGATAAACCGCAATCGCGATAGGCTAGAATCCGACCTATATCAAAGTCGAAAACGTGATGGTACGCATTTCTCCTCCTTACACGAGGCATCACAACAACGTTTCACCAGGCAAAGCAGGTCAACTGCTGTTTGTGCATGAGAAATCGTTCGGAAACTTTCCTCATGTCAGCACGTTGTAGATGTCGCCACCGGCGCCAGCCTTGTGTGAATGCTCTGAAAAGCTAATCATTTGCATATCACAGCATCTTCTTCCTGTCGGTTAAATTTCGCGTATGTAGCACGTCATCTTCTTGGTGTAGCAATTTTAATGCCCAGTAATGTATTTCAGATGTTACAGCTCTATTGAGCTACATCCCAGAGCAATCAAAGAATGTCTGGCTGGACGATTGTCGTTTCGTCTGGGCATAACGGATTCTGACCTCTCTAGAGACTGGTTATCAGCACCGTGCGAGTTGAGTGTGTGGGTAAAAAGTGGTGAGGGTGCCGAAACATGGCCAGGCGAGCACGCAGAAGTGGACTACTGCCCGTCTCCGGGCGGCAGCAGCCCGCGCGCCCAGCTGTGGCCGTAGTCGCAGGGCGGCGCGGCGCGGCGCTTTGCATAAGTTCGAGTTAGCGGCTGCGAGACGGAGCTGCCGCGCTGCCGGCACCGTCGCTCTCGCATTTGTATTCCGGGCGCCGCGGAGCGCCTAATGCGTCGGTCCGCTCCCAACCGGCCGGCCGCTGTGTGTTGGTCCACTGCAGGAGCCACGCAGTCGGTTCGGAAGCTAGCTGCAGCTTCTGCAGGAGGCTCACCAGAACGAGGAATGGTACACGTCCCTTTGCTGCTCTGTCTATCGATGTTAAAGCTGTGGCTCTGGACTACCGGGTGATCTAAAAGTCAGTATAAATTTGAAAACTTAATAAACCACCGAGTAATGTAGATAGAGAGGTAAAAGTTGACACACATGCTTCAAATGACATGGGGTTTTATTAGAAAAAAAAACAAAAAAAAACAAAGTTCACAAAATGTCCGACAGATGGCGCTGGACAGCAAAACGTCAGTGACTGCGCATGACAATAGTGTATAAAAGGACCTGTAATGAGAAAGAGAATCAGATGCGCCAGCAGTCGCAGCATGTTGATGTTACATGAAAAGGCGCTTTAAGTGAAGCTGTATTATCAGAATGGTGGATGTGCTAGTTCAGCGCTACGATCCTATCGCCATAGGAAGGGAATTCGAACGGGTAAAGGTACGTTGACAAATGCAGCTGTGGAGAGAATGATTTCGGAGTTGGAAGCCACAGGTTGTTTAGACGATAGACCCCGTAGTGGCCGACCGAGCACAAGGCGTAATGCTGCTGAGACAGTTTAGGAAGAAATGGAGACTGTAGCGGGTTCGTCTATGCACGGGGAAGTCAGCGCTCGTGCAGTCGCACGTCGAACCGGCACTCCACACACTACTGTTTGGTTGGCACTTAGGCGTACCCTCCGATGCTATCCGTACAAAATCCATCGGCATCATGAACTGGTACCTGGCGATTTAGTTAAGCGAAGGGCATTTGCGCTGTGGGCGTTTCAAAAGAAGGCGGAAGATGAGGATTGGTTGAGTAACGTGTTGTGGACCGACGAAGCTCATTTCACGCACCGAAGGTCTGTCAACGCCCACAACTGCAGAATTTGGGCCACCGAAAATCCTAGAACTGTCGTGGAAACTCCATTGAACGACGAGAAAGTCACGGTATGGGTTAAATTTACCACATCTACCGTTATCGGGCCTCTATTCTTAGAGGAAATGCGTGATTATGGTTTTGTAACTGCTACCGTGACGGGTGAGAGGTACGCCGATATGTTACAGAATCGCATCATCCGTAGCCTGGCTGATAAACACCTGCTGGAACGTACGATGTTTATGCAGGATGGCGCTCCACCCTATATTGCTAGGCGCGTGAAAGATGTCTTGCGCGCGTCGTTTGGTGATTATCGTGTGCTCAGTCGCCACTTTCGTCATGCTTGGCCTCCCAGGTCCCCAGACCTCAGTCTGTGTGATTATTGGCTTTGGGGTTACCTGAAGTCGCAAGTGTATCGTGATCGACCGACATCTCTAGGGATCCTCAAAGACAGCATCCGACGCCAATGCCTCACCATAACTCCGGACATGCTTTGTAACGTCCCCTTAGAAAAATTAATGAATCACTGTGCTGACAAACCTCTTACATTATTTGATTTTTAAACGGCTGAGCAGAACTGAACGTACTTAGACATTTCGCTCTTTACCTATTCTGATTAACACTAAACTGACACAGAATACTTTTAGCGCAACGCAATCTGACTTTCAATAATCCCTACAAGAGAATGGCCCTGACTAACAATAACCTATACGTTTCACAAATCACTTTCCTCACAAAAATCTTCGTTACACGAACTACTGCAATACAGCGAGCGCCACTACTGCCAACTAAATAAAAGATTCAAACTACTGAAGGCGCTAACTGCTGGTAGGCATACTTAGCAAATTAAAGATTTTGATAGAGAACAAACAATGTATTTACCTTAATAGTGTTCAAAAGTCGTAATATATATATCTGTCCATGATATCCAATATTACAAATTTTTCTCTTTCTGATGGACACACGTCCATATCGCCCGCTCTCAAAATTCCGCCATCTCTCTCCCCACTGCTGGCGGCTCACCTCCAACTGCGCAACGCTACGCGCTGTTAACAGCCAACTGCCCCACACTACAAAGCAAATTCCAACAATGCAAATCAACCACAGCCTTCACACAGCACAGTCAGTGATTTTCATATAGAGCGCTATGTGGCGTTACCAACATAAAAACCTAAACAGCCTACTTACAGCCTTACAATGCTGTTCACAACATTATTCCTCGACTACAGTTATTATTGAGGAATGATGGTGGACATATTGAGCATTTCCTGTAAAGAACATCATCTTTGCTTTGTCTTACTTGGTTATGCTAATTATTGCTATTCTGAACAGATGAAGCGCCATCTGTCGGACATTTTTTGAACTTTTGTATTTTTTCGGTTCCAATAAAACCCCATGTCATTCCAAGTATGTGTGTCAATTTGTACCTCTCTATCTACATTATTCTGTGATTTATTCAGTTTTCAAATTTATACTGAATTTTTTGATCACCCAGTACTTCAACAGTTAGGTCTATAAATTCGCTTCCACCGTTTTCCAACCGTTAGCAGTAGCGGCAAGTGGTGGTGCAGGTCGTAGGTCTATGTGTCACCCAACAAGCTTTCATATTTGCAGACATAACGCCATCAGCACGACATACGGATTGAGAGTAAATCGAAATAAGGAGAAAGTTATGAGTAGTAGCAGAAATTAGATCAGTGAGAAACTAAACATTGTAATAGGTAATCACGAAGTAGTTGAAATTAAAGAATTCTGCTACTTAGGCAGAAAAATAATCCATGATGGACGGAGCAAGAAGGACATAGAAAGCACTGTCAAGAAGGACATTCGTGGCCAAGAGAAGTCTACTAGTATGAAGCGTAGGTCTTAATTTGACGAATGTGCGTTCGGAGCACAGTATTGTATGGCAGTGAGACATGGGCTATGGGAAAACTGGAACAGAAGAGAACTGAGATGTGGTGCCGTAGGAGAATGTTGAAAATTAGATGGACTTATAAGGAGGTTCTCCACAGAATCCGCGAGGAGAGGAATGCACTTAAACTTGATCAAATGCGAATCGCCTAGGACTATAGTAACTTTTCAGATTGGTTTCCGGATTACACAAAACTCATTAGGTTACGTAAAATTTGTCAATGACCACGCACCAAAGCACAACTGCCTAAATAGGCACGCTTTTACGTACCTTTACCTCTGCACAGCAGGTGTTCATTTACTGTATATTGTACAATATAAAATTAGACTGTTCCATTAATTGATACATAATACATTTCCGTATTTTTGCTCTGACTCCAAATTCGTTTATTGTTATATGCACGTAAATATTATTCCTGTCTTTATTTGCTTTACATTTCACTTTTTCCGCCACATATTTGAGAGGGAAACCTGTTTACAACTCCTGTTCAATTTTGACAATTACCATTTCGAATGTAGTTATCTACACTGTGTGAGATGTTTCGTGTTTTAATTAATTCTGCAGCTGTTGTTGAATTTTCTGAGCTTCGATGGCCACTGAAACGTCTTGTTCCTGACTTCCAAACCCCGCTTTGTTGAATCATTTGGTAACGCTTTCGAGCTTTATTTCCGTGATGTCAAGTCCATCGAAATTTTTGCACACAGGACAGACACTGACCATGCAAGGTAAGTGCACTTTTGGATACTTCAACACTAAGAATAAGATACTGTGTCAATAACAGCCTACAGCCGGCCGTAGTGGCCGAGCGGTTATAGGCGCTTCAGTCCTGAACCGCGCGACTGCTACGGTCGCAGGTTCGAATCCTGCCTCGGGCATGGATGTGTGTCCTTAGGTTAGTTAGGTTTAAGTAGTTCTTCTAGGGGACTGATGGCCTCAGATGTTAAATCCCATAGTGCTCAGAGCCATCAGAACCATTTTTGAACAGCCTATAATGGGATTCAATGCTAAATAATAACATAGCACATGGGCTGTGTAAGGCTGATTGAACATGGCGGGAACCAAGCCAATTTCACCTTTGATAACTTGACTTCTTTCGGATTGAGACCGGAAGTTTACTGATGTCTATGTTTTTTAAAGAACGTGGGTTTGCCGCCTTTCCAATCACCAGTGGCTTCTCAAAGTCACCCAACATGTTTCCATGTAGCAGTACAGTGCGTCTTTCCATAAACATTTCTACGCTGGTGCACTTTTCACCTCGTATTGCTAGAGATTTTGACGACAGTGTGCGATAAAAGGAAGTCCCGTTTCATCGACATTGAAAACATCTTTCTGGTCATAATTTGCAATTAGGTTGTACAGTATTGTCTTCCATTCTCTTGCTACACTTTTCTGCACATCCTTAGTTTCCCCACACACATCATGCCCAGCTTTGAAACTCTCCAGCCATGCTGCGGATGCCATAAACTCCGTATTTCGAAGCTCTGCACTCCGCATTTCCAAGCTGTAAAGCAACTTTCTGAGCCTCGCTCTGCAACATGAGTCCAGACACAGGGAAACTTTTGCCCTTGCACTTACGAACCATTCTCACATCACGTTGTTAATTGCTTCATTTCCGTCTAATTCGCCTTTTTTTTATTTGCCCATTTTCTTTCATTCATTCATTCCATCTCTGGCTTCCTAACTATGATAAATTTGTGTTTTACCGAATTTGAAATGCAACATATTTCTCATTCGCCTGCCGCACGTGAGTAGCCGAGCGGGCTTAGGCGCTGCAGTCATGGACTGTGCGGCTGGTCCTGGCGGAGGTTCGAGTCCTGCCTCGGGCGTGGGTGTGTGTATTTGTCCTTAGGATAATTTAGGTTAAGTAATGTGTAAGCTTAGGGACTGATGACCTTAGCAGTTAGTCCCATAAGATTTCACACACATTTAAACATTTTTTCTCATTCGCCGTGAATACCTTAAACTTTTCGTGGAGTGTTAGCGACGCATACTTTTTGTTCGACATCATATTATCACTCGAAGTGCTACTAATCACCGAAACTGGCAGAAAATAATGCCGGTAGTGCCTTTCATTGGTATGCTTGAACCTACGATGTAAAACCATAATTCAAGAATAACATCATTCTCTTTCAATGTGCAGACTGCAACAGAGTGTTTACAGGTGCGCAACAATGTTCCAGTGTGCTCCACGCACTTCGGTAACAATGGAGAACGAAAAATGCTCTCAGGAACGATTTCCTATTATGGACCAGCACTGCGCGTAACTTGTTTATTGTTGCACAGAGCGCCGGGGTGTGACGTCTACACCTGTAACGCCCCGTTGCACCGAACACCTTTTCTTGGTTTTGTGGCGCTCAACAGCATTGTCGGGCTCTACAGTCTTTCTGCTAAAAGTAGGAGTCTAGCAAAGTCCTGAATAACTAACGTGCACTGGAGTACAGTAGCACCGTATAAGCTTTTTTCCGCGTTGTACAGTGAGTTACTAATTAAGCTTCAAAATAGGCATGTTCCGCTTCATACAAAAAATTAACAAATGGAATTCTATTTAATGCGTCGGGACTGAATTAGTTGTACAGTTTGGGGAGATTTCCGAATTATACATGTTCCATTTTGATTGGGGTTTACTATATGTGGAAAACACTGACAAGAAGAAGGGAAACCATTATAGCTCATTTGTTAAGATACCAGGGAATTACTTCCATGGTAGTAGAGCGAGTTGTATAGGGTAAAAACTGTAGAGGATGATAGAGATTCGAATACATCCAGCAAATAATTGAGGACGTAGGTTGCAAGTGTTGCTGTAAGATGATGAGTTTGGCAGCACTGGAGAGGAATTTATGGCGGACCGTATCAAAGGAGTCAGAAGCATGATGACTCGAAAACAATTTTGTATCTCATTTATTTGTGATACGTAAATGTGTTTGTTGTGTGCTTAACTAGGATTGATAACATTGTCATTATCTGACGTATGCAGCAATGATAGTTGTTAGTAGGCTGGTGTGTTACGGTGGAAACGACGTACATCACTAATTTACTGTGCACATGCATTCATTGACAGTTCCAGCCTGGATGAGCGTTCGTACGAAAGTCCTTGGAGAAGGGCATCACCATGGCCAAGAAAGGGACGTATTAGTGACTCTACGAGTTTCTTTGTAAGCTCGAGAGGAAATAGTTTTTTTATATTTCTGTACTGGGCGAAGCGACGCTGACACCTTCTGACAGATTGCAGTTGTGTGTTCGGATCAGTTTGCTCAGTAGTCCGAAATTATCCCCAAGTTGTTTGCAGAAAAGGAGAAGGTGATATCCGTGCTGTTTAGGATTAATGCTGTGGAAGAGACTGTCTGAACCGAGGGGTTAAAAGCATTCTGCGAGTGACTAAGATTTCATGCGTTTTAGATGGGTAAATTTGTAAAACCTTTGTTCTGCGCCCTCTCTGACAGAGGAAGAAAATCGAATTTCCATGCTCGATTGCCATGCACAGGTTTGTTGGACTTGCACTTAAATATAACTGAATGCCGTCATCGTACAGGCGATATTTGCGATGGGAGAGAATAGCTAACTCATCGGTAACATATGAGGAGAATAGTGGGCCCAATACTAATCCTTGTGGAACACGAGGTACTACATCTCTCTATTGTGACCTTTTTGTGTTGGATCTTTCCCACTCGTCGCTTAAGGGCGACTAAGGAATGCGGCGTTCTCTGAATGCTATACAACTTTTCAAGCAAGTAACATTACTAGTTTTATTTCAATAAAGCAGTTAACAATAGCTAAGTTTGGAGTTACATTGGTGCCGCAAGTAACATGCAAACAGTAATTTTCGTCGCTATAGACAAAGTCCAACTAAGCACTTAATACGGATCACGACAGTCTGATATCGTAGCACTAATCCGCTAACTTCCCTATACGGAGCCGATCTGGGCGGCCGAGGCTGGCAGCTGGGGCGCTCATATTCACCCCTTGCAGCGGGCGCTCATGGCGCGGCCCGATCCTTGTGAGAGGGTTATTGGGATGACATTTCCTGACCTCCTCCTCTGGTCCTGGCTCTGCATCTACGATCCGGTGCTTGTGGTTACGCCATAACATTTTTTTCCATTCGTTACAAGCTGTTGGCGAGATGTAGGGTATTAATGGAAACACTATACAGCACTCGAAGAAAAATTTTAACTTGTGGCTTTATCAAGTAGAATGTCGAAGTCGACAGTGTCTAAGGCCTTGCTCATTTCCAAAAACCATATACTAGTCACCTGCTGTTTATCCCTAGCTTCCCTCAGTTCGTCAGCCACGTTTTTAAGAGCAGTCGCCCTGCTCTGATTTTGCTGGAAGTAGGACTTGTATTTATCTAAAATGGTATGTCATGTTGTACAGCATCAATTATGAATGAAACTTAATTCAAGACTTATCTCGAATGAGTTGAGGAAAGACCGAGGTGGCTATGGTTACGGAAATAAGTGCGGTTATCCTGCTCACGGTCCACGACAATGTTACCGCGACTGATTATTCGACTCAAACAATACAAGAAGGAAAGCTTGAAAGATCATTAGCTGCACGCCTAAGGTCTATGGTCCAAGCGCAGTTGATGTGAACACTACGTAACTTAATATGAAATTTAACAGACTTTAAATCTTCGTACTGGACGTTGCTCTTACCTTAGTTGGCTCAGTGATTACAGCTGCAGCCAGCGCAGGGCTCCTGCAAGTCGATCCTAATTTCGTTCGCGAGTAGCAGATAAGCTGCTACTCTAGTCTGCTTCCGTAAGTCGTCGGCGCTGATGTCGAGGTACAGGACGGAAGACTTCAGTCGTGAGCCGAAACAAGCTACTGCTCCATGTCGCGATCAGAAAGCAGAATGTCACCTTCAGCGTGTCAAAACCTAAAGACGTATGTCGCGCAGTCTCGAATCACAATCACATTGACGACTGCGGAGTTTGGCCTCTGAAAACCGAATGATTACTGCTGACTTCGGAATCTAACACAGAATGAATACTGCCGCCTTCGGAATCCTGAATAAGGAAGACCGCTCCCATTTACGAAAAATGTGAAATCGTTATGAACTAATACCGGGACTGGAATCTGAAATCAGAATGAAACCTGTAGCCCACGAAATTTGAAATGGAAATCATTGCTACCGCCTACAAAGAATAAAATCAGAACGAAATACTACTAAGTCTGGCGTCTGAAATCAAAATGACCAAGTATCGTCCTCAATGGCTCGCCAAATGCCCACGGAGCAGTGCGCTTTTTCTATAACCAGTCGCTAGGCAAACGCGAATGCGCTCTCGATCAAAGGAACTGATAATAATCCAGAATGAAATTTTCATTCTACAGCGGAGTGTGTGCTAGTATGAAACTCCCTGGCAGATTAAAACTGTGCGCCGGACGGAGACCTAAACTCGGGACCTCTGCCTTTCGCGGGCAAGCGCTGTACGGACTGCGCTATCCTAGCATGGCTGACGACCCGTCATCGCAATTTTACTTCTGCCGCTATCCGACAGTAATAATTAACTGACACTAACACTGCCAGCAACTACTCCCAACTAAAGCAGATGTGCCCATCAAAAGACAACCCTCCAGGTGTCCACACAAAGCGTCGAGTGCCGTCACATTGCTAATAGTCTTGATTTTTATTGTGGAGAGTCTTCTGGCTTCCCTTCGCATGACGGGGTGCCGTTGACGGCTCAATTTATCGCAAAGAGAGCCTTTTGACATTGTGCATTCCCTGAGTCTAAACAGACGGCCCTCTCTGGAGAGGCTGGAAAAAGGTCTGTGTGCCCTCCCACACACCCACCCCGTATTTGCAAGCTTCTGGTAAGTGCTATTAAACCACTAACAAGTGGACCGACTAGCCAAAGTAAGCTGTCTCATCCCACGCCCTCAGTCCTGCTGTTTTCCAAAGAGGAAAACAGCCATAAAATCCTCTCTATTTCTCTCACTCTGTCCGCACCCAGTGCAAGACACACCTTTTGGACTTTTGGCACAAGCCAGCCTGTTATTCAAGGTACCATACGCACCCATGTCACACTAAATGCAATGAGAGTGTTAGGGGATGGAATCAACCAACTATATGCGAACCAGGTAATCGCTTATCATTCATTTAGTAATTAACATGGCAAAAATAATCACGTAAACACCACCTTAATTTAGTGATCTACTGAGTTAAAAGTGCCAGCGGGAGTCCCAGAGAAGGCTGACACTCTCAAGCTCTCCACACCGGTCTGTCCTGTGCAGGCCTCTTCAACTCTACTTTAACCCTCATTGTTTGAACCTACTTACTGTATTCAATCCCTTGGTCTCCCTATTCATTTTACCGAGCGAGGTGGCGCACTCGTAAGCGCAATGGACTCGCATTCGGGAGGATGATGGTTGAAGCCCGCGTCCGGCCATCTAGATTTAGGTTTTCGTGATCACCCTAAATCTCTCCTGACAAGTGTAGGAATGGTTCCTTTGAAAAGGCACGGCCGATTTCATGCCCCATCCTTAACACAATCCGAGCTTGCGCTCCGTCTCTAATGACTTCGGTGTCGACGGGACGTTAAATCTGATCTTTCTCCCCTTTATATTTTGTTCTGTGCTGTCCTCCTCGCCTCCTCCAACAATGATTTGATGATTCGTTGAAGCCTCAGTATGTGTACTGTCAACCGAGCATTTGTTTCCAGTTCTTAACTAACATGTGTGCCAAATTCGGTTGAAATCGTTTCAGGGATTTAGGATGAGCTTTTTACCTGTGGGCTTGTCCCTGGACGCACATTTCAAATATATCTCACCTTTACTGAAGATATTTCACACGTATCTGCACACATATTTTACCTCTATCTCTAGCGAAATTCGCCGGCCGCGGTGGTCTCGCGGTTAAGGTGCTCAGTCCGGAACCGCGCGACTGATACGGTCGCAGGTTCGAATCCTGCCTCGGGCATGGATGTGTGTGATGTCCTTAGGTTAGTTAGGTTTAAGTAGTTCTAAGTTCTAGGGGACTGATGACCACAGATGTTAAGTCCCATAGTGCTCAGAGCCATTTGAACCATTTTCTAGCGAAATTCACACTGCAGTTCAAATTTCACATAGCTCCATGTTTACGACAACGTATCTCCTGAGCCATGTGTCGCACAATTATAGAATATTGCAAGTACATCCAGTGGTATATGTGGCTACTGCCTACGAAATTCGTTGAGAATAGAACTTGTAGTAAATAAGTGATAAATTAAAACGTCGTGGATGGTGCGGCAGTTTCTCATCCATTGCGGTGTTTATGGCATCATATCTGATATCCTGTGGTTTGGAGCCACGTGGAAGGCTCAAACCAGAGGCTCAGGCCATTCTGCGGAGATCTGGGGTGCAAATTTCTCGACCTCCGCTATCGAGTGGAGAAATGTAGGGTCCCCCTGAATAGGCCAGGCGTGCACTACACGCCGGAAGCGGTTACAACGGTAGCGGAGTACGTGTGGAGTCCACATGGGGGTTTTTTAGGTTAGAGAATTCCCTCCCTAGGCCCGACAAGACGCCTCCTGAGACGCGGCAAGGTAGGAGTAGGCAAAATGCTACAGGGAATAAAAATGTTAATGTGCTAATAGTAAACTGCAGGAGCGTCTATAGAAAGGTCCCAGAACTGCTCTCATTAATAAACGGTCACAACGGCCATATAGTACTAGGGACAGAAAGTTGGCTGAAACCAGACGTAAACAGTAATGAAATCCTAAACTCAGATTGGAATGTATACCGCAGAGACAGGCTGGACAGTGAAGAGAGAGGCGTGTTTATAGCGATAAGAAGTGCAATAGTATCGAAGGAAATTGACGGAGATCGGAAACGTGAAATAATTTGGGTGAAGGTCACGGTTAAAGCAGGCTCAGACATGGTAATTGGATGTCTCTATAGGCCTCCTGGCTCAGCAGCTGTTGTGACTGAGCACCTGAAGGATAATTTGGAAAATATTTCGAGTAGATTTCCCCACCATGTTATAGTTCTGAGTGGAGATTTTAATTTGCCGGATATAGACTGGGGGACTCAAACGTTCATAACGGGTGGCAGGAACAAAGAATCCAGTGAAATTTTTTAAAGTGCTTTATCTGAAAACTACCTTGAGCAGTTAAACAGAGAACCAACTCATGGTGATAACATATTAGACCTTCTGGTGACAAACAGGCCCGAACTATTTGAATCAGTTAACGCAGAACAGGGAATCAGCGATCATAAAGCGGTTACTGCATCGATGATTTCAGACGTAAATAGAAATATTAAAAAAGGTAGGGAGATTTTTCTGTTTAGCAAAAGTTACAAAAAGCAGATTTGAGAGTACCTGACGGCTCAACACAAAAGTTTTGTCTCAAGTACAGGTAGTGTTGAGGCTCAGTGGACAAAGTTCAAAACCATCGTACAATATGCGTTAGATGAGTATGTGCCAAGCAAGATCGTAAGAGATGGAAAAGAGCCACCGTGGTACAACAACCGAGTTACAAAACTGCTGCGGAAGTAAAGGGAACTTCACAGCAAACATAAACATAGCCAAAGCCTTGTAGACAAACAAAAATTACGCGAAGCGAAATGTAGTGTGAGGAGGGCTATGCGAGAGGCGTTCAATGAATTTGAAAGTAAAGATCTATGTACTGACTCGGCAGAAAATCCTAAGAAATTTTGGTCTTATGTGAAAGCGGTAGGTGGATCAAAACAAAATGTCCAGACACTCTGTGACCAAAATGGTACCGAAACAGAGGATGACACACTAAAGGCCGAAATACTAAATGTATTTTTCCAAAGCTGTTTCACAGAGGAAGTCTGCACTGTAGTTCCTTCTCTAGATTGTCGCACAGATGACAAAATGTTAGATATCGAAATAGACGACAAAGGGATAGAGAAACAATTAAAATCGCTCAAAAGAGGAAAGGCCGCTGGACCTGTTGGGATACCAGTTCGATTTTACACAGAGTACGCGAAGGAACTAGCCCGCCTTCTTGCAGCGGTGTACCGTAGGTCTCTAGAAGAGCGTAGCGTTCCAAAGGATTGGAAAAGGGCACAGGTCATCCCAGTTTTCAAGAAGGGACGTCGAACAGATGTGCAGAACTACAGACCTATATCTCTAACGTCGATCAGTTGTAGAATTTTGGAACACGTATTATGTTCGAGAATAATGACTTTTCTGGAGACTAGAAATCTACTCTGTAGGAATCAGCATGGGTTTCGCAAAATACGGTCGTGTGAAACCCAGCCCGCGCTATTCGTCCACGAGATTCAGAGGGCCATAGACACGGGTTCACAGGTAGATGCCGTGTTTCTTGACTTCCGCAAGGCGTTCGATACAGTTTCCCACAGTCGTTTAATGAACAAAGTTAGAGCATATGGACTATCAGACCAATTGTGTGATTGGATTGAAGAGTTCCTAGATAACAGAACGCAGCATGTCATTCTCAATGGAGAGAAGTCTTCCGAAGTAAGAGTGATTTCAGGTGTGCCGCAGGTTAGTGTCATTGGACCGATGCTATTCACAATATACGAAAATTAACTTGTGGATGACATCGGAAGTTCACTGAGGCATTTTGCAGATGATACTGTGGTGTATCGAGAGGTTGTGACAATGGAAAATTGTACTGAAATGCAGGAGGATCTGCAGCGAATTGACACGTGGTGCAGGGAATGGCAATTCTATCTCAATGTAGACAAATGTAATGTGCTGCGAATACATAGAAAGATAGATCCCTTATGATTTAGCTACAAAATAGCAGGTCAGCAACTGGAAGCAGTTAATTCCATACATTAGCTGGGAGTACGCATTAGGAGTGATTTAAAATGGAATGATCATATACTCGTAAAGTTGATCGTCGGTAAAGCACATGCCAGACTGAGATTCATTGGAAGAATCCTAAGGAAATGCAATCCGAAAACAAAGGAAGTAGGTTACAGTACGCTTGTTCGCCCACTGGTTGAATACTGCTCAGCAGTGTGGGATCCGTACCAGATAGGTTTGATAGAAGAGATAGAGAAGGTCCAACGGAGAGCAGCGCGCTTCGTTACAGGATCATTTAGTAATCGCGAAAGCGTTACGGACATGATAGATATACTCCAGTGGAAGACTCTGCAGGAGAGACGCTCAGTACGGGCTTTTGTTGAAATTTCGAGAACATACCTTCACCGAGGAGTCAAGCAGTATATTGCTCCCTCCTACATATATCTCGCGAAGAGACCATAAGGATAAAATCAGAGAGATTAGAGCCCACACAGAAGCATACCGACAATCCTTCTTTCCACGAACAATACGAGACTGGAATAGAAGGGAGAACCGATAGAGGTACTCAAAGTACCCTCCGCCACACAGCGTCAGGTGGCTTGCGGAGTATGGATGTAGATGTAGATGTAGAACAATGTGTCGTACACTAATACAATTTTTCTCGAACATTCTGGGGTATATATGAATACTACCTGCAAAACGTGTCGTGAATACCGTTCGTATTAAAGATGTAATAAATTAAAACGTCATGCTTGGTGCGGCAGTTTCACTGCATGCAATGCGAAAATGTAATAAGCCATAAACTTCCCATTGTTTCATTATTTTGTGAGGGATTTCAGGAAGAAAAAGTTTGGTAAGGGTCTGATATTAAGTGTATAGTTGTTACAACTCAAATACTGGTTGAATGAAGTATGGCTATGCGCAAGTCATGGGCCATAAATTTTTTTTGTAAGTAACAATTTAAACACAATGATCCGACGGGGCAGCTAGTTTTCCCATAATACTTGTTTTCACTTCGATGGTATACTACCTTCCGCTTGGAAGAAGGCGACATATGCAGGAATAACGTTCAGTGCCGTGACCCAACAGCGCCAGCAAGTGCCGAATTCCATCAGCATCAGAATCCAGTAGGCTGAGATCTGCTTTATAGTAGTATAACACCTCTAGTCCCTACTCAAACTGTCATCGATGTGCAAACGCAGCCATCCGCGGCCGTTGTCACAGTCAATAAAATTCTTCTGGGTTTGAGGCCGCATCTGTAAAGTTCCGACGTTCCGGCGACTGTAGCAAGGCGCCTTCCTCAGGATGTGTTCGAATGGCTCGGAGCACTATGGGACTTAACTTCTGAGGTCATCAGTCCCCTAGAACTTAGAGCTACTTAAACCTAACTAACCTAAGGACATCACACATATCCATGCCCAAGGCAGGATTCGAACCGGCGACCGTAGCGGTTGCGCGGTTCCAGACTGTAGCGCCTACAACCGCTCGACCACTCCGGCGGGCTCAGGTTGTGTTGCTAACTAACAACACACCCTGCCCCGTTTACAACTGCTCTAAGGAAACTTACGTAAACTTGTTCTGTTCATACAAGGTGCATAAGCTAAGTACTAAGTTCATCTCTTAACACACTTGTACCACTGATTGGTTGTAAATAATCGTAAATTCTATCCTATTTTGATCCCGTCCTTTAAAATTAACTACGCCACAAATTGGTGGTTGAGAGAAGACGCAACCCATGGTTGAGTTACCCAGTGGAGTGCGTGCGTTCACTTCACTGTACTCAAACTTGCATTATTAACTTTTCTGTCAGCTGGCAGTTGTATAGATGACAAGCTGAAAAATAGCTCCTCTTTGCTTGTTTGTAATGAAATTAAATACCGTTCTTATAATAAAAAAGACCCCGCACAATGCGAGTGTTGTCCTGACACTTGTCCATCAGTCAGTTAGTCATCATGTCCTCCTCGCCGTGTCGGGGGACAGCGACTCTATCACTCGTTTAGTCCGTATTGCGGCGGGATGGGATGTGGCTTGCAAAACCGAGCTTTGCTTTGAAAATTCGGTCGCACGAAGTGCAATACATTTGCCCAGTAGAGTTACACGTATAGATGTAATTAGGCTTGGGCTTCGATTTGCGCAGCTTTCGTTTATCGTCCAGGTTCTTTAGGCAGGCTAATTGTTCCACAGTCTCGTGTACAGTTGAGCGCCACTCTGATCGGTGCAATGCAAGCTCCTCTCAACGTTTGCTCGGTATGTCACAGGCTGTGAAGTGGCATTTGGTGGTGTCTTTATATCGCAGGTGTTGGCCACCTTGCCGCCGCTTTCACAACGAGAGCTCTGAGTAGAACACCGCTTTGGGAAGTCTACTGTCGTCCATGCGTATGATATGGCCACTCTATCTCACTTGGTGTTCCATTAAGAGATCTTCAATGCCAGGCGAGTTTCACGCGACGCAAAATCTCCGTGTTTCGAACACGGTCTTCCCATTTCATGCGGAGGATTGGTCTCAGACAGCGAAGATGAAAGGTGTCTAGCCTCCTAATGTCAGCTTTATAACAGCACCAGGTTTCCGACGCGTGAACTGCAATTTTAGTTTGCAGTCTCAGATCATGTGATTTCCATACTCGGTGATTCAGTTTGCCGAAAACTGAGGCTGCATTGGCTAAACGAGCTGCAGTCTCTATTGTCATGCTCTTGTCGCCTCTAATTTGGCTACCTAGATATTTAAAGTGTGACACATTTTCCAAATGTTTAATACTGTAGTTGCCTGTATTGGAACCCCGAAGTGGTTGTTGAAGGACTTGCGTCTTGGTGATGCTTATGACTAAACTAAATGTTCTGCAGTAGTCATTTAGCAGGTTCATGTTTGGAGAGATTCAGGGGAATTAGCCATACGTCGTTTGCGTAAATTATTTCTAAGATAGATTTTATTTACGCGACTTTTTGTTCTGAGGCGAGAGATGTAGAAGAAAAAAAATCTTCAAATGTGTTTGAAGTCTTATGGGGCGTAACTGCTAAGGTCATCAGTCCCTAAGCTTACACACTACTTAACCTAAATTATCCTAAGGACAAAAACACGCACCCATGCCCGAGGGAGGAGTCGAACCACCGCCGGGACCAGCCGCACAGATGTAGAAGACACTTTTGTCTCTTCTAGAATCGAGACCCATTTGACCACTGCAAGCTTTGGTCGCGTCTCTCATAACAGTTGCGAAATAGAGTGAGAAGAGTGTGGGAGCCAGTACAAAACCTTGTTTTCCACCACATGTCACGGGAAACTGGTCTGAAAGCTCGTTTTCATGGCGGATTTTTTCCATAATGTTGTTATGAAACTGTCTAATCAAGTTAATAATTTTGTCAGGGCAGCCGGTTTTCTTTAGTACAATCCATAGAGCTTCCCATGGGAATCGGTCGAACGTTTTTTCCAGGTCTACAAAGCACATGAAAAGAGGCTGATGTTGCTCTGAACTTTTCTTTTGCATTTGTTTGACATCAAATATGGTATCCAGTGTGCCTCTGTTCGGGCGAAAGCCACACTGGGTCTCTGGCAGCACCTTTTCTGCAAGGTGCGTTAGCCGGTTATTGAGTATGTGAGCCAGGACTTTCCCTGCTGCTGAGAGAAGAGAGATTCCCCTGTGAAAACTGCAGTCAGAAATGTCACCTTTGCCTTTGTAAATCTTGAAAATGCAGGCATCTTTGCAATCTTGTGGAATTATTTCGCACTCCCCAATACAAACAGTGGGTTCGTAATGTTTGGTCCACCATATTTATAAAGTTGTTATGGTAAGTTGTCTAATCCTGCTGATATGTTATTTTTCAGCTTAGCCAATGCTGAAATGAATTCGCTGAACGGAGGAGCATCAGCAAGTTGTTCATCGACTGGCAGGCATTCAAGTGACTCTATGTATGGAATATCAGTAGTCTGATGTTTGGGATTAAGAACGTCATCCAAATGTTCTGCCCACCGAGCAAGTATATCACTCTGTTACGTCAGCCGACAGGTTTCATCTTTGACATAAGCAGGTGCTATCTTCCTTGATGTAGGACCAAATATGGTTTTCGGGCACTCGAAGAATCTGCCTGTTTGGTTAGTGTCAGCCTGGATAATTGCATTTCATTGGCTTTATTCAGAGGGTGCGCACCTTCACTTTCAGCGTTTATGAGATAAGGGAACATGTCCCGCTGCCAGACGTTAAAACTGTCTCCATGGGAGCTCGTCGTTTAGGTGAAGGCATTTGGATCCAATTGTTGCCATTGGCGCAAGTTTTCACCTTTTACAAGTGCGGCTGTGGTGAGGTTTCCTCCCACGACATGAACTGGCCGTTTATCTCCACTAAAATGGAATTTTGCAGCATCACAAATTTAATTCAATACACCTCTCATTCGTTAATCCGTCTTCCCATCTAATCAACAGCATTCTCTTCTAGAAAAATATGTGAAAAGCTACTACTCTCTTCTTGTCTGATCTGCTTATCGCACATGTTCAACTCCGTAGAAGTCTACACTCCCGACAAGAATTGTCAGAAGAGGCTTTCTAACACTTAAATTTATATTCTTGAAAGAAATTCTTTCTTTTGAGAAATTCTTTTCCTTCTACGGCCAGTCGGCTTTTGGTATCCTCTCTAGTGTCATCTTCAGTCACTTATTTTGCTGCCCAAATAGCAAAACTTAACCACAGCTTTTAGTGTCTTCATTCGTAATCTAATTCTCTCAGGACCATCTGATTTAATTCAGCTACAGACCATTACTATTTATAAGATGTGAACGTCATAATTTGTGGTTATACTCTGACCAGTTAACAGCAGTAATGCTCCAGCAGTATTTTAAGCAATTTTGTATCTTCATGCTTCGTACTGTCATTGCAATGCTTCAAATACACAAACACACAGACCACTATTGTACAAGGGCTATCGTAACCTTTTTTTCTTTTAAATTATAATTCTTTTGCATTTTAACATCTGTATTTAGGATCATTTAGCGTTCCCTTTATTCATGATATACTGGAAGATTATAACTACAATATATCCTTAAGTGTAGTACGAGAGACGTCGCGTATCAATCTTTTTTCAGTTGTAAATTCTTTGTACTGTTGTTTATTTGCCATAAGTCCTTTCCTTGTTTCCTTTTGTGATATTTTTAGAGTATACCTTGCATGGCATCATAGTACGTGATGTAATCTTATTTTTATATTTTATAGTGTTTCATTGATACAGACTGTGCACAAATTGTTAAGATATTATTTTTACCAATGATTTTGTAAGCTGTATATGTCTTACAATAAGAAGACACAATCCCTTGACGCACGCCGTCATTACGGGTCTCCGGCCGCGGTTGCGAGGACGTGGTAGCTGCAGGTATCCCACAGCATCAGTTCATGCTTTGACACACGCTGATGTTCATGTGCAGATGCTATAATTGTATACTGCCACGTTTATATGTTTTAAGGCCAGTAAATTACATGCGGGGCTAGTTGTAATGAAATACTTATTTACATAGTATGTTATCTACTTTTGAACAAATTTGGAATTTTGTAAACCCTTCGTAGCTATGTATCTTAACATGCACTGAATTTTACATATTTGGTGTCTGTTCTTTATGACATGTTCGAAAGAATACACATCATTTTATTCCAGCAGCCACTATGAATTAAGACACAGAAGAATGAGAGACATTGGATGCGAGTGGCCATGGATTGATATCAGTGGGGAAAGTCGAAAATTTGTGTCGGGCCGGGATTCGAACAGAGGTCTCGTGCTTACTATTTTTTTTTTTTTTTACTATGGGACTTAACATCTACGGTCATCAGTCCCCTAGAACTTAGAACTACTTAAACCTAACTAACCTAAGAACATCACACAACACCCAGTCATCACGAGTCAGAGAAAATCCCTGACCCCGCCGGGAATCGAACCCGGGAACCCGGGCGCGGGAAGCGAGAACGCTACCGCACGACCACGAGCTGCGGACCTCGTGCTTACTAGGCAGATCTACTGACCACTACGCCATCCGGACACTGTGGTCATCGCAACTGCATGGACTACCCTAGCACCCTCCCATCAGACCCAAATTCTCAACTATCCATACTATAAGACTGTAGTGCCCCTTGCCCATTATCATTAATACTCGTGGCTTTTTGCCGACTCCCATAAGAGTTCAAGCCTAGTTGCGGCCACAATGAAGAGATCATTAGCCGTTCTTGCCTTAATTATATGTATGTCTCCTCTTTCGGACATGTCTGAAACTAGTTAGCAACAAAGAAATAAAGCTTTTTACGTAATTTATGGCGGTTCTTCTAACCAGTTTCGGTAATCACATATAGGCTGCAGGCCTGTTTCAATACCACCACGCTGGAGATACAGAAAGTAGCTTTGGCGTGATGTTTCACTGCCAAGTGACATAGCTCGATTAAACTTGGACCTGCACAGTATAATACAGAAGGTAACTGAAGGAAATACGCAATGAGGCGAACAGATATGACACTTCTACTCAAAGACAGCAATTACACTGAAGTCATCGTGGCTCATGATGATTCTCTGATCGTTACAAAAGACGGGATGCAGTTCCTAATAGGTTGTCTGATCACCACGTGCTCCGTAACAGTGCTCCCGTGCCTGCCACAAGGTTGATGAGTGGTTCTTGTGGTTGGGTGATTCATCCCTCCATGAGAGTGGTTGACAATCGCTAGATCGTCGTTGCTGTATGCGGAAGTTCAGCAATAGGCCTCTTCAACGCATCCCACACTTGCTAAATAGGATTTAAGTTGAGGAATGTGCAGGACAGCCCATTCATCGAACACCTTCTAGTTCTAGGAGCTCCTCTACTTGCTCCGTGCGGAGCAGCACGCACTACACGTAAAAATGAAGTCAGGGCCGAATACACCCCTGAAAAGACGACGTGACTTCGCTGTAGCTATTGCCTTTGAATAAAAATGTTTTTCTTCTTAGACTCGTTACGTACTTCATTCAGTGACTTTCAGAACCATGCTCCTGTAGTTATTGTAAGTCTGGTTTAATCGACCATTGTTGCTTGGTAGTGACACATCATGCGAAAGTTACTTACGTCGTAACACTGGCACACTACTGTATTTATAAGGCCGACATTTCTTAGGGAACAGGAGAAGTACCTGACGCGGCTAGCATCAGTGGAGAAGCTATGAGAACACTGCCCAGGTAAACAATGGAGAGTATTTTGTTGACGCTGAAGAATTTAATCGTCGCAATCTCTTCCTTCAAACAGAAACTATCCACAGGGCGAAGTATGTTGAGGGCTTGATTCATCAGTCAGATTGGAAGGTTTGGATAGGTTACATCCATCCTGTAGTACCAAAAGATGATAGGTGAATTTTATTTTTACTATCGTTATTACTGACCATAAAATACTGAATATGGGTACGTCATCGTCCTGTCCATAGAGTAGTGCATACTGCACGTATGTCGATCTAGTATACGACTCATACTTTTATTAACCGTACTCAGACGATACTTGTTTTTCAAAATTTGATGGAAAGCGCTACGTAAGCTTGAAGTGTCTGCTGTACGAAGGTGTGGGAGGGGAAACTTGTACTACAAAGAGATGCTAAAACACTGGACTCGCATTCGGGAGGACGACGGTTCAATCCCGCGTCCGGCCATCCTGATTTAGGTTTTCCGTGATTTCCCTAAATCACTGCAGGCAAATGCCGGGATGGTTCATCTGAAAGGGCACGGCCGACATCCTTCCCTAATCCGATGAGACCGATGACCACGCTGTCTGGTCTCCTTCCCCAAACAACCAACCAACCAACCAGATGCTAAAACTGGGGTGCATATGTAAGCTACAAAAAGGGGCGGCACTCGAACAGTTTGGGAAAGACTTCTTTTGAACTTTACAAGGAACCACGATGAGCGTGAAGAAGGTGTTTCAACGTGTTCAAGTATATCAAATTTAGCGGTCGCTGCAGAAGAAGGAACCATTCTGGAACTTGCCAATGATAACAAAGGCTGAAATAAGTAACACAATCTACGAAGAATATATGGTGGAGAATATAACAGGATTCGAGGAAATGAGATCACAAGAAGTAGAAAAGCAAAAGGGCAAAGAAAAGTACGTAATGAAGTAAACTGAAAATGAATAATTGCTATAGAAACGGTTTCTTCATCGCTTCATATGTAACTGTTGCAGTTAGAAATACACAACACCTGAATTTTTTATCTCCAGTAAGATTTATATGTTTTGCGATATTCGAAATAGCTTCATGTTTCAAAACATATATTCTGCTGTGGATCGTCGTAAAATATGAACGAAATTGAAAATTAAAACCCGAATTTTGTTACTGCCGCAGTTTCTGCTACACGCATCAGCGATGTTTTAGAGGGATATAACTTGCCCGTACCGACATTTATTACCAATTTACGTTCCAAAATCCGAGCTTACAGCCATCGAGTGAGAGCATGTCAATGTTCGCAGTGGCCGCACAGAATTACAGCGAGCGGATAATATGTAATTACACTGCAGCTGCTCCATGGCGGGCCGCTTAGCGTGTCAAGGCGTAAATTGCCAAAATGCAGTTACTGTTATTAGCCTCCCGCAATTCCTTTACGTATGGCTGAAGTGGAATTTTATAGGAGCTCTTAATGTTTGCGAGTCTGTGGTAGACGGCTAGTAAACAGACTTTTGTGGAACGCAGATTTTTGCCGTTGTATGGGCAATCCATTGTATCTCTCGTTAATAATAGTTGTTAAAATACGCAGTACTGTGTGAGCTCGACAAATGTCGAACACCACATTCTTTTTGTAAGTTCTAGTGACCTACGACTGTCGACTGCCGACTATGTTCAGAAACCAGGATTAATCTTTTGCTTTGTAGCCGATTGAGTGCTAACGAACTGTGTGAGACGTAGGGCTTTATTGGTCTGTTAGTAGGCTGGCAGTTGAAAGATCATGCCTGGGAACAGCTTTGAAAAGTGCACTAAACTGGAAACGATGCGTACGGCTGGGCATTTAGCTGAAGTTAGATGTGACGCCAGCGTTCGTGGTGTTGGTTATAACTTTTCATTTATGTGCGTTTATTCCAAGTGGTTGGTCCAAACAAGATTTCCTATACACAAATTCTTATGGTGTTCCTATCACTCGGTTACTTTTCAACAACTTTGTGTGCCAGACGCGCTTTGGGTCAAGAATCCATGCACGTTGAGTTAAGAAGCATCGTGCCTTTGCGAACTCGGTAGGCTTCCAGCTGGTTACAGAATCGTGTAGACGTCATTTAATCCGTGATTTTATTCAGTCAACTTGTAAGACGTGTATATTTCTATTGTCTATTGTCAAACCACAATTTATAAGACGTGTATATTTCTATTGTCTATTGTCAAACAACAATTTATGGAAGGTGTTTATATTTTATTAATGGGATTAAGTAGGAATAATTAATATTTGTCGTGTTGGAAATAATTGTGGTAGCAGGGAATGTCTGCACCAAAGTATTGTTGGCAAGAGAGACCGCACATTGATATAATTTTAAAAAGGGCGGGAGTGACAGCGTATGGATACATTTTAAGAAAAGAGCGGGAAAGGCCGCTCATTGAAATATTTTGTGATGATAGCAGGGATTTTCTGCACCAGAAAGCATTATTGGCAGGAGAGACCGCACTTTCGCGTTCGTAGGAAGTCAGTAGTAAGTGAGTAGTGAAGCGAGTCGGTAGCAGGTCTGAAGCGAGAGGTTGAGAGGAGCGGTGTGCCTGCCAGCCACTAGCTACGATTTACAAGGGATTATAAACGGATGTACAGAGACATCATCTATTATCATAAGAGGAACTAATATTATATATATATATATATATATATATATATATATATTTTTTTTTTTTTTTTTTTTTTTTTTTTTTTTTTGTGGGAAACTCAAGACTGCTGATCGTATGTTTGCGCAATGCTAGTTGTAAGATTATTGTAAAAAGTAAGTCCCATTTGAACGGCTGTAAAATCATTTCATTCAGAATATAATTAATTTTTGCCAGCAGTATTGCATTACAGATTATATCCATCTCAAAAACCATCAACGTAAAACTTTGCAAAATTTTATTGTTATCAAGAGAAAGTTTAACTATGACTTAAGTGACGTCAGTCAAATTAATTAAAGAAAACGTCAGCTTTGCTACTAAAGAATAACGTCAGCTTTGGTAATAAATACGGCCACTTATTATGACAGCCCACCAGCAGTTAACAGAGTATAGTAAACCAGAGTAAGTATATTCATGTCGCACTTCGATGTAGCAGTCAGATGGCGATCCAGTAACAGTAAAAAAAAGGTACGAAAGAGTTTTGGTTTATTGCAGATAACGACTGAGGGCCACGGCGACGGCCACATTCTATGTTTCGTCGAAATAATCAGAAAATCACTTTTAATAAATTTGTATGCGGAGATTGAGGAAGAGAATTAATTTCAAAGTGAAGATTTCATTTGTTATTATTAAGCAAGAGGTAGATATCCTAAGTGAAGGTTTCATAGGTTATTGTAAAAGGGAAGGTGGCGTAACAAAAGAGATATAGAGGAGACGGGAAGGTTTCAAACTCAGTCAGTCTCTCCTTCAATACAACTCATTACTAAATTTTATGCCGTATCTGAATCCTCGTGATTGCCAGTAGTTCGAGTTACAGGAGGGAGGATAAGTATATGCAAAAATCTAAAATACAACGTATTGCCATGGGTAATACGGTGTAGGAAAATCAATGGCACTCAAACCGGCATGCAATCGACTCATAATATATAACTGTAGGTCCCTGCCGTTTGAAAGGATTCTTATACTATTCTTCCTGCAGACTGAAAATTGTATACACCGATACTGGAGGTGGACAGCGATCACGCATCCTCCCGTCCAAACTAAGCCACAAAGACACAGTAATACTCAGATGTGGTGACTGTAGTGGCCAGAGGAGATACAATTCATCCTCGTGCTTACAAAATCAGTGCTGGACGACACTAGTTGTTTGATCAGGGGCCCTCACATCATGGGAGACAACATCACCATTGGGGAACAGACACTGTATCTTGGGATAGATCTGATCAGCCATAATGGTCACATCATCTTCGGCAGTAATACGTCCTTGCGGGGTAACTCTAAGGCCCACGAAGAGCTACGATACGACTGCCCAAATTATCACCAAGCCCCCACCGTATTTCACCCCTAGGACGTAAACTCGACCTGAAGTCTGACAAAGTGTGAATCGAGACTCACCCGACCAAACAGCATTCTTCCATTGCTCCATAGTGTAGGTTTTATGGCTTGGGCCCTACATTTTCATCACTGATGAGTAGTTTTGGTATTCCAGCTCAACCTACAGTTCCCAGCTTCTCGAGCTCCCATCGTATTCTTTTGGAGCTGAGAGGATTCGCAAACGTAATATTTACTTCTTCAGTGACATTTACAGCTGATGTACTCTTAGGTTTGGTCACAATCCTGTTTAGCGAATGCTTGGCACGGTCCTTCAACACAAAGTTTCGTATGCGTCGCGACTTAGCGGATGGTGTTTTTCCGCTTTCCCTATATATGGTATAAATCTACGATACAGTTCCGCTTGAAACATCGTACCCTTAGAGTACGTTGGTTGCGGAAGCACTCACCATATAATTTTCCACGTTCGCACTCAACTAGCTAAAACATAATGCGCTCACTAACTACACAGAACGCTGTTCAGAACACGACTAGCACTAGCAAAGTACAGAGAACTCAGCATAGCTGTCATTCGTGAGCAAATAAAACAGCGAAATCTGCAGGCTGTTGGGAACATACCTTAAGATTCATGAGCACTTGTTCATCTTCCATGTCATGAAATACACTACTGGCCATTAAAATTGCTACACCAAAAAGATGACGCGCTACAGGCGCGAAAATAAACCGACAGGAAGAAGATGCTGTGATATGCAAATGATTAGCTTTTCAGAGCATTCACACCAGGTTGAACGGCCGGGGTGGCCGACCGCTACGGTCGCAGTTTCGAATCCTGCCTCGGGCATGGGTGTGTGTGACGTCCTTAGGATAGTTATGTTTAAGCAGTTCTAAGTTCTAGAGAACTGATGACCTCAGACGTTAAGTCCCATAGTGCTCAGAGCCATTTGAACCATTTGAACACAAGGTTGGCGCCGATGGCGACACCTACAACGTCCTGACATGGGGAAAGTTTCCAACCGATTTCACATACGTAAACAGCAGTTGACCGGCGTTTCCTGGTGAAACGTTGTTGTGATGCCTCGTGTAAGGAGGAGAAATGCGTACCATCACGTTTCAGACTTTTATAAAGGTCGGATGTAGCCTATCGCGTTTGCGGTTTATCGTATCGCGACATTGCTGCTCGCGTTGGTCGAGATCCAATGACTGTTAGCACAATATGGAATCGGTGGGTTCAGGAGGGTAATACGGAATGCCGTGCTGGATACCAACGGCCTCGTATCACTAGCAGTCGAGATGACAGGCACCTTATCCGCATGGCTGTAACGATTTGTGCAGCCACGTCTCGATCCCTGAGTCAACAGATGGGGACGTTTGCAAGACAACAACCATCTGCACGAACAGTTCGACGGCGTTTGCAGCAGCATGGACTATCAGCTCAGAGACCATGGCTGCGGTTACCCTAGACGCTGCATCACAGACAGGAGCGCCTGCGATGGTGTACTCAACGACGAACTTGGGTACACGAATGGCAAAACTTCATTTTTTTCGGATGAATCCAGGTTCTGTTTACAGCGTCATGATGGTCGCATCCGTGTTTGGCGACACCGCAGTGAAGGCACATTGGAGGCGTGTATCCGTCATCGTCATACTGGCGCATCACCCGGCGTGAAGGTATAGAGTGCCATTGATTACACGTCTCGGTCACCTCTTGTTCGCATTGACGGCAGTTTGAGCAGTGGACGTTACATTTCAGATGTGTTACGACCCGTGGCTGTACCCTTCATTCGATCCCTGCGAAATCCCACATTACAGAAGGATAATGCACGACTGAATGTTGCAGGTCCAGTACGGGCATTTCTGGATACAGAAAATGTTCGACTGCCGCCCTGACCAGCACATTCTCCAGATCTCTCACCAATTGAAAACGTCTGGTCAATGGTGGCCGAGCAACTGGCTCGTCACAATACGCCAGTCACTACTCTTGATGAACTGTGGTATCGTGTTGAAGCAGCATGGGCAGCTGTACCTGTACACGCCATCCAAGCTCTGTTTGACCTAACGCCCAGGCGTATTAAGGCCGATATTACGGCCAGATTTTGTTGTTCTGGATACTGATTTCTCAGAATCTATGCATCCAAAATATGTGAAAATATAATCACATGTCAGTTCTAGTATAATGTATTCGTCCAATGAATACCCGTTTATCATCTGCATTTCTTCTTGGTGTAGCAATTTTAATATCCAGTAGTGTACATCTCTTCTACTGAAAGCTCTTTGATTTTCACTTTTTGGAAGGAGGTAGTAGGGACCAAAACAAGAAAAAATGTACTGTAAACATGGGCTCTGAAAGGCATAACATAAGAGCTGTGAGCACTTGTACAGTTGAAGAGAAGTGTTTTACTCCAGCGAAGGCGTACAAGTGCTCATAGCTCTTAAAGTATGCATTGTAGATGCCCTGATTACCATAATTTCTTTCTTTTTTCTGCGAATAATTCCTCTTCGCAAAATATGGAAAGCAAAAACCTTGCAGTGGATGGGATCTGTTCCGTAATATCGAAGATGAACACGTGCTCATACCTCTTTGGTAAGCATTTTCGATCCCATGTTTACTAGACATTTATTTCTTATTTCTGTATAACGAACCTCTCCCTAAAGTTTGTCGGTGTCTTCTTGCGACGTCCTGTATATGAAGACAAGTACCCCATATTTTGCAGTGTAAATTCAGTTGAGATGTTATCTGTCAACGTTGGTCTCTGCACTGACAGGTACTGTGACGGATACCATAAGGATTATTTTCACACGTTACATGAACCAAATGATGCGTACTCGAATGTTTCGATTGGCAACCTCATTCAACCGACTCTGTCACACTCTTATCAGTTATTCTTTCTCTTGTATTAAAACCGTGTTTACATTAAATGGGTTCAGAAATGGCTCTGAGCACTATGGGACTTAACTGCTGAGGTCATCAGTCCCCTAGAACTTAGAACTACTTAAACCTAACTAACCTAAGGACATCATACACATCCATGCCCGAGGCAGGATTGGAACGTGCGACCGTAGCGGTCGCGCGGTTCCAGACTGTAGCGCCTAGAGCCGCTCGGTCACCCCGTGCGGCCATTAAAGGGGTCTCGATCCTCATCTACATCTACATCTACATCTATACTCCGCGAGCCACCTTACGGTGTGTGGCGGAGGGTACTTATTGTACCACTATCTGATCCCCCATTCCCTATTCCATTCACGAATTGTGCGTGGGAAGAACGACTGCTTGTAAGTCTTCGTATTTGCTCTAATTTCTCGGATCTTTTCGTTGTGATCATTACGCGAGATATATGTGGGCGGTAGTAATATGTTGCCCATCTCTTCCCGGAATGTGCTCTCTCGTAATTTCGATAATAAACCTCTCCGTGTTGCGTAACGCCTTTCTTGAAGTGTCCGCCACTGGAGCTTGTTCAGCATCTCCGTAACGCTCTCGCGCTGACTAAATGTCCCCATGACGAATCGCGCTGCTTTTCGCTGGATCATGTCTATCTCTTCTATTAATCCAACCTGGTAAGGGTCCCATACTGATGAGCAATACTCAAGAATCGGACGAACAAGCGTTTTGTAAGCTACTTCTTTCGTCGATGAGTCACATTTTCTTAGAATTCTTCCTATGAATCTCAACCTGGCGCCTGCTTTTCCCACTCATTGCCCCGTAACGACTGTAAGCTGATGACCACCACATTTCGGTAACCTCAATTGGATAAAAATGGTAATTTTCATATTCTTTGATGTTCAGTTATTAATCGTGTCTGCTATTTATCAAGTTGCTGATTTTTGTGGGGTTTTGGAACTCTTTTAACTTTTTGTTTTCATTAAAGAAGTTCAAATAGGGTTTCCCTACTTCATTTCTGGATCGTGGATCTGATTATAAGAAAGTATAGTTCCATTAAATGGCTCTACTTACACTAGTAGTTCAACTGCACATGGCAGTTATCTCGCAAGACGTTTCATGTTACGAATGTTCAGTTACGTAATAACAGACATTAGCGTTTACTAACGTTCAGTTTACCTGTCGTTATTACGAAGTGTAAGATTTTCTATCAGGGAATGAGAAGAGGAAATGAAAGACATTTCAATAAGTTCGTGTGATACATAATTATAAGGATGTGCTATTTAATCACTTTCAAAGAAGGCATTCTCCTCAGCTGATCTATAATTTCAGTCCTTGTTTCAAAAAGCATTATAATGATTACTGAGAATTAAAACAACTCAATATTAATAGTACTTAAAAACGAAATTGGTTTCACCTTCG
This sequence comes from Schistocerca serialis cubense, assembly GCF_023864345.2. Classification (NCBI taxonomy): domain Eukaryota; kingdom Metazoa; phylum Arthropoda; class Insecta; order Orthoptera; family Acrididae; genus Schistocerca; species Schistocerca serialis. Next base: position 541,265,465 of record NC_064645.1, read on the forward strand.
CAGAAAGCCACGCTTAAGTAGATTCAAAAACGTGCTTAACCACTTGATCTAAGTTGTTCGCCTAGTTGAACAACCACTTCATCTCACTTGAAAATAACACTCCACGCGGTCAAAACTGTGTGTGCTCTCCGAACAAAAATTGTTTAGAGTGAAGTTGCTGTTATTACCGTTACATAGATTATGGAACAGGTAACACCAACGCCTTACGTTATTCGGTGGTGTCCATAGTTTACAGACAGCATTTTGCATGCATTTTGTGGATATTTTGTCATAATATAGTTTGTTTCTTAGTTTACACGGAGTATGAAACATTTCTATACCTTCAATGTGATGTTTGAAAATTGGATGGCCTACTGGTGAATGCATAGTGTCAATGGAACTGTAACACTAGGATAGGAGAAGCTGAAGGGTAGTCACTGTGTGTTAAGGAAATGAAAGCACACACAATGGAAAAGATGGACGGTGCATTGGGATGCTGCTAAGCGATGACAAGACACCAGACAGTAGTCAGCCATTTTAGTGGGCACATCCATTCTTTTATTTTATTTTTTTTTTAATCATCGGTATTCTGACTGGCTTAATGCGGCCCGCCACGAATTCCTCTCCTGAACCAACCTCGTCATCTCAGAGTTGCACTTGCAACCTACGTCCTCAGTTATTTGCTGGTTGTAATCAAGTCTCTGTTTTTCACTACAGTTTCTAACACCTACAGGTCCCTCTAGTATCAAGGAAGTTATTACATCATGTCTTAACAGATGCGATACCTCACAACTAGAGTTGGGATGATTTTGAGAAAAACACATGAAAGGTGGACCGACATATTTCGTCATTTGTTGCTTCATCGAATACCCTTTATTGCTTAACAACAATATTATAGTCACAATTTCAAAAATCTTTTTAAAAGAATAACTTTGCGCACAATCATTTAAGAAACTTGAACAGGCTCAGTCCATTAATAACAATCTTAAACAGTTTGCGTCTTTAAGACCTGGGCTTGAAACGAGGAGTATACAGTTCCCAAATGCAAGAAAGAAGTCACACCAACTAGGCGTGGCTGCTAGCGGATTCAACAAACATTATAATGAAAGCCACTAAATGCACTAACAGTTTTCAAGCATGTGTAACATGTTACACAAATGGATAACGCGCATTCAGAATACAAATGGTTCAAATGGCTCTGAGCACTATGGGACTTAACATCTGTGGTCATCAGTCCCCTAGAACTTAGAACTACTTAAACCTAACTAACCTAAGGACATCACACACATCCATGCCCGAGGCAGGATTCGAACCTGCGACCGTAGTAGTCGCGCGGTTCCGGACTGAGCGCCTGAACCGCTAGACCACCGCGGCCGGCATTCAGAATACAGAAAGGGTAATAAGTCACGTCACTGATTGTGGCTGTTGGAAAGCCCTTAATAATGTATAAGCCTTAATAAAATTCCCTTAAGTTATAAAATACACAATCTTCCCGAAATACTAGCACATCCGGGAATGCATACAACTTAAACTTTGACTCCAAACTGGTATACACGAGCAGAAATGTTGATAATAACTTTTAAATAAATATACAATTGCCCAAAATGCAAGGTAAGATGAGAACTACAGCAGACGGCTATCACAGCCAACAAGCAACACGGAGGCGAGTTTTATAATGAGTGGAGTTACCTAATGACTGTGGACCAAGGGATAGGTTCAACAGTTCATACAGATAAGTAAAAGGCCATACAACTTAACGCACTCCAATATAGCAATTAGGGTGCAAGGTTTAAGGGAGCAGTTAAGGAGCAGGTATAGAGAGGAGGAACTTCAGGCTAGCAGAACACGCTTTAAACCTCATGACGTTACTCAGTTCACCAAATAGGACAGACTAATGGTTCCCAAATAATCAGCGACCTTCCATCGTGTCATGCCTCAAACGATCAATTTTGCTTAACTTGAGTCACAGCGACGCTGCTGGAAGAGGCAGCAGGTTGCTGGATAACTCAGATGTCGTGCGACAAGGACAGTGCCACCACAGCAAAAAGCAAACACATCTCTGCTCTGTGCCCAAGGAACAGGAACACGTCGTATGCTGCCAAAGCTACCCTGCCAACACACGTCAGACAGGATCAGTAACATATACAAGTTACAAGCTTAACACCCCTTAAAATTACTTGTAAATTAGAAGACGGAATATCAGCACCTGCTGATGCAATTAGGGTGCTTTGCCGCCGACACAGATTATGTCACAAATTAAATTTCGTCGATTCAATTTACAACAGAGAATACTCGCACACGTGCACAGAGTATGGTATGGAACAACAAATAGTGATCAGTTACACTGACCGATGATCATACACACAATCATCAGGAGGCGTGTTAATATAGGGGGTTCAATTTGACATTAACACAGACATGGCCTTGCAATATAAAGTGCACAAAAAAAGAACACAACACTTAAATCATTTAGATGTGATGAAGCCTTGACTTCCTGGGTTCCCAGTCGGTGAGTTATTGCTCCAATCTGTAAAGGTAGTTTTCGAGGTGCCATAAAATTTAAACTTGCAGAGTAGGCTGAGACCTTGCCGAACAATTTGTACACGAGGTACGCTGCTCTCCCCGCGACTCGCCGCTACCAACCCTTACGCGAGCCAGCAAGGCTAGCCTCCGACCGATTTAATGGCTCGCGGCTTCTCAAGGCTCGTACCGGGCAGCCGGAGCCCCCCAAAAGCAACAACCTGCCTGCCAAGTGCACTCCAGCCAACTGACTGTACCAGGTCTCGACAAACAAAGTAGTTAATGGCGCCAGCGGAGTGCCATGCCGCCAAGACTAAAACCGTCACGGCTCAAGATGACTTACCATTCTGTCCTCTATTTTTGTCATTGTTCTCCATACATTCCTTTCCTTGCCGATTCTCCGGAGAACCTCCTCATTCATGACCTTACCAGTCCGCGTAATGTTCAACATTCTTCAATAACATCACATGTCAAACGATTCAATTCTCTTCTTTTCCGCTTTTCCCACAGTCAAGTTTAACTACCACAATGCTGTGCTCCAAACATACATTTCCCGAAATTTCTTCCTCACATTCATTCCTATGTTTGATGTTAGCAGATTTTTTTGGTCAGGTGTGCCCTTGTTGCCAGTGCTAGTCTGCTTCTTATGTCCTCCTTGTTCTGTCCATCTTGGTTTATCATGCTGCCTACGTAACATTTCTTAACTTCATCTGCTTCGTAATCACTAACCCTGACATTCAGTTTCTCGCTGTGCTCATTTCTACTACCTCTCATTACTTTCGCCTTATTTCGATCTACTCTCAGTCCATATTCTGAACTTATTATACTGTTAATTCCATTTACCAGTTCGTGTACATCTTCACTTTCACTGAGGATAGGAATACCATCAGCGAAATTTATCATTGACATCCTTTCACCTTGGTTTAGTTCCGCTCTTGAATCTTTCTTTTACATCCGTCATTGCTTCTTCGATGTATCGACTGAACAGTATGAGCGAAAGACTGTATCCCTGTCTTACACACAATTCCATACAAGTACTTCTTTCTTGGTCTTCCACTCTTATTGTTCCTTGTTGGCTCTTGTACATATTGTATATAACCTGGCTTTCCAGATAGCTGACCATATTCTTCTTAAAATTTCGAACCATTTTACATTGTCAAACGCTCCCAGTCGACAAATACAGTGAATGTGTCTTGATTTTTGTTTAGTCTTGTTTCCATTATCAGCTGCAACCTACGAACTGCCTCTCTGGTGACTTCATGAAGGCAAACTGATCGTCATGTAACACATCCTCAGTTTTCCGTTAAATTATTCTGTATATTATTCTTGCTCGCAATTCGGATGCAGAACTTTTAAGGTGAGCGTAAAATAATTGTCTCACTTGTCAGCTCTTGCAGTTTACGTAAATGTATGTTTTTTTTCCGAAATCGAGATGATGTTTCCTTAGTCATCCACTCTGCACAGTAACGTGAGTTGTTATTTTGTTGTCAGTTGCCCCAATGAAGTTAGAAATTCTGACGAAATGTTATCCAACCCTTCTGCCTCATGCAATCTTAAGATGTCCATTCCTTTTATATTCTGATTCTGATCCTGGATCCCCCACTTCTTCAAAATCGACTCCTATTTCTTCTTCTAGTGCGTCTTCAGGTAAGTCTTCCCTCTTATAGAGGCTTTCAATGTACTCCTTCCCAACATTTTCTACACGCTGAGCCAGTCCTTTCCTCTTCTTCTTCTTCTTCTTTCGGTGCCTATCGTGTTAGGATGTTTGTGATCATAATTGCTATTCTTCTCTTTTGGTAGCAACATGGAATAGTTCTTTCGAATACATACTGAAACAGCATCTCAGGTGGTCAAACAAAGATATTTGTCTTCTTCCAAGTCCTCTTTTGCTGTTGATTTTCCCTTGAAGTATTTTTTGTAGAAAAACATTTTCGATTTGTTCTACGCTTGATACGCCCTAGATATTGCAGCTTTCGGCATTTAACTATCTCGATTAAGTTAGGTGTTTTATTCATTCTTCTCAGAACTACTACAGGTGTCACTCTCTAGGTCCAAGGTATTCTCAGGATCCGCCTATAAAGCCACAATTCAAAAGCCTTCAGTATCTTCTCATTTAAGGTCCATGTTGCTACCCCATATAGGAGAACAGAACGTACATAGCTGTGTAGAAGTTTAATTTTTGTTCTTAGAATTAGGTTATGGCTTTGAAGACAGCACTATTTTCTAAAGCACACTCCTTGCTTTCCCGATGTGAAACTCGATTTTTTGCGAGTTATCCTTATATTCGTTTACTATGGTTTCAAAGTATGTATATTGATTTATCCTCTCTATGGTTCTTTGGTATATGACTAAGTTTACTCCTGTGATATTTTCCTTAATTGCGACAATGAGTTTTGTGTTTGTGGTGTTTATTTCAAGCCCACACTAACTGCTAACTCTTACAATTCTACCCATAAATAATTTTCACGCTTGAATAGTGTTAGCTATACAATAGTACCTTCAGCATATCACATGTTGTTCTTCCGACAATCATTTTTCAAGCAGTCATTTCTTATTGGCTTCTCGGCACTTCCTACTTATTTTACTCGTATGTCTGTATTTCTGAATTTCCTTTAACATGTTTCTTTCTTCTTTCTTCGATCAACTGAAGTATTCCTCCTGTTACCCATGGTTACTTCGCAATTACTTTCTTTGTAGTAGCGTTTTCCTTTCCATCTTCAGCGATTACCCTTTTTGGAGATGTACATTCCTCTTCAACACTACTGCTTACTGAGCTGTTTATTATTGCAGTATCTATAGCCTTAGAGAACTTCAAGCGTATCTCACCACTCTTCAATACTTGCGTATCTCATTTCTTGATTCATTCTTCCTGACTAATCTCTTAAACATCAGTCTACTCTTCATCATCACGAAATCGCGATCTTAGTCTATAGCTTCTCCTGGGAATGCCTTAAGATCCACCGTATCTGATTTGGTAATTTTTGCTTGGCCATGATGTAAATTACAGAAAGATTCCCTTACCTCACAGCATATTTCAATTATATTTCCTTCTCTCGTGATTCTTGAACAGAGTATTTGCTATTACTAGCTGAAATTTGTAACAGAACTCAATTAATCTGAAAGGGGAACTATTCCTGGATCTTCCGTCAATGATGAGGTCATCATGACACTTTTTCAGTTATAGGCCACATGTCCTGCGCATACACATTATGTATCTGCAATGTAGTGGTTTCCATTGTCTACTGCATCCTCATACTGTTGATAATTGCTGATTCTTTCGTCCGTAAGGACAGTTTCCACCCCATGGTCAAAAGAGTGCTCTGAAGTTTTGTCCACTCTGTCACCATCTTTGACGAGAACGTTGGCAGAGAGTGGGGATTTCTTTTTCTGGAAGTCTTCTGCCACCACTGTTAATGATTCTCATTCAAATTATAAGTGGTGGAGGGTTTAATCAAAACAGAACTAATTCTATACGAGGCGTTAGTCCATAGAATATTACAAGGAAAATACTGCCCCAGATTCTCGCTGACTCCGATAGTGAAGATTTTAACAGTGTAAACTGTGTTCCATAACACCTGTTAATAAGATGAAGAGTTATGTGTAAAACATGTAAACGCCACGGACGAAACTAGACAGTATTTGATGGCACTGACACAGTGCTCCACATAAGTTATCCTTGGTATTGTAAATAATATGGGCATTATTGATTTATGTGCTTGCACAATACTTTCCTGGCTCAAACCCTAAAAGTTACCTTATCACCATAGCCCTTATCTGTGAAGGTAATTGTTACACAAGAAATGTTACGGCAAAAATTGTAACAAAATGCAACATGTAATATAATTTCCCCTGTTATACCAAAATTGTAGCATGGTATCCTATTTTATAGTGAAACTAAAGAAAATTGCATTTTCATCCGCCCCATTGTATGCCTCACCCTAATTCTCAACCCTCGTGAAGTGCAAGGGATGTTATGAAACAGGTGCAGTCTTAAAATTAAGTAATACTCTAGGGTTCACTACGTCCCAGACCAGGATACATATAGAGCTGAATCTGAGCTAGATTCTATTTAATCATAAAGTACTATGTTGCATCCTTCTAGAACTTTGATCACGTTTCTTCGAAGTCATCAGCATCAGATTACTCTATTTGCTAATCATTGCCTAAGTAGTTGAACTTTCTGCACACACTGCAAGACTGTGACAACTGAAAAAAAGATAAGAGAGAGAGAGAGACGTTATATAGGGTATTGTTTTACGTAAGACAAGTGCTGAGAATGGGTTCTTTGACAAAAGAAGACAGTTTACTGCTCCTAACTGGGTTCGTACTACATCTCTAATGGCTTAATTGTGAATGGAATGTTAAACTCTACCCTTACACTTCATGGGTGTTTACTCAAAAATCTCTCAGGTTTGTAATTTTATTCATTAGTTATAGGCTAAAATTACAATGAAAATTCCTCAAGTATTGTTCATAAGAACATTATATATCACAGGAAATACATGAGGAGCTTGCCACTGGTATGTAAAGAAAACATCTAAAAATAATTTATATGCAGTTTATATGTTAATAGGCGAATTATGTGTAACTGATCATGTTAGAACAAAATTGTGATACATTATGCCATTCTATATAAAAAATTATTGCAAATTGCATGATTGTCTATCGCCATTTACGTTATGCTGGTGAACTACTGGTATTGCTGCCTTCTTCAGCAGCTAAAGTTTATGTGTATACTGCTGGAAAGTAGTGACATATGCCATGTAATGTCTACTCTGAACTGTCTGATGTGAGGAACTTACGGCTGTTCTATAGTGTGCTTGCCATTTCTGATTTATTACTTCTTAAGAGATCTGTATTGTTTCAATGTAATGAGGAGTCCAGGGGAAAAGCCTGATAAGTCCAAAATTCCAAAATTTGATTTTTTCCCAATTTAATAGACCAGCCAGTATAGTTTTAGCTGGTTTTTTAGGACTGGCCAAAAACTTGATGAGTCAAGATATATTCTGATATCTTGTAAGCATGTGCAGGCGAAAAACATTAGAGCTCCACGCAAAACAGGGGAATATCCTGACAAGTCCAGAGGATGCAACGATAAAATTTTATGACTTACTGATTCCCAGCGCGCGAAGGTCTGTTTTCACTGATGTTATCGTTGTTTTGTCAATGTTTCCACAGTCATTGTTGTGTATAAGTTGACCATTGTTGTTAGCTTTGTGGAGTTTGTGAAGGAAGTTAGATCTAGTAGTGTATTCTGTCAGTGTAAAATGAATACAGAAGACAGTGATTCATTTACTTGCGAAGAAAACTATAGAATGTCATCAAAGAAGCTGATAAATAAAAGGAAGAAGTATGGTTGCGTTAGAGATGGCTCCAAACGTTTAAGATTGCAGCCACATGAAACAGGAGAACCATGTAAGTGCAAAAACAATTGTTTTGATATTGTCAGTGATAAAAATAAAAGGAATATTTTTATGAACATGAACCACTTTCAAATTCATGATGAAATAAACCTCTATTTAAGTGGTATAATCACAGTGGTCCCTGTACAGCGCAAGCGTCCTAGAAGAGAAGAGCAGGAATCAAAGTTTCGTGATGCATCATATAAATTCATTGTTTGTATTACCATTAACGGAAGTGTCCAAGAAGTACATGTGTGCAAGTAAGCATTTATGTCGTTACATGGAATAAAGAAGGGCAAAGTGAGTCATTTACTGAAGAAACTTAAGTCTGAAGTCCAACCTCTACTAGACGGCTGAGAGAAACACAGATCCCACCCACAGGCTTTGAAAGATAAAACACGGGCAATAATAAGAAGGCACATTAAATCAACAGCCACTAAAGTTTGAAGAAGTCAAAAAAAAATACCCACCAGAGTCTTTGAATATTAAAAAAATGTTCCATATGTTCAAGGAGAAGTTTCAGGATCAGAATGTGTCGTATGAAACATACCGCACTATATTCAATTCAGATTTCAATATAAGTTGTGGATATCCACGATCTGATACTTGTGGCTCCTGCGATGAGTATCTAGCCAATAAGAAAGATTTGGAGGAGGAACTGACTTTAACATCATCTGTTGAAAATAAAGTAAATCTTCATTCCGAACTTCGATCCAATGAAATAGCCATGAATAGCATGTCAGGAAACAAAACGTGTTCCATGAAAGGAAAAAAAGGCAAAGATAGAATGTCAAAAGTATCCATCAAAGGTTGTAATTACGATAGGCTTTAGCAAAAACTTTCCTTGTCCAAATATAAAGACAAATGAAGTTTATTATAAACGACAGATTTCTGTATTTATATTTAGTGTTCATATCTTGGCAACAGGGGACAGCTATTTTTACATATATCCAGAGAGCACAGGCCAAAAAGGAGCAGACGAAGTTTTATCGTTTCTTCATCATTTTTTGCACAACTTTCTAAATCCAGAGTCAGATATCTGGAGATCTTCTGTGACTCCTGTGGAGGGCAAAACAAGAATGCCAATGTGTTCAGATTCCTTCACCATCTGGTCCATACAGAAAGACGATTGTACTATGTAAAGATGACATTCCCCATAAGGGGTCATTCGTACCTTGAATGTGATAAATATATTGGTATGTTAGACCAAACTTAGGAATGTCAAATTCCAAAGGGCTGGTGTCAGTTTTTTCAGAATTCATGCACACACCCTTCGCCTTTTGTCATCATTGGTATTGAGGAGCAACCAGAGAGAATCAAATTCTGGACAGAGCATCTGGATAATACAATATACAAGAAGAAACTCCCTTTCCATTTGAGGCCAATAAGAGAACTGGAAGAACTGACACCAGTCCGTTGGAACTGAAGAACTGACACCATGCAGCACTGGTTCCGTATAGAGGAAGCTACAATCGAGCATATGAGCAAGCTTCATTACTTATTCCTGGAAAGAAAGGGCAAGATCCCAGCCTTAAAGAAGGTGAGTTCAGCCTACCCTCTGCTCAATATGTAGGTATAGTAATTCTTTTACAGCAATATGGTTTGAAAGATTTTTTTATTTATTCAAATAAGCATTTCTCTAGTATTAGGCATATAACTATTTAAATTAAGGGATTGTGATTTTTTGCAGGTGATCTTAAAATATCTGCTGGGAAATACAGAGATATACAAGATTTTAAAAGATTTTGCCAAAGAGAAATGCAAGTGTATTTTGATCGTCTTTTGCATTAATCCACCATCGAAAAATCACAGGACCGTTTATAGAAGATTATTAAATGATTATATGAGATAATTTGTTGTAACATGATTTTGAAATCTTGTTGTTACCTGCAATATGTTATGGACTTGTCATATTCTTCCCCTGTACGACCTGCCGTCGTAATAAAAATGCATCATATTGTTGTAAATCCTATACAGGTGTGTATATTTTCAGCAGTACTCTGTCTCTGAAAGATATATTAAGGTCTGAAACAAAAATGAATATAGCATGAAAAACTAAAATTTTATGAGTCTCCTGAAAAAAAATAAGAATTGTGACTTATTAGGACTGTTGTTTGGTTTTTCAGAATTCATGCACACACCCTTCGACTTTTGTCGTTCAGTGATTTAGTAGAAGCCTTGGCTGTAGCACTGGTGGTTCCTAGTGAGATGTGAGAGTGCTACTCTGTTACATGTCACCTTCCCCCTGTGTTAAGATAGGAGCTGCAGTCTCTGACGTTTTTTGGTGTCCTCTTGTTGGAACTTCTTCTGAAATGAGGTTTTATGGCAGTTAATGGGAATTTATTGGTACATAATTGGTTAGAAACTACAGCAGATACCATGGTCTAAACTAAGCGGAAATAACCCATAGAGTGCCTTCCATCCTTGGCACTATCAGTATAAAGCCTCCATCTCTTGGGATGGTCTTTTTAGCCCCATACGTTGTTACAAGCTGAAATACAATATTACCCCAAATACTGAGGTTGCCTCTAGTGGTAGGCTGCAAGGGATAACATATGATATTTTCAGTGATTTAGAGTTAGTATCTGGTTATGAGAATATTTTCATGCAGCATACACATCATTGCTACTGGTCAAATTTTTTTCTGAACAGTAATGAACTAAAGTGATATCGATTCATTTATCTGTGCAGCATTAGATGTCTGCTTCGACGAAAATTATGTCTGTTACAGGTGGGATAACTTTGAGTGTATACAGCCAACTCTGCAATGTATTTCATAATAAGTGATGTCTTTATACACTCCTGTCAATTGAAATAAGAACACCGTGAATTCATTGTCCCAGGAAGGGGAAACTTTATTGACACATTCCTGGGGTCAGATACATCACATGATCACACTGACAGAACCACAGGCGCATAGACACAGGCAACAGAGCATGCACAATGTCGGCACTAGTACAGTGTATATCCACCTTTCGCAGCAATGCAGGCTGCTATTCTCCCATGGAGACGATCGTAGAGATGCTGGATGTAGTCCTGTGGAACGGCTTGCCATGCCATTTCCACCTGGCGCGTCAGTTGGACCAGCGTTCGTGTTGGACGTGCAGACCGCGTGAGACGACGCTTCATCCAGTCCCAAACATGCTCAATGGGGGACAGATCCGGAGATCTTGCTGGCCAGGGTAGTTGACTTACATCTTCTAGAGCACGTTGGGTGGCACGGGATACATGCGGACGTGCATTGTCCTGTTGGAACAGCAAGTTCCCTTGCCGGTCTAGGAATGGTAGAACGATGGGTTCGATGACGGTTTGGATGTACCGTGCACTATTCAGTGTCCCCTCGACGATCACCAGTGGTGTACGGCCAGTGTAGGAAATCGCTCCCCACACCATGATGCCGGGTGTTGGCCCTGTGTGCCTCGGTCGTATGCAGTCCTGATTGTGGCGCTCACCTGCACGGCGCCAAACACGCATACGACCATCATTGGCACCAAGGCAGAAGCGACTCTCATCGCTGAAGACGACACGTCTCCATTCGTCCCTCCATTCACGCCTGTCGCGACACCACTGGAGGCGGGCTGCACGATGTTGAGGCGTGAGCGGAAGACGGCCTAACGGTATGCGGGACCGTAGCCCAGCTTCATGGAGACGGTTGCGAATGGTCCTCGCCGATACCCCAGGAGCAACAGTGTCCCTAATTTGCTGGGAAGTGGCGGTGCGGTCCCCTACGGCACTGCGTAGGATCCTACGGTCTTGGCGTGCATCCGTGCGTCGCTGCGGTCCGGTCCCAGGTCGACGGGCACGTGCACCTTCCGCCGACCACTGGCGACAACATCGATGTACTGTGGAGACCTCACGCCCCACGTGTTGAGCAATTCGGCGGTACGTCCACCCGGCCTCCCGCATGCCCACTATACGCCCTCGCTCAAAGTCCGTCAACTGCACATACGGTTCACGTCCACGCTGTCGCGGCATGCTACCAGTGTTAAAGACTGCGATGGAGCTCCGTATGCCACGGCAAATTGGCTGACACTGACGGCGGCGGTGCACAAATGCTGCGCAGCTAGCGCCATTCGACGGCCAACACCGCGGTTCCTGGTGTGTCCGCTGTGCCGTGCGTGTGATCATTGCTTGTACAGCCCTCCCGCAGTGTCCGGAGCAAGTATGGTGGGTCTGACACACCGGTGTCAATGTGTTCTTTTTTCCATTTCCAGGAGTGTATTTGATAATTGACATGTCATTTAATGGTGATAATGCTCAGTGACATCAGTGTGAAAAAACAATTATATATTTTGTTTTAAAGATGAGTATTCCTAAGCACACTGTATACATTTGATACCTGAAACTTTAATGTTCCATTTCCCTCGTAATTGTAGTTGAATGTGGTCTTTATGTAATGATTTCACAGGTTTTTGCAGTTTCTGATGACTGTGGTTGTGTATATCTTCAAAGTATGCCTAATACTGGTCCTAGGTGTTTTGTGTATGGTGCAACAATGCATGTTACACTCTGAACTCAATATGAGTACAGCGTCAAATATGTTCATATGTGGTATGTAGACATTCTGATCTCTTATGTTCAAGTTACTTGTCAACACGAGCTGATATTCGTTTTTTTTTTAACAGTTGCAGGTGAGAGTGATGGCGAGGATGAATAGCTGGCCTTGTAAGATAAATTCGTTCTGGGAAATCGGGAGTATATAAGGATTCTGATAAGTTATATCAGTTGTACTGCTGTCACACTTGTATCTGTCCTAGCACACACTGCTGATAGTATTGCTGAGGATAGAACTGTATTGTGCTAAGCATCAGCAAAATATGAGTATTTTGACCCTTGTTTCTGAAGTATATTGACTCATGATTGATAATCATCACAGTTTATTATGAGCATTGTTTTATATGATAGCTGCAATGATGGTGGCTATGGCAATGATTACATAGTTATTATTTCATCAGATGATGAGCCAGTGTAATAGATTCGTTAACTGATATGGAAGATTTATACAGATATGGAAATAGTTTTACTACACCTACCCACTACATTGGAAAGATTTAGATTGAGTGTATAACTTAACTGATGTTATGCCATATATATCACTGCTAATACTATAATGTGAACATACATTAAAAAATTTATAATGATACATTTCCTAAAAATCCTGATTGGAGACACTCTCTGATATATATGTAAGCGATCCTAATACTGTTAGGTGAACATATACACCAGTTGTCCACATAAATGTTAATTTCAATACCATAAACACTGAAACAGCGCAGGTGAGCTATATAATATCACAATTAGGGAAACTGATGGATTGTATAAACATAAAGACTGCAGAAGTGAGACTTTGTGATGGAACGTCACATAAATTGACATTTCGAGAAAAATTAAGATTATGTCTGCGTGCGCGATGAATATAAAATACTAAAAAGTGTAGTTAATTATCTATAAAGCTCACTAACAGCGATTCGTTTAACAAATAGCCTTCTTGTATTTAGTATCTGTGTAATGTAGATGAAGATGAACAGAGATAATGTTTATTTGGTTTAGATTTTTTTTCCTCCTAGCTTGTTTTCGTCTAGCGGAAGGCCACCATTGTAGCAAGTCTGATATTTAATGTAAGTCTGTCTGGAAGTTATGAGAATAAATCTCCAATTGTTAATAGAAAGGTTGGTTGTTGAAGTAGTGAGCACCTCCCATAATAGCCACCATTAATTGTAATTAATATCTCTATTTCAGAACCTCATGTTGCGGGGAGCCCTCTTTGCCTAGCAGCATTTGGTCGGCCATTACGCTGACGATATTTTTAGTTAGAAATTCAGTCTGTGATATCAAATGTAAATGCCGGAGACTTCTCTATTTTTGACCTTTTAATAGTTCCAAAGCTAGTAAAGTAAAGACAAATTCTTTTCATTATTGTTTTCGTACTGAATGAGTTCAGTATGTTTAAGATTGGCCGCTTAACGGCAGAGGAGATTCTCCTCAGTTTTTGCCTTGCTGATAACGGATAGAAAATACAGAAAAATATTCCCTTTAATATGCATAAAAGATATCTCAGCTTATTTGTGAAAGTTGGTACATGAATGAGCAGTACCTGCTGAGAACCAAATTAATCATTACAGTATGCGTAAAAGCAAGCATATTTTCTCTCCATAATAGCAGCGGTCACGCGAACTATCTGTTGTAAGACGGTGAGTCGCGCGCTGTGTATAAAATATTATTTGGTGCGTACTCCGGAATAGCCGATGTCCGTACGTATGTTATCGTGGTATTGGGTTATTTCAGAGTCTCATGCTAGCCCACAATATTTAACAGAGTAAATAATACTGCAGTATTCAGTATCTGTTTTTTTTCTTTTTTTTGATTAATCACTGTAAGTACAGAATTTAACAAAGCTACCAACCCCGAGTACCGCGACAACTCTTTTAAAAAATGTAGAGTAACATTAGGTGGTGGAAACTGTGCAAACATAGGTCACTTGCAGGCAAGCTGCTTGCTATAAGGTCTGCCCAGTAACCTTTTCCAACTTTTTCCTGCATGCAATGGACAGACGAAACTGCATTGCACATATTTTCCATGAGAAGAAACGTATTTACACAGAAATCTAGTGACATAATTGCAAGGAAGAGTAAATCAGTGTATCCCACCTATGGAATATACACTCTCTCTTCACCTGCCATTTTTCATAGCAAGCAGTCTATCGAGGCCAGCAGCATGGCTCTGTAGCATGCAGAGATGGTACGGCGGCCTATGCGGCAGTCAACTTTCTTATGTGGAATGGACTCTCCCTTCGTTTATTCGTTTAAATTAAGACACAGTTGTTTCTAACATATCTTGGTGGTGGTGGAAAATGCCCAGTTACGGCCGAAGTTAGAATTTATTTCATGTTATCAGTTTATAAGTAGATTCTAGTACAATATATTGCTGACAAATATTATGAAACGCTAACGCATTTCAAAGTGCGTTTTTCGAGTATAAAGCAATCTCATGGCTTACTCGACGTTTTCACTTATTTCATTCCTTAATGAGAGTTTGGTTGGTGATTGTGGAACAAACCTTGTACTTTTAGGCCAAATAATCCAAGTAGGCTGACAATAGGACATGTCCCAACTGCATAAATTTTTACTGTAGCCTACATATACGTCCTGAGAGAATCAGCAGCATTATTTATATTTAAAACACTAGGTTTTTTTTCTTCAGTCTCAGTTGCACATTTTTAATTACAAGACAAGTTTCAATCTCTCTGAATCATCTACAGATAGTAGGAATACTCTGATGTGCGGCTCTGTTGTAGACAAAACGGGCTTCTGTCGCTACTATTTAGAGTCGAAGACGATCCAGAGAGATCGAATGTAATTAGCAGTGTGCTACTAAGACTGAAGAGTTGATGAGAATTGTTTTGAACTAAAATCTTGAATGAATGTGTGTGTGTGTGTGTGTGTGTGTGTGTGTGTGTGTGTCTGTGTGTGTGTGTGTGTGTATGCCTACCACCTTCCTCTACAGTGATGCAGAACTGTACCCTTGCGACGTCACCCGTGGGCTCGGCAGTACTTCAAGCAGTAAGGTGTCTCCACATGCGGAAAAAAGGCTATAGCTCCGAAAGTTCATGAGAGATTTAAGGTGAGTTGGTGGTGTCATATTGGCACCACATATCACCACAATTGTGGTTATTTCCATGGTGGACGTGTCACAAGATAGGAAGATCCGCACATGGGTGGGTACGAGATTACCCACGTTTCACCCGTTCTTTTGTCGCGTCTGCGATGGTGATCCGAACTGCGACGACCAGTGTTCAAAGTCTTGAGGTTTCCTTGTGGCTGGCCGAGGAAAACATTTCAGACACGTCTTCGCCCAGAATAGATATTAAAATGTGACGTTAGGGTTTGACATGTGTAGTTTCAATGAAATCACATCTTCTCTAGTGGCGTTGATTCCCACACACTTCGCAGTCGCAAACGACAGTTCACAGTGCGATGAGAACAGGACGACATTGTTGACAATTTTTTACTCTCCCGATACTTCTCGAACGTTTCATTACTTAAGGATACCGTGAGTCAGCAACCACATTGTGCGTAATCGCATCACTTTTGAGTGCAGTGCAAGCACGATTTCTGCTCTGGTGTGCAGGGTGGAACGACTATTCAAAATATGATGAAGGTATCCGTTCTTTCGGATACATCCGAAAGAAGACATTGGCGATCTAGCAGCTCTCGAAGAATGAAATTACAATGAAATCCAGACCGTTAGTTGCTTACAGGCGTTGATAAATATCAAAGGGTACATGTGAGTCTAACGGGGAGCGTGCCAGAGATAGGTCCCTGCAGTCGCACATTACTCTGTGTCCTCGGTGGCTCGGACTGCTAGAGCGTCCGCCATGTAAGTAGGAGATCTCAGCTTCGAGTACCGGTCGCGGCACACATTTTCAACTGTACCTGTTGATATTTATCAACGCATGTAAATAGCGAAAGGTCTGGAGTTCATTGTAATTTCACTATTAAAAATCGTCTGACGAAATTAGAACATGATCTGAAACAGCAAAGCGTGCTTTTGCTTTTTCAGCCCTACTGTTTAGCGCCGTCCAGTGGCATGAACAAAACGGGGTGTGAGTTTATACTTGCGTGAATAAAACGGCAAATGGTGCCTCTCTTAGACCTCGACCCCAACTCACCCATGTTTGTCAGTACACGTGGTGGCACCTTCCCACATTTACTGCGGATTTTAAAAATGTGCTGTAGAGGGAATACCTGCGAAGTAGTCCTAGAAGCCTGTATGCAGGCAACTGGAATCAGAGGAGTGTCAAGTGATTGCTTACCTAGAGAATGTTGCGGCTACTTTGCAGGCTATCTCGATAAAGGGACATTTATAAATTTGTGAATAAATATGGACAGCCGCCACCGTGAGTGTTGGCAAACCGAGGGGGGGGGGGGGGGGGGGGGAGGTGTTACAGGGACCATTTGCTGTTGTATTCATGCAGACACCAACGACCAATGTACTACCTTCTGTGATCACATCACAGGAAGGCGCAGAACATGAAGGCTGGAAATGCGTAAGGCCATTTTGCTGCTTTGGATAAAGCTGAAATTTCGTTGAATGGTTTCAAATGGTCCCTAGTCGTTCCAAAAACTTCACACGCACTACAATCCAAAGCGGTTTCTAATTCACGATGTCCTTAGGTAAGAATTGAAGCCTGTGGGAAATGTCGGCTGTCTCAAAGACTGTCAAGAACGTCGTCCTGTTGCTCACAGCGGAAAGTCGTTTTTGGATGGGAAATATGTGGGAATCGTCGCCCCAAGGACGTGGTCATATCAGTGACGCCCTTTATACAATACTGGCCATTAAAATTGCTACACCATCAAGATGACGTGCTACAGACGCGAAATTTTGCCGACAGGAAGAAGGGGCTGTGATGTGCAAATGATTAGGTTTTAAGAGCATTCACACAAGGTTGGCGCCGGTGGCGACACCTACAACGTACTGACATGAGGAAAGTTTCAAACCGATCTCTCTTACACAAACAGCACTTGACCGGCGTTGCCTGGTGAATCGTTGTTGTGATGCCTTGTGTGAGAAGGAGAAATGCGTACCATCACGTTTCCGACTTTGATAAAGGACGGATTGTCGCCTATCGCGATTGCGCTTTATCGTATCGCGACATTGCTGCTCGCGTTGGTCTAGATCCAACGAGTGTTAGCAGGATATGGAAACGGTGGGTTCAGGAGGGTAATACGGAACGCCATGCTGGATCCCAACAGCCTCGTATGACAAGCAGTCGAGATGACAGGCATCTTATCCGCATGGCTGTAACAGACCGTGCAGCCACGTCTCGATCCGGGAGTCAACAGATGGGGACGTTAGCAAGACAACAACCATCTTCACGAACAGTCGGACGACGTTTGCAACAGCATGGACCGTCAGCTCGGAGACCATGTCTGCGGTTACCCTTGACGCTGCATCACAGGCAGGAGCGCCTGCGATGGAGTACTCAACGACGAACCTGGGTACCGAATGGCAAAACGCCATTTTTTAGGAAACATCATGATGGTCGCATCCGTGTTTGGCGACATCGTGGTGAACGCACATTGGAAGGGTGTATTCGTCATTGTGATACTGGCGTATCACCCGGCGTGATGGTATGGGGTGCCATTGGTTACACGTCTCAGTCACCTCTTGTTCGCATTGACGGCATTTTGATCAGTGAACGTAACATCCAGATTTGTTACGATCCGTGGCTGTACTCTTCATTCGATCCCTGCGAAACCCTATATTTCAGCAGCATAATGCACGACCGCATGTTGCAGGTCCTGTACGGTCCTTTCTGGATACAGAAAATGTTCGACTGCTGCCCTGGCCAGCACATTCTCCAGATCTCTCACCAACTGAAAACGACAGGTCAATGGTGGCCGAGCAACTGGCTCGTCACAATACGCCAGTCACTACTCTTGATGAAATGTGGTATCGTGTTGAAGCTGCATGGGCAGCTGTACTTGTAAACACCATTCAAGCTGTGTTTGATTCAATGCCCAGGCGTATCAAGGCCGTTATTACGGCCAGAGGTGGTTGTTCTGGGTACTAATTTCTCAGATATAATGCACCCAAATTGCGTGAGGATGTAATCACATGTCAGTTCTAGTATAATATATTTGTTCAATGAATACCCGTTTATCATCTGCATTTCTTCTTGGTGTAGCAATTTTAGTGGCTAGTAGTGTACCATACCTGAAGATTATTCGTGTCGATTATGTGCGGCGGTGTGTCTGACATGTTTTCCCCGGGCAACCGTTATAGAACTGCCTGATTTCAACAAACTGCGTTGCGTTTCTGACCTCCATCGCAGAGGCGTGAGAAGAACGGATGAAATGTTGGTAAGAGGGGGTGTGCCGACCCTTCCATCGTATGACACGCCAGTAGTGCTGGTCAGCAGAATTTTGAGGAAATTTGACGTGGTGCGAGTATGGGAAATTTTTAATCTACATTACACCTAGCACGAACTTATGCTTCTTCTTTTTTTCTTTGCTTTTGGCAGAGCTCCGTGTTTGTGCACCATTACAGAGGAAGGCTGTAGGCACTTTAGGTCAAACTTAAAACTTATTCGTTTCAGTGGAAGATGATTAAGGTCTCTCGAAGAAGTGATCCTCTACTTTTGCTCTGTAGTATATTAAAACAAAACAGATTATGTGTTGGATATGCTTACTACAATTCTGCCCAACACCATTGTGGAAACATCCCGCGATCAGAAGGCTGTCATAGTCACCTATTCCCGAATTTAACCCCCTCTTTTGACACCTCTGCGATGTAGGTTAGAACATGACGCACAGTGTTGAAAACATGAGGTTTTGCTCTGAGTGACCGAGGAAAACTTTCTACACACCACCGCTATGAATAGGCACGAAAGGGCTTCAGGTGATGGCATAAATGATCCCACTCAAACCATTCCTTTCCCGGGGCTGCTGAATCCCGCACATTTCGTAGTCTAAAACGACAGCTCGCAGTGCTATGAACAAAATTTATTTGTGACACTAAAGGACGTTTCAAACCTTCTCGAAGGACATTGTGGGCTTACATACACATTCGACGTGATGTGACCCCTTTGGACCACAGCGCGATAGCGATTTCTATGGCTGAGTACAGGTTGGAGCCTCTAGGGACTGTTCAACACTATTTAACGAAATCTGGACGTGACTGGAAGCAGCAACGGGTGCTTATGATTTTTAGTCCCATCTCTTTCAAGCTCTCTTGAGGCATACCGGCAGGATGGCACGGGGGGGTATTGAAGGGGATGCGACATTGACACATGCGTGAACAAACCGCAAATGGTCGGCAGAATCCTCGATGCCACCCACCCACCTTTGCCGAAAACCTGCGCAGATAGAACCCAAGGTGAGAGGAGAGTCCCAGGTGCCCGAGCTGCTGCTCTCTCGCCGCTAGACTGTTTGTTGCTGTTTCTATCTGTACAGGTACATCTTAATATTAATATGTGAACACGAAAACTTAAGTACCGTTTTTTAACACTAATTGTACAAGGATGCGAGAATCCTTATATAAATCGAATGGTACTTAGCCAGAGATGTGCACAACGAAGAAATGATGTGTGTACAGGGTGTTTCAAAAATGACCGGTGTATTTGAAACGGCAATAAAAACTAAACGAGCAGCGATAGAAATACACCGTTTGTTGCAATATGCTTGGGACAACAGTACATTTTCAGGCAGACAAACTTTCGAAATTACAGTAGTTACAATTTTCAACAACAGATGGCGCTGCGGTCTGGGAAACTCTATAGTACGATATTTTCCACATATCCACCATGCGTAGCAATAATATGGCGTAGTCTCTGAATGAAATTACCCGAAACCTTTGACAACGTGTCTGGCGGAATGGCTTCAAATGCAAATGAGATGTACTGCTTCAGCTGTTCAATTGTTTCTGGATTCTGGTGGTACACCTGATCTTTCAAGTGTCCCCACAGAAAGAAGTCACAGGGGTTCATGTCTGGCGAATAGGGAGGCCAATCCACGCCGCCTCCTGTATGTTTCGGATAGCCCAAAGCAATCACACGATCATCGAAATATTCATTCAGGAAATTAAAGACGTCGGCCGTGCGATGTGGCCGGGCACCATCTTGCATAAACCACGAGGTGTTCGCAGTGTCGTCTAAGGCAGATTGTACCGCCACAAATTCACGAAGAATGTCCAGATAGCGTGATGCAGTAATCGTTTCGGATCTGAAAAATGGGCCAATGATTCCTTTGGAAGAAATGGCGGCCCAGACCAGTACTTTTTGAGGACGCAGGGACGATGGGACTGCAACATGGGGCTTTTCGGTTCCCCATATGCGCCAGTTCTGTTTATTGACGAAGCCGTCCAGGTAAAAATAAGCTTCGTCAGGAAACCAAATGCTGCCCACATGCATATCGCCGTCATCAATCCTGCAGCAATGGTAGCGGCGCTGAGGGGTTGCCACGTTTGAATTTTGTGTGGTTTGAGGTGTAAACTCTGGCGCATGAGACGATACGTGGACGTTGGCGTCATTTGGACCGCAGCTGCAACACGGCGAACGGAAACCCGAGGCCGCTGTTGGATCACCTGCTGCACTAGCTGCGCGTTGCCCTCTGTGGTTGCCGTACGCGGTCGCCCTACCTTTCCAGCACGTTCATCTGTCACGTTCCCAGTCCGTTGAAATTTTTCAAACAGATCCTTTATTGTATCGCTTTTCGGTCCTTTGGTTACATTAAACCTCCGTTGAAAACTTCGTCTTGTTGCAACAACACTGTGTTCTAGCCGGTGGAATTCCAACACCAGAAAAATCCTCTGTTCTAAGGAATAAACCATGTTGTCTACAGCACACTTGCACGTTGTGAACAGCACACGCTTACAGCAGAAAGACGAAGTTCAGAATGGCGCACCACAGACTGCGTTGTCTTCTGTACCTTTAACATCACTTGCAGCGCCATCTGTTGTTGAAAATTGTATCTACTGCAATTTCGAAAATTTGTCCGCCTGAAAATGTACTGTTGTCCCAAGCATATTGCAACAAACGGTGTATTTCTATCGCTGCTCGTTTAGTTTTTATTGCCGTTTCAAATATACCGGTCATTTTTGAAACACCCCGTATGTAGCCGTTGAGAGTGGTAAAAGGAAGTAGAAGCTTTCACATCCGTGACACTGATGTTATATTCTCTGTCATACATTAAAATCTCCAGTACCTGAACATTGAAAATTGAAGATCTACCAAACTCTGCACTGCCTATCGATCATGTGCTGCGGTAGTAATGACACACGACGGTATCAACATTTCGTTAAATCTGATTCTAAGGGCCTTGATATTTACATGGTTCATTAGCAGTAAAACATGCACACTAGGCAGCTACAATGGGGCTACTGCTAGTTCGATGATTTTGTCAGCAGTGAAAATCAACATAGCGTAGTAATGAAGTCTGTAAATAACGTTGTATATTGGTGTCGTTACTTCGCTTGCTTTTCTGTAACAGTTCCTGTACGATCATTTGCTGCGATTACCACAAAATCTGAAGTAATTCCCTAATTTTTAATTTATTCATTTTGGTGAGCTACGACTTTCAACTTCCATTATTATGAGGAAACTATATTTGTTTTAGGGTATGCATAGAGTGAAAGACGCAGAGCTAGAGAGGCCAATTTTTGCGTAGGGAAACTGATAGGAATAATCCAGACGTTGATAAAGATAATTCTACTCTCGTTCAGTAAGATAGATTTGAATGTGCACTGAACATAATTCGAAATAATTTTGCGATGTGTAATGGCGGTTTGATAAGTCATTTTGTAATGCAAATCATTTCACGTCTTAGGTGACTTTACGCGATACAATAGCATTCACAGAAAAGTTAATTGGCCGCCATGAGCGCAAAATTAATTTTTCAAAGCGTTGTATCAAAGAGTCCCTTCATTTGCCCGAACAGTTACGGAGAAACCAAAGGACTATTTATAGAATACACGTAGCTGCAATGCAGCATTTGTCACGGATCGGTTCAGCTGTTAAAATTTCAGACACTTTAATTTAGATGACATTTGCTATCATTGATCATTTCCAGTGACGGAATTGCTCGAATTTCGACCAGAGGCAAAACTATTTATTAAAGTAGTCCATAAACATGGGTGGGTGCCACAGAAGGTTTTGCCGATATTAAGGGTCTCAAAGTGACCCTTTGATATCCACCCATGTGTTAGTGCCTAGCACCCTTATTATGATGCCGCAGGAGGACACTAAATAGGAGCGCTGAAAGAGCCTAAGGTCCCTTTGCTACTTCTCATCACGTTAAAGTTCCTTCCAATGGTTTTGTAAGGCCCCTAGTGAGCCGAACCTGTTCTCGATGGCAAAATTTGTCGTCGCCCTGTGCTACAAATTGGCGTGGAAACATTCAATAGGGATGCTCCAGCACAGTCTCCTTGGGTACACACTCAATCTCCCGAGGGTTTCAACACTGTCGAAGGTTGTCAAGAATGTCTTCCCGTTGCTCATTGCTTTATGAACTGTCGTTCTCTACCGGGAAATGCATGGTAATCAACGCGCCAAGGACCGGTGTGGCTTCATTGAAGTCCTTTACGCCGCCCTCTGAAACCTTTTCGTGCTGATTTTGAGCGGCGGTGTGTTGAATTGTTTTCCTCGGCTGCTCATAAGAAAACCATGCGACCTCAATGATGGGTGTCACAATTCAGACACCCATAGCAGAGGCATCAAAGGACTTGTCAAATGTAGGTAGGAGGGGGTGCGACGACCTTCCGAAAGTGCGACACGTACGCGGTAGCGTTGAGCAGAACTGTGGTGCAATTTGGTGCCAATTTGACGTCATTATTCCACCTCACGCGTCACATGAAATCCTGAGCTGTGGCCTATTTTTGGCACTGTTAGAAGCCTCGTCGAGCGCGAGCGTGACTTCGCAAAGAGGCACGCCTTTGCATTATTACAGAGGAATATCGTACATACATTTAACCAAATTTTAAACTTAAAAGTGGCAATGGGTGGTAATTACGGGGTTTCGAAAATTGACCTTTTAATTCTGTTGCGCGACGTACTTCACTAATTTAAAACAATGGAACACCAATCACGCCTTGTCACCAAACGGCAGCCTCATAGTTCTGTCTCACAGCCCATCATGGATAGATAGTACTGTGCAGTCAAGGTGTTATTCGTGCGCCTGCTACGTAATCGTACTTTCCAAACGTTCAACCGTTCCCACATTGCAGCTATTCTTCATTAATAGCCCCCCGTACAAAGATGTAACTCTGGAGGTAGAGCGTATTCGTTCTTAAACAGGGACAGACTCCCGAGTGCGTAGTCGCTTTACTGCGCAAGCAGGCACCCGTTCCAACTTTATTTGTTGATCCAAGTGTACTGTGCTTTCTTGAGCGTTGCCTTGTGCTTGTGTCATGCAAAAGTGATATATTATGGGAAAACTGAGGTATACAAATGTTACACCAAAATCTCGCAACTGAAATACGTAACATTCCTCAGGTTTCGGTGTATATCACGATCTATGTGGAACTTATGAAATAACTGATATTTTTCTGAAACTTATTACCTATTTGGTCCATACCTGGTCAATATCCGTGGTGGAGGAAAGGTTGCCTGGAGATAAAGAAAACCATTACAATCGATAGGCTAGTGTAAATTGAAAGCGCTACTACCACTATGAATGAAAACAGCCTAACATCTTCTGGTACATTTAAACTAAAAGGTCTATGCTGAAAGAACTATTCAGTGCTCTTTGTTCTCATTAGAACCTTCATCTATTGTTGATCCAAATGGTATATAATTACGTAGTAATGAATATACAATCATGTATTTTTCTTGTGTAATGACTAATTTAAGTGCTCGGCGGTAGGAACTACAAATCATCAATTTATTAAGCTATGGATGACCACATTTTTCTCCGGTGCTTTAGAACGCAGCACATGTTGTTACAAGCAGCTCCATACGTACAGCTCGAATACACTTGTCCTATATTTATTGTTTAGGATTATCGTATTTATGTCCTTGTCTTTGACTTTAACGAAACGTACAACATGCAGTATCTCAAATTACGTTCTTGTGGGATAGCTGGTTCTTCGGCCGATCCCTCCAAACCTTGTTTGGCGGCCCAGGAAAGCAGAGTCTTTACAGCAACCCCGTGCCTCAGTTGCAGCTGGGAAGGATTAGCCGACGCTAAAATATTAAGCTGCCCTTCGTCTGTGTCGGGGGACGTGGTGCTAGCCAGAGTGCGGTGCTTGTAATGGAGACGTTTCCTTAATAAAACGGCCCCCACTCTCTGTTCTAAATGTTCTCCTCTCTGTTCCCGTCAACCGCCATCGTGCTGCACCTGCTAAGTCCAATCTCTGCTGTTTCACTAATGAAAACTCCCTGCTGGCCGTTTCTTATTTTGTCGGGAAGGTTTCCCATCCTAAAGTCCCACTGACGCTCCTGGTATTCATTATGTCACTTAACAACCCTGAACGGATTTTGGATACGCTAGTTACTATTGAGGACAACAATCAACAATGCCGACTTCATCCACATGTAAAGGAAATTCAAAGTTCGATAATCATAGGTCATCCTTTGACCGAGGTACTTCAGTTTTCAGCTATACTGCCTCACTCAAGCTCGCGCTACTTGTATCCTTGCACTGTCTTAGGCTCCGTAGAACACTGGATGAAAATAGAACTGTTAAGAAGTATTTTATTAAATTGTTTGTGTGGAACGCAGCTTTATGAGGAACTGAAAGGTGGGCAGTAATCAGTTAAGACAAGAAGCGAATGTCAGCTTTTGAATTGGGCTTGCCGGCCGGGGTGGCCGAGCGGTTCTAGGCGCCACAGTCTGGAACCGCGCGACCGCTGCGATCGCAGGTTCGAATCCTGCCTCGGGCATGGATGTGTGTGATGTCCTTAGGTTAGTTAGGTTTAATTAGTTCTAAGTTCTAGGCGACTGATGACCTCAGAAGTTAAGTCGCATAGTGCTCAGAGCCATTTGAACCATGGATGTGTGTGATGTCCTTAGGTTAGTTAGGCTTAATTAGTTCTAGGTTCTATGGGACTGATGACCTTAGAAGTTAAATCCCATAGTGCTCAGAGCCATTTGAACCATTTTTTTTAATTGGGCAACAGGAAAAATATGTGAGATAATTAACGAGAGGGTATTATATCAAATTTTGGGAAAAGAAATGTATGCAAAAGTTGACTGAAAGAAGGGCAAAGGCTGATAGGGCGTATCTTGAGGCATCAAGGCATCTCCGGTTTCGTACTAGAAGGGAGGAAGAGGGCTAGTAATTATAGTAATTGTACAGACCAAGGACTGACTACAACATTAAGCCGGATCACATGGAAGGAGGTGGAATTTGCTTAGGGCTGTGGGTAACTGCGTCAAACCAGTCCCCAGACTGCGGAAAAGGGATTTTAATCATGTTCTCCCAAACGGAATTTCATTGTGTTACTGACCGTGTCGAGTAGCGTCACCATGTGATATTTCCGCAACTGTCAGGTAACGTTCGCCGCTCAACGTCGTTCCTCGAAGGGTTATTTGCTTGAACTGGATTTATAATTGCTCTGCCTAGTCGTAGCACTGCTAATTGAAATGAATCATTACAATAATGCCGTCATTTCTAAAATTTCATAAATTACAGTTAAGTCTGGAAAATCCGAATACCGGGAGAATCTCCGGGTTTAATATGTTTCGATGCTTGAGGGAAGTGCCGTATTACAATTTGACGGCAGATACTGTGACTCCGGTAATCGTTAGACTGATGTTCTTCACTATGACTGCCCAAATGTGACGTATTTATAAGACATCGTTGTAGGCTTTCTAGATCGTTTTGTGTTGGTATTGATGATTTATATCTACAGCTACATCTATTTTTGATCTATTGCTGTGTAGTGGAGGGTAGTTTTGATGACAGTATGCTCCGGACTCGTATCTTGAATGACATAATCTTCACAAACACCGTTAAGCTCAGTTATTTGTTATCACATGGACATTCATCGAGGTCAATGGGCTATTATTAACTTACTCTTCAAACCACTGTGAATTGTATGTCAGAGGGAACGTTCAATGTACTACAACATATCAGGTTTACTACCAGTTCCAGTCGCTTAAAGGGGGTGGGGGTAATAAATAAATAAATAGCTAACAGTAAATAAATAAAAATAAAGAGAGAGAGAGACAGAAAAGAGTTCTTAAACACCTCTCTGCGTGCTTCAGTTAATACAGTATGGTCTTACCCTACTCATGGGCATGATATGTAAGGGGTAGAAAAGTATTCTGAGATTCTTCACGTAAAGTGGTTCTTCATACTGTATAAGTAGACTTTCGCTACAAAAGTAGTACCGTCTGTATTGTGGTCTGCAATTGACGTATTTCCGAAATTTTCTTTGTGCTGTCCTGTTAGTCCAAGAGACAAGGGGTATTTGAATACCGTGCGGATATTCAACCAGGTGGAATCGTTTAGATGTTTCGTCAAGCCGATTTCTTGTCATGTTCAGGCGCTGTTGATGACTGACATCTGCTGGACGCCTCCTTTGTATTCCTTGCAACCATCCGCAGTCTCTGGCCGACTGTCTGTGATCATGGACCTGGCGCAGTGGCGGGGATAGCTCACCGCTGGTGAGTTATTCGATGTACTCAGTCCCTCTGCCACCACCGCCGGCCCATTGATGGTACGTCCTCGTCCCCCTCAGGTGCTATGAAGGGAGTGTTGTTCCACGTAGACTGCCGTTGTACACTCAAGGAAACTCAAGTGGATGAGGAATATCACCACCGAGCCGGCAGAGACCTGAATCTAAAGTGGCAGCGGGATTGAGTACATCGAATAGGGCCCCGATGACCTGGTTTCCCCACCAATAAGCCACAAGTACGCTCTAACAGCCTCGGCACTTTCCGAGGTCTAATGGCAGTGAGCTTATCGGTGGAGTTAGGCAACATTTCACGCACGTGGCACCACACACATACTGTCCCTAGGCATTTCTGGATCGTGGAATTGTTAGTGTCAAACTCACATGTAGTTGTGTAGGCAGCGAATAGTATATGTGTAATATATGATTTGCTGGATTTATTACGTTTTAAAGATTTTCCCCTAACTGCTCTCATCTTTTAACGAAGCTAAGCAGTACAGATAAAATTCAAGTACAATGCTGAAAATATTGTTGGAGTATTTTCATTCGTACTACAGTTGCTCGTGTACTTTATAATGCAGAATATTTGCATTATAGTGCATTGATACTACGTTTCTGCAACATACACTGCCGGAAAGGAAATCGAAACACCAAAAAATACTTGAAACAGAGTAATAAAATTTCTGGAATACTGTCTATGGAACATCTGTAAGTGATTAATATTGTAAGATCGCAGGCTGATGTAAGCGAAAGATAATCTATAGTAAATGCTTAATGCTGGTACATCAGCAACTGGCGTAACCACCTGAATGTTGAATGCAAGCCTGCAGACGTGCATGCATTGTGTTGCCCGGGTGTGGGTATGTCAGTTTGTGGGATGGAATTCCAAACTTGTTGCACTTGGTCGGTCACTACAGGGACTGTTAATACTGTTTGAGGATGGCGCTGCAGTTGTCGTCCGAAAATAACCCGTATGTGCTTGCTTAACGACAGAAGTGGTTATCGGGAGCAACCCGAACAGCACGTCGACATTCTGTAGAGTACGATGCGTTACAACAGCGATATGTGGCGAGCGCCGTCTTGTTAGAAAACACCCCCTGGAATGCTGTCATGAATGGCAGCACAACAGCTCTAATCACCATATTCATGTACAAATTTGCAGTGATGGTGCATGGAATAACTACGAGAGTGCTCCTGCGGTCATACGAAATCACATCCCAGACCGTAATTACAGCGTGTCTAGCACGTAGATATGTTGGTTGGCGGCTCTCAACTGGCCTAATTCTAACCAACACACGGCCATCACTAGCACCGAGGAAGAACCAGCGTTAGTCAGACCTCCATCCTCCCCAACACTGAGCTCTCGTTGGACACTACTGAAATAGCAAACGGAGGTGGATTGGGGTGAGTGGAATGCACGTTCCAGGGCGTCAGGCTCGGAGCTGTCCTTGAATCAACCGATTTCATATAGTTCGTTTTGTCACTGAGGTACAACTGTTGCTGAAATTGCTCCTGCATATGGATTACGAAGCGCCAGAACCTTACCCCGAACACGATGGTCTACTTTCTCAGTATTACCACGTGTTTGTCCAGATCCCTGTCTTCTTGCCACCGTACGTTCTCGTGACCACCGTTGCCACCAGTCAATTACAGTGGCTACACTCTTGTCAAACCTTTTTGCAATATCGCAGAAGAACATCCAGTCTTTCGTAGCTCTGTTACGTGACGTCATTCAAACTCACTGAGCTGCTGATAATGGCGTCTTTGTCACCTTAAAGTCATTCTTGACTCATCACATCCAATCTCAAAAGGTTACCAACGCTTAGTAACGTTACAGAGTGTATTTAAGGCAAGCCACTCTTATGCAACAGGCATCATCTTTCAGATGTAGAAACATGCATACTAACTTTCGTTTATGTCACGCAAGTCTACATCACTCCGCAATCCACCATACGGTGCGTGTCGGAGGGTACCTCGTACCACAACCAGCATTTTCTCTCCCTGTTCCACTCCCAAACAGAACGAGGGAAAAATGACTGCCTATATGCCTCTGTACGAGCCTTAATCTCTCTTATCTAATCTTTGTGGTTTTTCCGCGAAATGTAAATTGGCGGCAGTAAAATTGTACTGCAGTCAGCCTCAAATGCTGGTTCTCTAAATTTCCTCAGTAGCGATTCACGAAGAGAATGCCTCCTTTCCTCCAGAGACTCCCACCCGAGTTCCTGAAGCATTTCCGTAACACTCGCGTGATGATCAAACCTACCAGTAACAAATTTAGCAGCCCACCTCTGAATTGCTTCTATGTCATCCCTCAATCCGACCTGATAGGGATCCCAAACGCTCGAGCAGTACTCAAGAATAGGTCGTATTAGTGTTTTATAAGTGGTCTCCTTTACAGATGAACCACATCTTCCCAAAATTCTACCATTGAACCGAAGACGACTATCCGCCTTCCCCACAACTGCCATTACATGCTTGTCCAACTTCATACCGCTCTGCAATGTTACGCCCAAATATTTAATCGATGTGACTGTGTCAAGCGCGACACTACTACTGGAGTAATCAAACATTACAGTATCCTTTTTCCTATTCATCTGCATTAATTTACATTTATCTATATTTAGAATTAGCTGCCATTCTTTATACCAATCACAGATCCTGTCCAAGTCATCTTGTATCCTCCTACAGTCACTCAGCGACGACACCATCCCGTACACCACAGCATCATCAGCAAACAGCCGCACATTGCTATCCACCCTATTGACAAGACCATTTATGTAGGTAGAAAACAACAGCGGACATACCACACTTCCCAGGGGCACTCCAGATGATACCCTCACCTCCGATGAACACTCACCTTCGAGGACAGCGTACTGGGTTCGATTACTTAAGAAGTCTTCGAGCCACTCACATACTTGGGAACCAACCCCATATGCTCGTACCTTCGTTAGGAGTCTGCAGTGGGGCACCGAGTCAAACGCTTTCCGGAAGTCAAGGAATATGGAATCCGTCTGATACCCTTCTTCGTGTTGCGATTTGCTTCCCATTAGTGAGTAATAGTCCGAAATACGCTCTTTCTTCCTGACTGATACGTCAATAGAGTCTGCCGTCCATAAGAACGAAAAAGGAAGTATTAGCATAATAAGTGCCACGAATTTTGGGTTGATATTTACTTAAGGAAATACGTAGTTACGAATGATTTTTATAAAACCTTCACGCCAAATACGCTGTCAAAATCGACATTACTGTTGAGCCTTTAACCAAGGCAGATGATAAATCTGGTTCCAAGAGAAAGATTTGGAAGCAAGTAGCAATCTCAGCAGATTTCCCAATTATCAAATGGGTCAAATGGCTCTGAACACTATGGAACTTAACATCTAAGGTCATCAGTCCCCTAGAACATAGAACTACTTAAACCTAACTAACCTAAGGACATCACACACATCCACGCCCGAGGCAGGATTCGAACCTGCAACCGAAGCGGTCGCGCGGTTCCGGACTGACGCGCCTAGAACCACTCAGCACTTCGGCCGGCTTATCCCAATTATCCACCCAAAAAATTCTAGTAGCAGCAGTATCAAGGCGACAAACTGGAAAGCAAACTTCGAGTAATGTGGTGTGTCGTAAACGTAAAAGAAGTGCAAGTCCTACGCAAGAAACGCGCAGAAATGAACAGAATTTTTAAAATTGGTTGATTATCGGCACCTTCGTGTACGAACATAGATACAGAAAAATACAAAACCATCATTACCTCTCAGTGAAGGGGAAAATAATGACAAAGTACATCAGCCAGCTTGTATTGTCACTACTCTTAATATCGTCTACCAAATAATTTGTATACAATATGAATGACAGAGGTCGCAATACGATTCCCTGAGGCACACCTGAAGCTACTTCTGCTTCTGGATGACTCTCCTACCAGCGTCATATCTGTCACGAAAACACCTAAACAGAAATATAACCATACTTTTGTCAATAAACGTTGATGTGTTACTGCGTCAAATACATTTCTGAAGCTATAAATCACTGCTTCCTTCCGATTTCCTTGATCAATGGCTTATAGGACGTCATGTGAGAGAAGCTCAATGTTCGATACTTTCCGAATTAATGTTGGCCCTGGGCTCGGAATAAATGTTCTAGGAATGTACTACTAACGGACGTAAGTGAGACCGAATAATAGCTTTGTAGATCACTTCTCTCCTTCTTGCAGACTTTTCTTTTTGCTAATCAGTGTATAAAGTTTGTAGGACAATTGATCTTCTGCGTATTTGCGTTAAAATTGGAGCAAAATCAGCTGCTAGTGTTCTACAGAGCCTGACAAGGGCGAAAGTAATACCTTGGCCTGCTGTTTGACACGTATACGACCAGAAGTTTCAGAGGAAGTCTCTTCGTGAGAAAATACGTCTTTCGGCTTGGGACTGCCACTGGAATTTGGTGAGCATCCACGCGATGCTGTCAGTAATAATAACTAAACTTCTTTGGATCTTCTCTATATCTTTTATTATTCCTAGCTGGTATCGTTCCAAAACTAAGAGCCGTATTCAATAATGCGTTGAAAGATAGTTTTGTGTGTTATGGGACCCCTTTAGTTGGTGGATTACAGTTCCTTATATTCTTCCAGTTAATATCTGGCTTCTGAGTTTTCTCAAACTGACGTCATTTCACTTTCCAGCGCTCTATACTGATAGTCCTTGATACTTCACATCTGTACTGCACTGAGTGATTGATTTCCAGTAATGTACTGTAACGGACGTTTCTGGCTATGAACGTACAATACCTTATCTTTATTCACGGTCAACGCGAAGTGGCAGTTACTATGCCAGACATAGATCGTCAATGAACTAAATTGATTTACTACTGACAGTTGAATCGTTAGTAGCGTGGTAATTAGATTACTGTCAGGAACTGTTGTGAACAATACTCAAATTGTATCTGTGACAAAAGAAAAAATTCTTACATTAAAAATCGGCCTAAACTAAAGTGCTGTTTCATGGCATTTGTCATATAATTATGAAGTCTTTTGTAGTGGTATCAGCAGACAACGTATTTCAATCTAAATAAAATCCGGATTTTCTGACAGTTTGTTTTCTCCATGGTCATTGCCAGAAGCAAGGGCTAAAAGCCGGGAAAAAGTTGGATTACCTTTTATGCCAAGTAGTTCATGATAAGTGCATTTGGATTGATGGTCTAGTTAGTACTATTCCGTTAATTAACCAAAAAAATACAACACAAAGGAATGCAAAGATTACATGACAGCTAAGCTCGTATACCACGTTACTAAGTGCTTGTGTGGCACCTCACTCACAAGATTCGAAACAAAAAAATAGAAGAAAACATGCGATAGATCATTTTGTACACAGCAAAGGAAAAAGATGAAATAGTATTGGACGTAGGAAGTTCTTATGATAAAGAACGTTAAAAGATGACAGGGATTTGTAATCCACACTACTACGCAAACACAAGTGGTTGTTTGACGTTGTTAACAAAAATCTCGAAACGTTCTCCATCAATGTATTGACATTTAGATATTTTTAATATATACGGATATAACATATGAATATATATGATAGGAAAAATTTTATCAGCAAAAGTCTCGAAATTTAATCTCCGATTTACTTTGGATTTTTACTCGATAGTCTGATAAACATTGAGACAGCTATACATATTTTTTAAACAACTGAAGAAGGAAATGCTGTGCTATTCTGAAAAAAGTGTGGTATATATACTATTTTCGCCTTGTTGTTGTTGTTGTTGTGGTCCTCAGTCCTGAGACTGGTTTGATGCAGCTCTCCATGCTACTCTATCCTGTGCAAGCTTCTTCATCTCCCAGTACCAACTGCAGCCTACATCCTTCAGAATCTGCTTAGTGTATTCATCTCTTGGTCTCCCTCTACGATTTTTACCCTCCACGCTGCCCCCCAATACTAAATTGGTGATCCCTTGATGCCTCAGAACATGTCCTACCAACCAGCATTCTTCTGTAGCAATACATTTCGAAAGCTTCTTTTCTCTTCTTGTCCAAACTATTTATCGTCCATGTTTCACTTCCATACGTGGCTGCACTCCATACAATTACTTTCAGAAACGACTTCCTGACACATAAATCTATACTCGATGTTAACAAATTTCTCTTTTTCAGAAACGCTTTCCTTGCCATTGCCAGTCTACATTTTATATCCTCTCTACTTGGACCATCATCAGTTATTTTGCACAGCAGATAGCAGAACTCCTTTACTACTTTAAATTTCCTAATCTAATTCCCTCAGCATCACCCGACTTAATTCGGCTACATTCCATTATCCTCGTTTTGCTTTTGTTGACGTTCATCTTATATACTCCTCTAGACACTGTCCATTCCATTCAACTGCTCTTCCAAATCCTTTGCTGTCTCTGACAGAATTACAATGTCATCGGCGAGCCTCAAAATTTTTATTTCTTCTCCATGGATTTTAATACCTACTCCGAATTTTTCTTTTGTTTCCTTTACTGCTTGCTCAATATACAGATTGAATAACATCGGGGAGAGGCTACAACCCTGTCTTACTCCCTTCCCAACCACTGCTTCCCTTTCATGTCCCTCGAGTCTCATAACTGCCTTCTATATTACAATTTTAAGCAAAAGTCGTATAAAGAACTATGTAGTGTTTTGTTCCCTTCCTCGCAAACTGTTTAAACAGAGAACAAGAAGTTATATTCATGGCTTATCTGCTTTTGATTAGTATAGTAAAAAGCAATCTCCACCGTCCGAAAATTTTTAAGCCACCATGTTTGCAGATTAAAAACATGGGAATTGCTGTCACTGCAGCTACTACCTCATAAATGCAAAGGCAGGGAAGGTCAGTAATATCCCTTATAACATGATACCGACCACTTCATCCATTCATTTTAAGCTACTTCAGTTCCTAATCAACGTTTCCTTGACAGTAACAGTCAACGTGGGTCAAGGTCAGAGAGAGAGGGCGAAAGATCAGATAGAGCGGGAGAGGACGTTGGAAGAGGGAAGCAGGAGTTAGACAGAAAGAGGGAGAGGAGGAGGTAGACACGAAGAAGATGGACAGAGACTGTGGGGGAGGGGGAGGAGGTGAACTGAGAGAACTGGAAGAAGGAAACTGGAACGCACATCCGACACCCAAACACATTCAGCAATTGCGAAGCATTGTTAGGTTTACTAGTCAAATAACGATGTCGTACTGCTCAAAGGTCAGGCGCCAATCTTTCAATCAGACATTACACGGAGACTTGC
This sequence comes from Schistocerca serialis cubense, assembly GCF_023864345.2. Taxonomy (NCBI): domain Eukaryota; kingdom Metazoa; phylum Arthropoda; class Insecta; order Orthoptera; family Acrididae; genus Schistocerca; species Schistocerca serialis. The sequence continues at coordinate 541,299,722 of NC_064645.1, forward strand.
TTGTCGCCGAGCCAACGGCACCCTCTATTCCAAAGCAGTCGTCCATCGCATGTACTAAGCGTCCTGACGTTGCTTAACGTCGGTGATATGGCGAGAAAATGTGTATTCATTGTAGCAAGGCCTTTGGCAGGGATATGTACGTCTCTCTTGTTCATTGTGCAAAGGCATTTGACACAGTGGACTGGAGCATCCACTTGAAGAACGGAAGACTCAGAAAGGAACCTAACACATGACAGGAAACTGTAGTATGGAGTGACGTTGACAAAAAGGGTGTCAAACAGCTGGCCAAGGTATTACTTTCGCCCTTGTCAGGCTCTACAGAACACTTGTAGCTGATCTTGTTCCCATTTCGACCATAATATGCAGAAGATCAATTGTGCTACAAACTTTATACAGTGATTCGTAAAAAGAAAACGTCTGCAAGAAGGAGACAAGTGATCTACAAAGGACTATTGGTCTCACTGACGTCCGCTAGCAGAGCATTTCTAGAACATATTCCGAGCGCAAGACCAACATGAATTCGGAAAACATCGATCATTGAGCTTCTCTCACATGACGTCTTATAAGCCACTGATCAAGGAAATCGGATGGAAGCAGTGATTTATAGCTTCCTAAATGTATTTGACGCAGTAAGACAAAGATTTCGGTTGCCAGCTAGGCTTTTCAATATTTATCCCGAGGAAACTAACAGACAAAGGAATAGGAAAAGCAAGAGTCGTATCTGTGGGAAGAGAAGATAATTTGGCATGTAGATGATGAATCAGTAACTGACACAATGCAGAAATTGTTGTTAGAACAGTAGTGGTAAGACAAAAATGAGGAAAATACATTGGTTCGAAGAAGTTATCTGCTATGAACTCATTGTAGGACAGATTCCAGGGAAAAGAGGAAGACGATGATGAATATTTGGAACGCTCCTTGAGACTAAAGGAAGGACAAAGTTAACAACAGTTAGGACAGAATAGAATTGGGAGAGTCCAATCGATAACTTGTAAAATAGACGTACCAAAGGAGACGAATCCAATACGGAGTCATGGAGAATTTACAATGAAATGAACACCCTTAGCTGCTTACAGGCGTTGACATACGTCAATGGGGACAAATGAAAATGTGTGCCCCGACCGTGACTCGAACCCGGGATCTCCTGCTTACATGGCAGACGCTCTATCCATCTGATCCACCTAAGTCATAGAAGATAACACGACTGCAGAAATTTATCTCTGGCATGCCTCCCGCGAAACCCACATTCTCAACGTATTGTCCCGCACTACATTCGTAGCGCCCCCGCCCATTATACTCGTTACTCGCGGCACGTTGCAGATTCCCGTAAGAGTTCGGGCACCGTTTGTGGATTCCCACAGAAGAAGAAGATGGTCAAGTGGCCGGTGAGCCTTAACTATATATTTACTAAGATGGTATCTGTTCTTTCGGACATGTCCGAAAGAAAAGAGACCATCTTAGTAAATATATCATGAAGAATTTCCGTATGGTGTAAATATTACGTCACGACTTGGGATACATGGTCGATTTAAGTAACAGGTTTCATACCGAAATGTAGGCACTTGAAGGTATTTCTTTGTGACTTCTCTACAGCAATAAATACAATACTTTCGAATACTTTTCTCCAGATAAATTCTTATCGCTTTATACGATTTAATTGAAGTAAATCCATTCTAAATACTCCACTTGCCACTCGTGGCCGATCCCTTGCACCCAGGCTCCTCGCCACAGGTTAAGCGGGCCGCAAGTGCGATGGGTGACGTAACAGCTCGCCAAGAGCGCAGGCGCAGGGAGGGGTGCGGTCAGACGTCACTGCTGAATTGCAGCCCCAAAGAGGCCGTTCTTTGTACGCATCTATCTCTGGAGGGCGCGAGACAGCCCCCATACAACTTGAGGAGCCGAGGAGAAATCCTCGTCCTCAGCCGGCTATTAAGAAGTTCCACCCTCCGCCGCGTCGACTTCCGCCAACACTCGCACGTCTGCGCCCTCCAATCCCAACTACCCCCCCCCCCCCCCCCACCTATTCCACTGCCCTACCCACCAAGCCACCCCTCCCCTCTCCTCATTTCTCGCTCCACTCGCACACCTAACCCTCCCGTGCCCTCAGAGGCCCAGAAAGCCGTCGACAGTCGTAAAGTTTGCCGGCAAACACTGCCAAGTAGTGTCGTTAAGAATATCGGGCCCGCTGCATCGCTGGGAGCACCCCGCCCGTGAGGGTAACACGAGGATTATGCGCCGACTCGGGGATGAAGGCGCCTGTAGGAAGGAGCGCCGCGGGCAGGGGTGAGGGGGGGGGGGGGAGGCGGAGGTTGGGGGGAATGGGTGCATGGCAACCGACTCTGAAAACCACCCCTCGTTCCGAAATGCTACTCGTCGAACGTTCATCCTTTCCCAGGTGGGCAATTTCTTGCCGTTATTTCCTACTTCACAGATGTGAATCGATCGAACGTGACCACCATTTTATTAATGTATTAAAACTTCAACACTTACCGAATGTATAATTCTAAGGCCATATGTAAGTAGGCTGTTTAGGTTTTTATGTTGGTATCGTCACCTAGCGCTCTGTATGAAAATCACTGGCTGTGCTGCGTGCAGTCCGTGGCTGGTGGGCATTGTTGAAATAGTCGCTATTGTAGTGTTGGGCAATTGGCTGTTAACAGCGCATAGCGTTGCACAGTTGGAGGTGAGCCGCCAGCAGTGGTGGATGTGGGGAGAGAGATGGCGGAGTTTTGAGAGCGGATGATCTGGATGTGTGTCCATCAGAGGCAGTAAATTTGTAAGACTGGCTGTCATGAACTGATATATATATATATATATATATATATATTATGAATTTTAAACACTATTAAGGTAAATACATTGTTTGTTCTTTATCAAAATCTTTAATTTGCTGACTATGCCTATCAGTAGTTAGTGGCTTCAGTAGTTAGAATGTTTTATTCAACTGGCAGTATTGGAGCTCGCTGTATTGCAGTAGTTAGAGTAATGAAGATTTTTGTGAGGTAAGAGATTCATGATAGGTATACGTTATTGTTAGTCAGGGCCCATTCTTTTGTAGGGATTTTTGAAAGTCAGATTGCGTTGCGCTAAAAATATTGTTTGTCAGTTTAGTGATGATCAGAGTAAGTAAAGAGAGAAACGTCTGAGTACGTTCAGTTTCGCTCAGCTGTTTGAAAATCAAATAACGTAAGGGGTTTACCAGCACAGTAATTCACTAATTTTTCTAAGGGGACGTTTCACATACACCATTTTCTCCATGTATTGGGCGAAACGTCTTATCACGGACTTTGGGGAGACAATGAAAACACCTGTTTCTCGCTGGAGAGGAAACGTGGGCTGTTTAAGAACATCTGGTTGCTATGTTCAGTGACCAGAGTTATACACTTACAGTCGAACCTGGCTCTCAACAATACGGGTCTCCCGTAACTCCGGATCGTTATTGCTTTCCTAAATATTTAGTATTGTGGGAATAGTAACGCGAAGAATCACTGAAGTTAAGTTCAGTCAACCGCGGTACACCTATACTGGAATGGTGTCATTCTCCACATCTACAGCTTTATGCTTTATCGCATGGATAAGAAAAATTCCTGTCTTTTGCAAATGAATGTTTTTTCTGGTTCTAAAACGGCTCTGAGCACTATGGGACTTAACTTCTGAGGTCATCAGTCCCCTAGAACTTAGAACTACTTAAACCAAACTAATCTAAGGACATCACACACATCCATGCCCGAGGCAGGATTATAACCTGAGACCGTAGCGGTCGCTCGGCTCCAGACTGTAGCGCCTAGAACCGCACAACCACTCCAGCCGGCTTTTTTTTTCTGGTATCAAACATGATTCGCCTATTTGTACTAGACATCTTCATTGGTCTACATGATTCGCCTATTTATACTAGGCATCTTCATTGGTCTATAGTATCACACAGTTGTACGGTGCTGCATAGCTCCCGTTCGTTGAGAGAGTAACCTGACATCATGGAAAAGGGGATGGTAGTGCTGAACGACAAAAAATTAGATGAAGATCAAACAAACCACTTCAGCTGAAACCAACTAGTTTAATGACGCTAGATCCGTATCTTCAGGGATACATCTGTATACAGCCAAGAGGAGAAAAGTATAAAGATCCTGTTTCGGTTGCAATGTAGCTGAACCTTTCACTAAATTATACAGGAAAACTACTTTATGTGATAACCGGTAGACGACCCAAAATTATCTCCCCAATTGTAATAAAAATGTTCAACCGTCAAATGGAGGGTTGCCCAGATAAAATACGGCAGAATGCAGGGATCATCATTCCGATGAAGGAAACGTAGAATAAGGATAAAGTGGTAGACCAGATAGATGTAAAAGTATAAGACACGTGATATCTATAGGCGATAAAGTCTTTCGTTAACCTGGTAAGCTGCAATAAATCTCAAAAACAGAGTCTGCATAATTGTACGTTACGTGACGAAAGTAAAGTGTAGATGAAATAGTGCTTACAAAATAAACCATCATCGAGATAAAAGACGTTGGATGCACTACAGCACACCACTTGTCAGTCCATTGATGCAATTTGCACGTTGAGTAAGGAAACTAGTGACAAGATCGGCCCATCGGGGTTCGTTGCAGCTGGCTGCGATATGACAGTGAAGCTGGCTAATATCTGATTTACGATCAATTGCTGCCGTTTATTCGTTTGCGGGAAATCAAGATAGTGATGACGCGTTAGTGTACGAAGTTGGCGCTCAGTCTGAACATATCATGGCGCATACAGAGGCAACAACACAGCTGGACAAAATAATGCCATATGTATAATTCTAGGTGGAAACCATTTCGGCCGAACTTTGATGGTGAAACGCCTGCTTGTGAAAGCTTCACATAAACTGTATACTAGTCTATCTCAAACAAAACGTACCGATTACTTTGTTTTATAAAATTCACTGTGTTTTTTTTTTCAGCGCCCAGCAGCAATATATGTGAAAATGATGCATAAGTGTCAATGAAAATAAAAATTAACCTACGGATTTATGGAATTTGACCAATGTCATGCTAAGAATTTTCGCTTAATTTCCGGATTGTATGGACCTCCGACAACCGTATAATCCACGATCCCACGTAATCCCAATAAACGAAGTTCCACTTCAGGCTTTGTCTTCATGCCAATTAGAATGGAATAAGGCAAATAAATCGGAATTCGAAAATAAACCTTAGTTGTTAATAAGGAGAAATATACTGACACAGTACCTTTTAAGAAATATAAATGACAGCTGATAGACTGAGATACACCTAAAGGATGGAGGCGTTAATTCATTAACTTCGTAAGACAGCGAAAAATGTCGTATAAAACTGTGGGATTCGAACCTTCTAAATTGTAAACGCGTAGGCTTCCAAGACCAGAGTCAGTTAACATAAAAACTTTCGGGGCATAGAGCCACGTCATATTATAAAATAAGTGTCACTATTATGGTGTGACGTTTCGTAATGAAAGAAACCCTATGGTTTTCAGCTGTATTTCACTAATGAGTCGGTAGTGGATAATCCATTAAGCAGTTTTATTGGTGGAACGTAATTCACATCGATTTTTATATTATAGAATGTTATCTTCAGACGTCCTTGTGACAGGCCAACTCAACCGGAACACTAAAATACATAAAGTGATCGAAACATCAGTTTTTCTGTTACCGGTATCATATAACATACCCGTTCTTGCACCCAATGTGAAGGGCAATCATAGTGTATCCGAAATGTCAGTAGATTCAAAAGCAAAAAGATTACTTTATTACAGGTTACTAGTCCTTATTTCGATAAAGAATATCATACAAGAAAACGTTTAAACTATCCTTCACAAACCGAAAATCTATTAGAAAATATTTTAAAAAATCAGCAGGTCTATCTTTTCTTCTAATCAATCTATGAGATGTGAGTTCAGCGATACTACTATATTAAAATTTGTTGGGAAAATGTAGCTAATGGTTTACTTGAAAAACTTAAAGAAATTCATCGGCATCTAGATTATGTTTAATGTGCTGCGAGATAAACTGATCACATAAACTGTACCTAATAAAGATTCCAATGTTTGTGACATTCTTGGGGGAAGTTCCTGAACCATTGATAATCGAGAAATGAATCACTGAACTGTTTTCTCGAGTTCATATGAGTTCCGCAACATATTACATTGACTAATAACATCGGAGAACTATGTCAAATGTTCATAAGAGAGGATTTCGACGGGTCCACATCAAGATCCACGACCCTGTAATTAAAGGAGACGATGTTTCTGGATAGCTTCACGTACATCAGGAGGTTCACAAAACAACTGAACAAAAACACATATATTACCAGAGAAGTAGAAAATAAGAACAAGCAAGCAGATCTCTTGATTTCTCTTAGATTTCCTTTACTGCTTGCTCAGTGTACCAACTGAATAACATCCGGGACAGGCTACAACTGTGTCTCACTCCCTTCTCAGCCACTGCAACAATTTTATAACTGCCGTTTGGCTTCAACAGAAGTTGTAAATAGCCTTTGGTTCTCTCTATTTTACCCATGCTCCTTCCCGCATGTCAAAGAGAGTATTCCAGTCACCACTGTCAAAAGCCCCCTCTAAGCCTACAAACTCTATAAACATAGGTTTCCCTTTCCTTAACCTAGCTTCTAAGATAACTCGTAGGGTCATTATTGCCTCGCGTGTTCTTACATTTCTCAGAAATCCCAACTGATCTTCCTCGAGGTCGGCTTCCATTAGTTTTTCTATTCTTCTTTAAAGAATTCGAGTTAGTATTTTGTAACCATGACTTATTAAACTGCTAGTTGGGTAATTTTCACGACTGTCATCAACTGCTTTTTCTGGGACACGAATTATTACATTCTTCTTGACGTCTGAGGGTATTTCACCTGTCCCATACATCTAGCACAACTGGTGGAAGAGTTTTGTCACTGATGTCTCTCCCAAGGCCATCCATACTTCTTATAGATCGTCGTCTTCTCCACAGACCTTGCTTCGACTTAGGTCTTTCGGTGCCATTTCAAAATCTTCTCCCAATATCACTTCTCCCACCTCATTTTCACCTACGTTCTCTCCCATTTCTATAATATGGCCTTCATCTCCCTTGTACGCGCTCTTCATATAACCCTTCCACCTTTGAGGTTTCCCTTCTTTGATTAGTGATAGTTGTTCGTCTGAGCTCTTGATATTCATAAAGCTTTTTCTCCTTTCTTCAAAAGTCTCTTTACTTTTCCTGTAAGCGGTAGCTATGTTTTCTCTTAGTCAAATATACTTCTCAAAAATGGCTCTATGCACAATGGGACTTAACATCTGAGGTCATCAGTCCCCTCGACTTAGAACTACTTATACCTAACCAACCTAAGGACATCACACTCATCCGTGCCTGAGGCAGGATTCGAACTTATGACCAGAGCAGCTTTGTGGTTCCGGACTGAAGCACCTACAACCGCTCGGCCACAGCGGCCGGCTGTGCTTATAAACCCTTATATATGTCCTCTAGCCTCTTTGTTCAGGCATTTTGCACTTCCTATCAGTCTCATTTTCAAGACGTTTGTATTCCTTTTCATCTGCTTCATTTGCTGCATTTTTATATATCTTCCTATCTTCAATCAAATTCAATATCTCCTGTGTTATCTAAGGGCTTCTACTAAATCCTGTTTTTTTAGGTAAAAAAAGGAATACAAACTTCTAGAAAATGAGACTGACTAGACCAACTGTTGATCTCACTTTTTTTTTTTTTTTTTTGAGTGATCCGTCTTCTGAACGGTTAGATGCGGCCCGCCACGAATTCCGCTCCTCTTGTGGCAATCTCTTCAGCTCAGAGCACCACTCGGAACCAACATCCTCCATTATTTGCTTGATGCGTTTCAATCTATGTCTTCCCCCAGCTTTTCCCTCTACAGCTCCCTCCAGTGCCACGGAAATCATTCCCTTAAGTCTTAACAGATGTCCTATCATCCTGTCTCTTCACGTCAGTGCTTTCACATATATTCCTTCCTCTCCGATTTTACACAGAACCTCCTCATTCTTACCTTATAAGTACATCTAATTTTCAACACTTGTCTATAATATCACATCTCAAATGCTGCGATTCTCTTCTGTCCCGTTTTCCCCACAGTCTATGTTTCACTACTATACAATGCTCTGCTTCAAACAAACATTCTCAGAAATTTTTCCTCACATTAAGTCGTATGTTTGATACTATATATTGTATATTACCCGTCTCTCCCTATAGCTCACCCCTATTATTCTCAGAATTTCGAAAATTTTACATTGTAAAACGCTTTGTTACGACGGATGGCCACTTGTTACGACTTCTGCAGTTCTTGTTAGCAACAGACGCGGTGGTTGCGCCAAAGATTGAGACGCCGTGGAGTTTTACAATTATTTATTGAACTTTCTTTACAATTTCTCCCTCGTCGTCGCTGCCCAGCCCTGCGGATCCCTCCGCCTGGCTGCTCCTGTGTAGAGTCTCCGACAATGCGTGCGGCTCGCGCCGCTGATCGCTCTCGGTAGCCTCAGGCCACCAGTGCTCCGCTGAAGCCAGGATGCCCTGTGGTTGAGATGAACTCGTCGCCACTCGGCGCCCCCAGTACCGGCACGCCCATGGAGCCGCGTAGCCGGGAGGTCAGCTGCCGACGCCTGCTGGGAAGCCGTCAGTCGCGTTGTCCGCGAGCTCCCGTCATTGACGGACCACGCGCTGTGGGGCCGGGTTGCCGTGAAGTCCGGGCGTCAGTCCCCGGTGGCGCCTGCGGCCAAGACGGCGCTGCGGCCGATCCTGCTGGAACTTCTCGCTGTAGTTAGTCAGCCGTGGTGCCGACCGAGCTCGGGCCGACCCCCAGAGCTGAAGTTGACATCTGGCGGCGAACGCATGACTCCTGCGAGCTGGAACAGACTTCCGGAATCGTCACCTACGAAGATTGAACATTCGGACACGGACCACGTCCGTCCTCAGATCCGAACTGCTTCCTAATGGCTTCTGTCTGCCTGCGCTCCACTATTTATATCCGGCAGGAGGACGTTTTTTATCCTCGGTGGTAGCTTTTTGTTATTACTCCTGCAGTATATTGCAGTGTAACTTTGCGTGCTGGCCTGGCTTCCCTTACTCAGCACTCTCCAGGCTTCGCTCGGCGCTCGGTCTGTGTGCGTCCTTGCGTCACTCTGTTGGTAGACTGCTGCCGTCAGCAAGGCTATCTGTGACGCACGTACTTCGCAAGGCCTCTGTCGCCGGCGTGCCCGTTTTTTGCCATTCTCCACTGCGTGAAGCTACCCTTACTACACGTGGCCGCAACAGCTTTTTCGAGGTCGACGAATCCTATGAACGCAATTATTTTTCTTTGGTCATGCTCCTAATATCAACCGCAATGTCAGAATTGCCTTCACCGTTCCTAAAGCCAAACTGATCGTCATCTAACACACCCTCAGTTTACTTTTCCATTCTTGTTTGTGTTATTCTTGTCAGCACCTTGGATGCACGACCTGTTAAGCTGACTGTGCGATAATTCTCGCACTTCTCAGGTCTTGTGGTCTTTGGAATTGTGTGGATGATATTTTTCCGAAAGTCAGATGGTATATCACCAGACTCGTACATTGTACATACCAGCTTGAATAGATGCCACTTCACCCGACGATTTTAGAAATTCTGGTGGAATATTATCTATCCATCCTGTCTTATTTGATCATAAGTTCTAGAAAGCATCCTTATATTCGGATTCTAATACTGCATTCACTATCTCATATTAAAGAACTCCTGTTTCTTACTCTATCACATCAGACAAATCTTCCCCCTCATAGAAGCCTTCAATGCGCTCTTTCCACCTGTCTGCCGTCTCCTCTGCTTTTAACACGGGAATTCCCGTTGCACACTTAATGTTATCACCATTGCTTTTAATTTCACCGAAAGTTATTCTGACTCTCATAAATGCTGAGTCAGTTCTTTCGAGAATGACTTCTTTTGCTCATATTTTTCTTACAGCCATTCTGTCTTAGCTCCCCTACACTTCCTGTTTACTTTACTCCTCAGCGACATCTATTTTTGTATTCATGAATTTCGCTGCTCATTTTTGTACTTCCTTCTTTCATCGATCAACTGAAGTATTTCTTCTGTAACCTATGGTTTCTTCTCAGATACGTTCTTTGTACATATATTTCTTCCCAACATTTGTGATTGCCCTTGTTTGAGATGGCCATTACTCTTGAACTGTACTGCCTATTGAGTTGGACCTTATTGCCTTAGAAAACTTCATCTCGTTATTCCTTAATACTTCCATATTCCACTTCTTTGTGTATTAATTCTTCCATGGCAAATCTCTTAAACTTCAGCCTACTCTTCATTACAACTACAGTGTGATCTGAGTCTATATCTGCTCATGTTTACGACTTATAATCCTGTATCTGATTTCTAAGTCTGTGCCTGACTATGATGTAATCTAACTGAAATCATCCCGTATCACCCGATCTTGTCGAAGTATACCCCCTCCTCTAATGATTCTTGACCAGAGTATTGGCTATTCCCAGCTGAAATTTATTGCCGAACTCAATTAGTTTTTCTCCTCTCTCATTCCATATCCTTTTCTTCTACTCCTTCCGCTTCAACCAAATTCCTGTCTCCCATGAGAATTAGATTTTCATCTCCATTAATGTGCTGTCTTACCCTATCAGTATCTTCATATACTCTTTCTGTTTCTTCATCTTCAGCTTGTGACGTAGGCAGGTGTAATTGAACTATCGTTGTGAGTGTTAGTTTGCTGTCGATTCTGAGAAGAACAGCCCTATCACCGAACTGTTCACTGTAACACACTCTCTGCCCCACCTTCCTATTCATAACGAATCCTACTCCGGTTATACCATTTTCTGCTGCTGTTGATATTACCCTATACTCATCTGACCAGAAATCATTTTCTTCTTTGCTTTTCACTTCGCTGAACCAAACTATATCTATAATGAGACTTTGTATTCCCGTTTTCAGATTTTATAGCTTCCTTACCGCGTTCAAGTTTCTGACATTCCACGCCCCGAATCGTAGCACGTAATGCTTTCGTTGGTGAGGCAATCTTTCTCACATGGTCACCTCCGCCTTGGCAGTCCACTCCCGGAGATCCGAATAAGGGACTATTTCGGAATCTTTTGCCAATGGAGAGATGCTCATGAACTTTTTTCAGTAGCAGGCCACATGTCCTGTGGATACACGTCTTTAATGCATTGAAATTTGGGGTGATGCTTGTCGACCGATAAGAATCGATAAGCAGAAATGTTACAGGAGACAGAGTTAATTAAGCGTCTCTGTGGTACGGAGGCAGAGTCACTGTAGTCACCGAAAAATACACATAACGCAGTAAACCAAGCAGCTCTTGGCAGAACGAGACGCCTTAGGTGGTAAAAGTTGTAGAAAATGCCTCTGACAATGAATGATTCCTATGCCATATGTCAAATGTTATGACGAGATATGCGTGAACTGTTTAGGTATTTCGTACGGCCGGCGACAACAGTTAACTTTCTCTTCACTTTATCTTCTCCAGACAAATAACTTGTTTAGCATTACATTCCATGGACTAGTCTTTAAACGTGATTTTTTTGAATTCATTATACTCTGTTAAATGTTTTGTGGACCCTGAGTTACCTTCTGCATACTACCTGAAACAGGCTCCTTTCTGCAAGTACCACTGAAATCTGATGTCATACTGACGATTATTAACTACGGTACGACTTTCGTTCATTGCAATTATTTCAAAATGGAAACTAAATGATTAAATCAGTTATTCCACAATGAAACTGTACTACATCAGCGTACCGATGTCTTTTACAGTTACGAAAATTTTTATTGATTATTAGAAAATGAAACATTAGTAGTTTGTTGAAAACTGACATTTACAGAAAAGTAATTTTGTGCAAAATTGTTGATGTCCGTCTTGAACTGACTGTTGTAATTTTATTTTCGATAATTTGTTGCGCTCCTTCAGTAATGAAGCACATCTGTAACTTGGCTACTTTGTGCTTCCCATTCCATTTGAAAATTATTTCGATGAAGTCTGATTGATTCCAAAACTAAAAGATCACGGTCAGAATTAATTGTTTCTGTGACAGATCTATAAGAATAGTCACAACAGTTATTAGAGGGTTTAATTGTGCAATAAATTCCTTATATTGACTTAGCTGCTAAATACATACAAACGACTACAGTGGACTTATATGTCGTCTAGAACCGCTCGGCCACACCGGCCGGCTTGACGGGAGAGAATAAACTCAAAGACAACACAGTAAGAAAGGATATTGGGATCACGTACTGCATATTTGAAACGGCACCAGTGCTAAGCACAAAATACATCAAAATGTTGCAGACAAGTATATATTTGCTTACTTGACTACAAAAAATTTCATTTGTGTAACTCTTTCGAGGTGGAAAAGATAGCGAGGCAATTCGTACTTCATCACTTACTGTAAATTCAGTAATCTAATTGCAGTCTCATAAGTCCTCGCTCAAAAATATTTTCAAAATAATACGTGACCTTTTTTTCTGTAATGGAGAGTCAGTTACTGTTTTCGGAATCATACTAGAACTGAAATCTGTGTAGATGGTAAGTGCAGTGGGTAAAAAAACTTTTCAAACCAAATCAAATAGATTTAATCTTTAATTAAGTCTCCACATAAACAAGTTACCGCATCACTGCGTTTAGAAATAACATACACATTTGGAATGGAGCTAAACCGCGGTGCCATATGACGCATTGTAGCGTCTTTTGTTGATAGTATAAATCGAGGCTGTGCTTCTGTGTTCAAAACAACGGCATTTGTCAGTTCATTGTTCTGCTGTTAATTCAGCCAGCGACTAAATTTCATTGTCACCGTTCCCATTCATCAGTACTAATTTCGACTGTGCTAAATGCTGTTTTACTGCAAAAATTCAGTGACCTGCAACATTTTCATAATACGTTTTCTACTTCTACAGTAACAGTCTCTCTAAATCGTTTGATGTGCATCAACTAGTATTTATCGAGTATGACGCCTGACGAAAATTAAGTTTTAGAGAAATGAGTGCATTTGATGAGGTACACTACGCATATATATATATATATATATATATATATATATATATATATATATATATATATATATATATACGACGATGTTCGGGGCCTAAGGAACGATAGGTCGCGAAATGGAAACCACAGTGAAAATTAAAACTGTTTTATTTGAAACAGTTACCTACAGCTACTTCTCTACACAGTCGCCGCTCAGACTTAGACATCTGTCGTAGTGCTGTATATTTCAATTCCCTCGTTATAGAAGACAGCCGCCAGTGGTTTTCGACAATTTTCTACTCTACATATCAGCTCTTTGTCTGTATCAAATTATTGTGTTCATAGCCAGCGGTTCATTTGAGCAGAGATGGACCTCAGAGGTAGCCAATTACTGGCTGTATTGCGGGTGTTCAAACACTCCCCATCGAAAACGCTGCAGGAGCATCCTCATTGCCCATGCAGAAAAAAATGGTTCAAATGGCTCTGAGCACTATGGGACTTAACTTCTAAGGCATCAGTCCCCTAGAACTTAGAACTACTTAAACCTAACTAACCTAAGGACATCACACACATCCATGCCCGAGGCAGGATTCGAACCTGCGACCGTAGTCGTCGCGCGGCTCCAGACTGAAGCGCTTAGAACCGCTCGGCCACTCCGGCAGGCATGCCCATGCAGAGTGCGGCCGATAAATGTCGTGTAGATCCAACGGCATGACACATATGTTATGTGGGTTGCATAGCTTCAGGCGAAACCTTTCGTCAGGCCCTCATACTTGGCGGCAGATGCTAATTTATAACCATCTTTACGTTCTCACTATGAGCTGAGAACTGGAAAGATCGATATGATGTGATTGACGGGTGTACTATAGGCAGTGCCCAACGCATCTGTGGAAAGCCTCATCAGATTTTCACTGTATTTTCCATTTCGCGACCGATCGTTCCTTACTTTCCGAATAACCTACCTACATACATATATCTGCGAGATGAGGGCAGTGTTATTTTCACTCACCCTCGTTCGTCGAGAACATTATCAAAGTTTCCCACTTGTTCGATTGAACACTGTGAGGACTTGAAGACTATGTCAAGTTACATAACACTTAACTTTTCTGAAGCCACTATTTCTTAAATGCTCAAATATTATTATTTTATTTCAGTTTTCGGTGTTCTAACATCATCACAGTTCCAAAATGAATCTCTCAGTCTTCAGCGGAGTGCGTGCTGCTTTCAGACTTCCAAACAAATTAAAACAGTGAGAAGCTGGGACCCGATGAGCGACTTAGGCACTGTTTTGTTACCAGCTTAACTATCTGGTAGCTACACTACTGCGTGGCAGGTTACACCAACATAAATTATAGTAAAACACTGTATCGACGAAAAACGCACATAAAGATGTAAATCAGACTGCTTTCATTGAATGTAGCTACCAGGTCCTCATTTATTTTAGAATCTTTTTTCAACGATTAAACCCAGTGTCTGATGAAAAGTGTCCATGCACCCCCATGTGATGTAGAACAGACTTCTGGTTATCACGAGAGGCATACTCACCAATAGAAAATAAGGCGGTTAGTATTGTATTGTCAGCAAAGAAGCAGTAGAAGCTGAATGAACGATGAGAAGAGCCTCAGTGATTTCGTACTTCGATCATTCATTGCATGTCACCTAACAAATCAACCTGGGCCATTTCATCCCCTCTAAACCCTCTCCTGTCGACTGTCCATGATGTGATTGTGAAGTGAAAACCAAAACGAGCAGACCACATTTACTGGCACATAGGGACCGTCGACCATTGCGGAGGACGTTTTGTAAAAAGTACATGGCATCAGACTAAGGAACCACTCATGAGCTCCAGAGTGGTACCAGGTACTAGGAGTGCTCCTAGTTCTATGACTGTGCGTAATGAGTTAAGGAAATGGGGGTACTTTTGTCGAGCAGCTCCTCGTAAAGCACACACTTGTGTTGTCAACGCTAAGCGACGCTTTAGGTAGTGCAAAGAGTGACCCCACTGTACAGTCGCTGCCTGGAACAGAGTGATTTGGAGTGATGAATCACCATTCATACCCTGTGCCAATCCGATGGAATGGTTTAGGTTTAACAGATGCCTAGAGAACATTATCTGCTAGCATTCGTAGAGAATACATCGAAGTACGGAAGAGGTGAGTCACGATACGGGTGTGTTTTCATGGTTAGGGATTCGTCCCCTCATTTCGTTTGACAAGATGCGAAATTCAGAAGTAAGCAAACACATTTCACAGCATTGTGTATTTCGTATAGTAGAGGAACATCTTGGAGACGGTAACTGTGTCACAGTGGCAATCCATCGTGTTGTAATGTTGTATGTGATTAAAAGTATCCGGACACGCCCAAAAACATACGTTTCTCATATTAGGTGCATTGTGCAGCCACCTACAGCCAGGTACTACAAATCAGCGACCTCAGCAGTCATTACACATCGTGAGAGAGCAGAATGAAGCGCTCCTCAGAACTCACGGACTTCGAACGTGGTCAAATGAGTGGGTGTCTCTTATTTCAAACGTCTGTACACAAGATTTCCACACACCTAAAAATTCTTAGGTCCACAGCTTCCGAAGTGATAGTGAAGTGAAAACGTGAAGAGACATGTACAGCATAAAAGCGTACAAGCCGACCTCGTCTGTAGAGTGACAGGGACCGCCGATAGTTGAAGAGGGTCGTAATGTGTAATAGTCAGATCGTGTTGCAAGATGAAATCGCCACCCTAGAATTGCTCTTCGACAGTGGGAGGCAAGAAGGTCCCTAAACCATCAATGTAGGCCTGTGCTGTGATAGTGCACCATCGCACGGGAATCAAGATCCAGTGCAAGTACTATCACAGTTAGGTGCGAGTTGAGAAAACTAGGATTTCATAGTCGAGGGGCTGCTCATAAGCCACACATCACGCCGGTAAATGCCAAACTACGCCCCGCTTGGGGTAAATAGCGTAACCATTGGACGATTGAACAGTGGATAAACGTTGTGTGGAGTGACGAATCACGGTACACATTATGGCTATCCGATGGGAGGGTGTGGGTATGGCGAATGCCCGGTGAATGCCATCTGCCAGTGTGTGTAGTGCCAACAGTAAAATTCGGAGGTGGTGGCGTTATGGTGTGGTCGTGTTTTTCACGGAGAGGACTTGCATCCCTTGTTGTTTTGAGTGGTACTATCACAGCACAGGCCTACATTAATGTTTTAAGGACTTTCTTGCCTCCCACTGTCGAAGAGCAATTCGAGGGTGGCGATTTCATCTTGCAACAAGATCAAGCACCTGTTCATAATGCACGGCTTGTAGCGGAGTGGTTACACGGGAATAACACCCCTGTAACGGACTGTCCTGCACATAGTCCTGACCTGAATACTACAGAACACCTTTCGGAAGTTTTGGAAGGCCGACATCGTGCCAGGTCTCACCGAGCGACATCGATACCTCTGCTCAGAGCAGCACTCTGTGAAGAATGGGCTGTCATTCCCCAAGAAACCTTCCAGCACCTGACTGAACGTAAGCCTGCGAAAGTGGAAGCTGTCGTCAGGCCTAAGGGTGGGCCAACACCACACTGAATTCCAACATTACTGATGGAGGGCGCCACAAACTTGTAAGTCATTTTCAGCGAGGTGTGTGGATAACTTTGACCACAAAGTGTATAATGCGGCACTTACCAGGCAATGATTCGTGGACAATAATACACTACTGGCCATTAAAATTGCTACATCACGAAGATGAGGCGCTACATACGCGAAAATTAACCGACAGGAAGAACATGCTGTGATATGCAAATGATTAGCTTTTCAGAGCATTCACACACGGTTGGCGCCGGTGGCGACACCTACTGAAACGTCCCCTTTGAACAATTATACAAGACTGTGCTTAAACTGACATACAATATTTTTAGCGCAACGCAATCTGACTTTCAAAAATCCCTGCAAAAGAATGGCCCTGAGTAACATTAAACTATACCTTTCAGAAATCACTTACCTCACAAAAAGCTTCATTACTCGAACTACTGCAGTACAGCGAGCGCCACTACTGCCAGCTAAATAAAAGATTCTAACTACGGAAGGCACTAACTACTGATAGGGATAGTTAGCAAATGAAAGATATTAATAGAGAACAAACCATGTATTTACCTTAGTATCATCAAAAGTCATAATATATATACCAGTTCATGACAAATTACAAAACTCCGCCATCTCTCTCCCCACATCCACCACTGCTGGCGGCTCACCTCCAACAGCGCAACGCTACGCGCTGTTCACATCCAGCTGCCGCTGCTCAACACTACAATGGCGAGTATTACAACAATGCAAAGCAGCCACAGACTGCACACAGCACAGCCAGTGATTTTCATACAGAGGTGGCGTTACCAATAAAAAAACCTAAACAGCCTACTTACACTACAACGTGCTGACATGAGAAAAGTTTCCAACCGATTTCTCATACACAAACAGCAGTTTATCAGCGATGCCTGGTGAAACGTTGTTGTGATGCCTCGTGTAAGGAGGAGAAATGCGCACCTTCACGTTTCCGACTTTGATAAAGGTCGCATTGTAGCCTATCGAAATTGCGGTTTATCGTATCGCGACATTGCTGCTCGCGTTGGAGATCGAATGACTGTTAGCAGAATATGAAATCGGCTGGTTCAGGAGGATAATACAGAACGCCGAGCTGGATCCCAACGGCCTCGTATCACTAGCAGTCGAGATGACAGGCATCTTATCCGAATGGCTGTAACCGATCGTGCAGCCATGCCTCGATCCCTGAGTCAACAGATGCGGACGTATGCAAGACAACAACCCTCTGTACGAACAGTTCGATGACGTTTGCAGCAGCAGGGACTATCAGCTCGGAGACCATGGCTGCGGTTACCCTTGACTCTGCATCACAGACAGGAGCACCTGCGATGGTGTACTCAACGACGAGGCTGAGAGCACGAATGGCAAAACGTCATTTTTTCGGATGAATCCAGGTTCTGTTTACAGCATCATGATGGTCGCATCCGTGTTTGGCGACATCGCGGTTAACGCACATTGGAAGCGTGTATTCGTCATCGCCATACTGGCGTATCACTCGGCGTGATGGTAAGGGGTGCCATTGGTTACACGTCTCGGTCACCTCTTTTTCGTATTGACGGCACTTTGAATTCGATCCCTGCGAAACCCTACATTTCAGCAGGTTAATGCCCGACTGGATGTTGCAAGTCCTGTGCGGGCCTTTCTGGATACAGAAAATGTTCGACTGCTGCCCTGGCCAGCACATTCTCCAGATCTCTCACCAACTGAAAACGTCTGGTCAATGGTGGCCGAGCAACTGGCTCGTCACAATACGCCAGTCACTACTCTCGATGAACTGTGGTATCGTGTTGAAGCTGCATGGGCAGCTGTACCCGTACACGCCATCCAAGCTCTGTTTGACTCAATGCCGAGGCGTATCAAGGCCGTTATTACGACCAGAGGTGGTTGTTCTGGGTACTGATTTTTCAGGATCTATGCACACAAATTGCGTGAAAATGTAATCACATGTCAGTTCTAGTATAATATATTTGTCCGATGAATACCCGTTTACCACCTGCATTTGTTCTTGGTGTAGAAATTTTAATGGCCAGTGGTGTATACTTGATATGTACAGGCCTGTCCTGACCCTCTGACCCTAGAGGTGAATCCTATGGAACACCTCGGTGTTGTGTTAGAACGTTGGTTTCGCTCCAGATCCCAGCGTCCAACATGCCTTCTCTAGCCTCGTCTCTGGAGGAGCAACTGACTGCCACTTCTCATACATTCATACACGTCAATAAAATTGTTCCAAGCAAATTTCAAGTCTTCATGAAGGTCAAAAGACACCCCGTATTAATGGCCACTAATAGATTTATAGACATTTTTGTCTGACTGAGAGGGTGAACAGCAATCTGTAACTGTTTCGTCATGACGCTCTGATGTACGGCATTGTTTCGTCGTTAAGTGGCTCTAGGAGGATATAAGATGATTTAGACCAAATTTGATTGTGGCGCTCACCTGCACAGCGCCAAACACGCATACGACCATCATTGGCACCAAGGCAGAAGCGACCCTCATCGCTGAAGACGACACGTCTCCATTCGTCCCTCCATTCACGCCTGTCGCGACACCACTGGAGGCGGGCTGCACGATGTTGGGGCGTGAGCGGAAGACGGCCTAACGGCGTGCGGGACCGTAGCCCAGCTTCATGGAGACGGTTGCGAATGGTCCTCGCCGATACCCCAGGAGCAACAGTGTCCCTAATTTGCTGGGAAGTGGCGGTGCGGTCCCCTACGGCACTGCGTAGGATCCTACGGTCTTGGCGTGCATCCGTGCGTCGCTGCGGTCCGGTCCCAGGTCGACGGGCACGTGCACCTTCCGCCGACCACTGGCGACGACATCGATGTACTGTGGAGACCTCACGCCCCACGTGTTGAGCAATTCGGCGGTACGTCCACCCGGCCTCCCGCATGCCCACCATACGCCCTCGCTCAAAGTCCGTCAACTGCACATACGGTTCACGTCCACGCTGTCGCGGCATGCTACCAGTGTTAAAGACTGCGATGGAGCTCCGTATGCCACGGCAAACTGGCTGACACTGACGGCGGCGGTGCACAAATGCTGCGCAGCTAGCGCCATTCGACGGCCAACACCGCAGTTCCTGGTGTGTCCGCTGTGCCGTGCGTGTGATCATTGCTTGTACAGCCCTCTCGCAGTGTCCGGAGCAAGTATGGTGGGTCTGACACACCGGTGTCAATGTGTTCTTTTTTCCATTTCCAGGAGTGTATATGTGTAACGCTGCAAATCATATAAAAACAAACGAGAACGTAAGAACGGTAGTAAGGGAGGCGCGATTTCGCTTTATTGGGGGAATTTTAAGAGAGCGTAGCGCAGCTGTAAAGCAGATCGCGTGTAGAACACTAGTGCAGCCCGTTCTTGAGTATTGGTCGAATGTTTGGGAGCACCACTAGGTTGGATTAAAGGGAGCCATGGATGTAGTTCAGATGTGGGCTGCTAGATTGTTTACCGTTAGGTTTGATCGAGACCCGAGTACTAAGGAGATACTTCGTGAATTCAAAAATGATTTTCTATACTGAAGACGACACATTATTGAGAAGATTTGGACCACCAGCATTTGCCGCTGACTGCAAAACGAGTCTGCTAACGCCAACATATATTTCATGAAAGAGAAATTTAGGCTCGTACAGGGGTGTATAGAGGCTCGTTTACCCCTTGCTCTATTTGTGAATGTAACAGGAAAGGAAATGACTAGTAGTGGTACAAGATACACCCCGCCATGCACCGTACGGTGGCTGGCGGAGTATTACAAATTCCTGCACAGCCGTTTACAGTGATATCGGACATCACTGGCCTTATCCGAAAGAAATTATTTCATTTCATTATGCGGGACTCAACGGAAGATTTGGCAAACGACTTCAGAAGTGGAGCTTAAAGATGGTGGTTATGTAATTTTAAGTATCACCTTGAAAAACCCAAGCTGTGATCATAATGTTTTAAGATGACTTAACACTTACCTCCATACTCATCCTCCATTGAAAAATACATCTTCCATTTACGGATGACCGCTTTTCAATAAAAGCTTCCACTTCGAAATTCACCATTCTGTCACTCTGGAAAAGCCTTCCATGCAATGCTTTCTTAAACTGAGGGCAGAGGAAGAAGCCACTGCGTGTCACGTTAGGATAATGCGGGTCTAAGGGAAAATATCATATCACAAAACATACAGCATTTGTGACTGTGGCTCGTGAACAATGAGTCGAAGCGTTTTTGTGGAGCAAAAGCACCCCCTTGAGCTGCTTCGTGCGACGCTTCCGGAGACAGCTTCCCTCTACTTAGTATTATACTCTCAACGAGGATAATCTGTTGGCAACACGCCATGACGTCTTACCCGGTGACAGTTAGGGCTTTGCCACTTTGCCTCTTCAGCTGCGGTAAATCCACACTTTTCCACTGGTGTGCTCCATTTCTTCGGGGTCGTAGTGACGCAGCCAGACTCTTCCAAGATGATAAGGCGACTATTCATCTGAGGTAGTCGGACTGAGCTGCATCTATTTCACTACTACTTCGGATCGACAGCCCTTTTGCATCGGTGTGATCTATCACGCAACCCATAAGGCGACTTGTTGGAAATGTCATGCAAGACGTGAAACACATGACTGATTGTATCTTTGTCTACTACCAGTTACACTGTGATCTGAGCATCCGCTTCTCCTGCAGTTCCCAGCTCTTGACAGAGAAATGGTTGAAAGGGTATACTGGGGCACACTTGTATGTGGCACCAGAATAAAATAAGAATATTCATAAATTAAAATTTAACTATTATACAGTAGTATAAACGATGAATGTCTGTGATAGGCTAAATAATGCGGTCGCCGACTGTGTGCGAACGAAGAGCCAAAGATAATGCTTTGTTGGAGTAAGAGAGTGCTGAGCGCACAGTTGTGGGTATCTGCCTCTATGGGACAGACGATGCCATAGGCAGTTTATGTGGTGTGCTGTGTGGAGCCACCAGGAGCTACATGGATTCAGGTATGCCAATATTGTTGAACTTGGAATCAGAAGTCTTCATGCAAGCAAGGTAAAGATGTTAAATAATTTTGATTTCTGTTTTTGCCAGCGCGCTAGTGTCGATGAGTTGGCTGATAATTTGAATCCGTTGAGTAACTTCAGAACGTACGTAAATATTTTTTATAAAAATGCTAGTTAGGCATTTCACTTTGCAATGTTTCTAAGATCTGTTAACAGAGCTATTTATAACTTGGTCATTTGCATTTATGTTGGATTAATGAGGTTAGATAATACTTGCTGCTTAAATCTCATTGTTTGTGAATCAATTGTGATTCATGTAACTTCAATTGTCAGATGTTTTTGAAAAGCCAAACTTGCTAAAAAACCATAATCAATACCGCCTCCCTGACCTGGTCATATATTTTTTAAAGAAGATGGGTTTTCTTAAATGTTCTCGTTTATCAGCTAAAAGAATATCATGTGCGTTTCAAAGTATTGTGGCGCGCATTGCACACTACTGAGACTGTATCTAGCATATTTATATTTTTGTGAGAGACCAGAGTATATCGCGTTCTACCGTTGCTGCTCTAGACGAAAGACTTTTCAATTTATTTGTTACGTGCACAGGTACCAAAGTTATGAGTTTTGAACAGGGCCAAATGATTCAGTACCTATGGGGTTGAATGTATTTTGCAGTGACTGTATATCTTTAGTGGTATTGGGAGTTGCATTGCCCAACCAATCTACATCTACATCTACATTGATACTCCGCAAGCCACCCAACGGTGTGTGGCGGAGGGCACTTTACGTGCCACTGTCATTACCTCCCTTTCCTGTTCCAGTCGCGTATGGTTCGCGGGAAGAACGACTGTCTGAAAGCCTCCGTGCGCGCTCTAATCTCTCTAATTTTACATTCGTGATCTCCTCGGGAAGTATAAGTAGGGGGAAGCAATATATTCGATACCTCATCCAGAAACGCACCCTCTCGAAACCTGGCGAGCAAGCTACACCGCGATGCAGAGCGCCTCTCTTGCAGAGTCTGCCACTTGAGTTTATTAAACATCTCCGTAACGCTATCACGCTTACCAAATAACCCAGTGACGAAACGCCCCGCTCTTCTTTGGATCTTCTCTATCTCCTCCGTCAACCCGACCTGGTACGGATCCCACATTGATGAGCAATACTCAAGTATAGGTCGAACGAGTGTTTTGTAAGCCACCTCCTTTGTTGATGGACTACATTTTCGAAGCACTCTCCCAATGAATCTCAACCTGGTACCCGCCTTACCAACAATTAGTTTTATATGATCACTCCACTTCAAATCGTTCCGCATGCATACTCCCAGATATTTTACAGAAGTAACTGCTACCAGTGTTTGTTCCGCTATCATATAATCATACAATAAAGGATCCTTCTTTCTATGTATTCGCAATACATTGCATTTGTCTATGTTAAGGGTCAGTTGCCACTCGCTGCACCAAGTGCCTATCCGCTGCAGATCTTCCTGCATTTCGCTACAATTTTCTAATGCAGCAACTTCTCTGTATACTACAGCATCATCCGCGAAAAGCCGCATGGAACTTCCGACACTATCTACTAAGTCATTTATATATATTGTGAAAAGCAATGGTCCCATAACACTCCCCTGTGGCACGCCAGAGGTTACTTTAACGTCTGTAGACGTGTCTCCATTGATAACAACATGCTGTGTTCTGTTTGCTAAAAACTCTTCAATCCAGCCACACAGCTGGTCTGATATTCCGTAGGCTCTTACTTTGTTTATCAGGCGACAGTGCGGAACTGTATCGAACGCCTTCCGGAAGTCAAGAAAAATAGCATCTACCTGGGAGCCTGTATCTAATATTTTCTGCGTCTCATGAACAAATAAAGCGAGTTGGGTCTCACATGATCGCTGTTTCCGGAATCCATGTTGATTCCTACATAGTAGATTCTGGGTTTCCAGAAATGACATGATACGCGAGCAAAAAACATGTTCTAAAATTCTACAAGAGATCGACGTAAGAGATATAGGTCTATAGTTTTGCGCATCTGCTCGACGACCCTTCTTGAAGACTGGGACTATCTGTGCTCTTTTCCAATCATTTGGAACCCTCCGTTCCTCTAGAGACTTGCGGTACACGGCTGTTAGAAGGGGGGCAAGTTCTTTCGCGTACTCTGTGTAGAATCGAATTGGTATCCCGTCAGGTCCAGTGGACTTTCCTCTATTGAGTGATTCCAGTTGCTTCTCTATTCCTTTGACCCTTATTTCGATGTCAGCCATTTTTTCGTTTGTGCGAGAATTTAGAGAAGGAACTGCAGTGCGGTCTTCCTCTGTGAAACAGCTTTGGAAAAAGGTGTTTAGTATTTCAGCTTTACGCGTGTCATCCTCTGTTTCAATGCCATCATCATCCCGTAGTGTCTGGATATGCTGTTTCGAGCCACTTACTGATTTAACGTAAGACCAGAACTTCCTAGGATTTTCTGTCAAGTCGGTACATAGAATTTTACTTTCGAATTCAATGAACGCTTCACGCATAGCCCTCCTTACGCTAACTTTGACATCGTTTAGCTTCTGTTTGTCTGAGAGGTTTTGGCTGCGTTTAAACTTGGAGTGGAGCTCTCTTTGCTTTCGCAGTAGTTTCCTAACTTTGTTGTTGTACCACGGTGGGTTTTTCCTGTCCCTCACAGTTTTACTCGGCACGTACCTGTCTAAAACGCATTTTACGATTGCCTTGAACTTTTTCCATAAACACTCAACATTGTCAGTGTCGGAACAGAAATTTTCGTTTTGATCTGTTAGGTAGTCTGAAATCTGCCTTCTATTACTCTTGCTAAACAGATAAACCTTCCTCCCTTTTTTTATATTCCTATTAACTTCCATATTCAGGGATGCTGCAACGGCCTTATGATCACTGATTCCCTGTTCTGTACATACAGATTCGAAAAGTTCGGGTCTGTTTGTTATCAGTAGGTCCAATATGTTATCTCCACGAGTCGGTTCTCTGTTTAATTGCTCGAGGTAATTTTCGGATAGTGCACTCAGTATAATGTCACTCGATGCTCTGTCCCTACCACCCGTCCTAAACATCTGAGTGTCCCAGTCTATATCTGGTAAATTGAGATCGTGTAAAGCTTTGCTAATAATAACACAGAGTAAGCACACCACTTGCAGTTACAACACGCTACACGATAATTCGAGTTCAGTATCCATTCCACGGTTCACACATGCATTTAAGGTAATTATAATGTTTATTTATTACATTTTCTTAAAGAACGGCACAAGGTCTTGCTACTTCGCTGTTCATCATTGACACTTGTAGCAGCTTACTGCTCTGCCTTACAATTGTGTCATGTTGAAAGACAGCAGCTATTATTGTTGTCTACAGTCGTATAATAACAATTTTCAAGCCAGGAACTTAATAGGTGGGGAGGAGGAGAGGGATTTTAGATTTAGGTGTTGCCCTATGTGAAAATTTCCAAATTTTGATTGTTAATCCCAAGTTCGCCAGAAACTCCGTTATCGAGTTACAAGACCATTTGGGAAAAAGTGTCCTCGGAAACCATTCACAGCGTAAGAAAATAGTCGATCTATAGTTCCGACGACGGCCTAATATGCATTGCGGAAATTATGAGCTTGCTCAAACTTGAAATCGGACGGCCTGGTACAAATTCTGCACAAAAGCGTACGAAAAGATTATCGAATTAACAGAGCAACCGATGACAGAAGCCGCCAGAGAGGTCAGCACGATCACCATGGCCACGAAGAAGATGGAGGAGTACCTCCTTTTGTATCAGGAAACATTACTCTATGACTTCAGGTATGTTTAACTTGGTACAAACGATTTTGATCAGAATTTGCTTTCGGCATTCTTTGTACCGAACGTAGCCGTTTTGCGATATCTTCAAAAGTCTCGATTTAGTTGGCGAAGGAAATGACGTTTGCTTCAAGTCGTCACCATTTTCTTAGAACTTAATATTTTTAGTTAGTAAGGTGATATAAATGTATTGAAACGACTATTAAGACATTATTTTGTCACAGGTGCAGAAGGAGGGCTTCGGGAATTGTTTTCGATGACAAATGTTCCGGCTGCCAATGTAGTGGCTACAGGGAGCGTCCGATGGACACAAAAATGTTTTCTTAAAGACAAAGCTGTTAGGAATAAGACTGTCTTCATATTTAGCATTACTCTTTATTTTGCTACAGGCGTAAATATCGCACTGAGTCCTGACGGACCCCACACTTCTCTCTTAGATCAGACTGACTAAAATAAGTAAGTGCGTGCAACGGAAACGCTAAAAGCCAGTACGACCGTGTACTGACGAATTTCTCTAATTGTGTATTTTCTTTGATAAAGTACTGATTTCTGTTGGATATTCAGTAGTGGAGAGAGATATTGAAGACGATAACATGATAATTAGCATATATTCAATTCCCTGATAATTTACTGCAGAAATTCAACGATATTTGCCACGAATGTTAAACATCAGTCACCTACGATAGCCCCTTAATTGTTAACATGGGGATAAGTTATTGACTGAGAGAATTCATTGCGGGCCAGCGTCAACGTAAGTAATGGATTTTGACTTGATTTGTAGGTGAAGAGCGAACAAGCTCACAGCCATAGGAATCGGTACAGACAGAAACTGGGAAGACAAGCGATCGCATCTGCAGCACCCTTCAACAAAGCCTCGAATAAAGTATTTGATGCAAGGAAAGTTGGAATTCCTTAAACCGACAATCCATGGCTGAAATTATGCGAACTAAAATGCTGTAATGATAGCGACCCGTGAGCTCTAATCGACTGACTTCATGTTAGCACAAGCACAATCTTATGCAGCTCTATATCCAAAAATTTTTCGGAGTCAGTGGTTCGCTGTCATACGTTTGATAATCTTGACGGTACGATCACATGTGTGGTTCGTGTTATAACACAAGTCCCTCGTGCTCGATCCAAAACTGCACAGGAAATGAGTAAGCTGTACTCCCATTAGTCAAAACGAGTGTATTGAATCACACCTTACTCTTGGTGGCGCTAATGCTATTCGGTTTTAAAGCAACCTAATTTATGAATTTCAACTCGAGTTAACACTTAGCCGCAAGTTCTAACAGAAAAGTGAGCACTCACCGATGGCTGGAACAAGAGTGCCCCGCCCTAGAGATTCAACAGCTACCTCCGGACGCTCGAGATCTGAGAAAAAATGAATGTTGTGAAGAATGTCTCCACCAATCCTCACAGGACGCTAGAAAACCTGAACCGCTAAACCGATCAGAAGGAATGGAAAAGCGTGAGCGGCCTACGGCCTCAGTGAATTGAGAACAGAGGAAACCTCTACTACATTCTCGAAGCTTCCTCTGGCAGATTTCCCCACCACGAGTCTAAAGACCTGGTTTTAAATCGATGGGAGAGTGCACTGCCGCCTTTGTGGCTCGCCGAGTCAAGTTTAAATAAGGCCAACAATATTCCCTTTCCCTGGGTGAGGGACAGAAAGGAACGAATCGCCTCTAACTCGGCCGTTTTCTTCATGTTTTTGCATAAGAAACTGGGGTGCGAAAGAAAACGAGACCACTAATATCAGTAATTATTTGAGAAAACTGAATAAGATAAATTGTCGCTTAGAAATCCTCGCATAGGGATTGACATGTGTCAGAACCATGTGGATTGTTTGAGGATCAAATAGAAAGTGTATCTAAAGTGTCGTTACAACACTGAAGGTTCATAATGATTTACTCAGTTAACCTTTTGATATGGTTTTGGTGTCACTCAATAGCAAAAAACAAGTTATTTTAGCATACACCTAAACAGGTTAAAAGTGACTTACATTGTTTGTGTGGCTCACATCCCATCTGAAGTCGATTTCTTGCCAAACTCGCTGCAGCCGTCAGACATGTTCATCAGCGAGAAAGATTCCAGCTCTGAGCTCCTGTAAGGATGGAACAAACGAGGCATCCTTTATGGCTACTCAAAAGGAAAAAGTGATGAAGTGTGAGGTCCAGTAAACGTGGGGCCATCCATTTTGAAGCATCTCGTACCATCTACTTACGTGAAAAGCTGACATTTAAGAAAGCCCGGAAGTATTACCAATTGGTCAAAACTTGATCCAGTTTCCTTCAGGATGACACCAAGACTAAGTCTGTAAGCCATATGAATAAGCTGGTAAGAATTTTCCAAAAGTTTTAAAGTTCTTTTTGAGACAGGGTGCTCGGAAATTCCCATTACAAGCGTCTAGGACTGTAGAGGGGAATGTGTAGAATTGTAGTGTCCCGGAATAGTGAAGAGTTGGAAACGTGGAATATTGTCAAAGTTTCGTTGCCTATGCCGAGAGCCAGAGGCAGTAGGTTAGGCAAGAGCTAAGAGGATTGCACATGTATGGAATGTGTCGTCACGCAGGGGCAATGGCCGGGTTACACACAACAGGCGAGAGAGAATTGCTTAGCACGCGGGTTTGTGTTAGACGGAGACTTTCGTAGAGTGCAAGACAGAGGGATAGCGTCAGCTGTAATGCATTTCACAACTTCGCGTATCTCTGTCGCAAGAACACCTAAGGGGCGAGTATAAGTGGAACGAATGCGGTCATTGCAAACGAGCATGACGTCAGGACGTCGCTCGTGCTTCCTTTATAAATACGCCAGCTTTGATAGCAACAAGGCACTCGCACTCGCAGTTAGACTTACAGTTAGATGTGTACTGGGTCGCTGCGTAGCGCTCAGCTCGGTGATCGACATGTTAATCTTTATTAAGGAGATGTTGCAGTAAGGGCGGCCCATCCAGCAGCAGACTTGAGGGGCCAGTACCAGCGGTGGGTGATCCTCTCTGCTGCCGCTGTCAACCATCAACCCAGGATTAGCAGACATCGCGGCAGACTCGCTCGCCACCAATGCTGACCACATCAGTGAGCCGTCGTCGAGATCGTGCGGGGCCTAGGCCCTGTGCATCCGCCGTTACAACCGGGTGAGCCGACGACGCTGGGGGACTGCTGCCCGTTCCGCCCGTCCACCGCGGACGATCCACCAGGAGGAGCAGGTAAGAAGACAGGGTGGGATAGAGTACACTCCGCACTACGAGAACGCTTCTGGTGCCGATAGCGCCGGGGACTCCAACCCGGAGCCTCTTGCTGTCCGCAGCCGAGCCGCCGCCCAGCCTGGCGCCGCCAGCCACGCGCGGCCAATGTAAGGACATTCCTCCGCTACGTCACAGCACGCGGCGCTGCGCTAGCAAGACTGCGCGGCCCGGATCTGGTGTCATCGCTACGAGTCAGCGAGGACTCGGGGAAGGTCGTTGATATCACCAAGCCACACTGTACTCGGCAGGAATAAAGTTGTTATGAATGAATAATGTTTCTTTGGCGTTTCTGACGCTTCTACAGCCATTTCCTAGCATCCTGACAATTGGAGAGGTCACCGCTCGGCCATCCAATCCACCGTAGGCGACCGGGACCAGCGGGGCGCCTACAGAATACATTTTGAATGGGGACCCATGTCGGGAATCGTACCTTTCCGTTTCCGTGCTACAACCATTTGAAAACATGTTGACACTTTTACAACTAACTGTACTCCTGGACGGGTTTCCTTCAAATTGATGATGCAGGACCTCTCCCAACTCGGGTGTGATGCGTCTCTTGGCACACCACATTCACGCCAGCGGAAGGTGAAGGTACCCTTTCTCGAAGTTACTATGCCACTGTGGCGAGAAGGGTATGCGATGGTTTGGAGCTTTGTAGAGAACGATCTTGATAAAGGCGACGAGCAGTTCTTTAATCACGGTGAGCTTCGCCATTCAGAAGGATCATGATGGTGTATTCTACAAAAGTATACCCATCCATGTTACTCTACCACTCACAGACACGTGAAAGAGGCTCGAACCAAGTCAGAGAGACAGGATAGGCATTATAGAAGTAGTAGAAGTTTGTAAAGGGAATTTTAGAACACCTTGTATAAACCCATAACAGCTTAAAAATTAAATTATGAAACTTACACCAAAGTTAGCATTTCAAACTGCACTGTAGCCATACACTTCAACTCAGCAAGGGTTGCCTTGTCACGGTCCGTGAGGCTCCCCACGTCAGAGGTTCGAGTCCTTCCTGGGGCATGGGAGTCTGTGTCGACCATAGCAAAAGTTAGTTTGAGTTAGATTAACTACTTTGTAGGCTTAGGGAGCGATGACCTCACCAATAGGTCTCATAAGACCTTACCACAAATTTCCAAACAAGGGTTTCCGCCGAGAGAGTTCCTCTTCAAACTCTGAAACTGGAACCCTAAGTTACTCCATACTGCGCAGTTTTGCTTTGGCTTGTCTAGTTCCTTGCTACTGTACTGTACAACGGGGGTTCCATCTTGTATTAAACATGTACCTGTAAACAAACAAAAAATATTATGTAAATTTATTTTTAGAGGTGATAATTCAAACGTATAACTACCGCCGCACAGTACTTCTCATTGATTACATGAATTTTCTCATATGTATTTTTATTCCACACAGAAACATTTAATGAAAGATGATAACACTGTGATCATGAAGATTATGAATGGTATACAGGTACAGGAGGAGTCGTACAAAATCCGTTGAGAAGAGGCTCTCAGTGGTCCACTATCGTCCAGTTGGCCGAAAACCTTTCGCATCGTATTTTTGATGTTTTTGAGAGCATTGTCACATAACAGTGGGGGCTCCAGACTAGTCAGTGGGATCTGCTTAGAAGCAAAACAGTTTCGAAAGGGAAGAGGTAAGTGATCTGTGAGCAACCATCTCCATAATCACTACTAGAAGTCTCCAGTTTCCCTACACGCTCTTTACAATGCAAACCACTGCTTTGTACATCATGTAGTGTTTCTTGCTGCTGCTGATCGCTGTAACCCGTGACCTCTGTTCATTCACTAGTTCACTTAAATTGTCTACGTGTGAATGGCGTGACTTATCTCTTTTACTGAGTCAGATTTATGTGATACGTACAGGATTAGTTCATTCATGTTTGATTTGCAAATATTACTCTTCCGTTTAGGGAGCAGTGTGTAATATTTTTCTGAACTCTCTGCATGTGCAATATTTACATTTATTTTGCGTACTACTGTACGAGCTTGCTTCGAATTTTTTTCACTCCTATAGTTGCCACATTGTAAGAGGTTCAATACCCTGCAGGAGCAAATGTATTCTCGATGTATTGCTCACTAGCTAGAACGACACACAGGCGCTATCTGAGACATAAAATATCTTTGCCCCCGTTAAAAGACAGCTGCAATAGAGTCGCAGGGCAAAGCAGTCTCTGCCGCAGTTGCAGTCGCTCGCTGCTACGGCGTAGTTGTAGTCTGTCGCTGGTACAGCGCAGTTTGTACTCAGTAGTTGTTAAAGTCACAGTGCAGAACAAATTGTAAAATTTTATTATATAGAACTGAATAATAATTGTGATCAGCCGCAGAACTAAATGATAAAGTGGAATGAGATGATGATGAACAAATAAGTAATTGTTAATATAGTGAAAAATCAAGAGAGTAATTAAGTCAACCATCTATTGTAAGGAAAATTTTATTTTTATTAGCATGCGCGTGGTTAAGTCACTTCCTCTGAGATGTTAATATGAATTTTTTTCAATCTTTTCTTTTGTGATTCGTCACCTCGAGTTGACCCAGATTTGTAATACATTCAATTTTCCCGTGCAATGGATTGTAGATCTTTATCAATAACGTAAAAAATTTTCAGAAGATAATTGTTCTTACCAGTCAGCTATAAATGTATAATTTCGCCTCAAGTCATTGCCAGTCGCGATCCAGTCATTTATCTAAATTAAAATATTCCAGAATCTCTGTCAGATCATAGTCATGTGCTCTTTAGTAATCAGACGACCAGCTGTGCAGCTGTGTCGCTAAGTAAAGTCAGTTTTTCTAGTAATTCAGATGTCAGACCAATGTTATCGAGTATTGGTAGATAGGCCAGCAATGCGCTAAGCTGTGCCATTTACGAGCAGATACATAGACAGCGTTGCCCAGCGACTCCATCACGAGGTAAGAATTTTTCAGTTTATTTCTCACGGACATATTCAGATTGATTTCACAGGGCCATGGCGTAGCGCTGCTTACGTCAAAATTTATGAGTATTTCATGAGTTAAGATTTATCAGTTTTCATACATCAGAATTTAATTATCCAAATTTAATTATTTTTATTTTTTATTTTATTTTCGGGAAGGTTATTCATCATTAATTTATATTTTTTTATTTATACTGGAGGTTACAACGTACGTTTGGCGTGTGTGTATAGCAGTTCCCTCTAGTATTATTTTCCTTTGGGGTAACGCGATCAGCAGTGCAACCGTAAGTAGATCCACATTTTACATAGGAGTTGCTCCCTTGGCTGCGTACTGTTTCCCTCGGCTGCTACTATTCTATTGCCTAGTGTAACTTACTCCCTTCTACTGCTGCTGGAAAATCTGAGGTTCAAATTCCGTAGCCAAAATGACTACTTCTTTCTACATTGTCGTGTTCTCCTTAAACAACGAAAATAACCAACCATACCCACATGAGGACCCATTCATACTATCTATCCTACTATTCAACGCCACTGTAAAAGACTTTTTCTGCGAACAAGCTTTATGCTGTTGATTTCCCGTCTCTGGTTCTACCTTTTATCTTGTATGTTACTTAGCAACTGC
The DNA here is from genome assembly GCF_023864345.2 of Schistocerca serialis cubense. Taxonomy (NCBI): domain Eukaryota; kingdom Metazoa; phylum Arthropoda; class Insecta; order Orthoptera; family Acrididae; genus Schistocerca; species Schistocerca serialis. The sequence goes on from NC_064645.1 coordinate 541,331,894, forward strand.
TCATATAAGAATGAGTGGAGTTGGGAAAGAGAGAGATCCTGACAGATTCAAGCTTCATGTCGTTCTGGTCTGTATGGTTGGAATATTTTCTTATAGGACAGTAGCCTACCTAAGGCAGATATCTCGATCCGTCCCAGTTCAACATAAACCTTCCACATGTCTAAATGTTTCAGATGGTGTTTCGTCAAAGTTTGGAGATCAGTTGTCTATTGAGCATTTAATGTAAATTGATGGGGATCGTTGCTGTTAGCAGCAACGGGACATTATGCGGAATCAGCAACTAGCGAAAATGTGTGCCGGACCGGGATTCGAACGTGGGATCTCCTGCTTACAAGGCAGGTGCGTTAACCGCTGCACCATACGGGACACAGAGTTATCATCAGCATCAGCTACGGGCTGAAGATGGCCCGTTGAAGCGCAGATACTGGTAGCTACAAAATAAAATAAATAATATCATGACGATGGCTGTAGGCGTTTCATTTTCTCACAGTAGTACAGAGCCGTGGTCTCCAAGACCTCCAGTCAAAAGGATGGACATACAAAAACAGCGTTATCAGTTCCGCATAACGTCCCACTGTAGCTGACTGCAGTGAACTACTTGAATTTACATATAATGTTTCACAGCTGTGGATTCTGAGTGGTGTCTGTTCATTTGAACATGTCCGAAAGACCAGACGTCACACATTCGTATATATTGAGCATTTGACGATATACATGAGCTGGATTCATCTGTTGAGAAAATATTTCTCCAGTGAAAAGCACCACAGTTCTGTCTAGGTTAACAATTACCCAGGTATGGAAGCTGTGATCACCATACGAGGAGCGTTGAATGAGTAATATAAATACTTTTCACTGAAAATAGGTTGTCCTTATTCAGTATTCTAAAACACCACATTCTTCCCCATTTTTTGGGCTACATAAACCTATTTTTCAACTCCGATCAGTGCGACGGCCTTACGCCACCCTAGTGAGAGTGTATGCATACCACTCTACTGGTCGACGTGCAGCCAACGCCTTTCTGGGTAAATAACGACACCGTCATCCACATTTTGATTCCTCCTGAGTGTATCCTTCATTCGGTTAAACAGCTGGGAGTCAGAAGATGTGAGATCTGGCCTGTAGGGTGGATGAGGGAAAAGAGTTCAAAGAAGTTTTGTGAGTTCCTCATGGGTGTGCATGATTGTATGAGGCTTTGAACTGTCATGGAGAAGGACAGATCGTTTGCACTGTCGTGGTGGAGAACACATTGCAGGTGTCAAAGCGGTGTGCGGCCGGCCAGCGCGGTGTGAGCGGACGGGTCTGGGTGACATAACTCCAGTGATGACAGACAACTTGCCCAGCGACACATCGCAATTTAGTTCACTGCCAGGTCTCTGTAGACGTTCTACAAAAGCCTACGAACAGCTGCGATGCTGTGGTTTTCCGTCAAAAGAAACTCAATGACAGCCTTCTGCTTGGAACTCACCTCTGAGACCACATTTTGAAGAGGCACCAAATATTCGCATGTGGCTCTGACATCACCTGTTGCACAACCGGTAGGCCGGAAAGGATAGAAGGTACACTGCGAAGAGTTTTTACATCTCTCCAACCAAAAAACATCTGAGTCTAAACGCAAAGGCCCTAGGAAATCAACGAAGGTAAACGGTCTTCTGCTTCCCCGAATAGGAGATACTATTCAGCGTTGTCGCCGCGTGATACCCCTACTCGGCTGACCTAGATGTCGCTGGTGCGAAACCCCCTACCGTTTCTCTGTCCTGGAATTCGCACAAAGACCCGGTGATAATGCCAACGTCTCTGTAGATCTCATGGAACAGGATCGTCCAGCCCCTGCGCCCTGTAGCAACGAGTTTTCGAAGGCTGACACTCGGCAGCCGCCGAGGTGACAAACCTTCATTTGTTAACTTCTCCACAATTCCAGCTATGACTCTTCTCCAATGGAACGTTCGCGGCATTAGATCCAACATGGAAGAATTACAGCTGCTCTTGGAATCGCAGGGTCTACTTGTTCTGTTCCTCCAAGAAACAAAATTGCGTTTGCGAGACCACTTTAATCTGTCGCATTTCCTTCCGGTCTGCTTTTAGCTCCCCCCCCCCCCCCCCTCCCCCCCCCTCCCCCCGAGGACGGCATTCCATCTCATGGGGAGGCTTGCTACTCATATGGGATGACGTTCATAGACAGACCATATCACTCAACACTCGGCTGCAAGTTGTTGCAGTCCGCATTATCCTACTTCGCTTCACCTTTTCTCTTTACGACGTATACATCCCTCCATCGTTTGATGGGGAAGACTTCTTTCAGCTTATTGATCAACTCCCTCACTACATTTTCCTGCTCGGTCACTTTAATGCACACGATCTTCTTTGGTGCTCTTCTAGAACTTGTCTGAGAGGTGTGCTCTTGGCGGATGTTGTGAATCAAATCAACCTCACTTGCCTTGACTCTGGAGTACCCACGTTCATTTCAGACTTCAGGCACAACTATTTCCGTTTGGACCTCTCGTTTGCCCAGCTTGCCTATCATCTCTCTGACACGTACCCGAGCGACCAATCCCCTATGTGCTATTCATTTGCTGACTCCTACCCCATCTATGTGTAAACCAAATTGGCAGATTTCTAAGGCCGACTGGAGGCCTAATTCCTCCCTAGCGACCTTCGACAAATAATATTTCCCCAGTTGTGATGACCAGGTAGAGTACCTCAAAAATGATCAAATTTGTGTGAGAGCTTAGGGGACATAACTGCTAAGGTCATCAGTCCCTAAGCTTTCACACAACCTAAATAATCCTAAGGACAAACACACACACCCATGCCCGAGGGAGGACTCGAACCTCCGCCGGGAACAGCCACACAGTCCATGACTGCAGCGCCCTAGACCGCTCGGCTAATCCCGCGCGGCTAGAATACCTCACGAACGTTATCCTTACTGCCGCAGAACGTTCCGTACCTAACACTTCATCTTTATCGTGCAGTGTCACGGTTCCCTGGTGGTCTGAGGCGTGCCACGACGCAATTCGCGAGCGGAGACGTGCTCTGCGTGGTTTTAATCGTCAGCGTACGATATCGAACTGTTTTCGCTATAAACAGTTGCGCATTATTCGCGATAGCAAAATACCTAACAAGATTTCATTTACTTGTTCTTTCAACAGTTACAATGCCTCTTCCGTCGTCTGGGGCAACATCCGTCGGCTCTCTGGGAGCAAGGTTCATTCTCCGATTTCGGTTTCGACCTTAGCAGATAATGTGATTGTGGACCTCTATTTTGCAGAAATTTTGAGCTCTGCTCACTGTCATCCTGCCTTCAGCCCAGAGAATCGTGAATGCTACAATGCCGCCTTTACTGTGAGGGAGGTAGATAATGCTCTCACTTCGTCCTGATCTGCCGCCCCAGGACTGGGCGATGTTCACAGTCAGATAACGCACCACCCTTCTCTTGAGGGAAAGCACTTCCTCCTACATACAGACAATCGCTTTTAGGTAGAGGGCACGTTTCCAATACTGTCATACCAGTATCTAAGCCCGGTAAAGACAAACTGCTCGCTTCTAGCCACATTTCTCTCACCAGCTGTGTTTACAAAGTGATGGGACGTATGATTCAGCCAGCTGGTATGAAGTCTCGAATCCCGCAATCAACTAACCATTGCACAATGTGGATTTCGAGCACCATCTCGTCATTTTGTCAATCCATGTCATGGGCAGTTCCCAGCGAAAATATCAGAATGTGGCCATGTTTGTTTGTTTTCTTATTTTTTTATTTGAAGATAGCCAACGACACCTGCTGAAGGACTGGTATCCTCCGTACACTATGCAGGTGGGGCTTCCGATGCAGCTTGCCCGTTTCCTTCAGGAATTTTAAAAGACCGGGTTTTCAAGGTACGTGTGGGATCTGCCTTGTCGGACACCTTCATCCAAGAGAACAGGTTGCCTAAAGGCTCCGTCCGGAATGTGGTCCTCTTTGCTATTTGCTTTTGGCCTGTCTCCCACCACGCATCTCCGGCTCCCGTTTGGTAGACAACTTAGCGACCTGTTGCAGACCTCCAAGGACTTGTCTCCATGAGCAGTGTCTTTAGCGACGTCTCGATCGCCTTCTGGCGGGGTATCGACATTGGATTCCGCTTTTCCACTGACAAAACTGTTTGTATGACTTTCTGGTGGTGCAATCGATTTCTTCCATCGGCTTACATCTGGGGTCTATTGCTCTTCCGTTCCTGAAACTACGAAATTCCTGGAGTTCATTTTTGATAGAAAACTTTCTTGATCCTCCCAGGTGTCTTACATGACCGCACGCTCTACCCCGTCTCTCCGTGTCCTACATTCTCCAAGCAGTACTTCCTGGGGAGCGGATCGGACCACCCTCCTCCGTTTATACTGACACCTTGTCCGATCGAAACCACACTATGTTTCGTTTATTCATCTGCATGCCCATCTTACGCCGTCTTAACACAATCCGCCATCGTGGAATCCGTTTGTCAACTGGCTGGGTACCCCTGTTCAAAGTATCTACGCAGAAGCTGCCGAACTGCTGCTGTCATATGGGCGTGATGTTCTCATCAGCAGAAACGCATGCCAATTGTCTGCCATGCCTATCAACCCATCCGACGCCTCCTTTCTCGATAACTCCCTTGACTCCCTGTATGGGGCGCATCCATCGTCTCTGTTACCTTCCTGAGCTCGCTTTTGGCTCCTACTCTGGCAGCTTAACTTCACCCTACCTGCCGCGTTCTCATTGGGTGTGAACCCGTCACCATCTTGGCTTCGAGCGACGGCCCGTGTTCATCTTGGATTTCATTCGCTTCCTATGGAAACTTCTCCAGATCCGATCTATCACAGTAAGTTTTTCATCCTTCGCACACAATTTAGTGACATCATGTTCGTGTGACCGGTCGTGGTGTCGGGTGTGCCTTCGTTATTGGCACCGACCATTTTCGGTATCTGGCTTCCAAAACACTGCCCAATATTTACAGCAGAACTGTTCGCGCTCTATCAGGCCAACCAGTACATACGGCGAAAGGCTCTCTAATTGTGTCATATACTCCGATTCTCTCTGTGACCTTCAGAGCCTTGTGTGCTGTAAACAGTCAATCCGTTAGTACAACGAGTCCAAGCTCGCTGTTGAAGAAGCCGCTCATATATTCATGTGGATTCCTAGTAACGTCGGTCTGACAGGAAATGAGGCTGCTGCCAAGGCTGGAGTCCTCCTACCTCGGTCCACTAACCCTTGCGACCCTTCTAAATAAACTCCTTGTTTCCGTCTGTTGGCAAGTGTGTCAATTTGGCATCACCACTGGTCTTTGCTCCATGGGAACAAGTCCTGGGAAATGAAACCTATCCTAGCTGCTTGGCCTACCTATTCATGGTCTTCTTGCCGAGAAGAGATCATTTCAGCTAGGTTGCATATTGATCACTGTCGTTCTGGCCATCACCATTTGTAAAGTAGTGATCCCACGGCAATCTGTGGTTGTCGTCAACCTTTGACGGTTCAACATTTCTTGACCGAATGTCCTTTTTTATATATTTATCTTCTCACGTATGTTTGGCAACTGCGTTTTCGGCTATTTTGGTGAACGACGCGCGAGATGCCCGCAGCGTTTCCATTCTCTATCCGCGTAGCAATATGGTGAACGACATTTAATCTTTGATTCGGGAACTCCGTTGTGTATATAATGTATTCTGTGGACCTTTCTCCACGAGGAAGTCCTTGTTGTTCGTACACTTTCCTTCCGCCAATTGACCTTAATGTATATTTAAGTTCTTTTACTTCTTGACCATCTGAAGTTATGCCAAGGGCGTTTATGACCTTAGTTGTTTTCGCGACAAAAAAAGGGGAGACATTCCAAGTTGTTCCAAAATAATTCAGTGTTCCAAGTTTTTTGAACGAGACTGGCTGAGAATAAATTGTGTTTCATTTCTTATCGAACGTCCCTCGTGGTATTGTGATCGAGAATTGTTCACCTGTCTGTGGAGTGGAAGACTAATTGGAAAGTGATGGCCAGTTACATAGGGACTTTTTCTCTGAACATACTTGAGAATCCAACTGTTTTCTCGCCTCCAAAGTAAGAGTTCGTGTGGAAACGTTTAACTAAAACATTCCTAGGAATTTAGTAGCGTTATCGGAAAGAATACATTATTCCAATGTTGAGTCCTGTTCAGATGTGATGTATGTATGTACTGAACTGGGGACCGAGAAAAGACGGAGAGGCTTCGTCCCCGCAATAGCCCTCAGTGGTACACAACCCCACAACAGGCTACAGTAGTCCACTCATCCCACCGCCGCCCCACACCGGCCCACAGTGAAACGTCTCATTTCAGACGAGTGTAACCCCAATGTTTAGTGTTGACGTAGTAAAGTAAGTATGGTGTACGCATACGTGGAGACAATGCTTACGCAGCAATTGCCGGCATAGGGTAACTGAGATGGAATAAGGGGGACCAGCCTGCATTCGCCGAGGCTGATGGGGAACCGCCTTAAAAACCATACACAGGCTGGCCGGCACACCGGACCTCGTCACTAATCCGCCGCGCGGATCCGGGCCGGGGACCGTCACGCCTTCCCGCTCCGGAAGCTATGCGTAAGACCACTCGCCTAGCAGGGCGGGCTCAGATGTGATACTTGATTCTTCGTTGTAGCTGTTTCATTTGGGCGAATGTAAGGAGCTTTTGTTGATTTATTACAATGTAATCTGTTATTTACTATATTTTAAACACAGGCTGTATACGTTCCTGAAAGAAGTGTTGGTATAAACAGCAATTTCTTCCTATACACCAGCATCTAATGAGCTTATGTAGAGATCAGTTTCATTCTAATATATTTTAAGCTTACGAAAGAAAGGTGATAGGGATAAACTCTAGACGTTACGAAAGAAAGATCGCCATTTGCAGTGCCATATGCCTTCCATTCTTATGAAAAGCGGAAACTTCATAGAATTAGCACAGGATACTGTCGTACTGCGAATACCTAACAAGGCAGAGGTTTGGATATGGCGACGAACTCGCATTCGGAAAGACTCAGATTCGAACCCGCTTCCGTAGTTTCGGTGAATCGATTAAAACGAAGACCGGTACTGTAAGTGGCTGGTCCCTTCACCATCATCTGCCAATGCCAACTTGTGCCAAGTCTCCACAGTTCTCATCGTCGATGCGAATGGAACTCTACTCTTGCTTTCTTTGTTTTGTCTGTGGCTCACGAACTTTTCACAGCTACCACTGAGCGGCTAGACACTCCAATAATGGTGCTAGAAATTTCTCTATCGTCTGGGATACGAACGAGCTGTCTCCGGACTACACACGACCACACTAGCGTGCGTTAGGGGCCTCCTGTACCTGCAGTCACAGACCTGTCGTCGAATCCGTCATGTTTTGTCGTTGTTGTCAGCAGAGAACTGGACCTCTGGAGCACTGGTCAGAATTACTGCGAGCCGGTGATACTGAGACAGTGACAGTGAGAAATAAGTAACTCCCTCTCATCCACGTAGATACCAGAGGGAGGCCTTTGTGATTTAGAGGTATGATACATCGGAGTTTTATAGAAGTATTATATTGCAATGCCTGTGTTATTCAAATTACGATGCAAAGTTCCTTTGGATATGCATGTATGTCCAAAGGAACAAGCAGTGGAGCGACTACAGGGTTATGAAATACATTAAATGTATTCGCAGTTGTGAATAATGACAACCATCAGCTGTAAAATGGAATGGCGACAATGAAAATTAGCGCCGAACCGTGCCTAGAACACGGATCTCCCGCTTAAGGCGGGCTGTCGCCTTCCCATTTGGCTATCCGCGTATGACTCAGCACCAGACGCAAACAGTATGTTGTCAACCATGCGTCTACGAACTGAACTCGAACATCTGTTATGTATGTTCCTGTACAGATGAAACTCGCTTGCCCGTTATCGGCAGAAAAATACGATATTGAAGTGTCTGTGTTATTCTGATTACGATGCAAAGTTCTCTTGGACATGCATGCATGATGAAATACAATAAAAGTATTTGCAATTGCCAATAATGACGACCATCGGCATGCATGCATGCATATCGAAAGTAACCTTACATCGTAATCGGAATAACACAGGCACTGAAATATCGTATTTCTCTGACCATACCGGGCAAGTGGCTTTCGACAACAACGTCTGACTTGTACGGGAATATAGATCGTAGAAGCCTGTTTGACGACGTGTGGAAGTTTGGTTTGGGCCCTGAGTCATGCACGGATGGCGACCGTTATGGGTTCGAGGCCCGGTCAGACAAAAACTTTCATTGTCGTCATTCCATTCCACAGCTGATGGTAGTCATTATTCGCAATTGCGAATACATTTCGTGTATTTTATACCAGTGTACGCACATCTTCATGCTATTCACAACTTAGCTTCGCTCAAATATCTAGGTCAGGACTCCCGTTCACAAGTGATTGTGTCTTATACTGACTTAGCATGCGACACTGATTACCAGAACAATTTTAATACGAACATTATACATTTAATTCTATTGCTGCTCGTAAAACGTATTCAAAATGTCGTATTTCTTTCTGAGTTGTATACATTCAATAAAAATCCCACGATTGCATCAGCACAGAGTTGAAATGGCAAGCTTCTCGTATTATGTGGTGTAGAAAGAATTACGAGCGTCCAGCTGCGTCCGTGTATTGCGGTTGTGAAAAGGAAACATTAATGTTTAACATCGCGTCGGCGAAAAGGTCACCGGAGGCAGCACACTAGCTCGGCCTGACAAAGGAAATTTATGGCGCTCTCTCGAAGAAACCATACCGGCTTTTCCTATAACCCACGTGAAACATAAACTACACGCCACGGAATTTGCACGCCATCAAAATAAATAAATGAATGAATAAGGGGTTCAGAACGTTGCTTCATCGTCAGCGCAAAACAGTAAACAAATAAATATATTTTTTTGTGTCAAACTATCCTGGGGTTGTGAGACATTATTATAAGTTTATGGACTCCTCAAAAATTACGTGTTCAGATAATTGCTTTAACCTAGTGGATATCAATATATGCACAGGATGAGGCAGTAAGACAGGCCACCACAAATACATCCAGAATAAATAATATATCAAGGTGCAGTTTTCGCCTAGCTATAGGGGAAAAATCAAGTGAATTTCCTGAGATTCTCAAGTAACTTTTATCTTTTATAGTCGCCAATATTTTTTCTGATTGAACTATATACTTTTTTCTGTGGCATTTTAAATAAATTTCTGACATGTTCAGCGACGTAACATGTATGGTACTTGATGAAATAGTATCAACATAACAACGCCGCAAACCGCTGTCCCACCGTCAGGAGAAGAGGTTCCACAAATGTCTACCATGTTATACCAAATGTAAGCAAGTATTTAACTCAGGTGTGGTTCTTGTATTCACCGGTGTGTTTGAAGCCCACCCGTCTGTGTTCGGCTGCTGTAGAAACCGATAACTTGCGCGTAATCCTATTGATAAATTACTTATGAATACAATATTCGAAAAACTGACTATGATTTATGGCGAATGTTGCCAAACTATTCGATTAGCGATGCGACCGTATGCTGAAGAGCATTCAGATCCTGCGAACACTATAAAAATATTCTTGAAACTGGAAGTGTCAACGAAAAATACGTCAAGGAAAAAGAACAGCAACGGATTAGAGAAATGAGACTAACATTCTGGCAGCAGTAATACAAAATGCAAATGTCGCTAAGAGCCACCTCGAAATAACGAGAGGCATCAACTAAATGAGCGTTCCGCGAATATTCCATTCCATTCCATTTCATCCATTTCACATTTCACTGCGTCTGCAGCTTATTGGTAATGACTTCCAAAACCGGTCACAATTTCTGAATGATATCTAAGGAAAGCCTAAAGGGATGCACGCTGGCCGGTGTGACCGAGCGGCTCTAGGCTAGTTCTAGGGGACTGATGACCTTAGATGTTAAGTCCCATAATGCTCAGAGGCATTTGAACTAAGTGATGCGCGATATCTAAGAAAAATTTTCTTTTAGGAAGAAGCATCGTTTACAAACCACGGGCAAGCAAACATCACTATGCATTAATCTTCAGTTGAAAATCCCTGTTGATTCTACGAAGTGAATAAAAACAACGCTCTTGGTCTACCAACGTATGGTGCGTGACTTTCAAGACCCACATCATTTGACCCTGTTTTATTGATGGGACTGTAAATACAGTCAAGTAACTGGAGTTGCTAGGATATATTGTTGTCTCACATATTCGGAGGACATCCCACTGGATATAAAGCAGTTAGCGTCGTACTAACCTGACGGCTGTCGCTCTCATTGTGCACTTGTAATGACAGACCCTCTTATGAAAACGCTTGCATAGCACTGGAACGATTGTTCTTCACTTTTACTGTGGATAGAAATGTTAGCAGTGAATCTTATCACTGATGTCCTTTCATCTTGAATCTAATTCCACTCTTGAATTTCTCTTTAATTTCCGTCATTGTTTCTTCAGGTGATAGGTTGAACATTAGGAGCGAAAGATTAATACCTTCTCTTACATGCTTTTTAATCCGAGCACTTCCTTCTTGGTCTTCCACTCTTATCGTTCCCCCTTGGTCCTTGTACGTATTGTATATTATCCGTCTTTGCCTGTGCTTATCACCCATTTTCCACAGAATTTCGAACATCTTGCACGCTTTTTGTAGATCCTATGAACGTCTCTTGATTTTCTTTAGTCTCGCTTCTATTAGTAACTGCAGCGCCAGAACTGCTTGTCTTTCCTAAGGCCAAATTGATCTTCATCTAACAGATCCTCAATTTTCTTTTCCATCCTTCTGTATATCACTCTTGTCAGCAACTGGATGGATGAGTTGTCAAGCTGATTGTGGGATAACCATCACACTTGGCCGCTTTTGCGACAGTTTGATGATGTTTTTCCGAAAGTCAGATGGTATAATGGAAGTATCATACTTTCTTCGTACTAAAGTGAATTGTTTTGTTTCTCCCTCTCTCGATCGTTTTACAAATTGTTACCGAATATTACCTATACCTTCGGCCTTATTTGATTTTAAGCCTTCCGAGGCTCTTCTACTGCTCCCTTCCCTATCGCCTTCTGTTTTTATTCTACCACGTTATGACGCAAGTCCTCCTCATCATAGAAGACCTCAACGTGTCCCTTTCACCTATCCGCTCTCTCCTCTGCATTTAACAGTGGAATTACCGTTGCACTCATATGTAGTCGCCTTTGCTTTTTGTTTCACCAAAGATTGTTTTCACTTTTCTATAGGCGGATTTAGTCCTCCCGACAATCATTTCTTTCTTGATTTCTTCACTATTTTCGTGCAGCCATTTCGCCTTAGCTTCTCTACACTTCCTGTTTTACGCCATTCCTAGGTGACTTGTTTTCTGTATTCGTAAATTTGCCTGAACAATTTCACATACATAAAGATAAGTAGTGTAACAAAAAGCGAATAAATCCCGATTACATTGATGCTCAGTAATCAGTCACTAGAGACCGCAAATCCCAAAACGAATATATTCAAGAAATATCTGTGAATAACTCCCGTAGTATTGTCGATGGAGTTCTGGTTCACTCTGAATACATATTAAAGTCAAAGGTGGTAAGTTACTCAATGACACGTCCATATAAATATTCAGCGCAATATTGACAATCATCGCCTTGCAAGATGAAACTGGGGATACAAGATGAGACGACGGACTTCGCCAGGTAAGACAAGTGCAGATTTCTGGTGAGCCTTACTTATAATAAATATTGTCTGTAAGAGGTGAAACGCGACTGCAATGCTTCGGAGCTGACAGAAAATATTCAGCATGACCAGTAGACAGTATAAAACATCGTGATTATTTGTAATGAATTCTCCCTCGCGCGTGCTTCCTTTGTGATACTTCCTGTACTCAGATGCACTTGTTACTCTCTTCTGCAAGTAATCTTCTGAATGGAAAGTGTCGTGTACTTTCATTTCCCGCATATTCTTCTCACATTGCTGAAGCAAGCGTGCTAGCAGATTCGTTGTTGAGAGATCAAAATATAGGTGTTTTTTAGGTACTCATTGTGAATGGCCATGTCAAAGACAAATTGTAGTATAATTGTACCAATAAAATAGGGTACAGGTACCCTATCACTGTAATACGCGCGATTTTTCTTCAGGGCAAATACAAAAATCACACTCAGACAACAGTATCTTCTCTGCGCCTAGCAGAAAAAGTAGGATAATTTTAAGGTAGCGTAGAACACACTACGACAAAAGTGAATAACGATGATCAGATTTGATCCGTTACAATTCTAAACTAAGACTGGCAGCAGATTACACCGAACGGCAGAATTTCATTAGGTTTTGTCTGTGACTTGGCAGACACAAAGGGAATGCGGTAGCTACAACTGGATGCTTCTCTAACGGTAACACGGATTGTCCAGGGAGTATGGCATTTGGCCGGATATTCTCCGGCATTTCACTGTCCTTTGACAGCCAGATCTGCATGAGCGGTCATCTGCACTGTAGCCGAAACAGCACCGATTGTTCTAAGCAATGACAAACTGTGGTAAGCACCGTCCACACAACAAAGGATGCATTGCGCGATGCAGTCAAGTGAGACACACACACACACACACACACACACAAAGACACGCGTAAATACAATGACGCAGTTACCTCAAAAACTACAGTATATCTCTGACGGATGCCTCATTGCCAGAAATTCGGGAGTTTCTGCTTCACACCGACGAACGTTGAAGGCAGTTACGTGTCACAAACTGGAACATATTCTTTTTTTCTTCTTTGTATGAGTTAAGCGTATTACATAGTTCTTACTCTTTTAAGTCTTCATTATGACTTGTCATCTAAATATGAGTTTATGGATTGAGGATTGTTTGATATCACTGCTATGATTGTAAGTTAGGTCGTCCGAAATACTGAAGCCTCGCTCACAGGAACCAAGCACATTGGTTTCATAGCAACGTCCGCAGCATTTGTTGCTTTCGTCGACGCCTTCAACGTGCAAGGAGTCTTCGGTCCGAGCATATTGGTGGTGTAAGGAATGGTGTGACTCCACTGTATTTTGGGAGACATCGGTCGTTGCGTGTGCCACCTACAGAGAACGCTAACTCTACGACCAACCGATCTTAGAAGTCATGTGGAAGAGAGGAAACAAGATTGCGACTTAACGTCACGTGCTAACGTACGCCTTCGCCAACAGACCGCTCCGAACTAGGAAACATTGTATAGCAGGCGCTGAACTAAGCTAGCCCATGACAAGAGAAAAGCAAAACACGCCCCCACGCTACGCGCCGAAGCCGCCCCCTGGGCAGCGTGCTTATAGGCCGCTGCCGCCACCGCCGTGCCTCTGTACGTCGCATCGTGACTCTCAAGGGAATGGTCAGACTTGTAATGTCGAAACCTGTGTCCCTTTTTTACATTTGTGAGTTAACATTGCAAGAAGTCTGTATGCAGAATTTTAGCTCCTGACGTGACCTGGAAGTCTGTAAACAATTTTATGAAGTAAGTCATTACTGTCGCATGGTTTCCGCGCTTATAACTGCCTCTTGTACAACCCTGACCTCTCTCGCTACGTTATACCATCACCATCTAGGGACAAGGTGGCGTTAGCTACGCGCCGCTCTCTTGCCGCAGAAGTGGGAGAGCTGATTCCCCCAGTGAAAGCGATCGTACGCTAATGAAACATTCATTGACAAATATGGCTGGTATGTTATCTACAACATTCTTTCCAAATAGCTATGAAGTAGACACAAATAAATATACGGTTTAGAACAATTCCAAATTTTATTTCTTGTATTTACCGCAAAAATGCAAAATATTGATACAGTGTTCAAAACATAGGTTTTTTGTGCACCAAGAACATAAAAGCAAAGACGACATATGACAGCCCTGCGAATCACAGACGTTGTTAGATGTACATAGACAAAATTGGGCTGGTGTTAGGAATGAATCAGGCCCAGTATCAGTATATTTCGAGGAGTGCCACGCATATTTAATCGAATTCTGAAACCATGGGGAGGAAAATTGATAATTTACTACTGATTGCAGCTTGAGAATATTGTCACGGTGATAGACGGGAAATTGTAGTGATCTGCACACAATAATTTTCTCTGTTAGTTTTCTGTAAAATGCCTTCCACTGACGGAAAAATTCCCTGTCTAAAGGTTGAATTACGTTCGTCGTGCCGGGTGGAATCTGAAGTATCTCTACTTCTTTGTCAGGGTGGGCTCGAAATACTGCTTTTAATGAATCAGACCTTTTATGACCTGACCACGAATCTAGAAGGAGAAGAGATTTGTTCCCGCAGAACGGTAGAAAAGCATGACGCATGAAAAGTGTAACGTTTTCATTTCCCACTTTTCCAGGCTTCGATGCTTCTACCACAAGATTGTTTGCGTGGAACATTGTTCTTTTGACATGTGGTCCAAAACGTTCAGTTAGTTCTTGAAGACACACATACAGTTTAGGCAGCAATGAACCATCCAGACTAATTATGGGCATTATAGTGTATGAATGTGTGAGTGCACTCGTGGACTGCGCAGTCGCCTCAATATGTTTTTCCCCATTGAATGACACGGTTCTTTTCGCACTTATTTCTTCTTGAAAAGTCCGCAGCTCGTGGTCGTGCGGTACCGTTCTCGCTTCCCACGCCCGGGTTTCCGGGTTCGCTTCCCGGCGGAGTCAGGGATTTTCTCTGCCCCGTGATGACTGGGTGTTGTGTGATGTCCTTAGGTTAGTTAGGTTTAAGTAGTTCTAAGTTCTAGGGGACTGATGACCATAGATGTTAAGTCCCAAAGTGCTTAGAGCCATTTGAGCCATCTTTATGAAAACCTGACTGATCTGCATTGTACACGTCCGATTCACTGAAACTAGCGATCTTTTGAAGCGACTAATCCAACTTTGAGAAGCTGTAAACTCTTTAGCGTATAATATAATAAAACAATGGAATAGATGATAATAAAATGTTGAAATGGGTGGCTTTTTAAAATTAATTGAATTAATGAGATTAATTTTTCGGCATGAATCACAAGCACAATAAGCTGAGCTATGCCTGGAAATAAGTTCGTATTAGTTCATATTATTTTGCTGGGCGAAGTAGTTTCTTTCTCCGCTGTAGATTTGTGCTTACCATTCTTTATAATACTACGTTTGGTCGCCGTGTTCACCTTTGAAGTCTTGACCGTGTTCCCATTAAGCTTATCGGATCTTCGTAATTTTCCAAAGTACACAGGTGGGCCTCAGTTCTTGTAATTATTGTACTATTTGAAATAACAACTCACACGACCTTTCTGTTAATAAAACAATACTGTATTTTTCTAAACGGTGCACATATGAAATGCATACTCCTCACTTATTCATAGCGACCCCAAAATGGCGGTCTACAATTACTCGCTAAAAATGGCGTGCTTCTCACTCGTTCACTAGCTGAACGCGTATCCTTCCTTCCTCCTACTGGTACCAGAAAAAATCCTCTGTTTTTTAACAACTGAAAGTCAAAAAATACATGACGGTAGGCACAGGCTCTATGATGGGCTACCGCTTCATCTTCTCTCCTTTCCTTTAAAGAAGACGAAAACATAAAGAAAATGCAAAAGGTTTATCACAAATGCCCCCCTACTGTATACTGTCGGAAATAAGTCTCTTTATTTAGGGAGACAGTATACAGTAGCCTTATTAACCTTGGGGCTCATAGTTCAGTCACTTGGTGCACGTCAATGGAGTTTTAATACCCTTATGCTACTACAAGTATATCTACAAAGCTCATTTTCTCGGCAGTTACAAATTCATACATATAAATACATTCACATATACTTACATCACGTAATTACATTCACATATATTCATATTACATATCGCACGTCCATGGCGTGCTAACGTCGTAGTCTCTTATTTCTCCTTACATTTGTTAAGCAGTATTACCAGGGGGAAAATGTTACATTTCTTAAATTGTCCATTCACTATATTTTAATAATTGTTTTTCTCCTTGGATTTTGGTTCATTAGCCATTCTGAGAAGCTGTCCTTTCGACACACGTTATCTCATTGTTCGCTGCACTTACGGCCAGCAGCAGCTCATTGTTTAACGCGCCCTACTCAGTGACGCAATCGCCACGTGAGCAGCAGCACTGCCCGCGCACACACTGTAATGTCGCTCCAGGCTCGTGAAGTCGGTGTTGTATATGCCCTCCAGTCCGGAGACTGGATACGACGGATTCAGCTCCAACGCTCAACCCGAAGAACACCAATACCTCATCTCGCGCCTGGGCGAGGTTTTCGGCCAGTGACATTGAAGGTAAGAGCCGCACTGCAGGATACGGCATTATCTTCCGTCGTGCATTATAGTTGAGCGGTTCTCACACCTCAACTCGTGGTTATACGGATTTCCTCTGATATCTCCGTCGCACACGCATCACACTCTCTGTAATCACTTTGCTAGACTGTAGCGTTTACTCATATTACGGCTGAGCCGTTATTTTTAATATTATTAGGCCTTAATATTTTTGTACCCCTTCACACGTGCGAGTATTTTACTCGTCCGTCGCGTTGCACTTCACATACATACATAAGTTGTTCTTCTTCAAGTATAAAATCTCACATAAAATTGATAATAGTGCATACATAGACATAAACATTGACAATAATAGAGTTGACACATAAATTTACAATTCACATTCACATTTCATATACGGACTCCATGACATGCACCCTCTTACCCACTGATACGTAAATCAGGAGGTATCTTTCATTTATTCTGAATATTGGCATTTTCTATTCTTGTCTTGCAGGACCGACCTCCTGCGCGTTTTTACGTCCACAACAACCCATAGAAAAGAAGAAAAGAGTACATACATACATTTTACATGGACATCGACATTAACAATAATATAGCTGGCAAATAAATGTCCAATTCACATACACATTTCGTATATAGACTCTATGTTAAGCAGCATCTGACACAGCAATAAGTAAATTAGAAGAAAACTTGCACTTGTTCTGAATGTTTGCTCTTTCTTGTTATTGTCTTGCAGGACCAACCTCCTGCGCGTTTTTGCATCCACAACAACTACAATAGAAAATACTACATACATATTTTCATAGACATCGACATTGGCAACAGTAAAGTTGACACATAAATGTACAAGTCACATTCACATTTCCTATATGGGTTCCATCTTGGCATTATCCATCTTACACACTAATAAGTAAATTAGAAGGAATCTCTCATTTGTTCTGAATTTTTGCTTTTCTCTTGACTTGCAGGCCCCACCTCCTGCGCATTTTTACCATCACAAATACACATAGAAAATACGTTCCAGCACTACTCACTACATGGAAAACGGGATTTGCTAAGGTCTGCTTCAGAGATCAAGCTGCTTCTAGGATTGCTATTTGTAGTGCGTCGTTAGTGTACTTGTTCTATCCTTGGCATTTGATAAATCTTCATACTATGTATATTATTTACAAGTGCTCGTTTGTGAGCGAGTGTAGGGGATGTTTTATCCCTTGACAATCCTGACTTCATCACTGCTTGTTAATAGTCGTAATATTCCACATTCGTGAACACATATTTCAAGCCATATTTCTGCCTTATTGATTCGACGACATGTACATGTTTACCTTTGTGGCGTGTGACCGATAATTTTACCGTATTTTTGTCATATGTAGCTCCACTCATAATTCATTATCGCTAAATAACAACGCGCATGTGCTAAAATAATGCTTTCGCTCCTGCGTGCATCAAGAACTCAGTGTAGAAAATATTGTTTCACTGCATTTTGTGTTCATTCCTCATACGAATCGTGTATCATATTTTCATTTATATTAACCTTATAGTTTCTCGAGCTGTAACAGTTAGTCGCTAAGGAAATATTTTTCATACTAGGTTGTTTTACATTCTGATGTCTGTGTAGCAAATCACTGTGCTGTGGCGTGTTTTAAATGTTATCATGTACCATTGTTACTATCGACTCCACTGTTTCATCTATACTCCTCACTGCTTCTTCGTGATGTTCATTTTCATAATTACTTACCGTACATGCATCATCATACTTTGCTTTCCACACTCATACAACCATTCATTCTAAGACTTAAAACTATATAGTGTATTCTTTCTTACGTCGCCTTCGTGGCCCTTTCCTAGGTACCCTTGTAATATTAATCTTCATATTCATCGCCGTATACCCATATAATTATTCATTAAAAATATTCCACATAAATCGCCATTTATACTCATCTACTACCTACAGGGTTCTCACACTAGAACCACCGCACTATTTATTTCTTCCCACAAATATTAATAAACTCGTATTGCTCTAATACACATTCATCCTCTTCCTAGATTCACTCCATGCACGGTACGTCACCACAAACATAGATTAATTAATTAATACCTTCAATCGAATCTAATAAAACCTTTCACTCTCTCTACTTCAAATTATTATCCAGCAGTGAAATTTCATTAATATCCTCATATCGCTTTTGTAAACATACTGTAGTTACCTCAGTTCTTTTGTTTTAAGTTCATGCAATTACGTTGTGTGCGTATTGGTTGGTGTTTGTATTTACTTAGCTTATCTCCCGCGTGTTGTTCAATTCATGTTTGCAGCTTTATTTTGCTGATTATACTATAAGGTATCGTGTAATTAATGGCAACTAACATAGGTGAGTTCTGTAGTAACAAATTTGTGGATATGTATTCTCCCTCTACATGTTGTCTGTAAAGAAGTGTAGTTCTATAAGTGTACAACTGCTCCTCTCGCTAAATCTTGTACGATATGTTGTTTTATAGTTTACGAAATGGTTCAAATGGCTCTGAGCACTATGGGACTTAACTACTGTGGTCATCAGTCCCCTAGAACTTAGAACTACTTAAACCTAACTAACCTAAGGACATCACACACATCCATGCCAGAGGCAGGATTCGAACCTGCGACCGTAGCAGTCGCGCGGTTCCGGACTGCGCGCCTAGAACCGCTAGACCACCGCGGCCGGCCTATAGTTTACGTCTCAGTCACACGCACGTCTCAGTCACACGCATTTTTCTATGTTTATATCTCATTCTCCGTTTCACATCGTCGCTCACTTATGTGTTGTATGTAAGTCGCTTAGTTCTTAAGTTATGTGCTAATCGCGTTCTTTCAAGTGTACATGTTGTTACTTCCTCATTCAACTTGTCTTAATCCTGTTGTATATAGTCGGATAGGTCATTTCCTGTGTTTATTCTCTTCTACGTTGAATACTGAGAAATAAGTATAACTATGTACGTTCAATGGATTGTGTTAAGTTCACAAACTTAGCGTATTCTACTCTCCTTGTAGTTTACTTGCGTCAAAGCGCTCATTTTCTTAAAACTTCATATGCTTAACTTAATGATATACTCTTAAAATTAGTGCTCTTTATAGTATAGTCGCCGACTTAGGAATAAATGTCTCTATTCGTTTAATTTGTGTTGCTCATCTACGTCAGAGTAACTAGCTGATAGGTACCCCACTTCGTGTCGCTTCCGTTTTGTCCCGCTGGTTGCGCGGTGTGGATGCCGATTCGCTTAAATTCTAGAATGGTTTCCGTCGCGGTGCGCAGTGTGTCTTTGCGCTTCGTACAGGGGACACTGAACTAAACCTTGCTTTTTGCCTACGTGGCCCCTTCGATCAGCTGTTAGCCGCTTTGTATATAATTGTTGGCTCATGCCTCTCGCTTAAAGCTCGCGCGCTGTGAATTAAGTCTTAAGAAAGTACAATATCAAAATACAAGGAAAATTTATTTTCGCTAGGCTGCACCTCACTCTCTGCATGTTAGATAGTAAAAGAAAACTGAACATTCCTTGTTGATTAAGCAGGATAGTAGAAGTGGGAGAGGGCACCGGAAATATAAATATTGTACCCCCTAACTGGAGAGGAACCGAGCGCCAGTCGGTTTATTCGTCAAAGAGCGACAAACCTCCTACCTTCTTGTGTTTTACTGATGCCTTTAATTTCGATGATTTCGGATACGCTCTTAGTAGTACCTCCTGTCCAATCTGGAATTCTGTTACGTTTTTCAATTTCCTGTCGTAAATTCCTTTCCTTATTTGAGCTTGCTCTTCCAATGTTATTAGCGCTCGCCGTACTTCCTCATCTAAGACTACGTCTTTGTGCCGTAATTTAGGTATCGGTTTTGCCCATTCATCTAGCTCCACCTTTTCAAACATTAGTTCGGCCGGTGTGTGCCCTGTTGATGTGTGTGGTAGGTGATTTACTATGTGCTGGAACGGACCCAGGTATTCTATCCATTTCCTTTGATTCTGTGATACATATGTGCGGATAAACCTATTAAATTCACGGAAACACCGTTCGACGGGACTTGCTTCCGGATGGAACTTGGATACTAAAATATGACGTATGTTTTGTGATTTTAAAATGATTTCCATTGGTCACATGTAAAATTTGCGGCGTTATCAGTTAGGACTGCTTGGGGTTTCCCAATGCGTGGTATGTAGTCTTCCAGAATCCGCCTTATATTTGGCCCTGACCTAACTGTTTTGACTGCATACAGCTGCAGATACTTACTAAAAACATCATACAGGGCTACTATGTATTTAACTCCGCCGCGGGCTTGGGGATAAGGTCCTGCGGCGTCAATAGATACAAGATCTCTTGGTTGCTTAGGTATTGTTGGGTTTGGTTGCTTAGGTGTTATTGGGTTTAGTACGTTAAGACATGTCCTATTCTCATGTCTGACCTTTTGACACACCGCACAGCGTCTGATTGCTTGCTCTATACGTCGCCTCATATTAGGGAAATAACAATACGTAGAAATTTTGGCGGCACACTTTAGCACTCCATAATGCCCCCATTTGCGGTGCGTGTGTTGAATTAAGTTTTCCACATATTCCTGAGGTATGCACACACACCACTTATCCATTCGTCGATCTCTTCTGTGAAAGAGGACGCCATTATGTATAATGTAATACTGCTCTAAACGTTCGTGTGTTCTAGCCTGCAGTTTTTTCCTTACCTTGCTCCATCTCGGGTCTTCTTCCTGTAAATGTTGCATGTTTTTGCACATTTTAATATAATATGGTTTAAAAGTTCCGTCATTTATTAAAAGCACCTTGAAGTCTGATGTTTGTTCCTCTAACTCGTGGAAATCGGTAAGACCTTGAGGTAACCGTGATAGTGCATCTGCCAAAACATTCTGTTCCCCTATTATGTACACTATCTCAAAATCAAACTCTTGGACATACATGCACCACCTCGCTATTCTCTAATGTAACAACTTGCACGTTAGAAGAAAGGACAAGGCTTGATGAACACAGTAAACTTTGGTATGTTTTCCCCAAAGGTAATATTGAAATTTACGAAACGCCCAAACTGCTGCTAACGCTTCTAGCTCGGTTACGGAATAAGATCTTTCACATTCTGTGAGGGTTCTACTGGCAAAACTGATTACATTGACTTCTTCCTTAGCATCATTTGTTATTATTTGAAACAGGCACGCACCGAGCCCCTGATAACTAGAATCGGTGCTTAAACAAAAATCCAATTCCATATTTGGGTGTTTCAGGATAGGCGCGTTAATCAGCGCCTGCTTAATCTGCTGAAAATCATTTTCACATTCTTTAGTCCACAACCAACTGTGGTTTTTACGCAGTAAGTTTAATAGTGAACTACTGTTCAACAATTGTTGTGGCAGAAACTTCCTGAAAAACGAGGCCATTCCTAGAAAACCATTTAATTGTTTCTTAGTATAGGGTGTTGGGAAATTCCGTATCGCATCTAGTTTACTGGGGTCAGGTAGAATTCCTACTGGTGAAATAATATGCCCTAAGAATTTTATTTTTTCCTTTCCGAATACAGACTTTTTAAAGTTAACTGTGACATTGTATTCATCAAATTTTTGAAAAATCCTTTCCAAAATACTTACATGTGCATCCCATGTTTGAGTTGTATTTAATAGATCATCAACGTAGAGTGTAACCTGGCTAAGCAGTACCGGTCCTAGTACCCTGTCTAATGCTTCAATAAATACACCAGCGCTCACATTTAATCCGAAAGGCAGCACCCTAAATTGGTAGCTCCTCCCGGCATTTATGAAAGCTGTATACTTTCTACTCTCTTCATGTAATAACATTTGCCAGTACGAAGCTTTCATATCAAGGGATGTTAAGTACTTAACGCCATGAAGCTTTAATAGCAGTCCTTCTAGATTGTGTGGCCTTGTTCTTATAGGAACGATGATTTTGTTTATTTCCCTTGCGTCTAACACCAACCGCACCGTTCCGTCAGTTTTACCAACTGCGAGAATCGGACTGCAGTAAGGTGAGTGCGATGTTTCAATAACCCTCCACCTAATCATACGCTCCATTTCTTTTCTTACTGCCTCTTTCTTTGCCCAAGGGGTGCCATATGACGTTCTACAATATGTTTCATGCGGGTATACTTCCATTCTATACTCATATCTCTTAATAACACTAGGTTGTTTACGAAAAATGTTATGATATTTGAAGAGTAATTTTGTCAGTTCACTTCGCTGTTCATTGTTAAGACAAGTGGATTTACTTATTTTACTGTCTACTATTTGTTTAGCGAGGATCTCCCTACCAGTATCATCAAGTTCCATCTCCCTTGCCATTAAGGATTGAGGGTAGACAAGTTTAACATTAATGTCTGGTATCGGCCTAATCTGATTTGTCATTGTAGGTCCTATTACGTCCACAGTCAGTGTGCGCTCCCCTACATGAAATTGGCATTCCCCGCTGCCGACATCTATTTTTATCCCATATCTTCTGAACACCTCCATACCAAGTATACAGTTCACTATAAGTTTGTCTACCAACAAGATAGTACACTGCAAAATTACACCACATATGCTAATGGGTATGCTGGCCGGTAATTTTATAACTTTAGATTTACTTCCCATCGCCGTTACGATCTTACAGTTCTCTACAGGTAGTGTGGGAACATTTACTTCCCTCGCTATCTCTTTGAACAAGCTAGTAGACATTAGGCTTGTCGACGCTCCAGTATCCAAAACAACTAGTAAATCTATGTTTCCCACCTTTACCTTTATTGTTACTAGAATAATTTCACTTACCTTGCGTGTTGTTTCTTTCTCTTCGATAAACAAGTCTTCTTTCATTTCTGCGTCCTTATCATACCTTAAAAATAGATTCCGGATATGCTGTATGTGTAGGTTTGTTTCAATGTCTGCTTCCTTCTTTCCGTTCCTGTTCGTTTTAGTGTTTAAGTCGCTCATATTAGTACTGTGGCACACTGACAGTTCATTACTCTCTTCCTCTAGTCACGCTCGATTATTATTTCCTGGGGCCGGTAAAGGTATTGTTTCATTTTCTGCCGTCACTTCTACTATGTTTACCGTATGTTCGCGTGATCGCCAGTTCGTGTCCCGGTTGTTTCGATTTGACTGTACGAGCTGCCTGCTATCTCTCGGATCCCTGTGTTGCATATTCCGTTCCTGGTAATTTGCATTTCCTTGTCGCCTATTGTCGAGTTTTCCCTCGAATTTCTATTGTCTCGGCCATTACCGTACCTATGGGGCTGATATTTAGTTTCGTATCCTCGGTCACCCTGTGGCTGATGGGTAGACCGATTGTACGGATTTCCGTTGTGGCGCGGCGGTGCATACGGATGCCATTCATTCATGCGCACACGACCGTTATAATTCCCACAGCCATTGGCGTTACCGTAGTTCTTCCAGTTTGGGTTGTGCTCATTACCGTTACGATAACTAGGCGTGGCTTGCCCATCCTCATGAATCAGATCTATTGAGTCGAGCACTGAAAGAAAATACTCGAGATCATATTCGGGAACAGTTATTAATTTTTCCCTAACATTTGCAGGTAACTTGTTCTTTAAGATTTTCAGTACATCGACATGAGATATCAGATTATTCCAGTAACGGGTCTTGTTTAGGTATTTTTCAAAATAGCTTCTTAGCCCCCCGAATTTTGAATGATATGGTACTGGGTTGAATACGTCTCGTCTTAACCTCTCCTGGATAGCTGTTGACCAGTATTTATCTAAAAATGCATTCTCAAACTGATCATATGTCTCGCAAAGTTCTGACATCTCCGTAGCCCACAAAAGAGCATCACCCTCGGTGTCTCCTACCACATATTTAATCTTTTGAGCTTCTGTCCAAGTCCTGGGCAGTACATTTCTAAAGGCTCGGACTAACCCTACCGGGTGCGTTCGCTTTTTCTCATTTGAGAATACGGGAATCTGTCGATGTTTTATTAAGCTCTCATCCAGTAACAACGCTGTCCAGCACGGTGGAAGAGCATTTCCCTGCGGTGATGGTATATTTGTTTCAGCAAAGTTTTGCCCGCTGCTCGCGTCGCGCGTCGACATGCGGTCGCGCGGCGTGGGTTGGGCATTGTTGTCCGCGCCACTGAATTCTCCCACTGGCGGATGGCTGTTTATCGCTCCGCTTGCCGCCCCAGGCGATGATATTACCGTACTTTGTTTGTTAACTATTTCGTCTCTTAACCGTTGTTCTAACTGTCTGATATCATGTCCTACGCGTTTTAAGATCTCTTCTTCCTTGTCACCCATTACTTCCTTTACCGCTTCCACATAGGTACGTCGTTCACGTACGCATTTTTCTGCGAACGTTGTATTTTCGTCCTTTGCATTGCTCTTTACCGACTCATAAAGCTGCACAATGTCTGAGTTGATCCTCTTGTGTTCTAACTTGAGTAATCCTACCTCCAATGTGATTTTTTCTACATTTTCTTGCAGGTCGTCACAGAAAGAATGTAGTTTCGCTACTTCTGATTGTACATTGTCTAAATTGACCTGCGTATTCTTTTGCATTGCCTGTAAATTCTCTTGGGTTTCTCTAATTCCGGATAGCTCCTGTCGATACGTGTGTGTTAGTGTTTCAAATTTTTCGCCCATTATGCCTTTTAATTTCTCACCCATATCGTGAACCGAAATTTGTACTTGTTCATTATTTTCCTATCCACCTTCGTGGAGATTTGTGAAATGTGCTGTGTGAACTTCGTGTCCACACTATTGAGTTCAGTGCGCAAATTTTTTACCTCATCAGAAATGTGTGTCATGCTTGTATTAACCTTCTCGATCTCGGACTTTACTGTGGTCATGTCTGCTTTCATATTAGTCATGTCTGCTTGTATCGTTTGTAAACTTGACATTTTAGTCTCTAAGCCCGACATTTTTGAATTAATGTCTGCTTTCATTGCATTCATGCTTGTTTGTATGTATTCTGTTAAGGCTCGAAATAAGGCTTGCATATCTTCCGTATTCACTTCCGGCCTACGCCTGTCAGCATCTGCGTCCGTACTACGCGTACTACTCTCATTTAAAATATTCTCTTGCCTCGAGATGCCATTAGTTACGTCTACTGTAATTAACCTATTGCTTGTAATTAAATGTTCTGTATTCACGGGCGTCGAATGCAACAATGGCATGTCGCGCCCAGCATCCAAATAATCACCGCTAAACGGTTCCAAACCACTCATTTTGCAAATTAACATCCACTACATTGGCATTCTGATTTCCGAATGACAATTCCTTATTGTTTTGACCCTCCATTATAGGAATCCTTATACCACTGCAGTTATCAAAATAAAATTTTCTTTTTTAAAATTTTAGTTCCGCGCTTCTTCTCACGCGAAAAAATTCATATGCAGTTGTATGTAATTGTAGTCTCAACTGTTCTTCAATCAATATATTTTCCGTACTAATAAAGAAATGTCATTATCTCTACTTGACTACAATAGCGTTAATCTCTGAAGCTTTAGGTTCTGGATTTTAGGAAATAGGTGGATGGATTTTCTAATAGGTCTGCTGGGAACGCATTCTCTATATGCATTGCGCTGTCCTACCTGATTGTTGTCTTGTAAATGGTACTTCCTCTATTGTGCTTTGTTGTGTGCTCTTGGTATTGTGGCCTTCTTCCTTCTAATTTATTTATTATTTCCTTTTGATAGTATTTCTTCAGTATCACATCACCGTCTCCGTCACATCATCAGCGTACATGAAACATAAAGAAATTGTTAACATACATGTATATTCATTTTCCTAACAATACTAGTACTCACAGTTTTGCCCACTACGTATCGTGCCTGTCACCTGTCGCCACTTTATAATATAATAAAATAATGGAATAGATGATAGTAAAATGTTGAAATGCGTGGCTTTTTAAAATGAAATGAATTAATGAGATTAATTTTTCGGCATGAATGACAAGCACAATAAGCTGAGCTATGCCTGGAAATAAATTCGTATTAGGCTAGTTCATATTATTTTGCAGGGTGAAGTAGTTTCTTTCTCCGCTGTAGATTTGTGCTTACCATTCTTTATAATAATACGCTTGGTCGCCGTGTTCACCTTTGAAGTCTTGAGCGTGTTCCCATTAAGCTTATCGGATCTTCGTAATTTTCCAAAGTACACAGGTGGGCTTCAGTTCTTGTAATTATTGTACTATTTGAAATAACAACTCACACGACCTTTCTGTTAATAAAACAATACTGTATTTTTCTAAACGGTGCACATATGAAATACATACTCCTCACTTATTCATAGCGACCCCAAAATGGCGGTCTACAGTTACTCGCTAAAAATGGCGTGCTTCTCACTCGTTCACTAGCTGAGCGCGAATCCTTCCTTCCTCCTACTGGTACTAGAATAAATCCTCTGTTTTTTAACAAGTGAAAGTCAAAAAATACATGACGGTTGGCATAGGCTCAATGATGGGCTGCCGCTTCATCTTCTCTCTTTGCCTTTAAAGAAGACGAAAACATAAAGAAAATGCAAAAGGTTTATCACAAGCGCGAAACGCGTTGGCAATCTCTAACGCCCAATCAAGCATAGTTGTATCGCTGACACTAAATGACTGTTGTCTGACATCTGTAAGTATAGCTCAAAAAGCCGCGCATTTATCTCCGTCGCAATTTCCAGTCGACTCTTACGTCGTCCAGCGACTTGTTTTTTCCATCTATACAACTCACATTCACAACGGACAAAGCGATACTTATTTTGAACAGTACTGACACGTAGGCGTTTCTTACCACCTCCGTTCAACCAATACGTCACCGCTTTTTCTATGTCCGAGAAGGTAATTGTAGTTGCTGGTGTTACTTTCGGAGATAACTGATGATGGTACGTGGCACTATCACTCGAAGAGTCTTCACGTGTGCAACTTTCATCGGTGTCTTCGCCGTCTGTAGATTCACAGTCTGCAATATCGAGTGTTTCAGTTGTTTCTAGCCACATGTCTGCGCCATTTACATGCTCGTCTAGAAGTTTAACAACCATGACGCACAACACATAGTCTTCACGCGTGTTTTCTGTTGATTGCTTCATTTGGCGTCTGTGGTACATCTCCACGGCAAGCAGCAAAACATTTACATGGTTCGCCATCACCTGTGAGGGGAGATTGAATGTTCGCCGTAAAGTGGCTTGCGGAGTATAGATGAACACGTACAGAACATCTTTCACATCTCTAACCAGTTTCAGGACGCTATGTTTCGAAATACGTACCAGAAATTAAAAGGACGTGCATGCCACACAAACGAATATTCGTTTCCCCTTTCCAGCAAAACCATGCAGCGATATTCCTGTTTAGTGAACGCCGCGGTAAGACGGCCGCACTTGCCGACCATGCGCACAACGCTGGCGACTCGCCATTTCCAGGGGTGGCCAGCCGTCACTGCAAGCGCCAAGCAGGAAACACAGCCATCTTTCAGGTGACTTCCAGTTCATGTCAGCAGCTACAATTTTGCATACGGACCTTTTGCACAGTTAAATAACAGTGCTAAAAAAAGCAATACATGTTTCGGCATGACAAGTCTGACCATTCCCTCGTCAGTTGGTATTGCACGTCAATACGTCGCACCGTGCCGTAGCCTTCACAGTGATAGTTGTCGCCTAACTCCTCAACTAGGTCTGAGAGAACTTTGGTCATTGTACATAGTTCTGATATGGACACCGACAAGGTTCAACACTGAAGTTAAATACTCAGTTGGTTCCTGTAATAAAGTGTATTTCAACCATGTGTGTATTTTCTGTTATAATGAGAGGAAACCACCCTCTCCTCATCCAGCCAGGACCCACAAAACATAACACGAGGGTACAGCCACATGAGTGACAACATCTTTTCAATATAGAGAGATGCACGACAACGACTATAACAAAGAAAACGAGTGAGTTAGTATCTAAGTTAAAGATTAAGAGAAACATCCACATCCTCTTACATCGTTTAAATACTAGAAATCTTAATACCAATCAATATAGAGTAGAATGCAGATTTACGATACGCAGTAGGTAAGGTCAGTGAAGGACATTTGATTGAATAAGGTAACCATTACGGTATTTGAGGAGCGCTCCCGGTTACACGCAGACATACATTGCCGCTGACGCGTTCATGTGTGATTTCAAACACTCAGACGTTCGCCCGCCAGATACTCAGTGAGGCCAAAAGTTTTCGAGACTGGTTTGGTAGGAAATAGGTGAAGATGATGATTTTGATGAGTATGTGTTCCACACGGCCCCACCCTAGTTGATTACAACGCAAAAGCCTATTATGTAACCACATGAAACTCTCAGAAAAGTCTTTCCTTGGGATGTTGTTCAATTTGCGCGCAACATTGACTTGAATGTTCTTTATGTAGTCAATACGTTGGCCCTTCATGTAAATTTCTGCACTCTTTCGTTCTGAGGTAGTTTCATACTGATAATACCTAGTCCCAACACCATTGATAATTTTTTTCAAAAAAGAACTGTCTGCTTTTTGCATTTCAATAAAGACGGAGCATGCGTCCACGTGCCGTTGTTTTTGTTTAGGGGTCAAGGTGCGAGGGACAAAATTTGAACAAACTCTTCTGTACTTTAAATCGTTTCTTGAACACTTGATTTACAGATGTTGCTCAATTGCGATTTCTCACTTAACAACAGTGACACATTGTGGCCCCACCTCCACTACTTAATACTGCCTGCCTATAACTGACTGGTTGACCGTACATCAGTTGTTTATTGTCGTTAGCTCAAGTTACCATCGTAGTTACTGTGCCGACTTCGCAGGAATGAAATGTATATAAGAAATTTCCTAGCGAACGGTATATGTAGGAAGAGATATGGGGGAACAGTCTGTAGTACTGCGTACCGTGGCTTAGCCGGTCACATGGGATGTATGTGAAGTGAATTAAGAGCACTGAGATGAACTGCTTGGAAGGCAGAATCAACGAAAATCCTAGCAATAAGCAGGAGATCCGTGTTTAAATACCGGTCTGTTTCATCAGAGAAAAGCGAGAAGAATTATGGTGCACGTCAAAGCAGCTACGAGAACCGATGGTCATGAAAAGGAGGAATAACTATCCTCGAGGTTATTCAGTATGTACAACGAGCAGTCAGTAGGGGAAACCAAAAACTTTGGAAATGGAAAAGAATTAAAAATTTGCAGACGATACTGTTATTCTGTCAGAGACATTAAAAGGCTTGGACATAACATGAATGGAATGGATAATATTATGAAAAGAGAACGTAGGGCGAACATTAACAAATGTAGAACAAGGGTAATGAAATGTAGTCGAATTAAACCAGGTGTTGCTGAGTGTATTAAATGAAGAAACGAGATACTTAAAACAGTAAATAAGATTAGCCGACTGGGTAACAAATTACATGATGCTGGAAAAAGTAAAACTTGTATAAGATGAACCATTCCTATTGTAAGAAAAACTTTTCCGAAAAAACTACATGTATTTCTATCTATGTGTTATGTTCTGAAAGAGTTGTCAGAAGTGTGGATCTATATGAAAGTTAACCGTAAATGATAAGCACTACCGACAAGAAGAGAACAGAAACTTTTCGATTATGGTGCCACAGAAGAAAAGAAACTTTTATTTTAGTGTTTAGATTACTACGCATCCTTTATATAAAACGACCAGCTTCAATCACACTTCGTGGTCATTTTTAGGCAACATTTAAGCAATAGCAGTAACTCATGGTATCGCTTAATCACAATTTACTATATTCTTATATAGAATGATCCTGAAGATTAGATATGTAGATGTGCATATGAAGAGACTTGCACAGGAGAAGAGGCTAGACTAGGTTTGAAAGCGGCTTTAGATCATTTATCCCATGCTTAGCATACGAAAATAATATGACGGAATGTCGGTAATGTTAGCGCGAAACTGTTTCTGGCGTGCACTGTCTATTGGAATACTTTCTATTCCTTGCCCGCATCTCGTGGTCGTGCGGTAGCGTTCTCGCTTCCCACGCCCGGGTTCCCGGGTTCGATTCCCGGCGGGGTCAGGGATTTTCTCTGCCTCGTGATGGCTGGGTGTTGTGTGCTGTCCTTAGGTTAGTTAGGTTTAAGTAGTTCTAAGTTCTAGGGGACTGATGACCTAAGATGTTAAGTCCCATAGTGCTCAGAGCCATTTGAACCATTCTATACCTTGGCTGAAATTTGACTGTCTTGTAACATTGCCTTATAGAAATTTTTTACTGTCATGTGCTGTTTACTGTACAGGTGCAGCATCCCACTGGTTAATAAAATTGCAGTGACTGTTGGTTGATGCTTTTGTCGTGTGATGCCACAACTGTTGGTCATGCTGTTATGAGTGTAGCTCTTCACCAGCAGTGTATTTCTGTATTTTTCTTCTTTTTATCGTAAGGAATGTTTTTGGCATCCACCCTTTCCACGTTTTTAAAATGTTTACTTTTCTTTTTATTATTTTGCCTGGCTTGGCTGACATCTTGACTGTTCAGTTCTCTTGCTTTTAAACAGTCATGTACGATTGTTCAAGCGCTTGGATGAAACTGAACACTCCCGTATGTATTGAACTGCTAGGTTTCATCCCCACAGCTTTCTTGGTAGGAATTTCTAAACGCAGTTATTGAGAGTTTTCACAGTGCAGCTATAATGACTGTAGTAAGTCTCCACTGCCTTCCTTCAATGGTTTCAAAGCATATATTTACTGAACTACTCGTAGTTTTATGTGGCAGATGACATAGCTTTTAACGTTTCGGGTGAAATGTACGTACTGAGCTATTTCGATTTGGGGTTGTTAAATCCGCCATCGGGCGCTTTCCCGGGTAGCGGACAGAGGAAAGCCTCCCAGATATTGGAGGTACTGGGAAAATGAAATATACAGGACGGAACAAATACTATCACAAAACCCACGAGCGTTTGATCTGGTAATCAGCGACAGTTGGTCAGCGTTTGTCCTCCAAGTTGATGTTGCTGTTAGGCATAAGGCTTGATCTCAACAGCTAAGTCTTACACTCGTGATCTCCTTCGGTTATTGCCCAAAAACTTTCTTAAACTTGAAGCAACCATGGCAGAACAGCAGGAAGGAAGTCCACCATCCTGAGCCCCGGTCAACTGATTGGATTCCCGTTCTGCTCATAGGATTCTGGGGGACCAGACATGCCATATGCAGGAGGATCGGTACTTCTCAAGGCCTCTTCGAAAAAAATACAAGTTTTTCATAGGTACACTGTACGTAAACACTTTCCTGCAACCAGGAAAACTTTAACACCTAACGAATATGCCTTAATGATATATCATCGAAATTATGACATTCCGAAAAACCCGGTTTTCAAATGAAACTCATTTCGACTCTGAGAATTACAGGTCCAGTGGAGGAAAACATGCAGCACATATCAACACAGGACAGAAAAATTTAGTACAGGTTTTGCAGTATGCAAGCCCATCAGAGATTCAATCACTGACTTTACGTCCCTTTATAAAGTCTGTCAAAACTGCCAAAAAAAAAAAAACAGGAAACAAAGGATACACGGCGATTAACGTGCACGTACCGACGCACAGACAAATTACTGCATCATAAGATTCACGTGTGTTTAAAGACTTCTGGATTTTTCTAGAAGAAATCACGGACAAAATTCCTAAACACCACATCAAGATTCTGCTACGTAACTTCAATGGGCAGTTAGGAAGAGAAAAGAAACATAGGATAGTCACAGGATCGTGCACCGCTCATAAAAGGACCAACAGAAATGGTGAACACCTCATAATGTTGTACCAAAATTTTAACCCCAAAATTATGTCAACAGAATTCAAGAAACTCGCATAAAAACTAAAGACACGGAAATCTCCCAATAAAACCACTCCTTGAATTCCAAATTGGCTATATCTCCAGAGGAAATACCAAAAAAGTCGTCAACGTAAAAACCAGTAGATACGTCTTCGAGTCAGACGACTACGTACTTCAAATCAAAGTAAAATTCCAGCCCAACAGAAACCAGAGAAAAGTACCCAAAGGTTTCCCAACTGATATAGACAACCTATAACTCAATAAGAAGAAAATTATTGAAGAAATTGGTAGGTGGATACCGCAAACTAATCTGAACTAACGAAGAAAGTAAAGGAAACAGTAAAATTAATTCAGCCCCCGAGAAGGGGAAAACATAGATGGTGAAACAAACATACGGTCAAGCTGTCCAAAGTGGGATTAAAGCATGGATTCATTTCAACAGTCATAAAACAACAGGAAAGTTTCAGGTACAGGGAAACGTCTCTAAAGTACAATTATCCGACGGATAAAACTCAAATACGATAATAAGAGGCTGTCAAATAGAAGAGGGCTGTACCAATAACAACACCTGCAATTTATTTAGGACCTTCAGACAAAATTTAGTTGGCTATCAACCTCCTGGCCTACGCTCCCAACTTTCTGATGGATTCCTGAAAACTAATACAAACAAAAATTGTTAAATTCTAACAAAATATGTCACTTCTCAACTATGAAGAGCCATCTAAACAACTCCGATATGTAAAACCAGTACCAAATCCTGACTAGCATTCACCTTCACACGAAGAAAAGTGAAAGTAATTAGATCATTAAAATACAAAAGAGCACCATGCGGAGACTAACTTACTGCAGAGTTATGGAAAGAGGAGCACAAAAACATAACACCAAAAATTGATAGACTGATATCAGAAGACTAGAAAACAGAGAAAATCCCAAAAGAAAGGAAGAGTTCCTTGAGGCACCCACTCCACAAGAAGTAAGACAAAACAGATCCCAACCATTACAGAAGAATCTCACTTCTACCAGTAACTCATAAAATTCTCCTTAAAGCCTTGCTGAACCAAATTGAGCCGCAAGCAAACTCACAGATTGGCATCAGACGAGTTTCAGGGTAGAGAGACCCCGCAGTAAACAGGTCTGGAACCTGGAAAACATACTACAATCATAAGATGCCGGAAAAAAACTTACGTTCTGTTGACAGATAAATACTGATTATTAGACTAGAAGGATTAGTAGTCGATTCAAAACCCAGAGCTATTAACCAGGAAACTTTATCAGAAGCCACCTCAAAAGCGAAACACATGCGAGAAATCTCAAACTCATTCGTAATTCACGCAAGAGTCCCAAAAGGAGACGGGTTATCCAACATCGCACTGGAAAAAAAAATCAGAGAACGTGAAAAGCATGTCAAACGTATCCAAAATGGGAAAGAGGAAGGAAAAATGGTCACTGTGAAATTCCTGGCCTTAGCTGATGACGTGGCTATATTAAGAGACATGATGAAACCACACTAGCGCTCGATAAGCTAAGAGAAATCTCTTGTAAAACTGGACTTCAATTTCCTATGAAAAACCTCAGTACACGGACAGCAGATCAACTGGGAAACTTCCTCTAAAAGCAATTTATGTAATAATCTCACAGAACAGTCATTTCAAGTACTTAGAAGAAACCAACCAACCAACAGGACTGAACACAACTGCCAACACACAAAGAATATTTAGACAGTAAAAGGCGTACAAACTGACATGGAATCACTACAACAAAAGAGCAATATCTCATAATGCAAAACTACGGCACTACAACAGGGTCGTTTTACCAGAAACCTTGTATGCAGCGGAAACCACACTTATTAGAGGGATGACAAAGAGAAACAAGAATCTATGGTACCGTTCTCCGACACGGGACGTTGGTCTGAGGACATACAAAGTAACTCCACAAGGACACAGACATCACAGGTAAATACAGTAAAAGATACCTACAGTTCTGTAGAAACCTATGTAGGATGGATAAAAACACAAAGAAATTTTTTAACACAGTTAATGCTAGAAAACGTAAGACCAACTGGGTAAGAGAAACACTAGAAGACCTGCAACAACTGAAAATTTCACAAGAAGAATTTGAGGACAGAGAACAGTCTAGAAGAAATAGAAATAGAACAGGTCTCAGCGAATAAAAGAAAGGGGTAAAACGAACAGAGAAAAGGACTAAAAACACAATGAATTAGTGCAGCGATTTTCGTCTACTTGGATACTCTGCAAATCACACTTGAGTGTCTGGCCGAGGGTTTGTCGAACCACCTTCACAATAATTCTCTATTACTCCACTCGGACAGAGCGCGGAAGAACGAAAACCCATATCTTTACGAGTGAGCTCTAATATCCCTCATTTTGGTATGATGAGCGTTTCTCACTATGTACATCTACGTCAACAAATACTTTCGCATTGCGAGGAGAATCCTGATGATTGATATTTCGTGAGAAGATCTCGTCGCAACGAGAAATGCCTTTGTTTTAATTATCTCCACCCTAAATTGTACATCATGTTCGTGACATTCTCTCTCCTATTTGTCGATATTACGAACGTTCCTCTCTTCGTTGAACTTTCTCAGTGTACTCCGTTAATCCAACTGATAAGGATTCCACAATGCGCAGCACTACTCCAAAAGAGGATGGACAAAATTAATGGTGGAAGTCCCTTTATTTCTATTGTATTCTTTACTATTTAAGTTGCTCGCTATTGTAATTCCTAGATATTTAGTTGAATTTACGGCTTTTTCATTTGATTGATTTACCTTGTGATCTAGGTTCAACGGATTCCTTTTTGCACTCCTGTGGATGACTTAACTCTTTTCATTATTTAGAGTCTAATGCCAATTTTCACACCATATAGATATTCTTTATAAATCGTTTTGCAATTTATTTTGATATTCTGATGACTTCAGTAGACAATAAACGGCAGTATCATCTGCAAACAACCTAAAATGGCTGCTCAGATTGTCTCATAAATCGTTTATGTAGAGCGCCTATAACACTATCTTGTGGAACTCCAGAAACCACTTCTGCTTTACTGGACGACTTTCCATCAATTACTGCGAAGTGCTGCCTCTCTGGCAGGATATTACGAATCCAGTCGCGTAAGTGGAACGGTATTCCACAAGCACACAATTTTATTACAAGCCGCTCATCAGTTTCGGGATAAAAGAGGAAGAAAAGCAAGTGACCGTGTGATTGGCTAAAGTTTACACGCTCTCCTGATTTGGAGGGCCAGGTTCTATATGTTATTGGGTATTTGAACCGGATATTATTCCGCAACGCCTGTGAAGCTATTCGGAGAGAGGCTGGAACGGGTGAAAGAATGCACCAATCTTTGGTGCGACGTGTGAACTCGTGCATCGCACACCATGGTGACCACTTTGGACATCTGTCGTGACGTGAACGCGATGCAGCTCTGTACTGTGTTCCGGGAAGATTTATTGTTGCTGCACGCACACCTACCATTTCCGGACACATGCAGATAGTACATTTTTTCCTCCATTTCCCGACAGGTATCCGTCGCTGCAGTTTGTCGGTTTTATCAGTGTTCAAGCTGTATATATAAAGTTACACAATACTTGTTTTAATAACCGTTGTCATATATCTGCCTCTTTCCATAGGCCGGGAATGCAGTGGGAGGCGACAGAGTACCTTTTATTGGTTTGGCTGTCTGTCTGTCGGCTTCACTATGTTGTGGTAATGTATGTCTTTAGATATACTGTCTTACACTGTATGTTTCATGCCATAATTCTGATAATGGTATTGTTCCGAAAGACATAATGATATGAAAGATTGAATGATGTATTGGTGATCAAGATAAATGTATTATTTTGAGGTTGAAGCTCTTTTGTCTGTGTTTGCTTGAACAACAACATATGTTCGCCTTTAGTTTTGACTTAAAGTCTGTAAAAGAGAAGTAACCTGGTGAAAGAAATAAGATGAAATGACCCTCGCAACATTCAGGCTGCAAATAGTTGTTAATTGGCTTCAACACACTTTATACTATACTTGTGGGGATGTTATTGAACACCAATGTGGAGTGCTTCCTTTTGACTAAGCTGGGTATTCACGCGTAACAAATGCAGAAAATTGCATCAGGGAAATCTCATCAAACAAGAGCTAATGACAAACTATAAACAAATACAGACACTGTAAATACGTAATACAGCAAGAAAACCACACCATATGGTGAGAAGCAATCAAATAAAAAACCCACTGATGATACTGCAACTGCAGTTAAACCTCTCTAGGACAAAAAACAAAATTGTTGTGCTAAGGGCGGACCCCACCCAAAACATGTCTTAAATGTATAATTATTCAATAGTAAATACGGTCCTGCACCCGTGAGCGACCGATGGTACCCATTCTGCGGAGAGTACGTTCCCAGGCTATACGTTACTCTGACAAGTGCTTTCAGTCCTACGACCATACAGTCATACGCAATATCCATGTCTCGCAGAGCGCACATACGCCATCCCAGTCACAGGGACCGAGTGGCGTCAAGCTTATTACATAAAGGCAAAATAATGCCAGCCATGACAACCTGTTGAGCATAACATCAGACATTCTGACGTGCACTTCCGGCTACTGGGATAGTGTATTAACCAAGCAGTTCAGACTAAATTTGCTGGTTGTCTCATACAGACAGAGGGTTTTGTTTAAATTGTGCTAGAAATTCTCACCTCCGACTGGTCAATACTACTTGCTCAGGCATTTGTACTTCATATTTACACTGTCCATTCACATTATCCTGACCACCAGTCCAAATGCAGAAAAAATACCTTTCGCAATGCAGACCTCTGGGAAAAGTGCAAGAACAAAGTCAGTTAGCTTCTGGAAGGTACCGACAGGGATGTGGAGCTATGTTGACTACAGTGCCACTACTAGCTGTGCTAGTTTCTCTGTTGTTGATCCATGGCGCGAACAGCAGGATCAAGGTGTTCCGACATGTCCTCGATTGGGTTTAAATCCGGGAAGTTTGGTTGCTAAGAGAGTATGGTAAATTCGTCCTACTGCTCTTCAAACCGTGCACTTACACTGAGAGCTGTGTGACACGTTGCATTGACTGGCCGAAAGATGCTGTCGCACCGAGGAAAAGTAATTGCATGTAGTGTCGTGTCACCGTCAGACACCACACTTGCTAGGTGGTAGCCTTTAAATCGGCCGCGGTCCGGTAGTATACGTCGGACCCGCGTGTCGCCACTGTCAATGATTGCAGACCGAGCGCCGCCACGCGGCAGGTCTAGAGAGACTCCCTAGCACTCGCCCCAGTTGTAGAGCCGACTTTGCTAGCGATAGTTCACTGACAAATTACGCTCTCATTTGCCGAGACGATAGTTAGCATAGCCTTCAGCTACGTCATTTGCTACGACCTAGCAAGGCGCCCTTATCAATTGCTATTTATCTTGTGATGCATGTACCGGCAGAGCGATGTTCACCAATTATGGATTAATGTTAAGTATTCCAGCAGCTACGTACGTTTTTGGCTATTGTCATTTCCGTCTCCTGTTCCAGACCTCACGCCAGCATGCGTGAGCTTAAACGCGTGCCTTTCGACTACCCGTCACTGTGGATTGGCTGTCTTGCCAGTCCACAACATGTAGGAGCCGACAGGATGCCAATGATAGATCTATTTTGCGTTACAGGTTGACCAAAACGCCAGAGAATTTCCCAGACAATAATGCTCTCTTCCACCTTTGGTTCAAAATTCACTGATCGTAATCTGCACCCTTCCGACCATTGTTGCAGTAGTAAATGCAGTCTAGTAGCTGTGGAGGACCGGCTTTCATACTTTTACGCTGTACACTCCAATGGCCATCTGTCGGATGAAGTATAAGACGCGATTCATCCGAAAAGGCGACCTGCCACAACTCAGTGGATGTCCAGCTTCGGCACTGGCTTGCAAATTCCATGCTTCGGCGCCGCTGAACTGCCTTCAGCATGGGTACATCTGCACCAGGCGCTAGCTTTGGAGGCCCAAATGCGACAATGTGCGCTGAACCGTTGTTGGGGAGACACTCTTGGTAGCTCTGTCACTCATCTGCGCGGTCAGTTGCTCAACAGTTGCACGGCTACTCTTCCGTACACATCTCTGGAGCCATCGATCACCCTTGTCATCTATGGCCCATTGTACACCACAGTTTTCTACGGCTGAATTCAGATAGTCACTTTGCCACGCACAGTATGCTTTAGCCATGGCTGCACGCGAACAGTATATAAACTTAGACAATTTGGATATCTTTCCACCTTTGGTAAAAAATTCACTGATCATACCTCTTTGGACGCTAGACAAATCGCTCCCTTTTCTCTTTACGACAGCGACTGCCCCGATTTCCGCGTCTTTCCCTCTCCCTCGCCAGTACGCCCCCCCCTTGTCCTCTTCCCACCCCCCCCCCCCTACCGCCTCCTGTATGCGAACTTAGGTGGTGGTCACGTTAATGTGACTGCGACTGCTGACGTTAATCATCTTTGGTTGTATGGTGGTACCAGTTTTTTTTTATTATTAATAGTATGTGCACTGTCCATCTGCATATGTCATTTTATGGCTCTTGATCCACGTAGCTCCACAGATCAACACTTTAAATCTACATGCACATCCCTCTCTCGTGGCCTTTGCGTCTCGAAAATGTTGGGTGTTCAACCATCGAAATACTGGCGGTTGTCGAAGACAACAACCAGCTCACATCCCATAAACTATTAGATGAGATTGCCGATATGTAAGCGAGAAGCTCGTAAAACGACTATTTAGATATTCGAAGATCACTGAAAAACTTGTTTTTGCCTGCAATCAAATCGTTAAACAGCGTATAATACAAACGGTCAGGCCGACCTGTAACACCCACAGGATGTTTTCGAATTTTCCTAAACTTTCAGTTTTTTATTTTTCAATAGAAAAAATGCTCTTCATACAATTACATTCTCTTAACATACGAGATCTGAGCAAATATTCATAAGTTGCGCTGCTAGTTGCTCACTTCACGAACCCATTCTTCTGTGGAGAACACAGATCGAACAAAGCCTGTGGCGGGGCAAGAGCAGTCTCCTGATTTGACGCTCCCTCAGGCCTTTTTCGAAGTGTGACGTACATTGCTTCTAAATTAAAATACGTCATACACTCATAGCAGTTGCCCAGAGGCAATATGTACTTTTTTGAAGTACATTACAATTTACTTCATCACTGAGCTGTTTGACAGAATAATTATGGGTTACATGAAAGAAATGCTTCATGTTCATCAGAGCTCGATGGACACTGGTTCTTTATCAAGTTATCTGAAACGTAATTAATGTTGGTTAAATTGAACACCAGTTGTGTATTTAGTTAAAACTCATTTCTTTGATACGTCTGCTGACAAATATTAGATGTTTCATGTGTGTAAATTATGAACGACAGGTTTCAAGGAATTCATAAAAAGTTTTTGTGCCCCATGAAGTTGGGCGTCATATTTTTCAAGAAATCTGTCGATTTCATGCAAAAAATTTAATTAAAGTGATTTTAAATGCTTAATTGTTCAGTGATGGATTATTATCGGGTTACACAACGTGATCGGCCTTGAGTGACATAAATGTTTAGATAAACGCCTGTCAGTGAAAATAATTCCTAAACTCTTAACTCAGGCACAATTTTTAGTTTAAACGTTAGTGGCACCTATTCGCACAACATAATTCTATACACAAGTCTTAGGAAAGGCACAGTCTTATGAAAACTGTTTCCTAGAAATGTGGTTACAAACCTCACAACTGCCACGATATGAGAGGTGTTGCGACTCCATTTCGGGGAGAAATTACGAAGTAGATTATATTATTGGCAGAAGGATAAAACTTCTGGGTGCTTCGGCAGTGCCATATTTTAAATACTATAGAAACGAAAAACTTGGAGTGGTAAGACGTCAAGCCACAGAAAATCTAACACTTCATTTAGAACAGATAATTTATTAACAATTTTGTGCGAAGTTATTACGAATTTGTTTCCGCGAGATGTGATAAGACAAACTGAAGTAAATGGAAAAGAAAATCATCAATGAATCGTTAATATGCGAAACTTAAACCATTTTCAGTTAAGGTTTGAAAGCGTGACATTATGTCGACCTTCTATCAAACAAATTTCAGTAGTAGTAGTAGTAGCTTTATTCATCTGTAGATCTCTTTTTACAAGGATATAGGACATGACAAAGTATTTACAAGTTTAGACCTATTTAAAATAAGCTAATTAGTATACACATACATTTAAAAACTTCTAGTTAGAGACAATCATTAGATTTACTCTTGGTCTACAATAATTTTTCTACAAATAACTTATTAAATAATGTAATGCCACATTGTTCACTCATATCTCACTATCAGTCACTGCACACACTATACACACATTGTTTCATAGCACTTCACACACTACACACACAAACACACACACTTCTGATCTCTGGGCCATTTTCTGTACCACAACATCCCATTTGATATCCATCTATAATGAGTGAGACATCGAACTCAAAAAGAGGAAGAGATATTGTGCAATGCATGGCTTGGAGGTAAGTGTTTTTAGAAAAGGAAAAAGAAAGGGAAAAACATAGTGTGGAGGTATTATGTGGAATGTTGGGTGTTTTATAACCATTATTATTATTTATTTGTATAACATTATTTTCCAAACCGCTACTCTGTTTTATCTAAGTAATCCTCCAATATAGAAATGTGTTGCGTAACAAGTAAATTCTAGATGCCTTTTTAAATAAGTGTATTTTTGCAATTTCATTAATCTGTTTTGGTAATTTGTTGTAGAGTTTTATTCCTTAGTAGAAACTGCTGTTTTGAGTTTTATGTTTATTTTTATTGGCAAATGTAAGTTGAGTCTTGCTCTTCTTCCATGGTCAGCGAGAGAACTGTTTGTGCATTAATTATCAATGTTAGTTTTGATGTGTACAACTGACTGGTAGATGTTTTCACACGGAACAGTTAAAATCCCCAGTGTTTTGAACAGATCTTTACAATGAGCTCGACTACCATTTTTGCTTATGATTCTTATGGATTTTCCCAGGGGTTTGAAAACTGTGCTTATATTTTATACATTTGTTCCCCAAAAGAGAATTCCATAGTTAAGAACTGAATATACATATGAATAGTCTGTAACTAAAAGACACTGCATGTTACACACTTATGATAGGATTCTAAGGGTATAACATACTGATGACTTTCTGTTTGCAAGTACCGTTGTGTGTTCACACCACTTCGACTGAGCATCAATGTTCATTCCCAGAAATTTTGCTTTGTTATACAGTCAATACAGGTGCCATCTACATTCAGCCTAATATTACCATTTCTCCTTTTCAAACTGGAATTCATAGCATTAATTTTCTTTATGTTCAATGTCACTTTATTGTTTATTGACCAGTTGTAAACTTCTTTGTGAGCACAGTCAAAAAAATTCACCTATTACCAGGAGACAGAATATTTTCAGTTAACCCATGTTTCAAAAAACAGTATATCAGTCCACAGCTGTAAGCCCTGCAAATAATATAACCACTACGCAGCCATAACATATAGGCCTTAGTTAAACCGGAAAGTTAATACTTGAAATCTTTGGATAAAACACAAATATTCAGGCTGATTTCATAAAGGAACGTATAGGTAAAGTTTCAAAAGAGACTACGCCCATAAGACTTCAGTTAGGATAATAAGTGTTTGAATATGTCTTCTGTATTTAATAAAATCACATGAAGACAGCACAAAACACGATAAAGTAAAAAAAAAAGAAAAACGCCTATTAACGCGCTAAACAGGAATTACTGCAACATGAAAAGCGAGAGACATTTGGCAACGTAAGTTAGTCCGCGATAAAACGTAAAATGAAATTAACTTAACCCTAAAATACATAGTATCACAGTGAATAGTTCAATAGTCCACACACTACTGAGTGTACCAAGCAAGTTCACTAGTATCAGTAAATACGAGTCAATGAGTCTCTGTTCCCCGTGAATTCTGTAGCCATAAGCAACACATTATCTTCCAGAGCCGTAGTGAACCAAACCCGAGCGACGAGCATCTGCGGCGTGTGCGTTGATAAAACGGCGCCACACACTCGCTCGAAATAATATTCAGTTCCGGCAGTTGCTCTTAGCGTCGATGTCTCACATGACTGCTAGCACTTGTCCTTGGACCGCCATAGTCCATCCCAGTAGCTGGGTCTGAATGTTGAATTTGAGAAAATACATGGTTACATGTAAGCTGATGTTACTTTTACTGTTTAAAAGATTATTGAGCCAGATTTTGATCACATTGCCATTTGTTATTGGCTATAATCCGCTTTTTTTCAGGACGTTCCTGGATCCTTTTTGAACACATACTACCACATGAGGAACATTTTCTCAAAGGTTACGTAACTTACCTCTTTCAAAATGTGGTAGATTCGGCTTATTAATAAGATAAACAAATCTGTCTCCCAGTTTTTAATGTACGTTTTAGAACTCTCGCAACATATTTTGAAATTTGTGAGTATGACACATAGCAATCTTTAGTCCACAATAATTAAAATCAAGTTGACAGCAATGTTCTCTGAAAAGTCTTGTACCACAGGGAGTTGTGTTACAGTACGTAAAAAGTATGTAGCGAATTTCACCTTTTTATCTGCAATGGTTCGACAGAAAATGTTCCTCATACACGGAAAAATGAAAGTTGCGGAGAATGCAGAAATAAGACTTTATTTGAATTTATGCCAGAAGTAAGTACCTTGATGTTGGCCATACCCTTGCATTTGCATTTCGGTCGAGGGTGGGTGAGGGAAGAGGGGTAAGAATTTAATAAGGAAGTATTACCGAAGATAGCCCCTGGTAACAGTAACTCCGAAGAAAGAATCTAGTAACTTCCACTTACAGTTTTTATCACAACTATATCTCGTATCTAAAACGCAGTTGGGGAAAACCAACTTATCAGTGCTTGGCTGGAATACCGCAACAAAGTACACTTCTGGCTGCTAAAACTGCAATACCTTGAAAATCAAATTGCATAAACTCTACTACATGCCTCGATATGCAAGTGATTAGTATTTGATCAAAGCTGCAAGAGGCAAGTACGGATAGCGCCATCTAGATTCTGACAAGACATTATGACCATTAGCTTAGTAGCTGGTTTAGTCATCGTTGTAACGAAATACATTAGTTATTCTACGTATCAGGAATCGAACAGTTTGTTGGTAGGTTTCTGGAGGTTGTTCGCGTAAATAGCTGGCTGCTGATCTGCGTACGCGGTGATGGAGCCCGATAGTGACCCACATGGGTACCATAATGTTTACATCAGGAGAATTTGGTACTCGAGACATCAACGTGAGTTCACTATAGTGGTCCTCAAACAACTGTAGTACGGTTTTGGCTCCGAGATCCGGACAAGTATGCAGGTAAAAGATGAAATGTCTGTCGTGGAAGACATAAAGCATGAAACGGCATAGGCGGTTCGTAGCTTTCAACGTGTCTTCGATTACTACCAAAATTCCAATGCAAATGCAGTAGAATGTCTGCCATAGCACAATACTCTCCCACCAGCCTGCGTCCGTGGTGCGCACGTCACGCGCCGCCTTTCACCTCAATGAGGTCGTTTGTATAGGGATCATCGACCTAGTGTAATAGATATGTGATTCGCCCGAAGAGCCGACACATTTGCATTGATCTAGGGTCGAATCTCGATGGGTCTACGACCACTGCAATCGTAATTGACGATGTCATTGGGCTGACATGAGAATTCTAGCGGTTATGTACTGCGGAGCTCCATGTTCAAAAATGTGGGATGAACGGTGTGGTCCGAAATCCTTGTTCGTGCGCCAGCATTATGCTCTTTCGGCAGAGATGCCACAGGTCACCGTATTTCCGACTTTATAGAGCAGACAAGCGTCGAACCGCAGGTTCTGTGAAGAGTGGTGGTCTTTCAACCATTTAGGCCTAGTGGTAGTACCACTGTCCTTCTACCTCTTTCCATAGATGCTCGCGACACTAGCACGCGAACATTCGACCAACTTCGCCGTTTTCTAGATAATCGTTCACAGGCTCTGCATAATAATAACATGGCCTTTTGCAAAGTCGCTTACCTCAATGTATTTCCCCACTTCTAGCCCCGCTCTTTGCCAGAGTGATCCCCCGTCTGTGTCTGCTCCACTTACATACTTTTGTTAGCACATCACGTGCCCACAACGCCACCATTTGGTATCCTACCTTGCGTTGGAGATTGGTTATATTGTTTTGGCT
Source organism: Schistocerca serialis cubense (assembly GCF_023864345.2). Classification (NCBI taxonomy): domain Eukaryota; kingdom Metazoa; phylum Arthropoda; class Insecta; order Orthoptera; family Acrididae; genus Schistocerca; species Schistocerca serialis. The sequence goes on from NC_064645.1 coordinate 541,376,117, forward strand.
TACAAGTGTATACAAGCAATAACTATGTAGCGGGTTTTATCCAGGTACCATATCTTATGTTTATTGATTGCGAGAAGATTGTATTCTGCCTCATATAAGAACGTGAGACGTCTGCCAGAGCGTGTGAGAACTTGACAGTGTTTGGATTAAAGAGCGCTTTGTTTGGGATCCCACTACTGATATTAGAGAGTGGAATTCAAATCCATGGGTTCGGCATTGCCATAGTCATACCACGAAAGATGTTCGTGGCCCCATGCGACTGGCGCCTGGGAAGACGTACTGTTAGCTCGACTGCGGGCAACTATACAGCCATGCCACGTACCTTTTCAGGAAACGTACTTTTTTGCAGGAAGATAAGTACCCACTTGGACACTACGATGTCATTTGGAGCACAAAGGACTCTCAGCACTTGACCGTTGTTGAAGCTTCTCTTGGCTCAGAGAAGAGACAGTCGCGCTTAAGGTGGTGCCTCGAGTGACAAGACTGGACACAGGAGTTACATCGTATCATATTGTCAGACTACCCGCTGTTCTGCATACAGTATCACGATGGACGTATCGGCATTTTTGGAAACTTCAAACAGAAGAAACGTTGACAGTCCGCATTCTTCATACAGTTCCAGCAGCTGCCGTGACAGTATGTGATTCCAATAACGCACAAAACACGATCACATCGGGTTCCTATAAATGGCAATTTGAAGAGCAAGGGTAACGTTTCGTACTTGTCAATGTCAGTAGCTCTGCCGTATTTTCTGTCTCCATATTACTGAACTTCCTGTGAGATCGATAGCTCGCACTCGGGCAGTTGAGCCCTTTCTTTGCCGATTTGAGTGTCATCTGTCTCTCTCTGTGGTACGAATGAAGGAGTGGAGCGATTGAGATGTAGGTGGTTGAGGCGGACGGTTGTTGGTAGTGGTATCGGGCGGAGCGTACATGTTTCTTGGGGAGCAGTTGACCACTATTCATGGCGCGAGGATTTTCAGGTGCGAGCGTCATGAGCTGGCGTCTACCTTACATGACCGTGCGGTTGTTGACCTGATTTGTCTGGCGAGGTTACTTCTGTCCTGGTTGGGCTAATTCGCGTAGTTTCGGGGTTCCTCTGGAGAATGCACGATTGGGTGAAGTCTAAGGATAGTTCCTTAGACAGCCATAATCCTTCGTAACGTCTTCATAGTGGGATTTTCCCCGACTCCAGGTCAATGCCATTTTGGTTTTTCTGGTAGAGGACAGAGTCACGTCCTGCCTCCTTCTGTTTATGGGTAAGCGTGATTTTTAATGTACGTAAGAGGAGAAAAGTCCTTGACACAAATTTTCATTTGTCGCCTCAGTCTGCATTTACACATTATGTTTAAGAAGAGGAACCGTAAAGTCCGTTTGCCATCAAAATTAGAATTACACTCCTGGAAATGGAAAAAAGAACGCATTGACACCGGTGTGTCAGACCCACCATACTTGCTCCGGACACTGCGAGAGGGCTGTACAAGCAATGATCACACGCACGGCACAGCGGACACACCAGGAACCGCGGTGTTGGCCGTCGAATGGCGCTAGCTGCGCAGCATTTGTGCACCGCCGCCGTCAGTGTCAGCCAGTTTGCCGTGGCATACGGAGCTCCATCGCAGTCTTTAACACTGGTAGCATGCCGCGACAGCGTGGACGTGAACCGTATGTGCAGTTGACGGACTTTGAGCGAGGGCGTATAGTGGGCATGCGGGAGGCCGGGTGGACGTACCGCGGAATTGCTCAACACGTGGGGCGTGAGGTCTCCACAGTACATCGATGTTGTCGCCAGTGGTCGGCGGAAGGTGCACGTGCCCGTCGACCTGGGACCGGACCGCAGCGACGCACGTATGCACGCCAAGACCGTAGGATCCTACGCAGTGCCGTAGGGGACCGCACCGCCACTTCTCAGCAAATTAGGGACACTGTTGCTCCTGGGGTATCGGCGAGGACCATTCGCAACCGTCTCCATGAAGCTGGGCTACGGTCCCGCACACCGTTAGGCCGTCTTCCGCTCACGCCCCAACATCGTGCAGCCCGCCTCCAGTGGTGTCGCGACAGGCGTGAATGGAGGGACGAATGGAGACGTGTCGTCTTCAGCGGTGAGAGTCGCTTCTGCCTTGGTGCCAATGATGGTCGTATGCGTGTTTGGCGCCGTGCAGGTGAGCGCCACAATCAGGACTGCATACGACCGAGGTACACAGGGCCAACACCCGGCATCATGGTGTGGGGAGCCATCTCCTACACTGGCCGTACACCACTGGTGATCGTCGAGGGGACACTGAATAGTGCACGGTACATCCAAACCGTCATCGAACCCATCGTTCTACCATTCGTAGACCGGCAAAGGAACTTGCTGTTCCAGCAGGACAATGCACGACCGCATGTATCCCGTGCCACCCAACGTGCTCTAGAAGGTGTAAGTCAACTACCCTGGCCAGCAAGATCTCCGGACCTGTCCCCCATTGAGCATGTTTGGGACTGGATGAAGCGTCGTCTCACGCGGTCTGCACGTCCAGCACGAACGCTGGTCCAACTGAGGCGCCAGGTGGAAATGGCATGGCAAGCCATTCCACAGGACTACATCCAGCATCTCTACGATCGTCTCCATGGGAGAATAGCAGCCTGCATTGCTGCGAAAGGTGGATATACACTGTACTAGTGCAGACATTGTGCATGCTCTGTTGCCTGTGTCTATGTGCCTGTGGTTCTGTCAGTGTGATCATGTGATGTATCTGACCCCAGGAATGTGTCAATAAAGTTTCCCCTACCTGGGACAATGAATTCACGGTGTTCTTATTTCAATTTCCAGGAGTGTAGTTAACTGTTAGTACGAACCTTGGTATTGGTCGTTCAGGATTTTAAGTTGCAATTTTCTTGAAGTTGTTGATAAACAAACATGTAATTTTGCAGCCTTACGTGCCTGGAGGCCATACGCATAAATGGTTCTGGGTTTCTGTGAATTGCTGGGAAATGGCACACCAATGCTTTGCCCTTTGTTGTAATATTTGTACAAGGTGTTCCGACGTTTGCATCAAACTTCTAGGGTGATAAATAACGCCTTGTGGAACAACAGATGTTAGGGACAAAAAGTTCTCTGATGCTTCAAGTAACGCTGGGCATTGTTTTGCATTGACTAAGCCCCGGAAAGGAAGCATGCATGTGCCTTGTGTGTTCCCTGTAATTCAGTCATCTGCTCCATATGAAAGTGGACAGATCCAGAAAACTGAAGCTTCTCTATTCCCTCTAAAATACATTTCTCTGCACTAGCATACTCACTGTCATGGTTTTCTTGTTGAAAATGATTCTATCAATTTCCTGAGGCAGGCAGTACGCTGCACATCTAATCAGTAGACACTGCTAGTAAAATCTCGGCATCCCAGGCCAAACACTAAAGGATGCCTAGCGCATGTCTTGTCTCTAGTAAATGTTAATTTAATTTTATCCTTATTTTGTGGCTTCAAACGTGACTGTACTCAATGCACTCGAAGTATGAATTAACAAAACGCCTTCAATTATTCGTGCTTTATTCAGTAAACGATGCATTTCGGAATTTGTGGGTCCATCTGCAGGTGTAATTCGTCTTAATACATGCTTTATTTGTTCTCTTGAATGAGATGAAATGCATATTCCTGTCACGAAAAGGTTTAATGTTAGGAAATTCGTAACCTAACATCAAACATTTTCGTAACGGGAATATGCATTTCATCTCATTCGAGAGACGAAATACAGCATGTATTAAGACGAATTACACCTGAAGATGGACCCACAGGGACCGAAATGCATTGTGTACTGAAGAAAACACCAAAAATTTTGATTGAAGACGTTTTTATTAATTCATACCTCGAGTCTAGTAAATATCGTTCACCATGACGTGGTCAATCGTCGCAAGTCTTTTGAAACAAAGGCTTCGAAACATATAGGCATATACTTCTCTCTCCGTAGCCGATATCGCTAGCGCAAACCTGTGCTGCGCACTTTGTTTCGGAGACAAGCCGGTTCGAACCCTCGTGGTGGACTGCTAGTATTTTGCTGTCAAGGGCAGGGAAAGTGGTGGTGCAAAGTTTCTGATAACCAGTCTCTATGCCAACGTCCAAACCTCTCAGCAGTGTGTCAAGGAATGAGGGCATTACACACTGTTGATGGTGATACATTCGTCTGATGGGGACATTAAGCTCGGAGAACCCATTGGTGCTTTTCGCGAGGAATTTGCTATGTGCCGGGGCTGGGTTCCATCCTCACCGCCAGCCGCTGTGGCCGAGCGGTTCTAGGCACTTCAGTCCAGAACCGCGCTGCTGCTACGGTCGCAGGTTCCTATCCTGCTTCGGGCATGGATGTGTGTGATGTCCTTAGGTTAATTAGGTTTAAGTAGTTCTAAGTCTAGGGGATTGATGACCTCAGATGTTAAGTCCCATAGTACTTACAGTCATTTGAATCATTTTTCAGCCTCACCCTCCCCTTCATCTATAACAACATAAACCCAATACTACATTCTGCGAAAACTCATCACAGTAATCCAGAGGATATAGATACACATCTGATACTCCATTTGTAAGTAGGCTGTTTAGGTTTTTATGTTGGTAACGTCACGTAGCGCTCTGTATGAAAATCACTGACTGTGCTATGTGCAGTCTGTGGCTGGTTTGCATTGTTGGATTATTTACCATTGTAGTGTTGGGCAGTTGGCTGTTAACAGCACGTAGCATTGCGCAGTTGGAGGTGAGCCGCCAGCAGTAGTGGATGTGGGGAACTGAGATGGCGGATTTCTGAGAGTGGATAATCTGGAGGTGTGTCCATGAGAAACAGTACAGTTGTAAGAATGGATGTCATGAACTGCTATATATATTATGACTATTAAGGTAAATACATTGTTTGTTCTCTATTAAAATCTTTCATTTGCTAACTATGCCTATCAGTAGTTAGTGCCTTCTGTAGTTTGATTCTTTTATTCAGCTGGCAGTAGTGGCGCTCGCTGTATTGCAGTAGTTCGAGTAACGAAGATTTTTATGAGGTAAGTGATTTGTGAAAGGTATAGGTTAATGTTGGTCAGGGTCATTCTTTTGTAGGGATTATTGAAAGTCAGACTGCGTTGCGCTAAAAAGAAATATTGTATGTCAGCTTAAGCACAGTCATATATAATTTTCCTAAGGGGACGTTTCATTGCATTTGAGTGATTAATTTTGTACTTGAACCATTTAGGTATAATTACATTAATCCTCAGGGGGTACATGCCTACTTTGTGTACCATGTGTTTGGCAAGCACAAGGAGCCCTAGCTAATATGGTATTTCCTTATACAACTTTACACATCGGTACCATGTTCCTCTAACACAGGATTACACAGCTATCTGATTATTTAACTGAGAGAGACAAACATTTATTTTACTACATCAGTGACAGATGTTCACGTAATTACACCTTTGGATAACTTCACACTTATGAAATTGTATTTGACTGTACTTTGTGAACTGTTCATACTTTTTAGGATCCATTGTAATACTATGAGAGCTTTGAATGATGTATTTGGTATGGGATCATGATTTTTAAAGTACGTTTGAGGTAGAAGGCACTTTTGACATGAGCAGAGAAATTTTTTTGGGTTTTGAAATTAGTGGAGGAAGCTACGAGGATTTTGAGATTTGGCTGAGGTTTTATGATGTTATGATGACGATGTGTATTACGCTTTTGCGGTATGTTTATGATCAATAAGCTGATGCTATATGAGGAATTTGATTATGCTACATATTTATTATGATGAAATATTGAAGAAGTGTCTACAAATATGTATATGTGTAATAAAGCAAGGAATAATGAGTAGTGGTTAGGAAGTCTAGTTTGTGAAAAAGGATGTAGGAAACCGAGAATCGTACTTTAAGAGTTATGAAATGTGTGTATATGCGTGAATGTATCACTATGCTGGCGAAAATTTTTTGGACACTGTTATATTTGCAGGATTTTGTTTCTACAGATTTGCAACGCAAATTCTCTACCTTTGAAATTTTTGTATGAGGCTGTCATTGTAGTGCAAACTGGTGTCGTAAATATTTCGTTAAGAAAGTTAAGTGACCTCTTTCACGTAATGCATCATGGGCACCCAGCTGCGTGACAGTCGCCTGGAAAAAAGCATTAGTGTGTGCCTTTCAGAGGCACAGGTGGAGAAAAAAAAAAAGAGGCCATTATCCTCGCTATTAACATTCCTTTGTAGAAAGCATCGCAAATACGACACACTAAAACTTGAAAACATACGATTACACTGTGGAGCTCTTAATTTATGATATTTACTAAGATGCCCAATGAAATGATGAGAAACATTTTTACATCTATTGTCTTTCTAGTTGAGAGATTGCTCAATTTGTTTAATATCTAGTTTCTAGCTCCACTGCAGCATTGGTCAAAATAAAATTTAATAGATGTACTAAGATAAATATTTTCTGTCTACAGATGCAGTAAATAATAATTGCATGATATACTTCCAAAAAAAGAATGAGGGAGCACAAAAAGAGATTTCCATTCACAGGAACTGCATACATAATTTTCTTTTCAAGTACTTGGTAATTTATTTTGTAGAATAAGTATGGTGCACCACTTTAATTACATAGATATTAAGATGAGAATAGACATTTCCCTTGTCTGCATTGTTGTCTTTAGTGTAATACTTTTTCTGCTTGAGCTATGTCATGTTTAGGTATAAGTTACTGCATTTGCTGCTGCTGTTTGCCAGGCATAGTGTTACTGAATTTGACTTTGTATTATTCTGTTAAGCCAGTTTTACTAATGAATTATTTTTATTGTCTACTGTGCATTGCCTTATATTAGTTGTAATATTGCATTTGCTTTGCTAATTTATGCTGCTTGCTTTGCCAATTTGCATTTTTTTGTCATTGCTGTTTGTGTTAATTGTTCTGTACTGCTGCATTGCCTCATCCCTTAGTTTAGCGTCTGAGCTCAGTAGATTTAAGTTAGCTTAAGAAGGCGTAGATTATATAAGAAACTAACTGTGAGAAGTAGGGAAACAATGGATTTAGAACTTACGTGAAAAAGATTTGGGCAAAAATAGGTCAACATATAAATACAGAAAGCATGCTGGGATAGGATTTTTTTGGTGGAAACAAATGTTGAAATAAGAGTAAACATCTATGAAATGAAGTTTTGGGTTGGACTGCAGTACCAAATGTCACACTGAAAAAAAATCCTGTCCTGTCCTTTTTGTGTTATTCCGCTATGTGTCTGTGTAGCTTGTGTATTTGTGTCCTTCCTGTCTTTATGTGTTTATCTGATAAGACTTATGTTGTAGAATTTTTCTAATACTAAGCTACATTCATTATGATGAGGAATACTGTTATCCTCAAACATTATTGGCATTTATAATATGTTATTTACTTTGTAAAGATGTTTAGACATTATTTATTCTGTTTTGTTTTGATGCTCATGTGAGAAGTTGATGTTTCAAAAGTTATTCTGATCTTTTATGTATTTACTTATGTCATAATTCCTGTAACACTGATGTATATGTTTATTTCTATTCTTTTGTAAAGCCTGCATTACCACAAATGTTATCTGTATTGTTACAATGTTTAGTGATGTATTTTGTACTTTTGTAATTGTATTCTTATGTTGTAAATTTATAATTGTATAGATACCAGTCCTTCAAATTAAGTTACATTTCACTGCACACGTTTCTGTTGGTCATAGTATATGCACAATATGTGAGAAGTTACAACTGTTAGTGTTTGCACTTGTGTTAATAATTCAGCAAGGGATTGATTAAGAGCATTGCTGGTTCTAAGGGCAGTTCCAAAACCTTTGTGAGTGCACAAGTTGTGGTTCATGGACTTGCTATAGTGTCCACAAGATTCTTCGATGGTGATTGTGCACCTGCACAGTCGTAACAGGTGGCTGCTGGCCATCTCTACAAGGACTGAAGTGGGTCTGCACCTTTGATGACCCACCAGTACCATTATCTCTACAAGGACTGCAGTGGGTCTGCACCTCTGGTGGGCCACCAATACCATTCTCTCTACCAGGACTACAGTGGGTCTGCTCTGTGACGACCTACCTACCAATATTCTTCAAAGCTTAGACTGACTCTTCTGTGGGTTTGCTCTGTTGTGGTCCATTACCTGTCTGCATGTCGAGAGTCAACACTGTCTTTCCGTTGGAAGGACAACACTACTTGTTCAAGACTGCATGGATATCCACTACTTCCATGTGCATTTTCTTTTACCAATGAGACTTTGTGAAAAAACTGTAATTACTATTGTGATAAACGATCAGGACTGTCTTTGTGGACTGTGAGAAAATCTTTGCTTTTGACCAACAGTGTATCAATAAGTGTGTGCATTTGATATCTTTGTTATAGTAATTACGAAAATTTGTTTTCAATTCTGTATTGGCCACTGCCCAAAACAATTTGTAAAATTTTTTGTGGGGAGCATGGGGGCTATGTAAGTAGGCTGTTTAGGTTTTTATTTTGGTAACGTCACGTAGCGCTCTGTATGAAAATCACTAACTGTGCTGTGTGCAGTCTGTGGCTGGTTTGCATTGTTGGAATATTTACCATTGTAGTGTTGGGCAGTTGGCTGTTAACAGCGCGTAGCATTGCGCAGTTGGAGGTGAGCCGCCAGCAGTGGTGGATGTGGGGAAGTGAGATCTCGGATTTTTGAGAATGGATAATCTGGAGGTGTGTCCATCAGAAACAGTACATTTGTAAGAAAGGATGTCATGAACTGCTATATATATTATGACTATTAAGGTAAATACATTGTTTGTTCTCTATTAAAATCTTTCATTTGCTAACTATGCCTATCAGTAGTTAGTGCCTTCTGTAGTTTGATTCTTTTATTTAGCTGGCAGTAGTGGCGCTCGCTGTATTGCAGTAGTTCGAGTAACGAAGATTTTTATGAGGTAAGTGATTTGTGAAAGGTATAGGTTAATGTTAGTCAGGGCCATTCTTTTCATTCTTTTGTAGCGACTATTGAAAGTCATTGCGTTGCGCTAAAAAAATATTGTATGTCAGTTTAAGCACAGTCATGTATAAATTTTCAAAGGGGATGTTTCACATTACAGGCCGGAAAATGGCAACGGCTAACCACCCCCACTAGGACCTGACCATGAGCGGTGGTGCACCGTTCCAGCACCTGCTCCCCATACCGTCGTTCCATGGGTATGATATATACCAGCGAAAGAATGCTCCCATCGGAGCACAAAAAATGGGAATAATTTCCTGTTTCTTTAAAAGACTCCGACTCAAAAGTGGGGTACAAGATGCCACATTCTACTTCCTCAGCACCTTTAAAAATATTCCCAAAAGTTTTGGCATGTGAAAATACGCCCTTTTTTAACATGCAACTCACTTCAAACTCCCACAAGCTCACTAGGCAATCGCTATGAGTTGCTCATGCCCATCCACTCCCAGTTACTCTTTCTCTCTCTTATTCAGCTTAACACTTTGTCGTTATCGCTTTCTGTCTCTCAGTCCTCCTGTATCACAGCCGCTGTCCCCTTCGTTCCGTCTGTCTCACTGTCACCATTTCGCTCTTGCTCAATCTTACTGCTAGTATCTCATTCCTTTTTTTCTACTGCTGCTATCCCTTCTCACATTCACTATCTCTCTGTTCCTTGTTGTCATTCTTATAGGCTCTGTCTCTCATTATCCCTGGGTCTTACCCACTTTCACTTTCTCTTTATTTCCCCACTCCCCCTGGGGCCCTGTCCCTTTCGCTCTTTTCCTAGCACTGTTCTGTCAACTGTGATCCAGTGCCATTTGTCTCACACTACCACTCTTCCGCCTCTTTCTCACTGCAACTGCCTTCTCTTTCAGCCTAAGAAGTGTGAATATGTTCGCATGCCAAAGTTTCTGGCAAAAATTTTTAAGGGTAGTGTGTGGGGTAGAATGAGTCGGCTGGTCTTCAGAGTCTTTTAAATAAACAGGAGGCTATTCAAATTTTTTGTGCTCTGATAGGAGCAATTTTCCGATTATTCCCTTCTTTTCCCTGTTGCAGCAGATAGTATGGATCAATAAAATTTAGGTAGTTCACTTATGTGAAACTGAAATAGCATAAAACTAATTTTACCCTTGAGACTGGATTTTACGTGAAAAATTTTCTCATGTGCCTCAGTATTACAACATAGGATTCCCAGCTGGTAATAGAGACACCTTGCAGCACGTTTCTCAATGGTACATCAATTAACAAACTACAAATATCGTAATTTTGTACCTCTGTATCTCGAAAACGGATAAAGATCTGATGAAAATTTTCAACGTTATTCGAGACCGAAATCTTAAAAATTACAGTAATAAGCTATGCATAGCTTTCTTGGAATCGGCGGCTGGGTTTTGGTACAAAAACAACAAGTTTTTGGCGTTTTCCCGCCCTAAGGCTATAGAATTTTGAAACCCTGGACATGTCTCTTCTAGATAAACGCCTAGAGACTTGGTTTTATTCTCTTGGTGGCAGCGAGAATATAGTAAAAACACTTTTTGTGGGATTTTTCGAGGAAATGTCCATGAACTAATAGTACTTCCATAAGTCCCATCAGGGTCACCGTTAACCACATCAAATGCAAAAAGAGCCAACAGACTCCATTTGCCTAAGCACAACGAAGCGTGTAATATTGATACTTTGACCCTGAAACGCGTTCTAGTGATACAAAGATAATACTTTCGTTGGGCATACAAATTGTCCCTAGCTCAAGGGCTATCCAAACCACTTGAGAATATCCATTTCTCAACGACAGAACCCGAGGCATAAACACCCGAAACTCCTATTTTATCCGCGGCGTTTTGGAACATACGAGGCGTATTCGGAAAGTAAGGTCCGATTAGGCTCGAAATGGAAACCACTGTGAAAATACAATGCAACTTTACACAGACGTGTTGGGTAGTGTCTTTAGTGTGCCTGTCGATCACTTCACGTCGCTCTTTTCAATTTGGAGCGTAAAGTGATCACGTGGAAGTGAATAAAACAACAGTGTCTCCCCCAAAGTATGTGGATCTGAAGCTATGCAGCCCTCATAACATAAATGTAAAGACAATTCTCAGCCGCCTTCTGCAGGGGCAATGGAGACGCTACTGCAGCGTTTTCGATGGGAAGTGTTTGGACACCCACAATACTGCCCTTAACTGACTCCCTCCGTTGTTCATCTCTGCTCACATGAACCGCTGGGTAGGAATACAAGAGTTTGGCACAAACAACGAAATGCAGACCATCATAGAGAATGGGCTGAAATCACAGGTGGATGCTTTCTGTGACGAGGGTACTGGAAAGTTTGTACAACGCCACGACAAATGTGGAAGTCGGACAGGCGACTATTTAGAGAAATAGTTGGAAGGTGTGACTAACTGTTGCGAATAAAAAATTTTCGATTTTTACTGTGGTTTTCATTTCGCAACTGATGAGACCTTAGTTTCCGAACAGCCCTCGTATTAGGTACTATGATGTAGTAATACTGTAACGTGCATCAAACCCTTTCAAATTCCAGCCCCCCTTGCTGGTCTCGTCGAATGATGCGTGGCGTCGCTGTCGCCTTGGGGGCTGCGACGGCGTTGCGGCCAGCGGTCAGCGCCAATGCGGGCTAGGCTGTGGATGAACTCTGTGAAATCTTGGGCAGACTTAACACACGAGCCGTAAGAGTTTTGGATTGTCGTGAGCGCGAATCAGGCGAAACAGTCGGGCTTCAAAAGCGAGTGGCGTCGCAAGATGGACTTAATGCTAGTGGGGGCAAGGAATTTTCTTGCACACAGCAGAAGGTGTTCTTGGTACCGCGCGTCCCATAAGCAGTGCAAGCCACGTATTCCGGTGTCGGCTCGAGGAGCAGACGAGGAATGGCCATCAGCCTGTGGAGACAAGCAAAGAAAGCAGTGAGTAGGAAAAGTAGCCACTACAGTCCAACAGCAGAGAAAGACACAAGTTGGGTGGCCAGCGGTGGGAAAGCCTGATGTAGAAGTCGATTCGAGCTAGCGGCTAGCAGCAGCTTGTTATCATCACTCAGGCAACGGTTTACGAGCAGCGCGCGTCGATGACACCTGACGTCGTTCTTCAAGACAGGACTGCTTGTATACAAGTGAATTCTACCAGTGGTGTGGGTCTCAAAACAGAGATACAACCATCATTGTGGTTTTCGATGGTAACCTCCATGCCCGAGGCAGGACTCGAACCTCCACCGGGACCAACCGCACAGTCTGTGACTGCATCGCCTTAGACCGCTCATTCAGTGTTGTTCTTTGAATGAATGTCTAAGGGGCAGAACCACATTATGTTCAAGATGTGTTGTCCTGAATTACATATATGTCCTGGACGCTCTACGTTAAACTAGCGCTTTCGTGCGTGTTTGTATACGAGGGGCGTTCAGTAGGTAATGTGACACTTTTTTGTCGAAGCAAACTGTTTTTATTCTAGATTCCAATATCTATCATATTATTCCCACTACAACTGGCTACAAAACCGTATTTCTCAAAATAGTTTCCGTTCAGTGCGACGGCTTTACGCCACCTTGTTGTATGGCCTGTATGTCCGCATGGTACCATTCCACTGGTGTACGTCGGAGCCAGTCTATTGCTGGATCAATAAGCGCGTCATCATCAACGTAATGCTTCCCCCGAAGTGCATCCATCACTGCGCGAAGCTGGAAGTCAGAATGGGCTAGATGAGGCAGACCAGTCCAAAGAAAGTTTTTGGGCTTCTCCCGGGTGCATAGACTTACGCGAGACCTGGCGTTATCACGGAGAAGAGTAGTTCGTTTGCATATTTGTGGCGACGAACACGCTGAAATCGTTTCTTCAGTTTTCTGGTGTTAGAACAATACATTACACAGTACACAGTTGGACCATGACGGAAGACATAAAACAAAATGACATGTTCAGAGTCTCTTAAAGTCGTCGCCATGGCCTTACTGTCTAAGAGTGCGACTTTGAACTTTTTCTTTGGACTAGAGGTGGTGTGGCGTCACTGCGAGGACTGCCATTTTGTTTCCGTTTCGAAGTGATGAACCCATGGTTCAGCACCTGTGATTACGTTGGACACTTTTTTTTTCACTAGCTGCTAATTTTTTATGGCCCACCATCTAATTTCTTATGTTGGGTCGTATGTTGCCACTTAGCCGCTGTGGCTGGGTCCGGGGTCCTGTGTGACTGAAGGTAACACCACCCCGGCTCCCATCCCCACTCACACTGTTGCCCGTGTCCCACCACGTAGAGGCGGGCTCTATTTGTATACATCCATTTGATATCTTTTTTTGTGGAGCATTACAAAAACTTATAACTAGTACAAAATCAAGTGAGATATTAATAAACAAAACAAATAAACGTTGGACAAAAAGAAGTCACGGCCGGGATGAGATTTTCACTCTGCAGGGGAGTGTGCGCTGATACGAAACTTCCTGGAAGATAAAAACTGTGTGCCGCACCGAGACTCGAACTCGGGACCTTTGCATTTTTCGGGCAAGTGCTCTACCAACTGAGCTACCCAAGCACGACTCACGGTCCCTCCTCACACTTACGAGACGAGATGCTGGCAGAAGTGAAGCTGTGGGGACGGGACGTGAGTCGTGTGATTGGGTAGCTCAGTTGATAGAGCACTTGCTCGAGAAAGGAAAAGGTCCCGCTTTCGAGTCTCGGTACGGCACTCAGATTTAATCTGCTAGTAAGTTTCAAGTCACGACCAGTCTCGCAACGCGCAAGTAATTCCGAGTTCTGAACATTCGCCTTGTGTTAATGAAATACAGCTTAACGCCTCCACTCAAGAAGATGAGCCATAGCAAAATATATCTCCGGTAGATCGTCAACTACATAAGGGCGGGCTGGCTGGCTGCCTACTGCAAGCGGGTGCGCTTGAGGCTACTGGATCACGGGGGCGTCCGGTGACCGTACTAGGCTCTGGGGTGGCGATGGCGACCCCAGGCCACGGCCGAGGGTGTGCCCAGCCTCGCCGCCTCCGCCGCCCCCGCGCCACGCGTCCCGCCGCCGCGACTATCGATCTGGCCGCGACAAGCGACGACGGCGCGACGAGAGCCAGGCCGCAGCTCTTTGCACAGTGCCGTCCTGGCCGCCCGCCCGCCAGACCCCACGGCTTTGTCTTCAGACCAGACGTACCGACGCGTCCTCCAGCTGTAGGCAGCAATGGCCACCGTGTCATGACCCTTCACACAACAGTCAGACCTACTCCAACTCTGTGTTACTCGAATTCAATATACGATGGTGAATATGTAATGCAACACTTTTTTCTGAATGGAGGTTTTTGTTTAGGGATCCAGTACAACACTTTGTTTTTGACTCTTTCGGCTAAAAAACTCTATTTATAATCAGTCTCCGTTCAATGGGACGGTCTTACGCCACCTTAATGGGAGGGTTAGTATGCCCGCGTGGTACAGTTCTACAGGTTGACGTCGCAGCCAGCATTATGCTGCATCGATAACCTCTCCATCATCCACGTACTAATTCCGCGTTTTCTTAACCGAAACTGGCCGAGAAAAAAAAAATTGCATTTCTTATGAATACCCATCGTAGCTTTAAGGCTGACACACTCACAATATTTTCTTGTTGTTGTTGTGGTGTAAGTCCGAGCTCCGGTTAGGTGTCCATGCTATTGCATCCTGTCCTCAATCGTCACCTCTGCGTGACCATTACAAACCACATCCTCTAGAATTCTTCGTCTCCCTCTACAATTTTTACCACCCCCTTCCTCAGCACACTTACCTCCATAACCAGACTATTCCTGGATCATTCATAGTTTTATACAGTGAAGATGGTTGTTAAACGAAACCAGTAGGTTGTGCCCCACGGCTCTTATACATTTCAAAAATTTCGTATTACCACCTAGAACTGGTGGTATAATACTTTATTTATATAATAAACTTTTATCTTCTGACCATCGTCAGATTCCTGTGTACCAAATAATACTATACATAAGTAACATTACAGGCATAACTGTGGGTTCAGTGGGGGACGGCGGTGGGGTGAGTGGACTGCTGTAGCCTGTTGTGGGGTTGTGAACCACTGAGTGCTACGGAGGAGGCGAAGCCTCTCCGTCGTTTCTAGGTCCCCAGTTCCATGCAATACAATACAAAACAACATTACGGGCCTAAACTGTCACGAATAATCAAAGTGGTGCAATTATTAACAGGAACACACACAATGGAACGTCAGATACGCCCATAAGAGTATTCACAGCATCATGTTAAAATAAATACAAAGTCGTTATCCTAAGGTGATAAAATCATGATTAATTCACTGATAATGAAAGTATATCGTAAGACAGTGATGCGATCCGCTGCGAAAACTACATACCACAAGTAGGTAAATGGTTCACATTTGTGCAGAGTTCAAAAATGGTTCAAATGGCTCTGAGCACTATGGGACTTAACATCTATGGTCATCAGTCCCCTAGAACTACTTAAACCTAACTAACCTAAGGACATCACACAACACCCAGTCATCACGAGGCAGATAAAATCCCCGAGCCCGCCGGGAATCGAACCCGGGCGCGAGAAGCGATAACGCTACCGCACGACCACGAGCTGCTGTACGGAGTTACCTGTTATCACATCGTAATATAAGTTACGCAGTCAATCTATGGAAACTTTGCTAGGAAGTGTACTCGTTCATGCTGAAACTGTAATAGGCGTTAAAGCTGTGAACGGTTTCATACCGCACACATGCGACTGAACCTCTGATCACTGTTTAATGGTAGAGCCAAAGATTGTCATGGAGGTCTCTACATACATCGACAGTGACTACGATCTTACGAATACTACTGTGTGTCGTCTGCTGCTATAAGTCTGCTGCAAGTACGTGTGGCCGTCTTAACAGGTGCTCTATTTGCTGCATCTAATAGCAGTTTGTTACAGTCACAGCTACGGTGACAGATAGCAAAATGCATAGAGTTAGTGGCTTACACGTACACACAGCCACTTGTGAGAAACGAGTTTTAGTCACATTCACATGTGTAGTGCTACCACAGTACAGTAATTTTATGGGACAGACGGTACAGATACATGCAACGTACGCCTACCAAACTGTCGAAGTCTGTACAGCATAGCAGATGTAACAGTCTCAATCTCATGGACAAATAATTATATACGTTTCTCACATAAAGCACTAAAGCGGCAGTTGCGTGTGATACACGACCTACTGAAGATTTTTAGAGACATAGAGACGTAAGTCGACTGAAATCATGCTGAATGACGCGTTCAGCTAATGTAAGTTCACTAATTGTTCAAATTACGCCATATATAGACTCTTACATAGACAGACATGTCAACACAGGATTGAGCAAAATAAACTTCTATGCCTAAATTTTTTTAAATTGTAAGGTTGCGGCTACGTTTACAGACGTAGAAAAAGGTACTGATAATAAAGGACACACAGCAGCTATGTGTTATGCAATTCATGACATACTTGACAGCTTTTGGCAGTTGCCTCCAAAACACGTTAAATTCCACGTTTAGTTAAGTTGTTCCATAGAATGATGGGAACACAGACTGAAAATAGTCGACTCAGTTGGTTGTAGTGTTGCTCGCGCTTGGACTATTCATTGATTCTCTTGAATGAGACCAGTCAGTGGGAACAACGGAATGAATGAAAATGACTCGGACTGTTGTTATCTTGCGAATGGCTTAGGTTATTATTTATTCATTTATATCGACTGAAACAAGTCTGCAGGAGCAAACGAATCGAAATATTCAACCATTTTGGCATTGTTAAATCATTATTGTTGACAGTACTCTGTTCTCCCCTGCCGTCACTGTTATGTGTTTACAACTAGGTGTTCTATTATAGAGAATTTTTTTCGCAATCAAAACGTCGTAGCATTCGGTGGTGTAGGAATGAAAGAAATCATCTGCCTGGATAAAAAAATAATACTCAAGATAAATTAAATCCATGAACAGTATCCGCAAGAATGATGCACCTTCTGATTTTATGTTAATTAAAAAACTTCAAAGAACATTAAAGAACGATGACAAATATTCCTCGCAAAAAGAAAAAGAAAATTGCATCCTACAAGTGACAGTACACGCTTAAGAAAAGTGATTAAGTCACCAAACAATTTTAAAAAATTGTGTTTCGCACGCTTTCTGCTCACGTCACCACAGCACTTACTGAAAGAGTTAAGGTGACAACGGTAATGTGTCCAAACCTGTGAGAGGCATATATATTTAAATATAAAAGTAAATACTAATATATATAAACACAAATTTATAATTCAGCACTTGTTACCAACCTTTTAAAACCAATCAAAAATCGATATTTAACGTTAGACGTCCGAACAATTCGTATTAAATAAAGAGATACATAAATTTTGAAAATTATTCCGTCCAAAACGTAATTTTTATTTATTTATTCACTTCTGCTCGAAGTACCTGGTGTAGTCACATTAAGGTGACAAATGTCTATTTTCTACGTCAACGTGCGATAACCACTCACAGGCGGCAGATGACAGTACTATCAAAGAAGGGTACGTAAAGCGTGTCGTGGAGAAGCTGAAAACAGTGCAGTCGTTGTCTTAATGTAGAAACGAAGCGTTTCACCTGACATCCAAATGGACATAACCGTTATCTTTCGGTCGAAGCTTGCAAACATTTCCGACATGACTAAATTTGTAAACTGTTCGCGTGCAACCGTGATTAAAGTATACCATGCGTAGCAAAATGGTGGTATCCAAAACTAGAGTCGAGGCAACTGTGGTACACCACAGGTCTAGACAACCGGGGTGAACGATGGCTGTGTAGATGTGTACAAGCGAATGGACAACTGACCGTCCAGATGAACGAAGGGGCTACCAACAGTGTCTCCTCAATGACATTTCAGTAAATGTTACTGCGAATGGGCCTCTGCAGGAGGCGCCTGGTTGATGCATCAATGCTGAGAGTGTTCAAAAAAATGGTTCAAATGGCTCTGAGCACTATGCGACTTAACTCCTGAGGTCATCAGTCGCCTAGAACTAGAACATCACACACATTCATGCCCGAGGTAGGATTCGAACCTGCGAACGTAGCGGTAGCCCGGTTCCAGACTGAAGCGCCTACAACCGCACGGCCACTCCGGCCGGCCTGAGAGTGTTCATCGTCGACGAAGGCTGCAATATGTTACGTCAATACCGCAACTAGACATCAACTGGCCTTTTCAGATGGTAGATGGCCGTTGGCGTGGGCGGCGTGAAACGTCTTTTGCGGACACACTGACACAATCCTCGGAAGGCTCCAAGACGGAGGTGATCGCATCATTCCGGAAGACACAATGGATCAATACGTCTATGTACCTGTCCTTGCGTAACATGTCTCCCCGTACATCCAGTTTGTTTTTCCTCGACACAATGCCATCTACCAGCAGGACAATGCAACGTGTTACATTGCTCACATGCACTTGCGTGGTGGGTTGTTTGAGCCATGGATCCTCAGAGAAGAAAACTAGCATACATGGCCAAGGCACTCGAGTCGGCATGGCTCCAAATCCCCGTCGGTATATTCCAGAATGCGACGTTCCTTCACTTAGTATGCTATCTATTTATATTGTTTCTGTGTTCCACAATTAGTTTCCGATAAAAGCTATTATCAAGTATTTATGTAGAAAATGGTACCACAGTCATAAGAAAGCAGCATTTTCACGTTTTGTTTCGATTCGTTTTGGTGCGAAAATTTAGCTGTTCTTGATATTCCATCAGTTAGGTGGTGCACATAAGGCAAGGAATGTGTGCCAACTAGATAAAAAAAACATCAAAATCAATTCAATTTGCAAACCAAAACAAATGGAAACATTTATTTTGAATAGGACGCCATTTTCCTACATGTGGCACCTTATTTGAGCTAAATGTTCGATAATATCTGTAAATGAGCTTCCATGCTTTTCTTTTCTTTTATATACACTCCTGGAAATGGAAAAAGAACACATTGACACCGGTGTGTCAGACCCGCCATACTTGCTCCGGACACTGCGAGAGGGCTGTACAAGCAATGATCACACGCACGGCACAGCGGACACACCAAGAACCGCGGTGTTGGCTGTCGAATGGCGCTAGCTGCGCAGCATTTGTGCACCGCCGCCGTCAGTGTCAGCCAGTTTGCCGTGGCATACGGAGCTCCATCGCAGTCTTTAACACTGGTAGCATGCCGCGACAGCGTGGACCTGAACCGTATGTGCAGCTGACGGACTTTGAGCGAGGGCGTATAGTGGGCATGCGGGAGGCCGGGTGGACGTACCGCCGAATTGCTCAACACGTGGGGCATGAGGTCTCCACAGTACATCGATGTTGTCGCCAGTGGTCGGCGGAAGGTGCACGTGCCCGTCGACCTGGGACCGAACCGCAGCGACGCACGCATGCACGCCAAGACCGTAGGATCCTACGCAGTGCCGTAGGGGACCGCACCGCCACTTCCCAGCAAATTAGGGACACTGTTGCTCCTGGGGTATCGGCGAGGACCATTCGCAACCGTCTCCATGAAGCTGGCCTACGGTCCCGCACACCGTTAGGCCGTCTTCCGCTCACGCCCCAACATCGTGCAGCCCGCCTCCAGTGGTGTCGCGACAGGCGTGAATGGAGGGACGAATGGAGTCGTGTCGTCTTCAGCGATGAGAGTCGCTTCTGCCTTGGTGCCAATGATGGTCGAATGCGTGTTTGGCGCCGTGCAGGTGAGCGCCACAATCAGGACTGCATACGACCGAGGCACACAGGGCCAACACCCGGCACCATGGTGTGGGGAGCGATCTCCTACACTGGCCGCACACCACTGGTGATCGTCGAGGTGACACTGAATAGTGCACGGTACATCCAAACCGTCATCGAACCCATCGTTCTACCACTCCTAGACCGGCAAGGGAACTTGCTGTTCCAACAGGACAATGCACGTCCGCATGTATCCCGTGCCACCCAACGTGCTCTAGAAGGTGTAAGTCAACTACCCTGGCCAGCAAGATCTCCAGATCTGTCCCCCATTGAGCATGTTTGGGACTGGATGAAGCGTCGTCTCACGCGGTCTGCACGTCCAGCACGAACGCTGGTTCAACTGAGGCGCCAGGTGGAAATGGCATGGCAAGCCGTTCCACAGGACTACATCCAGCATCTCTACGATCGTCTCCATGGGAGAATAGCAGCCTGCATTGCTGCGAAAGGTGGATATACACTGTACTAGTGCCGACATTGTGCATGCTCTGTTGCCTGTGTCTATGTGCCTGTGGTTCTGTCAGTGTGATCATGTGATGTATCTGACCCCAGGAATGTGTCAATAAAGTTTCCCCTTCCTGGGACAATGAATTCACGGTGTTCTTATTTCAATTTCCAGGAGTGTATATACTGAGAATGGTCCTCATTTCGATTCTGTATATGTCCAGGATGTGGCAACGACACGACTTCTCGAATTAATGTGTGGAACTATGAGGCTGGGGATATACCGTGAGGCTTTTAGAATGAGCATTATCCACACAGCTTCGAAGACAGCAAAAGTCGACAAGTGCGAGAATTATCGCGCAGTCAGCTTAACAGTATATGGATCCAAATTACTGAATAGAATAGTTTACAAAAGAACGGAAGAGAAATTGAGGATGTGCTATATCAGTTTGGCTTTCGGAAAGGTAAAGGCAAATGAAGTGCAGTTCTGACGTTGCTGTTAATGATGGAAATAACACAGCAGAAAATTCAAGACACTCTCATAGGATCAATCGACATGGAAAAAGAGTTCGTCATTATTAAATACTTAAAAAATACCCGAAATTCTGAGAAAAGTAGGGGTAAACTGTAGGGAAACAGGACAACAAACAAGAGGGAATTCTAACCCGAAGACCATGAACGATGTGCTCAGATTAAAAAAGGTGTAAGACAGGGGTGTAGTCTTCACTGCTACTGTTCTGTCTATAAACCGAATAAGTAATGACAAAAATAAGAGAGAGTGGGAATAAAAACAATGAAAAGATTCTCTGACGATATCGCTATCCTTACTGCAAGTGAAGAATATTACAGTATATGTTAGATCGAATGAACAGTCTAATCAATAAATAACATGGATTCTAATGAGTAAATGACATGAATTGAGAGTAAATCAAAGAAATAATATGATAGTGATAAATAGCAGAAATAAAAACTGTGGGAAACTTAATATCGGAATTGTGGATCACAAAGTAGACGAAGTTAAAGAATTCTGCTACCTAGGCAGCAAAATAACCCATGTCGGACGGAGCAAGAAGGAATTAAAAAGTAGCATAGCACAGTCAAAAACGACATTCCTGCCCAAGAGAAGTCTACTAGCATCAAATATAGGACTTAATTTGAGGAATAAATTTCTGAGAATGTAAGTTTGGAACTCAATGTTGTAAGATAATGAAAATGCACTATTTGAATACCGGAACAGAAGGGAATTGGGAGATTTGTGATGTGCTGCTACGATGAATGTTGAAAATTAGGTGGACTGATAAGGTAAGTAATGGGGAAGTATTCCGCATAATTGGCGAGGAAAGGAGTATACGGAAACCACTGACTAGAAGAAGGAACGGGATGATAGGACATCTATTAAGACATCGGGAAATAACTTCCGTCGTAATAGAGGTAGTTGTAGAGGGTAAAAATTTTAGAGGAAGAAAGATGGTGGAATACATCCAGCAAGTAATTGTGGACATTGTTGGTAACTTCTACTCTGAAATGAAAAGTTTTGCGCAGGAGATGAACTCGTGGAGGGCCTAACCAAACCAGTGAGTAGACTAACTACTAAAATAAAAGTTCACCAACCATTTCTAGGATCTCCTTTCAAAATCCGTATTTTCGATTTGTCTATAACGGTTACCATCCATGTTGCACTTGCATTTAAAACTATAATTCGGAGAAATACTTCCATGAAATAATTTCTAACACCTAAATAAGGTATTAGAATTTTGTTCTTTTTAGGTAAGGTTCTCCAGCTATGACCAGTTCCTCTTTTATATTTTCTGTACTTTGGCCATGGTCAGTTATCTCTGTCTCCAAACAGCAAAACTTACCTAATCGTATTCATACAGCACTGCATGATTTTATATCAGTTCGCTGCTTTCAATTTTCTTTACCTGTGTTGATCTTACCTATTTTTGAGGCGGTATTCATTTCACTCAGATCACCTTCAAACCCCTTTGCAGGTTGTGACAGAATTAAAATGTCGTCGACAAACATTATAGTTATTATTACTTCTCCTCTTACTTTGATTTCCTTTCCTAACTAATGACTCAACGTACAGATTAAATATAATCATGGAGGAGTTATAGTTCTGTCTTATAGCTTTCTCCTCTGCTGCCTCCCCTTCAATTCCTATAAATGTACAAGTTGTTCATAAAGTTTCACTATCTATAGCTTTATGACTTTAAATTTTAAAGGATGTTTCAAGACACTATCGTTAAATGTTTTTTCTCCACCTACAATTAATATACATGAAGGTTAGATTTTCTCCTTTCTGTCTTTGACTCACAGCGCAAGTACGGGCTCGGATATTCCCACATTTCTTCAGGAACCAATCTGACCTTCCCCGAGGTCAGCTTCTCCCAGACTTCACATCCCCCTGTTAGTGCTTCATTTCGTATTTTGTATTAGTCTTTTGTCCTTACGTGTTGGGAAGGACAGCATATTGTACAAAGAACGAAACACGTTTATTGATGAACGGTTCACAGTTCTGACGTGGAACAGAAAATACTCTGCAAGACAAAAAGAAAAAGTGACCGAAATCCGAAGGTCCGATTTACATGTATAGACAGAGAAATGATTTCGATTTCAGAAAAATTGGGTGATTTACTGAAGAGCTCCATGAGCCGTGCGTGGCTCGTGTTCGTGCCGTATCTTATTTGACGTCCTGTTTTTAGTCTACTACCACCTCGTTATGTTGATTTCAATTACTGGTATCACTGAGATGCCGCCTTGCCTGCCCGTGAGCGGCAGCAGCGGCGCTTATCGATATAAGCCCTGACGTATTATCTTTGCTGACTGCTATTACTTCCCGGTTGTGGTGTGTTGGGAGTTAGTTCGCGTCTGCCAGTGAGGTGGGAGGTGCTAGCAGCGTAGTTCGGACCTGGCACTGTTTGATTTAGGACGCGGCAGAAATTCAGTCGGGGCGCGGCTGCAGTGAGGTCCGTACAGCCATGACTCGTCCGACGGTTGCCGATACATATCACTTGAATGCGGACCAACTTGGTTGGTCTTGGGTCGGTCATCTTGTAGGACGACGTGTATCGTGTATGTTGGCTGGCGATTGCTTATGGTTTGCCTGCGTGTGCCGACTCGTGATACGTCCTTGTTATCGCGCAGTGGCTGCCTTAGTATCGTCTAGTCCTTCGTGCAAGTGTTCCTGAAACTGTGTGTAGTTTGTGTGATTTTGACTGACAAGTTACTCTAAATGTTGTCGGCTTACTGGCTGTGCGGAGTCGGTCGGTTGGTGTGGTTCAACCAGGAAATCTCCGCGCGGCGCAGTGGGCCGGGACCGCCGGTAGTCTCTACGCAGAATCGGAGTGTGTGGGTGCTGTTCCGATTAGTACGAAGTTCGTGGCTCACCGATCCATTACGTCAAAGTTGAGTGGTGATTTAATTACGGAAGCCAGTCTGTTCACATTGTGCCGTTGGTTTTCATGGTTGGCTATTGGGGGTATTCCCGTGAGCAACAGCGAGTGTTCGAGTTGGCGAAAGTGTGGCCACCATCCGGTAGAATTTGACTGTATTTTGATTATTTGAAGTCCAAGTGCACCAGAGGAATTTTCTCCTTTGTGACCGTTAGCATTCCGGTTACATGCCCTGCCCGCTGACGTAAAATTCAGGCAGTGTCCTTTCCTCACCGTGTCATCGCTGTCCAACACGTGTGTGTAGTTTCGACAGCTTATGCATACTTAGTTGTGGGCGGCTACACCTTTTACATTTTGGCTTTGGAGTTCCTTGTGTACTGGTCGGGTGGAAAGCAAGTTGTCTTGTCGGTGGATCCTTTGACTGTGTCTTGGTTGGGTTGCCGGCGGATCGCATATAAGTGGGCCGACTACCTGTCTCCCCAAAGAGAACGTTAATATTTGAAGTGCAGACCGACCTCCGAAAACTTCTGAGTGCCGCTGACAATACTGCCTTTTCTTTTTGGTGTTTGACTGTGTATTTTAATGGCTCATAGCCGATGGCTTGAATTTGTATACTTTTAGTTGTGTTTTAAAAGTAAAATTCCTTATTGTCATTGGCTTGAATCTGTATGCTTTTAGTTGTGTTTTCAATCGTGGGCTTTCAGCCGTTTTAAAATTAAAGTTCCTTTCTTGTCAAGTCTTAGATTATTCGAGCCTTCAGCCTCATTTTAAATATTATTTAATGATAAAAACTTGCGCTTTCTGCCTTTTTGAAAATGTATTGTAGTTGTGTTTTAAATCATCAGCCTCCGGCCGTTTTAAAAATTAAAGAGATCGTGCCCTTAAGCCATAACATTGTGTGACATATTCAGTCGACAGTTAACCTCGGAAAAATGCGCTGTGATTTTTGGTCAACTAAATAAAGTTATATGTGTTCGACTCCAACTGACAGCCGCTCATTTTTGGCCACTTTCCACAATTCCAACTACCTGTTCTGTCCTGCGGATTTAGCATGGCGTATCAGTCCACACATTAAGCAATCATATAACGTGTTAGCCGACCTCTGGCCATTGTGGAAACAGATATTCAGCTTGCAAGTGATTAACAGAATTGTAGGATGTCCTGCTGAGGGATATCATCACAAATTCTGTCCAGTTGGTGAGTTGGATCATCAAAATCCCGAATCTGGTTTCAGGGTGCTGACCGTGATTCTCCTAACTATCTCAGCGGGCAGAGATCCGACGACCTTACTGGCCAAGGTAGGAATTTGCAAGCACAAAAAACAAGCAGTTGGTATTCTCGCCGTGTGTGGGCGGGCATTATCCAGCTGGAATGTAGCCCAGGGTGGCCTGCCACGAAGGACAACAAAACGGGGCGTAGAATATTGTCGTCGTACCGCTATGCTGCAAGGGTGCGGCGATGACAACCAAAGGATTCCTGCTACGAAAGGAAATGGCAACTCAGGCCATCATTCCTTCATTACGGGCCTTATGGCGGGAAACGGTCAGGTTGGAATCCCACTGATGTCCAGGGCGTCTCCACACACGTATATGCTGGTCATCGGAGGTCATCAGAAAAATTGACAATTCTACTGCAGGCCACGACATTCCAGCCCGAAAACGCGTCTGGAGACGCACCGGACCACGTTGGGATACCAGCCTGACCGTCATCCGCATGTGACCCGACAGCCAGGAGTGATGGTCTGAGTTGCCATTTCTTTTCATAGCAGAACCAGTTTAGTTGTCATCCGCGACACGCTTACAGCGCAGCCCTACTTCGGCGATATTCTACATCCCCTTTAGTTTACCCTCAAGGCTAGCCATCACGAACTAACATTTCAGCAAGATAGCGCCAGCTCGCACACGGTGAGATCTATTAGTTGTCTTCACGTTAGCCAAACCCTACCTTGGCCGGCAAGATCTCCGGATCTCTTTCCAACTGAGAACGTTTGGAGTATTATTGGCAGAGCCCTCGAAGTAGCTCAGGATTTTGACGATCTAATATGCCAGTTCGACAGAATGTGTGACGATAGCCATTAGTATACCAGTGGTCCAGAGGAACGTTGTTGTTTAGTGATCTGAAACATCCTTGGTACTAGGTTCGAACGGTGCCAATCCTTAAGTTTTGAATAAAAGGCGTCAGCAACGGTAGCCCACGACTTCCGGCATAAGAAGTCACCTTCGTTCTGCCAACGGACTTTTCAGAGAGGCTGGAGCACCGGTGAGAGGTTGAGGACGCACTCTTGCCCTTGGGGTGGGAATGTACCCCGAAGTCAGAAGAATCAGGAATGATCAACAGCTTGAGCATGCAGAAGGCAATGGAGACCACTGTATTAAATAAACATAACATATATTCACAGGCCATGAGGCCTGTAATAGAAAATGTGTGTGATGATACCTCCGCTGGCTAATGATTCCGGAATAGTAACCATTTCGGATCTCCGGGAGTTTCTGCCAAGTGGGAGATGACCATGAAAAAACGACTGAATAACCAACGAAAGAATAACGTTCTAGGACATCTTCAACTTTAGTAGTCCTGTCTTCCTCAGTTGCGTGTAATATTATGGTATATTGATTATTTTTACGGCCCATAACTAAAAATTATCAATATACCGTAACGCTCTACGAGTCCGGACGTGGAATGTAAGCGGCTTGAATATGGTAGGGAAACTAGAAAATCTGAAAAGGGGATTGCAATGGCTCAAGTTAGGTATGATGGAGGCCACCGAAGTGATATGGAGAGAAGGGAAGGGTTCATGTCAGATGAGTATAGGGCAATATCAACAGCAGCAGAAAATGGTACCACGGTAGTTGTATTCGGTATCAAAAGGAAGCTACTGGGAAAAGTTCAGTGATAGAGTTTCTCTCACCACAATAGACGGCAAGCCACCAGCGGCAAGAAAATAGCAAGTGTACATAACGAGTTCGCAAGCGGAAGATGAAGAGACCGAGAAAGTATATGAGGGTACTGAAGGGGTAATTCAGAACATAAAAGGGATGAAAATCTAACAGTCATGGTAGATTGGAATGCGGCTGTAGGGGAAGGAGTAGAATAAAAGGTTACGGGAGAATATCGGCTTTATAGGAATGAGAGACCTGCACCAATTTTCAACTAGTAGTACTGTACATTCTGTTCGAAACCGGATATTGTGTTGTAAGTGGTACCCAGGAGCAGATGTAGACTCATCTCATAGTTAAGCAATGATTGGCAGTTAAAGAGGATAGTCAGGGGGAATCATTGTACTAGGAAGTGCGACAAGGAAGCACTAACGAATGAAGAAAGACGCATGAAGTTTTCCAAGGCTATAGATAATGCGATAACGAATAGCTCACTAGGCAGCCCAGTTAAAGAGGAATCGACATCTCAAGAAGACAGTCCCTGAAGTTGGAAGGAAAAACGTAGGTACTGCGAAGATAACTGCGAGGAAATCTTGGATAACAGAAGAGATTCTTCAGCTGACTGACGGAAGCAGGATGTACAAAAAAGTTCTGCGTAATCCAGAAATACAGATCAATTAGGAATGAAATAAATAGTAGGAGCAGGGAAGGTAAGTCGAAACGGCTGTACGAAAAATGTAGAGAAATAAAACAAGAAATGATTACGTACTGACTCAGCATACAGAACGATCCACGTAACCTTCGATGAAACTCAAACCAAGGGTGCCAAGAGGGCAATGGAAATTCCACTCATAAATGCTGAAGAGAGAGCGAATACGTGGAAGCCGTATACTGAAGGCATCTACGAAGGGGGGGACCGGTCTGATGATGTGATAAAAAAATAATTTAAAGGAGGATTGGAATAGTTAAATCAAATAAGGTACCACGGACTATTCTCTTTAGTATGTAACACCTATGAGCCTGGTGACTTCCGGTATAGCACACAGTTCAGAGGAATGCAAGAGCCGACAAGTTCGAATAGTATCACATAATGAGACTAACAGCTCATGCATCCAAACTGCCGAAATTAATAATATACAAAAAATGGTAAAGAAATATGAGAATCCGTGTGGTGACGATTATTTTGCTCTTAGTAAAGGGGGAAGATACCAGAGCGGCGGTTCTGACGTTGCTGCTGATAATGAAAGCAAGACCGGAGTAAAATCAAGACATGTTCATAGGATCTGTCGACCTGGAAAAAACTTCAGTGTAATTAGGAACAAGGTGTTCGAAACTCTGAGAAAAACAGGGGCAAGCTATAGGGAAAGACGGGTAACGTACAACATCAATAAGAGCCAAGACGGATATGATGTGTTCCGCCATTACTGTTCAACATATATACTGAAGAAGCAACGACGGAAATAAAAGAGATGTTCAGAAGTTGAATTAAAATTCAGCACGAAAGGATATCCATAATAAGCATTTTGGATGGGGCTACTGTATTCAGTAAGTCTGAAGAGGAATAGAATGAACAGAATGTGGAGAGTAAATCGAAGGAAGACGAAAGTAGTGACAAGTAGCAGAAATGAGAATAGCGGTCAGCTTAACATAAACGTTGGTGATGACAGAGTAGATTAACGAATTCTGCAGCCTAGGCTGTAAAATAAAGGACGGAGCATATAAAAAGCAGATTATCTTCGGCCAGTAGGGCATTCTTAGTCAAGAGAAGTCTGCCAGTATCAAAGATATGTCTTATTCCGAGGAAAGAAGTTCTCAGAATCTACATTTCGAGCACGTCATTGTATGGTAGTGAAACGTGGAGTGCGGGAAAACCGGAGCGGAAGAGAATGGAAGCATCTGAGATGTGTTGCTGCAGAACATTTTTGAAAATAAGGAGGACTGAAAAGATAAGGAAAGAGGAAGTTTTTCGCAAAACAGACAAGAAGAAGGAATAAGGTGATAAAACATCTGTTGAGACATCAGGGTGTAACTTCCATTGCACTAGAGGGATCTGAAGAGTGTAATAGCTGTAGAGAAAGGCAGAGATTGGAATACATCCAACAACACCATCTCTCAACGCAATGCCGAATAACTGCTTACATAAGGGCCACAGGCGGTCCAACACGTTTTTGACTTACTGAATTTGTAAAACTCCTTCTCTCAAAGAAACCATCCATCTGTTTTGAAATTGTATTGATTTGTTTGTCTGTACATGTAAATTAAATCTGCAGATTTCCATCCCATTGGTATAATTCCTTCACGGCGCGTCGTTCTAGTATGTATTTGTGCTTTTTTCCAGCAGCTTGGGATTTTGAGCTAGGCGAAATATTCAAGAAATACGGAAGCTAAATAATGGACCATTGCTGAAGGAAGTTCTCTGCAAAAGCAAATTTGGATTGTATCTTGATAGGTGATTTATTTATTTTCCACTCTTTCGGTAGCTTCAAAACGCTAGCGATTTCTGTTTATGCTTCTTCCATAACATTCTCTGCTTATTCAGCATTCTCTGGATTTTTTTTAACCACTGTGGGTCTTCTTCGTCCTTAAGCCAACTACTTGGCATATACTTCTCCAGCCAGCCAGATAAAATATTGCCATTAATCCTATATGTCCATCATATTTGATGTAGCTTTTGTATTTAGGAAAATAATTATCTATTTTTGTTGAAATGTCATAGAAGTCTTTGACACAAATTGCATCACAGAGCTATTTCCAAGCTGCTTTTAATACCAGAAAATTTGTAAATCGTTCCATTTGAAAAAAAAAGACAAAAGAAAACCGTAACTTCTTCTGCATCTCTACAGAGCTAAAAGTGGGAAATGTTACCAATACATCAAATGACGCGCGTGTTTGAATGCCACCATGTGCTAGAGAACTCCTTTTGATACCTAGAGTTGTTTATGACATATGCGAAGTATCCAGGCTACGAGATTCATTCTACAAGTGTGGAAGCGCAGCGGTCGCATTACGTTTAAGTGACGTATGTCGGTTTCGGTTTTCACATCTGACCGATCTAGCAGTCAAAAAAGATATTTGATACTGTTTGCTATGATTTCTAAAATCAAGTAGTCTATGTGTTCTGTAATTGATTACGCACATATTTTATTTATTAGATGACGACGCAGACGGCTATCATTGTTTTCGGAAGACAGAATATGTGGCATCAATACGGACACCTCTATCCATAGTATTCCAGATTTGCGAAGGAAAACGGACGAATAATTTTGACACAACTGATATTTGAAGTAAACGTGTTGATTCCAACACAGTGGTTCTTTGTCCTTACAAAAGTCATGTTAAAGATTACACAATACATTCCGCAGTCTTACAACAAAATGACGTCAATGAAATAATTCTGATCAGTTGCGCATGTGCTGTGTGCAGTCTTATGTGCTTGTTTCGATTTATTTGGGAAGCAACGTTCGTCTAGCAACATACGGTGGACGGTGGTTGTTAGAGGACGCAGTTATCTTCTCATATTCTATGTAAGATATAACAGTAAACCAATCTGATCCATTACACTTTCGTTCTTCTTGACTCCTTGAAACAGTCGACAGTACGAGTACGGTATGATCTTCGGCAAAGCAGTTTTAGAACATAACATGGAAATTACTGTTCAGGTCTCAGTTGCCCTCCTTTCTCTTCCATGAAATCACAGTCATCAAACATCCGGACAACTGATTTTGATCTGTAGAGTTTGCAAAACACCAATTAATTACAAGCGTTTCACAATTTGTTCGGTATGGTTACGTGATTTTAAATCCAGCACAATTTTTCAACAAGTATTCGGCAATGCTAATCACTCTGTTTCGTCCAAACAAACCCATACTGATATTGATCCGTAATGGTGTGGTCCTCACTATCGTTCATTGTATGAAACTACTATATGTTTGTCTTATTTCCTAATGATCATAGACTTATTGGTTGAACAACAAAGTACAAAATGTAAATGGACGAATACAGAAACAGGATTCAATTATTGCTGCACTATATGTCAGTTGCAAATTTATCATTCATTTATGGGTAATGTGTTAATAAATTCTTTAGTTCCTTCACCCAAAAACATTTGTTATTGAGAGAAGGGCTTTTTCCAATCAGCCAAACGTGTAACTTTTATCTGAAGGGTCCACCTCAAATAAGGTGCTAGTGAACTAAGTATTTTAATGCGAAATGCTTCTTTGTCACATTAGAAACTCATGAAGTATTCAGCACACAGCGGTACCTCGAAACTACGCAGTAGTTAAGTCATATGATCAACCACATGGTTCTAACCGATAGAACCCCTTCCTACGTGCCTTCCGCGCAGCGTGCAGACTTAGGTAGCTCGAGCGTTGCATCGTAATTGAGGGGTTGGGTTGGGTCGCCACCTTAATGAAGCTGTCAGTGTTCCGACACTGCTATGGCATTACGTGTCGGCCTTCGATTAACGGCATTACTGAGGGAGGGCCCTTCTGAAGATAAACACCACATGCCAGCGCTGTTGTCCACGGTATTTCAATTAATGACATTTGTGAATCGCAAAAGCAGACATGTAGGTATGCAGGAATTCATAAGGCACTCGCAGTCTTTTTCTAATTTTGTCAACATAACTATGGCAATAGGAATTAACATGACAGTATTACCAGTGATTATTGGTGACATGGATAGCACGTAAATTAAAACTATTATCTGGACATGGAAGCGGGAATTAATTCTAACCAGGTGAAATATCTTGCCGATACATTACGCTGTTAGGGATTGATTCGTATTCACTCTTTAACAAGACCCAAACACACTGAATCCTAATGATACTGGTACACAAAGCAAACAATAATTAGTACTAGAAGTGATAGTAACAGTGCTTTTAATATCATCACTGTAACGTAAGTATGATATTGGCATTCTGCATACACTGCAGTTAGATATTCGTTGGTTTGCATTAAAGAAATTATCAACTAGTCTAAAGTGAAACATTGGATAACCGCAATGAAATTAGTTATTGTCTGAATATGAAGTACTAATTTCGGGAAGAATGCATGCAATAGCAGGACCATTATTCTGCAAAATATATGTATCTGACTACTTCACAATTTAGCCAACTGCATAAGGTTGCTTTAGAAAGTATTGACTGATCTGATTAATTACCTAAAGATCGCCATTTAAAAATAATGTTTGACCTTCATATGATTCAGAAAGAAGTCACAGAACAGTTCGCACAAGCGAAAGGGCAATGCACTTTAAGAGAGTTGCATTTCATCTCGAATTTTGTAGTTTTAATAAGCACTTGTTTCTGATATTTTACTCATACATTTCAATAACCACAATAACTTAACTGTTGTACTACAAATGCAAAGCAACAGGATAGTTGCTGTTCGACATGGTTCATTGTACTGAAATGAAACAAATGCTGCAATAATTATCACAGTAGCACATCACTGGTATTCAGATTAACAATTCTCCAATTAAAAAAAAATAAATAATAAAATAAAATAAAATAAAACAACCTCAATGCTCCTGTAATATTACAGAATTTATTATTTTCCAAACCGCTTTCCAGCAGTTATGCAGTTGACTAACCTAAATATTTTCACATCACATTTTTAACAAAATAATATCTTCGTTTTAGTGCTAAAGTAAACTTTAAGAAATGTCATCGTTGGAAACCACTGAGATAATCTGCAGTTTCGCTAACTTGAAGTCTTTGGACCTAAAAAAAATTAATGGTCATCTACATTTATATTTCTACCTGACTACGGCGTAACGGCTGAAAATCGTTTCGTCAAATAATAAGTATAGTAGAATATTACACAAGTGTCGTAATTTCATTCTTAATGTATAAAATAATCTGCCAAGAACAGACAAAACAGTTAATTCATGCGAGTATAGTATGCGATATTAATACAGAAATTTAGTTTCCTGATGAGACCACAGTACTCATTGTTGGCAGTGAAGTGAATGTCTCATTGACAGGATACTAACAAAATTTGACATAACGAGATTTGTGTTATTCCAACATGCAGCCAAGGCACATTAGAATAACACTGGGTTCATTACTAGGTCACATGTAGAACCAATCAACATAAGCAATGCTCCACTCCAGTACTGCCCCTGAAAACATCTGCTCTCAATGGCATTCAGCAAATAGTTCTCTGTAACTGTAATGCTTTCATATTTTCGCAATAGGATTGATACACTAGATACCAACATTATGCTAGGGAATTTTCTCGAAATATATTGAGAAAATGATTAGGACAATCTTATCTTGACACTCTGCTGATAATATTTGACCTCACGAAGTTCACGAAATATTTTCATTCATGAAAATATGCTTAGCAGTATACATGATAAGATAGCAATTCCTCCAATTGGCATACAAAGTTATGTTACGATGTTCTGTTTAGCATTGCAAATAAACTGTATACGGGCTATATATTTGCAAAAAGAGCAGAAAAGCACAGAGTGTAAGAGTATAAAAGACACTGTGTTTTCACAGTTAGAGGAATTTGTAATTTCTCACTAGCTGATGTTTTCCATCATATATTTTAGCACAGAAGCTTAAGTCGTCGTTCTTGAAACACTGAAAGCAGGAGATATCACCACAAGTAGCAGTTGCTCAATGTTATAGAAACTCGAAATTTAAGATTAGGAAACTCAAGCTGCTTTCAAACCAAGCTCTTTCTTTCATTTCACTGGGCAAGTTATGTAGTATACGAATGCCGATTGTGGACCAAAGAGCATCCCAAAGTGAAATTTCAAGTTGGCAAAAAACCAATTCAATTTTATCACTTTAAACAATTTTAAAACTATTAAATTTAGTTTTCTTTATGTTAGAGATGCAAAACCTCATTTCCCTATCTTGAAAAAAACTGAACTGAATGTTATCATTTTTTAAAATTATAAATCTATTAAATATTGTTTTCTATAAATGCAACCAACCCCACCTCAAAACTCAGAGGTACAACTGAAAAAGTTTATATAAATAAAATCGAATTTTCTCCTCTAGAAAAGCAGAGGAAAAAACATGGCCTGCAAAGTTGAGTTAGTTAAGAGCTTAGAAAATTATTGTGAAGGAAAGAGATGATTGAGTTTAAAGGATTAGAAAATTATTGCGAAAAAAGTTGTTAGTCAAATGTAACTAGAGACGCTCTGGTGGATTTTATTGACTATTTTAACAGGAAAGAAATGAAGAAAAACTTGTCGAGGAAGAACTAAAATACAAGAATTTAAAAGAATTCGATCAAATGCTAAAACAGAGAAATTAAAGGATTATTCGAAGGTTAGAAAACAAAAATTGGTGAGCATATTGTAAGCCATATTGCAATAAAAACAATGCTGAAAAATGACAATTTGACTATACAATCTACAAAACATTTTCACCAAATCTGTAAAGTGAGAAAAATAGTAAATATTCTAAATTTTGAAGGAATTATCAAAGGAGCTGAAGTTAATATTAATAATGATGAGGTTTTCAGTAAAAAAATCTTTAAGTGAGCTTCACCAAATTTGCTAAAAGTAGCATTTAAACATTATTCTTAACTTAATAAACTATAATTACTCGATCCCATCAGTAGATCTGAGGACAAAATTATTAATAACGGCAATGAGAATGATGTTAAGAAACATGTAATTGTTAAATACCAAGAAATTAAACAAAAAATGTATGATAAAATTCTTCCAAGCTTCAGTATCCTAGATGGTGAAGATTTTTTCAAATCACTCAAACGAATTTATTGAAAATGTTCAAATTTCGAATCAAGAATAATAACTTATGGATTAAATAATGTAGATAATACTGTGGAACAATAAGAATATTTTAGTCAAATTAAAGAAGAGGTAATCACCAATTTAAGGAATATTTTAAGACAGAGAAAATCAATTAAAGATAACTTGATATTTTATTGTAATTATGAAAGCCAAGAAGAAATACAAGAATTTACTTTCTAAACATCTATCCAAGTATTATTAAAAACACCAGATTTAGAAGATTATTACCAAAATTTAATAAATAAACCAATAACTCAAATGGAAGGAATGCAAAGAAAAGTAGCTGGTTGGTCTTTATTTTCCCTAGACAATTTGGAATAAAATGTCAATACATGCAACCTATTTTATGGTTCCTCATATATCGAAATAATAAAGCTGTTGATATTGTAAAAAATATAGATAAAAATACTTCCTTTATTCAATAAAATCAGCTTTATATCCAGCAAGTGACCATGTTGGAAGAGTTAATAATTTTAAAAATACTGGACAAGAATTAGATGTTGTTTTTGCAAAAGAGAAAATACATTTTTCTCTTCATTTTACAGATATTCCTAAATCTGAGAAGAAATAAAACAACTAATGCTTATGCATTTGAAGGAAGTCATGAAGAAGCAGAAAATATTGTTTATCCTTTTTACTACACACAGAATAAGCAAGAAAAACCTCTAAATCTTCTTTTAATTTAACATGGAAGTAATTAACATTTTCGTTGATAAAACATCTATCTAGATTAAGTAGTTCACAAAAAATTAAAAATGGACATCAAATTTGTCTTTGTGGTAGATACTTAAGATATTTTCATTCACAAGAAAAATTAGACATTCAGGAAAACAACTGTAGAGAGCATAAAGGTGTAAAATTATATATGCCCTTTAAAGGTCAAACAATTGAAACTGAAAATTCATTTAGGGTTCCTTTTGTCATTTATGCAGAGTTCCTCTGTTTATTAGAAGATATACAAACTTCTCACCCACATCCTGAATAATCTTAAATCAACAAATATGAAAAACATTTGCCTATTTCATTTAGTTATGTTAAAAGTCTAATAGTGATTATAAAAATCCAGTTACTTATACACATAGAGACGCAGTACAAAAATTGATTGAAATGTTAGAAAAAGACTAAAGAGAAATCACTAGAATATATAAACGAAATATTACAATGGCATTGACTAAACAAGATGTAATAAATTATTAAACTTCAGATGTTTTTCACATTCATGAACGAGAATTTGAATGCGATAAAAAAAGTGAAGGTTGTAGCAGTTAAACAGGAACATGTCACAGAGCAATCTCACTTACCAAATCCCAAATTTCTTATAGTATGTTTTCATCATTTAGCAAATTATGTTGTACATTTGTTGATCAAAATACGAGGGCCGTTCAGAAAGTAACCGCCGGTTGATTTAAAAAAATACACCAAGTTAAATAAAAATATTTTAATATATACATCTTACAACTACATCTTTGCACTATTTTTCTACATAGTCTCCATAGCGATTGAGGCACTTATCGTATCTCTTCACAAGCTTTGCATAAAAATCACCCGCTTGTGCCTGGAGCCAGCCTGTGACCGCATTTTGAGCTCTTCGTCGTCATCAAACCGCTGTGACCTGAGCAATTTCTTCAAATGCATGAAGAGGTGATAATCACTTGGCGCCAGGCCTGGGCTGTAAGGTGGATGGTTGATAACGTCCCACTTGAAGGACTCAAGAAGGGCCGTTGTTCTGCGAGCAGAGTGAGGACGGGCGTTATCGTGCAAAAAAACGATACCGGAAGTCAGCATACCACGGCGTTTGTTCTGTATAGCCCGTCGTAACTTTTTTATTGTTTCACAGTACACGTCTTGATTAATGGTCGTACCACGTTCCATGAATTCAACCAACAACACCCCTTTGGCATCCCAAAACACCGTTGCCATCAGTTTTCTGCCAGAAAAATCTTGCGAGGCTTTTCTTGGTTTGGTAGGCGAATTTAAATGTGCCCACATCTTTGATTGTTCTTTTGTCTCAGGGTTCAGGTACTTAATCCAGGTTTCGTCTCCGGTCACGATTCTGTTTAACAGTGGTTCTCCTTCGTCCTCATAACGTGACAGAAAGTCTAATGCAGAGGCCATTCTTAGAGTTTTGTGGTGGTCGGTAAGAATTTTGGGCACCCATCGTGCACAGAACTTACGGTAACCCAATCTTGCTGTCACTATCTCGTACAAGAGAGTCTTAGAAATCTGTGGAAAACCAGTAGACAACTCCGACATTGAGAAACGTCGATTTTCACGAACTTTTGCATCAACTGTCCGAACGAGTTCGTCAGTCACCAATGATGGTCTACCACTCCTCTCTTCATCATGAACGTTTTCTCGTCCACTTTTAAATAAATGTACCCATTCACGGACAACTCCTTCACTCATAACTCTTGGTCAGTACACGCCACAAAGCTCACGATGAATAGCTGCTGCAGAATATCCTTTGGCTGTAAAAAACCTTATGACAGCATGCACTTCACATTTGGCGGGGTTTTCTATTGCAGCACACATTTCAAACTGCCACAAAAACTAAACTAGCGCAGGTACGACGTTCACTCGACAACGACTTGATGCCGACTGACCTGTTGAGTGCGTGAACGCACAGATGGCGTCGCTACTCCCCCCACAACCCGCACTGTGACCAATCGGATGTTACTTTCTGAACCGCCCTTGTATTAGCAATAGATAATAAATATATTGATGCAATTTCAAATAATGAACAAAAATACATTTCTGCAATTTCAAGTAATGAACAAAAATATATTTCTTTTGGTAACATGTTGAAGATGGATTAACATTAAGATTATCACACACATTTATAATTATAGATCAAGTATTGATAAATTATCTTCTAATCTTACAAAAGGGAAATTCAGAGAAATAGCAAGATATTTTGAAAGTGAACAAACAGATTTAATAATTAATAAGGGAGTAAGTCCTTACAAATATAAGGACTCAGAGAAAAAAATAGTAGAAATCAAATGCCCAAAAAGAATGCTGTTATAGGAAATTTAATAAATTAGATATTTCTGATGATAAAATATCAAAACCAGTTTAGAAGAAGATCAATATCAAAAATGTAGATGAATATACAAGATTATACAATAAATGTGATCTTTAAGTTTTGGTAGTTAACATCAAAAATTTCAAACATATATGTATTAAATCTTATAAACTTGATCCATATTGTTATTTTTCAGTTCTGGGACTAGCTTGGGATTCGAGGCAAAAATGGCAAAAGCTGAGCTAGATTTATTACGTGATCTTCTTTCTTGAAAAAGGAATTCGAGGAGGCATTTCTTGCACTATTAAGAGATATGAAAAGGCAATTAACAAATATATGAAAGATTTTGAGGCTAAAAAACAGTCAAATTATTAGCATATCTAGATGCAAACATTTTGTATGGTTGGGCAATGTTTCAATTTTTTCCAGTCAGAAATTTGAAGTTAATGGACTCAAAATATTTTAAACCTGGAAAAATACTTAAAATTCAAGATAATTATAAATATGGTTATATTCTCGAAGTTGATTTAGAATACTCAAAACAATTATGTGATTTACATAAAGAGTTACCTTTAGCTGCATGATTACATCATGTTTAGTCAATTTCATTGGAACATTTCATTTATATATTCTACGAATTTCTCTTGATTCTTTTTTTTTAATTGCAACAAATTTTGGTGCTGCATCTTTACCTATATAAGTAACTGGATTTTTTAAACACCGTTAGAATATTTAACATAATAGTTAATGAAATTGGCAAATGTTGCTCGAATATCTTCAAATGAACACTCTAAATCTGCGTAAATGATAAAAGGAACCCTTAATGAATGACTATAATTTAAAATTCAATTTTTTGTCCTTTAAAAGGCATATCCATTTATACTTCTTTAGGCTCTGTACAATCGTTTTCATGAATGTCTAATATTTCTTGTGAATGAAAATATCTTAAATATTGACCACAAATATAAATTTGATGTCCATTTTAATAGCGTCTGAACTAATTAATCTAGATAGCCTTTTTATCCAACAATAACGTGATTTACCGTTATACATTATTAAAAGAAGATTTACACGTTTTTCTCATTTTATCTATCAATGGTGTAGTGCTTAAACAATAATATTTTCTGCTTATTCACTGCTTCTTTCATATGCATAAACATTAATTGAAGCGTTTTATTCCTTCTCAAATTTTGGCATATTTGTTAACAGAAGTGGAAAATTTATTTTCTCCTTTTAAAAAATTCCATGTAATTCTAGTCCAAATTTTTATAATTATTGACTCTTTCTACACAGTCACTTGCTGGATATACAGCACAATTTATTGAATAAAGAAAGCATTTTTGATCTGTATTTTCTTACATAAACTACAGCTTTTTTACAGTTGATTGTTTTAAGGAACTCGATATATGAAGAACGATAAATTAGACTGTGTCTGCTAAGATTTAATTCTGAACTGTCTATATAAAATGAAGCCGAACCAGATTTCTTCTTTACATTTCTTCTATTTAAGTTATCAGTTTTTTTTAATACTGGTAATAATCATTTAAATCTGTTGTTCTTAATAAAACTTGGTTAGATATTCTGAAATTAAATTCATGAATTTCGTGTTGTCTTGTAAAACTACAATAAAATTTTGTGTTATCTGTGATTGATGTTCTTTGTCATAAGATATTCTTTGAATTGGTAATTACTTCTTCTCTAAATTGAATTAAGATATTCTAATCATTCCACAATATTATCTACAGTATCCAATCAATAAGTTAATACTCGTGATTTGAAAGCTGAACCTTTTCAATAAATTCATTTGGGTGATTTGGAAAAATCTTCATCATGTAGAATATTGTAGCTCGGTAGATTTTTCTCATAATTCTTTGTTTAAGTTCTTGATATTTATCCATTAGACGTTTTTATAGATCATTCTAATTGTCATTATTCATAATTTTTCCCTCAGATCTATTGATAAGGTCAGGTAATTGTTGTTTATTAAGTTTAGAATTATTTTTAAATATTTCTTTTTGCTAATTTGCTGAAGTTCACTTAAAGATGTTTTACTAAAATCTTAACCATTATTAATTTTAACTTCAGCTCCTTTGAAAAGTACAGTTATCTGACTTTTTGAAAATGTAGAATAATTTTCTATTTTTCTCTCTTTACAGATTTTATTAATTTCACTTGAAGATTGTTTCTCAAATGGTCATCATCATCGTTGTTTTTATTGTCAGCTAGGCTCTCAATAAGATCAATCAATTTTTGTTTTGTAAGCTTGGAATAGTTCCTTAAGTTTTCTGATTTAGCAATTTATCGAAGTTCTTTTAAATTTTTATATTTTAGTTCTGCCTTCCTCAAGTATTTCTTCATTTATTTCCCGTTAAAATAATCAATAAACTCCCCCAGATTGTCTCTAGTTATGTATGAGTAATGAGTTTCTTTACAGTAATTTTCTAAATTTTTAGAACACAATATTCTCTTTATTTCACAATGACTTTCTAAGCTCTTAACCAGCTTAACTTTGTAGGCCATGTTTTTCCATTGTATTTATAGAGAAGAAAGTTTGATTTTATTTATTTAAACCTTTTTGGTTCAGTTGCACTTTTGAGATTTGAGGTTTGGTTGTTTGCATTACAGTGAACATTTTATATTTTTAGAAAATGAAAAAATTCAATTCTGTTTGTTTTTTTTTCAAAATAAGCACATGATGTATGGCAGCTCTAACTTATAGAAATCCAAATTTATTAGTTTGAAAAATTGTTAAAATCATAAACTTAAATTAAATTTTTTTTTGAGACTGGCAAATGAGGACTGACAGCTCTAATTTATAGAGAACCAAATTTGCTTTAAAAATTTTCAAATAATAAAACTGAATTTGTTTGTTTTGAGATAGACAAACAAGATTTTTGGTTTGAGGAAACAGAGAAATTGGGTTCTTGGTTTGCAATCTTGGTATTTGACTTGTGGATGCTCTTTGGTCCTGAATCAATATACAGATACTACTGGAGTATGACAGACGTTGAGTCACTGGACTGTTATGGCAGAGGATTGAAGCTCATTTCGTCGACAATCATTCAGGTTTAGGTTTCCATTGACAGCTAAGGTCGAAGGATTAATGGTTCTTTTTGAAAGGTCGCAGTGGATTTCTTTCTCCATCTTCTTCCAATCCAAACTTGTGTTCCATCTGCATGTATTCGATCTCTGACCACTTTTCATCGACTATTACCTCCATATCTGTTTGCCATATTTCGTTATCTCATTATTCAATGTTGCAAACTGCTGGAGATTCGAACAGTTATGGTTCGCACTTCACATCTATGTGATAGGGACCAAGTGCCTTCTCCACAAGTAACGTGAGTTGTATGTCACAGTAAGCAGCTATGAAAGCTTGCTTTGAGTATCACATCTGATTCAACTGACAGCCCACCAAGTGTATGATCAAATGATATCAGGTTTTTCGTCATATTATAGACATTATGTTTGTGTGCACAGTCAACTATATTCTATCGCCCTAAACTCTCCAAAAGCAAATCAAATGGTTGCTGTGTGAACAGTAACAGAGACATACAAACATGATTATACGTGAATTAGACAATATGCAAACTGTAACTATCCTGTTACAATTGGGTTGGGTTTAACGGATTCTACATTTCATTCTGACGATATCTCTCATTTGAGACATCTATTAGCTTCTTTCTCTATGAAGTCTTATAATTAACCAAATTTACTTTATGTGAGTATTTTGTCAGGTTTTTAGTTGCAGACGATCTCGGTATTCACATGCAAGGCATAAACTGAAGAGCTGCTGTGTGCTTTTGATTTATTAGCTACTGTCTTTTTACGTAA
Source organism: Schistocerca serialis cubense (assembly GCF_023864345.2). NCBI lineage: Eukaryota > Metazoa > Arthropoda > Insecta > Orthoptera > Acrididae > Schistocerca > Schistocerca serialis. Next base: position 541,417,123 of record NC_064645.1, read on the forward strand.
TACTTGCACCCTAGTAGAAACAGTTGTACACATTTCACACCTATTATTATTATTATTATTATTATTATTATTATTGTTGTTGAAACTTCCTGACAGATTAATACTGTGTGCAGACGGAACTCGGGACCTTAGCCTTTGGGGCAAGTGCTCTACCAGCTGAGCTCCCCAAGCACGACTCACGCCCTGTCCTCACAGCTTTACTTCCGCCAGTACCTCGTCTCCTACCTTCCAACCTTTACAGAAGCTCTCCTGCGAACCATGCAGGACTTGCACTCCTGAAAGAAAGGATATTTCGGGGAGATGGCTTAGCCACAGCCTAGGGGATGTTTCCAATGAGATTTTCACTTTGCAGCGGAGTGTACGCTGATATGAAACTTCCTGGCAGATTAAAACTGTGTGTCGGACCGAGACTCGAAATCGGGACCCTTGCCTTTCGCGGGCAAGTGCTCTACCAACTGAACTACCCAAGCACGACTCTCGCCCCGTCCTCACAGCTTTACATTAGCCAGTAGTGGAGCAAGGGGCTTGTTGTAACAGTTTTCATGAAAACTAATATATCTTGATATCCATTGATGAAATAGCTACAAAATAAAGATGGATGGATGGATGCTGTAACTCTTCCTCTACCACATCAAGTAAAAATAATACCATAACTATTGGTCATTATTTTACGATCAATTATTTGCTAGAAGAAGTGCAGTGTTACAACTACCTCATACTTGGGGGAAGTTGTAATGTCTACTGGGGCAAGCAGTTACGACAAAAAAACAATAATATCTAATTATTTATTCTTTGTTTATTGTTAAAAAATTGACATCTTTGTGAAGAAGGTATTACGTAACTCTTACCAAAAATAAACTTAAATACACTTTTTAAGTAATCAACACCTCTAAATTAAGTAATTAACTATTTTATTTAGCTAAACACTACTTATAATCATCATGGCACTTTTCAATCACAGTAAGTAATTAAATTATTTCTATCTAAGTTATGGTTCCTAATTATCTCTTTTTAATATCTATCTAAAAAAGTGTTGCTCTTATCTATGAATCAACATTTGCTGGGTTTCATTATAATTAAATTCAGTCTTCATCTGAGCTACAATGAATATAAACAAAAGATATAGTGTCTCCTGTAACACATCCTACATGAGCACACATCTTACAAATGCTACACTCGACCCAATCTTCTTTATTTGAATCTGTGTAAGCGTCACCACGTACCAGATAATTCCACTCTTCTGATTCAGATTCTGAATCTGAACATGAAGTCTTTTTCTTAGCTCTGTCCACTCCGGTTTTATGTTTGGTTGATTTACCTATGCCTTTCCCCTACTCCTTTCCTTTACCTTTTCCTTTAATTTTGTCATCTTTTTTTGTTTTTTCTTCAGTTCTGTAGATTTTCTTTTGCATCTACTATTTGCATTAGTTTGTCTTGGTGGCGCCTTTAGTAGAGGTCTAATCTTCGATGGCGAAAGAGGTTTTTGTATACTGGAACAACTCGGAGTTGGTTCTTCGCAGTTTCGATTTGGCTTATAATTTCCGTGGTGCTGATATCTAATACAGGAGCAGAATCTAATAGTTCGGGATTTTCAAGATTCAATGATACATTTTCTGTGACATTTATGACATCCGGCTTTTGTGTAGGATCTGGACGATCAGTAACATAAGATGGCGCAAAGTCGGAGTCTTGGAAAATATCAGCATTCAAAGGCCACACACCATAAGCTTTAAATCCACTCATAGTATCAGCAGTGTTTAAGGCAAGTGGTAACGACTCTTTCACAATACCTGGGATGTCATATATTGTCATTATTTTCCCCGGATTGTTGTGCATCCATGCTGTCTGTTCCCTATTTATGTAATTTTTAAAAGGGCCGTACACTCCTACGTCTAAAGGTTGAAAATTGTGGGAGCAGTGCAGGGGAAACGATAGCATGATGACATTATTTTCTTTGGCTTTTTCAACAACTCCAATATTCACGTGTGAGCTATGGTTATCAAGTAGCAACAGAACAGGCTCTTCCTTGGTGGGTTTGGCATGTTTGATAAAATGATCCATAACAATTATAAATTCTTTTTCGGTTATCCATTCAGAGGAATTACAAGCTCCAATGCAATCAGGAGGTCCACCACGAAAAAACATTTCAGAATATTTGAGTGTAGGAAAAACGAAAATCGTTGGGACAAAATCACCCATAGGATTAGAGGCACAATCAAGTGTTACAAGAGTTCCTCTGTCAGCCGATGTGATTGCTCCAATTTGCTTGTGGCCACCAGCAGCTACTATTTGCTTAGATTTTTGAACCGTTGTGACCCCTGTTTCAGCAGTGTTCCATATTCGAGAAGCATTAAACTGATATTTTGGGAGAAGTCGTTGCTATATTGGAAAGAATGAATTAACGTTAGTCTTATTGAACGACGTCGCTCGACTTAAAGACTTCGCTTCTGGTGTCATTAAAGATAACTCTGGATTTCTGCACATAAATTTTGGAACCAGTCAGTACCAGCCATGTTATTTTGATGCCAAGAAGGAGGAATGCATTAAGCTGCACACCGCATTCGTAAGCTAGTTTCCTTACTTCTATGGGAAGTAGTCCGAAATATGTTTCGGTGCACTTGAGTAGGTAGGAAGCGATCTTACACTCCTCTTCTGCAGTAAATACTTGTCTAGGCTTAACATAACCAACTCTTCAACATTCATTATTATTCTTTTGCTTTATGTATCTGTAAAGATATACGTGACATGATCCGAAATTCTGATTAGCTTTCCGAATACTGCATTTTTATCTTCATCTTCAGCTGCCGCTAACTCGTACACTTCTTGGCTTTGTGTTGCCCATTCTGACTTTCTTTTATACACCCTCATTCTAGAAGAAAGGGAAGAAAAGTAGCTATCTATATCATAACGTGGGACATGTAACACGTTACAACAAGTCCCGGGAGTTTGTTACAACTTACCCCATGGTATGATTTTTAACATTTATCAAGATAACTAAACAATTTAGAAATCTGAAAACTGTTACACATTATCAGAGATAGATAAATTTGAATGTAAATAAGATATAGAAAGTTAGCAATTAGTCGATAATAATAACGTAAACCAAAATGTTACGACAGTACAATTTTATATTACCTGGCAAAAGTGAAGCGCGTGCACACTTCCGCTAACTGCGCACTAGAGATCGCAATATGGAGTATCCACCACTTAACACAGTTTTGGTAATTGTGAGACATTAGGTTTGGTTCTGTGCAGCATTTGCATATATTTAGCGCTCTACACATTTAAGTGCTGTATAATAAAACGATTAGCTAAAATGAATCCTCGGGTTTTCTACGCAAATACGAGAAAGCTGCTCCTGGTCACCAAAGAATTTTGCGTTGATTTCGCCAGTAGTGATGTTGGCTGTCTGCGTAAAGGGAAAAGCACGGATCACCCACAAGCAGCAAGTTATTGCAGATGTTTATAATTTTGCTGGGACATTGAAATTCAGTGCCGGCGTAACTCTCAGTCAGTCGGGAACGGTAAATCATCACAATGTGATTGTGTGAAGTAATAAATTTCAGCGTATCCACGTGGAATTGGAAAGGTATTCAGCAAAACTGAACGTTTTCAGTGTCATATGTGAGACAAAGGTATGTGCCACCTTAGTGTTCATCGAGCAGGCAGTGGAAGGTTTCGTGTACAGGGATATGTTGCAGTTATGTTTGTTGCCACACCTGACTGCTGCCACCTACACTTCCATATTTCAGCTGGAGAGGGCACAATTGCCTGGACCTTTCTCGACATAGAAATAATATATCGCTGGACAGGGAGTGTTGGTCTGAGTGATGTTCAGCTATTGTAAAGGCCCCCGTGTCCCGTGATCTCGTTCTGTGTAATTTCCTCCTGTGGGGTTATGTTAGCGCTTTTAGTCACGAATAATGTTTTTCCTGAAAAAAATCGTGGCTTTGCTGTCCAGTTCTTCGAATTAAATTATGATTTTTCAGATGTATGAAATATTCCGAGTTGCCCCCCAAGGTGGGATACAATGCTTCCCCAAATGAGGACATTGTGTTCAAGTAAGTGCAGTATGAGTGGAAAAGTAAAAGTATTTAATTTGATTTTATTTCGCCAAAATACATAATTACGCAAAGCTTACTCAATGATGATATACATAACCTATAGTTTTAAACTTGTGAAGAATGATAATCAAAGAAACAACTTTTTTTCTATCCAGACAGAAATGAATGTTACGTTTTACACAACAAAAATTTTCCTTTGCAACCCTGTTTCTTGCACCTGTCAAATGATTTTTTTGTCACTGACCACTGGAAGATGCCCAACGTTGTCCGAACGAACATCAGCTTCTGAACCAACTTCCGCATTGGCTCGGTTTCAATTACTTGGAAATGGCATTGGACTCTCACTAGTGTGATCCCTCCTTGTCCTAGCAGCTGGCTTATCTATTTTTGTCAGTACTTTCGCCACACTTTCCCTGATGTGAAGCTAATCAACCATCTTATTTATAGAATACCTAATTCTGATGGCAAGGGTATCTCCAGAACCTACATAATAAAAAACGCTATTACAAAAATAAAAACTCATAGAAAACGTACATGTAAGTAACCCAGATGAAAATGCAGCTAAATTAATTTTATGTCTATTCTGAGATGTGCATACCGCCGTACAGACTTTTTCAGTGCCTACATGATGGAATATGTTTCAAATTGCTAAACCTGCTATAAACCGTCGAAAATAGCTGTCGAAAATGGTGTTAGGTTTCAAAAGCAGCTCACTGCATGTTGTCTTCGGGTGCAAAGCCCGCTAAATGCCCAATAGGCGTAGGTGTTGCCCTGCCATGTCCCTATGCAAAGCACGTGAACAGACATCAGACATACCAACCTGGACATCCAAAGCTACCCTTCAGTCTGTCACGATTAGACTGAATATTTTTCTTATTCAGCTTTAGGTTGGCAACGCTGTTAAAAATTCGTACGCAACAATAACATTCTCGCTGCCAATGCATTGTCCTTTGGATGGGACGAGTGTTTCGTGATTATCTCAGTGTCACTTATCATGCAATTAGCTAGCTTTACGTCTAGGCTACTCAACTTACAATATACTGTATTAAATGAAAGTCTAACCTTACCTCTATCATTCTCCTTTCGTTCAAAATTATCGCAAGAATAATCGGATAGATAGCCATTTTCAGATGAAGTAAGTTTCATTCGTCTATATTGGACCCGAGGTATTGTGAAATCACTGTAAGGTGACTAAAAGAAAGCGAAATAATATCCTAAATTTCTATGCTATTACAACCTTTCAATCACAATGTTCTCATTTAGAGACATGTATTGAGCTATAAATACGTCGCTTACCTTTCGTTCCGAAAGAAGCCTTTAGTTTTCGCCGTCCAGAATGCACCTTTCTACGCACTAATAATTTTTTTAAGTAAACTCAGAAGATATTAACTGGCTGATCGAAGATACAAAGTTTACTGGGAAGTGTCCTTGTGACTGTGCACATTCAATTGGGTTTTGTGGTACCACAGATTAACAGGAGATGTCGACACTGTTTTCAAATAAACTCTCTGATTGTAATAATATGATGACAACAATCAGAAATGAGATATTAACGGATTTTAATATACTAAGCATTTATTTAATATGTCCTTATATGAGGACAACATGACCGAAACGGTTAAGGTCAATGATTATGTAGCCCAATGCCCACAACAGCGTAAGAACTGCAGGAACGCACCAATGCTGCTGTGACGGAGATTGACGGAAACACACTAATAACATATGGATAGAACTGGACTACCCTTGGGATGTGTGCTGGGTGACTACATTTGTTGAATGCACCAGAAACTTGATGAGTATATCAATCTTTTCATGTACAATCCATGTTTGTTTCTAAATACACAATGATTTGAAACCCAGTGAATCCTTTAGGTTAACCCTACATACTAAAAATATTTGGAATATATTGTTAACTGTTCGCTTAGAGAATCTTATAGTGAGTTAAATCCTAGACATTTTTAAAACCATTTAAATAACATGTCAATAGCTAAATCATACTTTTCATTCGTTTTCTACTTTTAAACAGAAAAAGGTCTTTTACCATGGAACATGTGATACCTGCAAACGAACTGAGTTTCATTAATGTCTTGTATTGAAAATGGAAATGGAAATTGGTTTTCGTTTCCAGTACTTTCTACTTCAAAACATTTAATTCGTACCTGGTCTCTCCTGAATTTGATTTCACTTACTGATTATTTGTTTGTATTAGTGTAATAATGTACCAGATAGGCAATTAAAAAGAATATTCTCAGGTTTTTCTCCATTGCAACCATTTTAAATCTCTGTCGAGTATTAGTCCCTAGGTACACGACTACGATATATATTGGAACATTTTTAGAAATCTGGTATTTTTAGAGTAATTTTTGTAGTTTCAAAATAAAGAGCAGCATATAAAAAAGGAATGCTATCGTTTAATAATGAAATCGAGGAGCGTTATTAACTTCTATTTCAGAAACTGCTAGAGGCGGAAGATTCAGAAGTGTACCAAGGTATAGACCGCTTCCCTACATTAATAAATCTTCTTTTATGAATTACATTATTTAACAAGTTCCAAACAATAAATGAAAAGAAAGTGACGTAGAGAAGGAGAAGATAGAGAAATAGAAACGGGAATAAAGAAAGGAAGCTACAAAAACTTACACCAGGTGGACGTGCTCCTAAGAAGGGGATCTGTCTTACGTACATTTCATTCACCACAGCTCTTGCATGAGCAGAGCAATCTCCTAGAAACCAATCTATTTCCAGAAGGATGGAGATTTGAAAGACCATCCTCGTGGGTGGGAATCCAATCTGTTATCGGTGCGCCACCTCCGTCGAACCTGGTAGCATGACGGATGTATCGAAAATATTCGAATTCCGCAGATCTCGTTCTGTGCAATTTCTTCCTGTGGAATTGTGTTAAGGTCAATGTTTGTGTACATTTATGTATATTATATCATAAGCAGTCGTTGCATAAGCGAGGTGTGAGGGTTTGAAATTTCCTAAGAGATTTAAAATGTGTGCCAATCTGGGAATTAAAACAAGAATCATTGATATCGCAGAAATGGTCTCACCGATTTACTTGTGCAGCCACGACTCACAATCCCCTGTCACACCTTCATTTGTTTCAGCACCTCTCTCCAACTATCTAAATACCACCCGAAACTTTACAGCATTCCTGGCTGGTCTATTACTCCTAGAAGTAAGGATACAGAGGAGATATTTTCATCCTCAGCCTATGTGATTCTTTGTGTAACGAATCTCTGCAGTGTACGCTGTTCTGAAACGTCCTGGCAGCAGTTTCTGAGCATTTCGTTTCTTCCGTGCCTTCTAGTACAGCCAGTTATACGGGAGAAATTCGGCGAGGACCAGTCGGTAAAAGCAAATTCTTCATAGGCTACGTTCTTTGTTTGTAAACGTACTCCGGCATCTAACTGGATTTTGCATTTCATGGACAGCACTTTCAGCACGAACTCCAATTTTAGAAAGTCGTCGCCTGTTTCCTTGCCGAGAAAAAAGTCATCATCATATGACATAGTTCAAGTATAAGATACCTGCGCAACAGCTATGACCAGGAAGGATGAATAAATAAGAAGAGCTTTGGTGGGCTCTAACAATGACTGCAGAATAAGGGGGACGTCCTGCTAGTCTAATAACTGCAATTACAAAATAAACTAACATGGTATTGTTTCGTTATATCACTGTCAATTACACACAACAACAAAAGTTTTGCATCACATCGGTTCCGCGATTCCCGGAAACTGGAATAGTGATCAACCTAAACATCATTTCCGCCCTTGTTATTGCTCTTGAAAACCACACATTGCATGTTGCACCGCCATACAGCGAGACCTTCAGAGATGGTGGTCATGACTACTGTACACACCGGTACCTCCAACCCACAGTAGCACGTCCTCTTGCATTGATACATGCCTGTATTCGTCGTGACATACCGTCCACACGTTCATCGAGGTACTGTTGGTCCAGATTGTCACATTCCTCAACGGCGATTCGGCGTAGATCCCTCAGAGTGGTTGGTTGGTCACGTCGTTCAGAAAGTGCCTTTTTCAATCTATACCAGGCATGTTCGATAGGGTTCATGCCAGGAGTACATGCTGACCACTCTAGTCGAGCGATGTCGTTATCCTGAAGGAAGTTATTCATAGGGTGAGCACGATGGGGGCGCGAATTGTCGTCCAAGAAGACGAATGCCTCCTCAATATGCCTCCGATATTGTGAGAGGATGGCATTCAATTATCGTACAGCCATTACGGCACCTTCCATGAACAACAGCGGCATACGTCGGCCCCACATAATGCCTCCCTAAAAGAGCAGGGAACCTCCATCCTGCTGCACTTGCTGGACAGTGTATCTAAGACGTTCAACCTGACCGGGTTGCCCCCAAACACGTCTACGACGATTGTTTGGTTGAAGGCATATGCGACACTCTTCGGGGAAGAGTGGTTCATTCGGAAAGTTGTTGGGCCCATCTGTACCGCACTGCATGGTGTCGTGGTGGCAAAGATGGACTTGGCCATGGACGTTGGGAGTGAAGTTGTGCGTCATGAAGCCTATTATGCACAGTTTTAGTCGTAACACGACATCCTGTGGCTGCACGAAAAGCAATATTCAACATGATGGCGTTGGCGTCAGTACTTCTCCGAGCCATAATCCGTAGGTATCGGTCATCTACTGCAGTAGAAGCCCCTGGGCGGCCTGAGCGAGGCATGTAATCGACAGTTCCTGATGTGTTGGTAAATGTGCCAACACCTTGTAGATAGAGGAGGCCGAAAAGGAAGCTATCTAACGCAGACGGGCGTGAATTCTGGAACAGGATAAGTAGTGAATTCTAATAAGAAAAGTATGCAGCTCCTCGAATACTTATCTTTTATTCTTTTGTACATCGTTCTTCTTGTTGAGACATTTCATACGATAACTATCAAACTCTGTAAGGCTAATGGCGTCTTGCTAGGTCGTAGCCATGGACTTAGCTGAAGGCTATTCTAACTGTCTCTCGCAAATGAGAGAAAGGCTCGTCAGTGTAGTCGCTAGCAATGTCGTCCGTACAACTGGGCGAGTGCTGTCCCGTATCTGGAGACCTGCCTTGTGGTGGCGCTCGGTCTGCGATCACACTGTGGCGACACGCGGGTCCGACATGTGCTAAATGGACCGCGGCCGATTTAAGCTACCACCTAGCAAGTGTGGTGTCTGGCGGTGACACCACAGTTCCTATACGAACAACATCGCTTTGGTTCACTCCGAGATGCCTGGACACTTCACTTGTTGAGACCCCTTCCTGGTACAAAATAACAATGCGGACGAACCACGGTATTGACCGTCTCAGCATGGATGAACTACAGACAACACGAGCCGCGTACCTACTTCCTGGTGAAATGACAGACTGATCGGCTGTCGGACCCCCTCCGTCTAATAGCGTTGTCATGCATGGTTGTTTTCATCTTTCTGTGGGCTTAGTGACATATCTGAACAGTCGAAGGGACTGTGTGCGTGATCCAATATCCACAGTCAACGTCTATCTTCAGTAGTTCTGCTAACCGGGGTGCTGCAGAACTTTTTTGATGTGTGTATTTTTCATGCCTAATTGTGTAGTAGATTCTGAGTAGTGACTAGGTAAAAGGAATACAGGTGCGTAGAAACAAAGAGGAGAAAGAGAAACAGAATGTGACATCTTGGAAAAATCAGTGATATAATGTAGAAAATCTTAAAGAAAGGCCAGAACTTTTTAAGTTAATGAAAGGAAAACGAATGAGCTACTAATGTAAACGTCAACTATTGACTGCGCCAAAGATCTTGCTGGAAACACAGGTTCCCGTCAGATTACCGAATGTAAGCAACGCTTGCATGTCCGGTACTCGAGTGGGTGACCGCCCTAATATGTCGAGCGCTGTAGGCAATTTTCTCTTTGTCTTTCCATAAGAGGGCAGGAGGGGTGGTGGCGTAAAGTTCCTAATCACCAGACTTGTCGCCAATGTCGTGGATCAAATTCCAAACTTCTCCGCAGTGCCTCATGGAGTGACTGTGTGTGACACTGTCAACGGTGACCCATGTGCTGGCGGCCCAACTGATGCTCTTCGAGAGGAGTAGGCTCATTGCAGGTGACGGTTTCAACTACCGCTTCTTTCATCATCATCTAAAGCGTTCCTGACACCACTCTACACAGACATCCATTACAGTGATCTAAATGTATCAGGTACACGTAACACACAAAATTCACACTTCGAGAAGGAAAGGCGTTAGTGTGCACGAAGGATAGCAGAAACCTTTTGCAATTATGTGTCTGAGCCTGCCCTTCAGGGTCTCCCAGCCAGTCATTGTCATACGACTCTACCTTCTTAGCTACATTCTGATTTAGAATACTTTGCATCTGACGTTCATGATCCAAAGCTGAGATGACGCTTTCACAAGTAGTGTTGGCTGCTGCAAAGTGCTCCGCTTTCGGCGGCGATAGGAAGATGCATTACAGTTTGTTCCTACTACAAAAACTACGATCAAATGTGAAATTCATGTATGGTGCCTGAAATCATGTTAAAAATCTGTTTTTAATTTTAATTGCGGTCACTGTTGCTTTTTTTTTTTTTTTTTTTTTTTTTTTTTCTTCTTTTTTTTACAGATGAAAGTGTATTGTACCGAAGACTAATTGAAACTTATTATATCATGTAGTGAAACTATCTGAACTGCATAAATTTTACTTTCCTTTGATTACCAAATTACCTCGCTCGGAAAGAGATATTTCCATAATTGTGTATCACATTACGTACAAGCTTCGGAAAATGACGATATTGTGTAGTTTTATCAGTGTTTCGTCACATGTGTATGAATTTCTAGGGGCACAAAGTGCTGAGGTCATCGGTTCCTAGACTACTTAGGCTAACTTAAACTAAATTATTCTAAGAACAGCCGGCCGGAGAGGCCGAGCGGTTCTAGGAGCTACAGTCTGGAACCGCGCTACTGCTACGGTCGCAGGTTCGAATCCTGCCTCGGGCATGGAAGGGGTGTGATGTCCTTAGGTTGGATAGGTTTAAGTAGTTCTAAGTTCTAGGAGACTGATGACCTCAGAAGTTAAGTCCCATATTGCTCAGAGCCATTTGAACCAATTTTCCTAAGAACAACACACACACAGCCATGCCCGCGCGGGTTACCAATGTTTAATCCGTAGCAAGCATTAAATTTCAAGTTTTCACTCTCATAAAAAATAACATAAATATAATGTATTTAACCTACGATATGTATCTGATCACAATCTCTAAGCTCATAGAAAACGCGCTCTTTGTTTAGTCTAGCCCGGAAGAAAGAGTTTTTTTTGAAAAAAAGGTGAAATTTTCGGGCCGGAAATGTTTCCTGCCTGAATATCTGCTTTGTGCAGCAGAAGTGGCAACATAGCGGGAGCCGACACTGGCAGGACAGCTGTCACACTGGTGTACTTGAATTCCTAACGGAAGCTCTCTGAGCAGTCAAATGCCAATTCCTTAAGTAGGAGTATAAGGACTATTAATTATGTATAGGTTACTTGTTAGCAACTCTTAGATGTAGCCCTGAACGTTTTACGAAAACAAGACTTTCTGTTCCTACTTTTTGAATTCCGTGGCGTTCTGTTCAACAAACAGATGCAAGCTCAGCCTACACAGGACTATAGAAAATGACGGCCTCAGGTGGCTCATGCATTAGTAGGGTCATTAATAGGTGACTGGCATAGTTCTAGAGTAAATTATACGCTGATGAGCAAAAACAATACGACGACATATTTAAAAGCGTGTTGGTCCACCTCTGGAGAGCAATTAAGCAGTGATTCTGCGTGCCATGGATTTGGCAAGCACTTGACTTGTTTCCAGAGTTGCGTGGCGCCAGATGCAGGAGCACACGTCACACACTTCCCGTAATTAAAGGGGGCTGGTTTGTGGACGCGGCGCTGGCGCTCGATAGACTCCCAGCTAGGTAAGGTCAATTTGATGACCAACACATCAACACGAACTCACTACCATGCCCCTCAAACCATAACAACACAATTCTGGCCCTTTAACACTGAAAGTGATCCTGCTGAAAGGTGCCACTGCTGTGAGAGAAGACATCATGCATAAAGGGGTTACACGTGGTCCCTAATAATGTTCATGTAGTCCAGATCTGTCATCGTGCCTACAAGTATTACCGCAGATCCCAGGGAAGCCTAGGTAATTGTTCCCAATAACGTAATACTGCTACCACTGGCGTGAGTCTGTCACGCGCTGTATGTTTCGAGTAGCCATTTGCCTGGGTGACGGCGTATCTACACACGATCACCGACCTGTTTTAACAATAAACGGGATTCCCCTATCAGTCGACACGATTCCATTCACCCGCGGACCAATCTCGATGATTCCCTGCCCACTGTCATCATAATTGACGATTTAGTTGGGTCAGCTAGGGCTCCTCCGCTGTAGAACACGATATTAAACACTGTTCACGGAACGGTGTGCTCCAAGACACTTCTACTTGCGCCATCTATGTACTCTGTCGTCAGATCTGCCACAAATCACCTGATTCAGAGAGCGGGCTAGCCTCCGAGTCCTATGTTCTGTGATGAGGTACGGGCGTCCAACTTCTTACTTCCTGTTCGCGGTTTCAGCATTCTTCAACCATTTTCCATAGATGCTAACGACAGTAGTACGCGAACAACGGACCAGCTTCGCTGTTTCCGAGATGCTTCCTCCCAGACACTGAGGTACAACAATCTGGTTTCTGTCATAGTCGCTTAGGTTCACGGATTTACGCACTAGCGCCACTTCTCGTCGCTAGAATGATTGCCCATTCATCTCTGCTTCACTCAGATACTTCTTTTAACGCCTGCCGTGTGCTCAGCGACACCAGGCAGCATACAATCTCAAGGTGAGCAATGGTCGTAATGTTTTGTCCCATCGGTGTATACTCCTATTCAACGATATTCGTTTTTTGCCTCAGTATTTGCATAACATTTAAACGTACACTATGTGATCAAACTTACCCGAACACCTGGCTGAAAATGACCTAAACGTTCGTGGCGCCCTCCATCGGTAATGCTGGGATTCAATATGGTTTTGGCCCACCTATTGCCTTGATGACAGCTTCCACTCTCGCAGGCATACGTTCAATCTGGTGCTGGAAGGATTCTTGGGAAATGGCAGCCCTTTCTTCACGAAGTGCTACACTGAGGAGAGGTATCGATGTCGGTTGGTGAGACCTGGCCCGAAGTCTGCGTTCCAGAACATCCCAGATGTGTTCTATAGAATTCAGGTCAGCACTCTGTGCAGGCCGATCCATTACAGTGATGTTATTGTCGTGAAACCGCTCCGCCACAGGCCCTGCATTATGAATAGGTACTCGGTCGTGCTGAAAGATGCAATCGCCAGTGGGAAGCGAAGCAAGAAGGACTTAAAAGATCAATGTAGGCCTGTTCTGTGATAGCGCCACACAAAAGAACAAGCGGTGCAAGCCCCCTCCATGAAAAACACGACCACATAATGACGCCTCTGACCGTTACTGTTGGCACTACACATGCTGGCAGAAAACGTTCACCAGGCGTTCGTCATGCCCACACCACGCTATGGGATCGCCACCGTGATTCGTCACTCCACACAACGTTTTTCCACTGTTCAATCGTCCACTCTGTACGCTCTTCACACCAAGCGAACCGTCATTTGACATTTACTGGCGTGATGTGTGGCTTATGACCAGCCGCTCGACCACGAAATTAAAGTTTTCTCACCTCCAGCCTGTCATAGTTCTTGCAGTGGATCCTGATGCTGTTTGGAATTGCTGTGTGATTGTTCTGATAGATGTATGCCTATTACACATTACGACACTCCTCAACTGTCGGCGGTTTCTGTTAGTTAGCAGACGAGGTCAGCCTGTACTCTTTTGAAATCTACGTGTCCCTTCACGTTTCAACTTCACTATCACATCGAAAACAGTGGACTTAGGGATGCTTACGTGTGTGGAAATCTCGCGTACAGACGTGTGACACATGTGATACCCAATCACCTGACCACATTCGATGTCCGTTGAGTTCCGCGGAGCGCCTCATTCTGCTCTCTCAAGATGTCCAATGACTACTGAGGTCGCTGATGTGGAGTACCTGTCAGTAAGTGGCAGCACAATGCACCTAATACGAAACACGTATGTTTTTGGGGGCGTCCGTATACTTTGGATGATATAGTGTATATCGTTGTTGAACTTTTCTTGTTTACGACTGACCATCTCAAAATGTCTCATCTGTTAAGTATTTTCCTATACTGACTGCAAGGAAATTTGTTTTGTAGTAACAGTCAATGATTAATGCACTGCCAATACATGTGAAGTATATATTTTGCGTTAAGCTGTTACAGAGTCTCTTTATAGGCCAAAGAGGGCTCCGTAGCGGATTCATCAGACGGTCTTGTTGGTATTATATCGTAGGTAGCCATAATATGGCTGCCATTGATAGAAGCCAGTCTCATTCACCATTTCGGGATCCGCTTTGATGTAGGCTCGTCTCATTAGCTTGCGTTCAGGGGTTTGCGAACGAACGCGATCAGGCTGGGAGGCGATTCCGTGAGATGCACTAGCCCCCATACTGCCGTAAAGGCACAGACAGCGTCCTCATTAGCGTATTGCAGGTACACGTCGCATCTGAATTCACAGTTCCAGCTCGTATTGCGGGGTTGCACACCGTATCTGGAGCGACTGCCTCAGTGAATGGTAGAGGGCAATAATCCCCCGTACGTGGATGAACGTTTCGGTTAAACGCCTGACGTAATTGCAAGGCCCTATTACTGAAATCTACAGTGCGCAGGATCTGCTTAAAGACGGTTATGTTACATGGCAATATGGAGTTCGAAGAAGATTTTAGTGATTTAGTAATTTCAGGTATTCCGTACACTCTTTCCAAAAGACTGTACTATCCGAAAGTAAGTGATCTGTATTTTTTAGTGTGCACTATTCATGATTTTCTAGGTGTCTAACTTTATAAGGGAAAAAAAATGGTCAGGTGCGAGTAGGACTCACGCAGCGACGATCCTAACCAACTTAATTGTGTATATAGACAGTTCATTCGTTTTGCGAATCGAGGATCTCGAGTTATTAAATTGTAATGGACACTGATACTGCCAGATATCTCTCCCAGGTACACCAAGGCTTTCGAGAATGTTTAAATTCCAAATCTGAAGTCGGACGACAAATGACAAAATAAATATTATTTTCGTGTGAGATAATTGCGAATCACCAATTTTCTGATATTTTTCCTTTACTTATATGTGGAACCTGTCTTCTTGTCAAATTTACTGATGCTAGATCAATGGAAAGTATGCTGTAGGTTTTGATGTCTGCGTTTACGAATATCAGAATATGACATACATGGCCGTGTGTTTTAATTGTATTAACTTAGAAACTAATGTTCATCACACCGCCAAGAAAACAGAGATTTTAGTACTTCACATAAATTTCAAGTTGACGCGTCTATCCTTTCCCGAAAAAAATTGTCTTTACAGATAGACGGACTGGTAGATAGTCTGGTAACAAGTGATAAATAAATTTCCTTAGGAAAAGGGGCGTAATAGACAGACTTACTCTCAGACTCTCTGATAACAAATGACAGATTAATTACTCGTGGTATAACTACATATTAACAATTTGCGGAGTTTCACCTTTGGCTGTGGAATGAAACCATGCTTGTTAGTAAATTTCAGGATTACAGATCAACCGGAATTACCCTGCAGCTGTTGACATCTAAGTTCGTGAGTATCAACATATGTGATATAAGTTGACGTATCATTTGATTCAATTGACTTAGAAGCTTCACTTTTTTACCTTGCCAAGAGACCGTAGGCCTTAATATGTGACATTAATTTAGCTCGATACGTCTACCCGTTCCTGAGAAAAGGGTTTCTCAACAGTCGGGCAGGCAAACAGACAGATAACAAAGTGATCTTACAAGTGTTCCTTTTTAGCCCATTGAGGTACGGAATCCTAAAACAGAATAATTTTAATACACGCGGTGTCTACTACATACCACAGTGGTGCAGATGAAGTCGAGGCGAACAAACTGGTATGGAAGAGTTGTAGTCTATCGAGCTAAGAAACAGCCGCAATTGTCCTACATAAACCATCTAAGTTACAGGGTATGCGCACCGAGAGAGTTTTTGGCTAAAATCTTCCTCTAATATGAAAATTGTTGTACTTAAAGAACTTAAATTTGAAGATCTAATTTTATCTCGAAGTATTACGAATTTTAAGAGCCTAAAATTAGCACTTAAATCGTCTTGTTTGTCTGGTCTTAGTACAAATCCATTGCGCTTGTTCATCTTAGGTAGTTGTTTAAATAATGTGTAAGAAAACTTTTCTCTTTCATTACCCTCACGGGGAAATACAATTTAATATTAACGAAATAGCCAACTAGAAATAGAGAGACTATTGAAAGCCTCGCGCAGTGCGCACACACTGTGTCTCAGCTTGACAGACCACAAGTGACCCGTGTCGAAAACTTCGTCTTGACTTCCCCTACCAGTGTAGTGTGTGAATTTAAAACAGTACTAGGACCAAAATCATTTAATGGAACAACATTCATCTTCATTTCAATATTTATTATATTACTATTTAATAATTTCACAGGATTATTCCAACAGTTATCTGTTACACTCTCTATATTCACACGTCTACGTACGATGGGCGTTCAGTAAGTAATACATCACATTTTCTTTTTTCTCGACCAGTTTCGGTCGAAAAAAATGCGGAATTTGCTGTGGGGCAGTGCTCAATATTCAAATTTCAGCCCCTATAGTTCCATGAAGTTCCGATACGTGGTGGCGTTCTGAATAGCGTCTACGTATGACGGAGGTGCGTTCCAAGCAGAGAGCTGTCATTGAGTTTCTTTCGACGGAAAATCAGAGCGTCGCAGTTATTCATACTCGCTCCTAGAATGCCTACGGAGACATGGCGGTGGACAAATGTACGATGAGACGTGGGACAATGAGTCTGTCATCACGGCAACAGGGTCGCGCAAACTTGTCTGATCTGACGCATGCTGGCTAGCCGCACACAGGTGTGACGCCTGTAATGTTGGGACCTGCTGACACTCTCGGCCGGCCGCTGTGGCCGAGCGGTTCTAGGAGCTTCAATCTGAAACCGAGCTGCTGCTGTGGTCGTAGGTTCGAATCCTGCCTCGGGCGTGGATATGTGTGATGTCCTTAGGTTAGTTACGTTTAAGTAGTTACAAGTTCTAGGGGACTGGTGACCTCAGATGTTTAGTCCCATACTGCGTAGAGCCTTTTGAACTATTTTTGGACACTCTCGTTCGATGTAACCAACGAATCAAAATCAAACACTTTCGCTGCTCAACTGGACGTCTCTGTTGCTAATGTTGACATCCTAGTCCACAAGCAGAGGGACTCAATGGAGTGTGCCTGCTGGGTTTCTCGTCACAGAACAGGAGAATATGAAGGGCTATGAATGACCATGTGTGCGGAAATGCTTGCGCTCTACGATGCTGATCGTGACAATTTTGGCAAACGTAGTCACAAGGATGAAAAATGGGTTCGTCACAAACCGGAAACAAAACGGCTATCAATGGAGTGGCAGCACAACGTCTCTCCTCAGAAGGAGGAATGATCAAAGCCACACCCCCATCAGGTAAATTTATGGCGACGGTCTTCCGGGACTGTGAAGAGATTATTTTGTTTCACGTCCTCCTTCATGGTGCAACAATCAACTATGAAATGTATTGTGCTACGCTCAGCAAAATTGAAGAAACGAGTTGAGGGTGTTCCTCGCCACACAAATGAGCACGAACGGCTCCACCATGACAACGCCATACCTCACACAAGCCTGCGCACCCGAAAGCAGCTCAGAAAACTTCATTGGAGTGTTCTTCCTCATCCATTCTACAACATGTATCTCACACCTTCCGCCTCGGTCCAGTGAAAGATGCACTCCGCAGGAGGCAGTACGTGGATAAAAGTGAAAATGCCGAGTGGCTAGGGTCTCCCGTCGGCTAGACCGTTCGCCTGGTGCAAGTCTTTCAAATTGACGCCACTTCGGCGACTTGCATGTCGATGGGGATGAAATGATGATGAGAAGGACAACACAGCACCCAGTCCGGGAGCGGAGAAGATCTCAGACCCAGCCGGCAATCGAGCCCGGGCCGTTAGGTACGACATTCCGTCGCGCTTACCACTCAGCTACCAGGGACGGAGAGTACGTTGATGATGGGAAGGTTATTGTGCAACAAGACGTTGGCTGTGACGTCGACATGTAGAGGCTACCATGTAGGCACACAGGCCCTGCACAGTGAACTGGCCTAAGGCCGTCGTAATGAGCGCAGGTTATGTTAAGAAATAGATTTTTATTGCCAAATGAGTGGGGAAGAATATAGACTTTTGGAATCCTGAATTAAACCATGCTGCTTTCAGAAAAGAAATTGCGTCACTTGTTGAATGCCATTAGTACTTAAATCTGTCTAAGAGATCTGTACCTTTCGTTACTTATATTAACGATCCATTTACGACCCAGTGATGTAGTCTTTCCTACTTAACCTGACCCAATTCTATGACTGTGAGAACTGTCGCTTAGAGCGGATGACAGTGTAACTTAGTTAACATTTACAACATTAGTTAATATGTTGAAATGATGATAATTACGGCCTCTTAATCCAGCTTAGGAGGGAAAGCGGGAGGGGCTGCACCAGTGGTGATTTCACACACTTCATTCGCCTGTAGAAGACCAATTTATTTTACACAGCTTCAGTCACATAGCAGCCAATTAAGATTTCTTTCTTAAAAAATGAATAAAGGCCCAAGCAATGAGACTCTCATTTAAAACTCAAGGCCAATTTAAATAATTTACAGAAAATTTTAAATTAACTTTTACCCAAAATGGCTTAATATTCTTCAAGGCAAGACACAGAATGTAATAAGAGTAAATCCGTAATAAACGCAGACGGAAGTCTAAACAACAGTACCAGACAAGATCAGAAGGACCTTAGTTACCAAATGATGAGAATAAAACATGAATCAAACCTGATTGATTAAAAACAAACATAAAACCATACTTAAAAGCATGAGAAACAATTTAACATCAATGTCTAGGCGAGATAATTTTAAACCAAGACTCTCCTATCGAGTGAAGATTTAACCCTTTTTCCAATAACTCTAGAATAACAGAGTTACAACAGATTAAGGTAGATGTTCGGATCCAAACGCACATCAAAATTTCTTAAAGCGAAAGCCTCAATCTAGCGGAAACAAATTCAGAATTATTCCATGTAAAAACTTGAAGAGAAATATTAAATAGTAGTGTTGTGGTTGGAGAAAAGTGCGCGAAAGACAGACAGCAGCGAAAGCTGCCGAGTGTATACACTCTAAATGACAAACAACCGGCTAAGGAAGCTGACATGGAGTGAATAAGTGGGGCCCGATCCTGGGTAACACATACCTGCAATGGAGTACGAGACATTATTAACGACAGTGCCCTGCAGCACAAATACTTTTAATAGACAGAATTCCAACACAGAGCCGTGGATCAAATAAATAACTCTCAGGGTAGAATTACTTAATCTGACCTCCTACCAAAAACCACTACAACTTAACTGCATTCGTAATGTGTTAAGCAAAAGATTTAACAAACAAGCTACAAATATTTCTAGAAAAAATAATTTCAGTAATAAAATAGTAAATTCAGAAAATTTGTCCTTTTTAACATTTTCCTTTAAACCACTAAAGCAGCCACAAGGCCACCCACATGACATTCAAGGCCCATCCGTACACAAATTAGTCCACAGCCGTTCGAAGAGAACAAGTGCGTCCTGAAGCAGACTAAAATATATTTGAGCCATTTAAATAGAACAGACGCACTATATAATTTCTTAGACGGCAAAGACCAGAACAACATCACAGCTAATCAAATATAGGCCAATAAAATATCAAAACCGACATGCATTCTGACGTGAACAATTTTGTCCGTGGTAACTGGTAATACCAAACATTTTACCGCGACTACAATTGAAAATTATATGACCAATTATTTACTTAAAAATCAGAAGAATTAATGGGAGGCGAACAAGAATACGTAACGCATACCTAATGCATGGAAGGTGGGTGCCAAACTGATTCTCCAAATAAGCTTCATTCTGGAGAACGGTGGTTTACTCTGGCTGAAGGTACACAAGCACCACGGATACATAAGGTTAACACATAAAACAAACTGTAATATCAGTTAATGACTCAGAGAAAAATGTCTACCAGATCTTGGACTCACGTTGCCCTTCGAATACCATGGAGACACGAGCGTCCGTACCCTACAGACAGGCCAAAGTGAGAGTGAAAACTGCCCTGACAGCTCGGATCCCATCTGATAAATCACAGCACAAGCCACATCGGTGATCAATAACTTACACTTGATAACATGACCCCAATATTGGTGGCCTGCCAATAGCCAACACCACGGCGAAGCGGCCCCACGGGAAACTCGTCACAGCTTCACTCCTCAGCTCATATTGCCCACCAAACCGGGCAGCACGCCCGAAGGGGCTACACATGTTAGTCAAAGATCATAAGAATTGCGATAAAACCGCCACGAACATACGTAAACGATCAGAGCGGCAATTCCCTGTGATTAGTAAAATGACCAACACAGCCTATTAGTTTTGTTGATGTTCAGCATTGTTATCACGCGTGGTAGGGTACATGAGCAGTGTGCACAGCTACGACCTATTCCTGTGAGACAGCGCTATCAGCACTGGAGAAAGTTTAAAAACGGGCTCATTGTGGATCTCCATTTGGCCACCTTGTCGAATCGTTCAGTATCCAGATATGTGGGGCATTCGATTTTGACGTTGGCCTGCTGTCGTAATTCTTGGGATTGTGAGGTCGCACACACTTGTTGTGAAGGTTCTAGTCGAGCACATTTTATCAGCACATGAGAGGATCCCTGTAATGTGCACGAACAATATCTTAAGCACCTCATACCTGCGACTGCTATCCGAGAACAGGTAATGGACTCCCAGAAACATACTATGGCTTCCTGCATTATTGGTCGCAGACTATGAGCAGACAGACAAGGTGGTTACCGTCCCTCCCGTTGACAGAGACAGAAAACAGCGTTTTATGTGGTATAGCGATCAAGGAGCTTGGACTGCTGCTGAATGGCGTTTCATTGCGTTTAGCGATGAACTGTACCAACCGAGACGACAATCGTCGGCGAAGAGTTACCATTCGTCCAATGCTATGGAGGTGCACAGCATTATTACTTCAAGCGTCAGTGAATGAGGAGCCATTGCGTCTTCAGTTCACGGCTAGTCTTGAATGAGGCAGTTCCGAAGACATAACTGTGCATCACGAACTTCCTTCGCCCTCATGTGTTACCTTCCGCGCGACAGTCTAATGGTGTCCTTTTTCAGCAGCAAAATGTTCATCTTCACTTTGCAAGTATCTCTCTGTTGACTGCGTGAAGCTTAGGCACTCGTAGCCAGCATGATCTCCTGATCTGCACTGCCAGAACATGTGTGGGACCGGTTGGAAATTCTATTCCGTCTTATATAGAAGTCCGCAACGGCCTTTCCGCAGTTGATACACCGGTTGCCGTCAGATCACCGAAGTTAAGCACTGTTGAGCGTGACAGGTACTGGGATGGGTGACCGTCGCGGCCGCCGTGCGCTGTTGCAATTTTTCGGGGTGCACTCAGCCTCGTGATGCCAGCTGAGGAGCTACTCGACCGAATAGTAGCGGCTCCGGTCACAGAAAACCATCATAACGACCGGGAGAGCGGTGTACTGACCGAACGCCTGTCCAATCCGCATCCTCAGCTGAGGAAGACACGGCGGTCAGATGGTCCCGATGGGCCACTTGTGGCCTGTAACGGAGTGCTTTTTATATCGATGTCCAGTTACAACTGTTACCTCAGGAGAGAATGCAAAGACTTTATGACACCTAACCAAACCGATGTAGCGAAATCACTCAGAAATCCTCTCAACAAGTGAAGTTTCATTTCGTTTGCTCCTGTACTTCTAGGTACTTCTTTCTGTCGCCCCTCTGTGCCCCACAGCCCCCCGCCTTAATTTATTTTCGAGCAGTGTAAACAAGCAGAGCAGTGGTTCAAATGGCTCTGAGCACTATGGGACTCAACTGCTGAGGTCATTAGTCCCCTAGAACTTAGAACTAGTTAAACCTAACTAACCTAAGGACATCACAAACATCCATGCCCGAGGCAGGATTCGAACCTGCGACCGTAGCGGTCTTGCGGTTCCAGACTGCAGCGCCTTTAACCGCACGGCCACTTCGGCCGGCAGAGCAGTGGAAAATGGGGAGTAATCTGTAGTGGTTACGTTACGAAGTCGAGAAATCCTCTGCCACAACCGACTTTGACAAAGGGCACATTGTTATGGCTCGACGCATGAGTACGGCGCAGCTGGTCAGCTGTTCACGTGCAACTCCATTAGGCATTTTTGGAAAATGGTTGGACAACGCTGAAACTACGAGTAGAAGACAAGGTCCACGTATCTTCACGTGGAGGAGGATTGCTTACCCATATTTTTACCCGGAATAGGTAGCAATCTGCGTAACTCTGGTGAATGGAAAACTATTAGTTCAACTGTTTTTTGTTACAGCAGGTCGCGGGATGTGTCAGGAAACGACACCGCCCAGGCGAACGGCTGCATTCACCTGGGCTTCCATGGGATATGTGGCGGTAATCGAAGCATCAAAATACCTGTGGACTATAATATCATTATTGCAGTGCACCTACTTCTAGTTATGTTACGTAGTATTTTCCCCGACGGCGACTGCATTTTCCAGCTGTGGCCTTAGGAGCATGTTAGTGAACTCTCGCTGTCTTGGTCACAAAATTTACTTGACCTGAACATGATGAAACCTATCTGGACGGCTGTCGCCGAGCGGTTCTAGGTGCTTCAGTCTGGAAACTCGCTGCTGCTGCGCTCGCCGGTCCGAATCCTGCCTCGGGCATGGATGTGTATGATGTCCTTAGGTTACTTAGGCTTAAGTAGTTCTAAGTCTAGGGGACTGATGACCTCAGATGTTAAGTCCCATAGTGCTTAGAGCCATTTGAACCATATTGAATCTGAACGCCACGAGCAGGTCTCGAAGCCAGTTTCGGAAAGTAACGCCCCTTCGTAAGAATCCCACTCGGGAATGACACGTCGTTTACACTGGTGAAGATTTCGCGCCTCGGCAACAATTTCACGGGAAACAGAGCATAACGGTTCACTATTCCCAAAACTGGCGCTTGCAATCGATTATGAATGAAAATACTCCAAAGGAAGTCCACCGAAACCAGTTTCAATAATATTCCTATTTTCTTCTAATTAATTGATCTTGGACAACGTTATATCAGTATACAACGGAAAACATTCCTGAAATTCTCAGCTTACATAGGGCAATAAATGAAAAATGAAAGTAACAGTAGTGATTGGGTTTCGAACTTGCGGTTCAAAGTAAAAAACTGTGACGTTAACCACTGTGCCATCATTTCGACTCAGATAATTGTCCGGAAAAGTGCACATAAAGAACCTGGAAAGTACCTCGTAAACTTCGCCCGGTGATCTTCAGAAACGGACGGGTGTCTACGGATAAGCCTAGAGACGTGATCGTTTGGTTCTCCTTCCACTGAGCGAAGTGTCTTGGAAATCAGATTATGTCACTTGCCGTGTTCTCCATGTGAGTCACGTGTTGCTAAGCTGCTCACTGGTGTCAGAAATCATATGCACACGTCACTCCCGCAGCTGCTGTCACTGCACGGAGCGACCGCCTGCAAACCGAGGTGGACGTGGCTCCCTACACCGCAGTGTCCATCTGTAGCTTTTTTTTCCGTCTTCTGAACCGTCTGATGCGGCTTGCCACGAATTCTTCTCCTATGCCAGCCTCTTCATCTCATTGTAGCACCTGTAACCTACGTCGTCAATTATTTGCTGGCTGTATTCCTATGTCTGTCTTGCTCTGCAGTTTTTGCCCTCTACAGTTCTCTCTAGTACCGTGGAAGCCATTCCCTCATGTCTTAACAGATGTCCATTCATCCTGTCTACTCTTCTTATCAGTGTTTTCCACATATTCCTTATCTCTCCGATTCTGCGCAGAACCTCATCGCCGGGCGGTTCTAGGCGCTACAGTGTGGAACCGTGCGGCCGCTGCGCTCGCAGGTTCGAATCCTGCATCGGGCATGGATGTGTGTGATGTCTTTAGGTTAGTTAGGTTTAAGTCGTTCTAAGTTCTAGGGGACTAATGACCTCGGAAGTTAAATCCCATAGAGCTCATAGCCATTTTTAGAACCTCCTCATTCTCTACCTTACCAGTCCATCTAATTTTTAACATTCATCTGTAGTACCTCATCTCGAATGCTCCGATTCTCTTCTGTTCCGGTTTTCACACAGTCCATGTTTACTACCATACAGTGCTGTGCTTCAATCGTATATTCTCAGAAATTTCTTCCTCAATTTGAGGCCTATATTTTATATCTGTAGAGTTCTCTTTGCAAGGAATGCCCTTTTTTCCAGTGATAGTCTACTTTTGACGTCCTCCTTGCTCCGTCCGTCATTGCTTATTTTGCAGCCTTTGTAGCAGAATTCTTAACTTCATTGACTTAATGACCATCAAACTTGTTAAATTTCTCTCTGCTCTAATTTCTGCTGCTTATCATTACTTTCGTCTTTCATCGATTTACTTTCAATCCATGTTCTGTACTCATTAGGCTGTGCATTCCATTCAGTACGCCATGTAATTCTTCTTCACTTTCACTCAGTGTAGCAATGTCATCAGTGTATTGTATCACTGGTACCTTTTTACCCTGAATTTCAATTCCACTCCAGAACCTTTTCTTTATTTCCATTATAGTAGAGGCGAGAAACTATATATCTGTGTTACACCATATTTAAGCCTATCCCTTCGTTCATGGTACACCACACCCATTATTCCCTCTTGGCTCTTATACAGACTGTGTATTACCCGTCTCTCCCTATAGCTCATTATTACTTTTCTCAGCATTTCGAACATCTTGCACCATTTTACATTGTCGAATGCTGTTTCCAGGTCGACAGAATCTATGAACGCGTCTTGAATTTTCTTTAGTCTTCCTTCCATTATCAACCGAACGGTCTCTCTGGTGCCTTTACCTTTTCTAAAGCCAGACTAATCCTCATCTAGCACATCCTCAATTTTCTTTTCCATTCTTCTGTATATTATTCTTTCAGGAACTTTGATGCTTTAGCTGTTAAGCTGAATGTGCGATAATTCTCACACTTGTCATCTCTTGCAGTCTTCTGAACGGTGTGGATGATATTTTTTCGAAAGTAATATGGTATGCCACCTGACTCACACATTCTACAGATCAGCTTATATAGTCATCTTGTTGTCACTTTCCGAAATGATTTTAGAGATTCTGATGGATTGTTATCCATCCCTTATGTCTTATTTGATCTTAAGATCTTCAAAGCTCTCTTAAATTATGATTGCTATACTGGATCCCTATCTCCTCCAAATTGACTCCTGTTGCTTCTTCTGTCACATCAGACAAATCTTCCCCCTCAAAGAGCCTTTTAATGTACTCTTTCTACCTAACCTCTCTTTTCTATGTGTTGAGTCAGTCCTTCGGACAATAATTTCTTTTCCGATTTCTTTCCATGTTTCAAGCAGCCATTTCGTATTAGCTTTCCAGCAGTTCCTATTTATTTCGTTCCTCAGCGACTTGTGTTTCTATATTCCTGAATTTCTCTGAACGTTTTTGTAGTTCCTTCTTTCATCGATCAACTAAAGTATTTCTTCTGTTACCCATGGTTTAATGGCATTTACCTTCTCTGTACCTAAGTTCTTCTTTCCAACTTCTGTGATTGCCCTTTTTATGTATGTCAATTTCTCCTCAGCTCTAGTGCCTACTGAGCTTTTCCTTATTGCTATTTCTATAGCCTTAGAAAATTTTAAGTGTATCCTGTCGTTCCTTAGACCTCCGTATCCCACTTCTTTGGGTATTGATTCTCCCTGACTAATCTCTTAAACTTCAGCCTACTCTACATTGTGATCTGAGTCTATATTTGCTCCTGGGTACGCCTCACAATCAAGTATCTGGTTTCAGAATCTCTGTCTTACCATGATGTAACATAACTGAAATCCTCCCGTACCTCCCGGTCTTTTCAAGTATATCTCCTCCTTTTGTGATTCTTGGATAGAGTATTCGCAATTACTAGCTGAAATTTATTTCAAAACTCTATTAGTGTTTCTCCTCTCTAATTCCTTGCTCCAAGCCCATATTCACCAGTAACCTTTTCTTCTGCTCCCTCCCTTAGAACTGGATTCCGCAACATTAGATTTTAATCTGCCTTTACATGCTGTATTACCCTTTCAATATCCTCTTATACTTTCTCTGTCTCCTCATCTTTATCTTTCGACGTCGGCATATACACCTCAACAATCGTTGTCGGTGTTGGTTTGCTGTCGATTGTGATACGAAAAGAATCCCATCACTGAACTGTACACAGTCACACATTCTCTACGCTACCTTCCTACTCATAACGAATTCTACTCCAGTTATACCATCTGCTGCTGCTGTTGATATTACCTGACCAGAAATCTTTCACTTCTTTCCGTTTCACCTCACTGACTTGAGGCTTTGCATATCTTGCATATCCGTTTTCAGATTTCTGATTTTCCTATCACGTTCAAGTTTCTGATACTCCACGCCCGACTCGTAGAACGTTATCCTTGCTGTGATTATTCAGTCTTTTTCTCATCGTCATCTCGCTCTTCGCAGTTCTCTCCCGGGGATCCGAATGGGAACTGTTGCGGAATCTTTTGCCGAATTACAGACCACATGTCCAGTGGATACGCGCTATGTGTATTTAATGCAGTGGTTTCCTTTGCCTTCTGCACACTTACGCCGTTGATAATTGCTGATTCTATCGCCTTCAGGAGTAGTTTCCCACCATAAGGAAAAGAGAGTGTCCTGAACCTCTGTCCGCTCCTCCACCCTCTTTGATAAGGCCGTTGGCAGAATGAGGGTAACTTATGCGGGAAATTTTCGTCGCCAATACTGATTATTAATCAGAATTTTAGCGGGGGCGTGTTTAGAACCGAGGTCGTTTGGATTACCAATCAAAGACGCTACCCCCAAACCACGGGGTAAATCCTGTAGGCACAGGAGTCTTCATATGAAACTGGTCTCACACTACAGTTTGGCTGAACTCTCCTCCTACTACCGTACTCATCTCGATGCCCAGCCGCCGACCATCCAAACGTAGATACCCAGACACTCGCTGCCATACTTCAGTGTACATTGTTGACAGAGCCCGATTGTACGCCAGGTGTAGTTTATATCTGTGTGATAAACGATCAGTTACTCGTACGTGCGTCGTATAAAGAGGGTGCACCTTGAGGCTCTCTGGTTTGCAACCAGCAAGACCATGATTACAATCATAATTATTAATGTGAATGTTTTGTCGTTAACGTCTCTGTAGATTGGCTTGTGGGACGCACGTGGCCTCCGTTGGAAGTTAAGATGACGGGACGTGATGTAGAACACATGAGGATTGCCAGCAATGGCGAAGAAAACTGCTGGCCACGTCAGCAGAAAACCATTCTTAATGTCAGGGAAAAGATTCGTCAGATGTAGCAAATACGATGGATACCGACATTAGGGGAAGTAATTGTTTAGAAAACGATATTATAAGGAAATAACCACGATTCGGAAGAAACAATTAATTTACCTCTATAATGAGAGTCTGACAGATACTTGAATTTAATTATGACCAAGAACTGAAACCGTCTGTTGAGCTCATCCAGTAGTAGGTCGAACATAACCATTGGCCAAACCTCTGAGACAGAATGTGTATAATAAAACTAATGGAGAAGTCAAAAGCAAAGAATGAATATTGGCATTGCGTGAAAGAACTGGGAAGAGAGGGAGGGGTAATCGTCACGTAAATTAGTATTTTGCTGTTGGAGGGAACACAGTGCTTAGCATAGAAATGAAGCTTACAATACTCAGCAGGAATTCTTATTGATACCTAATTCATCAATATTTAGGGTTCTCGAAGTAGACGCAGAGAATGCCATGTGAAATACCTACATAAAAAAGCGAGGACTATCGATGCTATAAGGAAGTGAAACAATTTTAACAGGCTTACTTGATAAACATTTAAAATTTAAAATGATACGCACATTGGAAATATGGCATTTTGGTATTGTCCAATATTCCCAAAACATTTTGTGCTCATTAGAGTGTAGAAATATATCAAAAGTGATCTTACCATCGCTAAGCATATCTAGTTAACGCAACATGTATTTGCAACGAACTGGTAACTCCAATTCTCTTTCTGCTTCGAACTAATTCTAGTGATATATTGAAAACAAAATAGTACGTGAGAACAAGAAACATAGTAAGCAAATGTTTCCAGGGATAATTTGAAAATTGTACACTAAAACAACTTGTTCCGTTTTAAAATACGTGTCTCTTTTTCAAACGTACAATAAAAAGTTCCATGTCTCTCTACTCATCGAAAAGATGAAGCAAAGAGGAAAATGTCAGAGTTCCGGTGTAAGGCAGATCACCCCACAAGTTTACTCCCCTGTAAATTATAATGGTTCTGCTAGTTCGAGCGCAAGAGTCAGCAACTTGTCTTTTGCTGTGTAAGGAATTTCGGAGCTCGATCGAGAGTTTCTGCGGAAAGAGTAATTTGTGTGCTCTTCGCCAACAAAGACGACGCGAAGTTTGCGTGGAGAGCAACCACAGTTCTCTTCCTTGCAATTTCCCGCCCCCCTTTTCAGCCCGCACAATAACCCAGCCACCGACAATGGGACTAATAAAATTTGAAAGCTATCAGACACGGCGCTACACAATGGCGAAAGAAGATTTCTATAGCGAAGGAGCAGTGAAGTTCGCATTCTGGCCCGTGTTGGAAATTGTGACATAAATGTTAGATAAGAGCTTCGTCGTAATGGCTTGCACTGCCGCTGCACGGCTGCGGGGCAGGCCGGCGGGTTCTGATCGTCCCTCCTGCTGCTGTATTTATGTGTAATTCTTTTCAGCAAGAATAGCTGGCTGGAGTTTTACGATTTATTGTATTTACGGCAACAGCGTTTATTTTTCAGCAGTATACGCACCTGTTTCAACAACGAAAGATCGTGCCACACATAGGGTGACCCAAAAGTACGTTAACATTTGAAAATTGAGTGCTTCACGGGATAACGTCGGTAGTTAGATTACAAGTGATAAACATGATTGAAATGACATGAGGTTTTGCTGAAATAAAAAATACATAACCTGACCAAGAGATAGCGCTTCATACCTTACAAAACAATAATTAGCATAACAACTGATTTTTAGGAAAGAAGAAGTACTTCACCACACATGTTCAGCATGTCGGTCGTCATTCATCAATACCTGTAGTCGAGAGACAATGTTGTGAACAGCACGGTACAACATATCAATAGTTGTGGTGATAAACTGATACCAAGTATTGTCTTTTAGTGTCCCTAATTAGGTCGGACAATCGCAACGTCAGGTAACCCACAACCAATAATCACACGGATTTATGTCTGGGAACCTGGAAGGCTAAGCATGACGGAAGTGGCAGCTCAGTTCAAAAATGGTTCAGATGGCTCTGAGCACTATGGAACATAACTTCTGAGGTCATCAGTCCCCTAGAACTTAGAACTACTTAAACTTAACTAACCTACGCACGTCACACACAACCATGCCCGAGGCAGGATTCGAACCTCCGATCGTACCGGTTGCGCGGTTCCAGACTGTAGCGCCTAGAACCGCTTGGCCACTCAGGCCGGCGGCAGCTTAGTACATGATCCTCAAAGACGGTATCGTTTATACGTGTATCATTGTGGCATCGGGCGCCATCCTCCATAAAAGTCGTATCTACCAGTAGGTCTTTATCGGCCAAGCTAGCTCCTTTTACCGACCTCCCGACTCAGCAGCATTAGTGGCAGAACAACTGAGAGAAAATCTGAAATACATTTCACATAAATTTTCTCAGCGTGTTATAGTCTTAGGTGGAGATTTCAATTTACCAGATATAGACTGGGACACTCAGATGTTTAGGACGGGTGGTAGGGACAGAGCATCGAGTGACATTATACTGAGTGCACTATCCGAAAATTACCTCGAGCAATTAAACAGAGAACCGACTCGTGGAGATAACATCTTGGACCTACTGATAACAAACAGACCCGAACTTTTCGACTCTTTAAGTGCAGAACAGGGAATCAGTGATCATAAGGCCGTTGCAGCATCCCTGAATATTGAAGTTAATAGGAATATAAAAAAAGGGAGGAAGGTTTATCTGTTTAGCAAGAGTAATAGAAGGCAGATTTCAGACTACCTAACAGATCAAAACGAAAATTTCTGTTGCGACACGACAATGTTGAGTGTTTATGGAAAAAGTTCAAGGCAATCGTAAAATGCGTTTTAGACAGGTACGTGCCGAGTAAAACGGGAAAAACCCACCGTGGTACAACAACAAAGTTAGGAAACTACTGCGAAAGCAAAGAGAGCTTCACTCCAAGTTTAAACGCAGCCAAAACCTCCCAGACAAACAGAAGCTAAACGATGTCAAAGTTAGCGTAAGGAGGGCTGTGCGTGAAGCGTTCAGTGAATTCGAAAGTAAAATTCTATGTACCGACTTGACAGAAAATCCTAGGAAGTTCTGGTCATACGTTAAATCAGTAAGTGGCTCGAAACAGCATATCCAGACACTCCGGGATGATGATGGCATTGAAACAGAGGATGACACGCGTAAAGCTGAAATACTAAACACCTTTTTCCAAAGCTGTTTCACAGAGGAAGACCGCACTGCAGTTACTTCTCTAAATCCGCGCACAAACGAAAAAATGGCTGACATCGAAATAAGTGTCCAAGGAATAGAAAAGCAACTGGAATCACTCAATAGAGGAAAGTCCACTGGACCTGACGGGATACCAATTCGATTCTACACAGAGTACGCGAAAGAACTTACCCCACTTCTAACAGCCGTGTACCGCAAGTCTCTAGAGGAACGGAGGGTTCGAAATGATTGGAAAAGAGCACAGGTAGTCCCAGTCTTCAAGAAGAGTCGTCGAGCAGATGCGCATAACTATAGACCTATATCTCTGACGTCGATCTGTTGTAGAATTTTAGAACATGTTTTTTGCTCGAGTATCATGTCGTTTTTGGAAACCCAACATGGATTCCGGAAACAGCGATCGTGTGAGACCCAACTCGCTTTATTTGTTCAAGAGACCCAGAAAATACTAGATACAGGCTCCCAGGTAGATGCTATTTTTCTTGACTTCCGGAAGGCGTTCGATACAGTTCCGCACTGTCGCCTGATAAACAAAGTAAGAGCCTACGGAATATCAGACCAGCTGTGTGGCTGCATTGAAGAGTTTTTAGCAAACAGATCACAGCATGTTGTTATCAATGGAGAGACGTCTACAGACGTTAAAGTAACCTCTGGCGTGCCACAGGGGAGTGTTATGGGACCATTGCTTTTCACAATATATATAAATGACCTAGTAGATAGTGTCGGAGGTTCCATGCGGCTTTTCGCGGATGATGCTGTAGTATACAGAGAAGTTGCAGCATTAGAAAATTGTAGCGAAATGCAGGAAGATCTGCAGCGGATAGGCACTTAGTGCAGGGAGTGACAACTGTCCCT
The DNA here is from genome assembly GCF_023864345.2 of Schistocerca serialis cubense. Classification (NCBI taxonomy): domain Eukaryota; kingdom Metazoa; phylum Arthropoda; class Insecta; order Orthoptera; family Acrididae; genus Schistocerca; species Schistocerca serialis. Next base: position 541,448,806 of record NC_064645.1, read on the forward strand.
TAACATAGACAAATGTAATGTATTGCGAATACATAGAAAGAAGGATCCTTTATTGTATGATTATATGATAGCGGAACAAACACTGGTAGCAGTTACTTCTGTAAAATATCTGGGAGTATGCGTGCGGAACGATTTGAAGTGGAATGATCATATAAAATTAATTGTTGGTAAGGCGGGTACCAGGTTGAGATTCATTGGGAGAGTCCTTAGAAAATGTAGTCCATCAACAAAGGAGGTGGCTTACAAAACACTCGTTCGACCTATACTTGAGTATTGCTCATCAGTGTGGGATCCGTACCAGATCGGTTTGACGGAGGAGATGGAGAAGATCCAAAGAAGAGCGGCGCGTTTCGTCACAGGGTTATTTGGTAACCGTGATAGCGTTACGGAGATGTTTAACAAACTCAAGTGGCAGACTCTGCATGAGAGGCGCTCTGCATCGCGGTGTAGTTTGCTCGCCAGGTTTCGAGAGGGTGCGTTTCTGGATGAGGTATCGAATATATTGCTTCCCCCTACTTATACCTCCCGAGGAGATCACGAATGTAAAATTAGATTAGAGCGCGCAGGGAGGCTTTCAGACAGTTGTTCTTCCCGCGAACCATACGCGACTGGAACAGGAAAGGGAGGTAATGACAGTGGCACGTAAAGTGCCCTCCGCCACACACCGTTGGGTGGCTTGCGGAGTATAAATGGAGATGTAGATGTAGATAATGCGATTCCGTAACATACGGTGTACCTCGCACCCGTCACATTGACTGTTTGAAAAGCAGCAACCCGCATTTTCTCGAAGGAAAAGGGTCCGATCGTGACTGATGTGGTAAATCCACATCACATCATCACATCCGCCCCGCCATGCAACGGGGCTTCCATTACAGTCCAGGGCTTGTCGCTAGCCCAGAATCTGCAGTTGTGGGTGCTGACAGACACTCTTGTGAAACGGGCTTCGTTGCTCCACAACACGTTAGGTTATCAATCTTCATCTTCTACCATATTTTGAAGTGCCCACTTCGCACACAACCGGTGGCAGACACGTCCTGATGAAGCTGAATTTTGCACGGACTCCATTGGAGTCTCCACCGCCATCTGTTGGCTAGTTTTTTACTGGTTTTTGATTTCAATAAAAGCGGATACCATTTCAAGCATGTGTCCTAACGTCTATCTCTCTACGTATATTATTGAGTGAAGTAGTGCATTTTCAGCTCTTAACGGACTTTTGGGTCACCCTATATATCAGTCAATGTAACGGAAAATCCCGGTAGTGCACCCGTGCATGCGTGGGTTCTTGTGCGCGCGCGCGCGCGCGCGTGTGTGTGTGTGTGTGTGTGTGTGTGTCTGTGTGTGAGGGATGGAGTGAGGTGTAGAGTGAGTGAGTGAGAGAGAGAGAGAGAGAGAGAGAGAGATCCAATACAGTGAGGTGACATAAGTCGTGGGATAGCAAAAAGCACATATACAAATGGCGGAAGTATCGCATACACAAGATACAAATGGCCACTGCACTGACTGAGCTGTCATTTGCAGTCCTGTGATCCATGTGAAAGGGTTTTCGACTGTAACGAAGAGACTTTGAACGTGGAATGGTAGTTTGAGCTAGACGCATGGGACATTCCATTTCTGAAATAATTAGGGATTTCAATATTGTCCGACATCCACAGTGTCAAGGGTGTCCCAAGAATACCGAATTTCAGGCATTGCCTCTCACCATGGCAGCCGGCAGCCTGCACCTAACGACCGAAGACAGCGGAGTCTGCGTAGAGTCGTTAGCGCTAATAGGCAAACAAAATCGCCTGAAATAAGCACAGAAATCAGTTTGGGACCTACGATGAACGTATCCGTTAGAATAGAGGCACGAAATTTGGCGTTAATGGGCTATAGCAGCAGACGATGTACATCTACATGTACGTATACATCCATAGTCCGCAACCCACCTGACGGTGTGGGGCGGAGGGTACCTTGAGACCACTATCGGTTCTCCCTTCTATTCCAGTCTCGTATTGTTCGTGGAAAGAAAGATTGTCGGTATGCCTCTGTGTGGGCTCTAATCTCTCTGATTTTATCCTCATGGTCTCCTCGCGAGATATACGTAGGAGGGAGCAATATACTGCGTGACTCCTCCGTGAAGGTATTTCTCGAAACTTTAACAGGATCCCGTACCGAGCTACTGAGCGTCTCTCTTGCAGAGCATTCCTCTGGAGTTTATCTATCATGTCCGTAAGGCTTTCGCGATTACTAAATGATCCTGTAACGAAGCGCGCTGCTCTCCGTTGGATCATCTCTGTCACTTCTATCAATCCTATCTGGTACGGATCCCACACCGGTGAGCAGTATTCAAGCACAAGTGTACTGTAACCTACTTCCTTTGTTTTCGGACTGCATTTCCTTGGATTCTTCCAATGAATCTCAGTCTGGCATCTACTTTACCGACGATTAATTTTATATGGTCATTCCATTTTAAATCACTCATAATGACTACTCCCAGATAGTTTATGGAAATAGCTGTTTCCAGTTGCTGACCTGCTGTGTTGTAGCTAAAAGATATAGAATCAACGCGAGTGCCGTCCCTAACATCACGGCATCGCCTGCAGCGCTTCTCCTGGACTCGGGACTATATCGATTGAACCTTAGCCGGCTGTAAAACCGTGGCCCGGGCAGATATCAGTTAGTAAGAGCTGATGGTAGGGTTCGACTGTGGCGCAGGTCCCGTGAAGCCATGAACCCAATTTGCCAACAAGGCTGGTGGTGGCTCCACATTCATGTGGCCTGTGTTTTTGAATGGAACAGACTTCGTCCTCTGTCCAACTGAACAGATCATTGATTGTAAATGGTTATCTTCGGCTACTTGGAGACAATCTGCTGGCATTCAACGACCTTATGTTCCCAAACATGTCAGCAGGCCACAACTGTTCGCAAATGGTTTGAAGAACATTATGGACAGTTCCAGTGATTGATTTGGCCACACATACAGCCGGGCATGAATCCCATCGAACACTGATGGGACCTAATCGAGAGGTCAGTTCGTGCTGAAAATCTTGCCCCACCAACACTTCCCCAATTATGAAAGGCTATAGAGGCAGAATGGCTCAATATTTCAGCTGGGCACTTGCCATGACTTGTTGAATCCTTACCATGACAACTTACAGCACTACCTCGGGGAAAAGGAGTTCCGAAAAGATGTCAGAAGATATCCATCACTCTTGTCACCTCAGTTTAATCTGATACTTGTGAATTACACTGCTGGGAATGAAAACGGCAAAGCAGTAAAGACGCCGTCCTTGAAATGGCAAATTGGCATGACGTGTAATAGACCCTCGTGCATTCTGTATATAAGCGGAGATTACACAACAGCTTTCTCATTCGTAAAATGGCATCGGAATGTGGCTTCTCTGTGGGAAGACAGTGTTATGCCTTGTGTAGAAAGTGGAAACGTATGCCAGTGCAGGCCTAATTTCAGTAGCGGCAGGACTGTGTCGCATCCAGACTGCTATCTATCGTGACGAGGTACAGTTTCTCGCGTTCGTTCGGATCCAACGCTGTCACGGGAATACGGAATCTCTTCGTTGAGGGGGCACGTTCTCAACACCGTGCGGAATCTCAGAGGCCCTGCGCGATTAACGCAACAGAGGAAAGATACGTTGTTCGATCGGCCATGCAAGATCGAGCAGCCTGTGGAGATATTCCTGATCACGAGGGAAAAATTTTTTTCTTCTTTCTTTTCTTTTCTTTCATTTCTCTGCAGACGTATCTTTGCTGGCGTAGATCGTCTCTTCTTTCGTTCTACCGTATGAAATGTGACTATGTTTCTCTTTATTTATATTGCTGCACCAATCTCTTTTGATTGATTATACAGAATTTCAGTTTATATTTGGTCTTGTTGATTGGTTGATTCGGGGAAGGGGACCAAAGAGCGAGGTCGTCGGTCTTATCGGATTAGGGAAGGATGGGGAAGGGAGTCTGCTGTGCCCTTTCAAAGGAACCATCCCAGCATTTGCCTGAAGCTATTTCGGAAAATCACGGGAAACATAAATGAGGATGGCAGGCCGCGGGTTTGAACCGTCGTCCTCCCGAATGCGCGTCCCGTGTTCTAATCACTGCGCCACATCGCCCGGTGTTTGGTCTTGTCTGTAGTGCTTTTGTGAAATGCGCTGTGAAAGACAACATGTCAGACACAGCACTGTGAGGCGAAAGCGATATCGGTAGTGGCAGCTGAGCAGTGACAGTCAATTGTGTGCGGTGGCGTATGTTGTGTAACCGTGCTACGTAGTAGAGTTGGCGGTAGGCTGCTCCCTGTCAGCTGCATTCGACTGGACACTTCAGCTTCCCAGGTCTGCCTCTACCGATAGCGTAACGCTATTTTGTAAATCTGAGTGTGGCAACTCCTCAGTGTTGTCTGAGCTAGGAAGACGTCTATTGTATTCGCCAGCAGCCGTTAGCGCCTCGCAGCTGAAAGCTGTCAACAGCATTGAGAGCTGTCAAGGATCCGCTTAGACCGTGTCGACTATAGAAAGAAGCACACGAATATTCTTGCAGCATTCTTATATTCCGGTCACGGTATAAACGAAGTTTCGACGTGGATGTTATGAAATAAAATGTTAGACTGTGAATACTGTGAGCTTCGATGAGTGCTATAATCCTTAGCGACAATGTATGCACGACCGGACAGTGATTGTCGGGGTTGGAAACGAAAGATTGTTCGAGATAATGTGCTTGAAAATACTTATCTAGAGTGCATCGTAACGAGGGTTCGTGTCCGTTAAACCATTAACTATCGCCGTGGAGAGTTTTGACTGTTTGTTACGTGTAGTAGTGTTTTTTCCAGGAACTGTGAATCGCTGTCGTGACTGAAAAAGCTTAAGGACTGCAATTTTGTGTCGTTGTGTCAGATCTAATTGAGCCGTGCGTGGCTCGTGTTCGTGCCATATCTCATTTTACATCCAGTTTTTACTGTACTACCACCTCATTTAATTTCAATTTTTGGTGTCACCGAGTTTCCACCTTGCCTGCCCGTAAGCGGCAGTAGCGGCGCTTATCGATATAAGCCCTGGCGTATTATCTTTGCTGATTGCTATTACTTCCCCGTTGTCGTGTGTTCGGGGGAGTTCTAATCTGCCAGTGAGATGCAGGACAGTTCGGACCTGGCAGTCGTAGAGATGGGATGCCGCGGAAGTCGGTGGGGTTGGAGCTGTACTGAGGCTTGGATAGCCATGACTCGCCTGACCATTGCCGGCACACATGACTTGAACTGGGGACTGTCTTGGTTGATCGTCGATTAGTCGTCTTATAGGACGACGTGTATTTGCTCGCCGGTAGCTTATGGGTTGGCGGTGTGTGTCTCAACTCGAGCTTCGGTCGTGTCATTGCTCGGTCACTGCTTTTAGCATTGGTTGCGTTCTCAGTCCTAGTGTTTGTGAAATTGTGTGTAGCTTGTGATGTCAGTTGCTCAGTTATTTTAGTGCTGGCTCCTTGCTGGTGTGCTAGCAGTCGGTCGGTTGGCGTGGAGCAGCGAGGAAATCCCTGCGGGGCGCAGTTTGGCCGGCCAGCTGACAGTCTCTACGCTGAGTTGGAGTGTGTAGAGCTGTTCAAATTGCTACGAGGTCTGTGGCTCACCGATCCTGGACACGAAAGTTCAGTTTGGATTTAATTTACCAGCAAGTAAAGACTGCTTGGCCCGCTGACAGTCTCTACGCTGAGTTGGAGTGTGCGGAGCTGTTCAAATTGCTACGAGGTCTGTGTCTTACCGACCCTGGACACGAAAGTTCAGTTTGGATTTAATTTACCAGCAAGTAAAGACTGTTCACATTGTGACGTTGGGTTCTCGTTGTTGGCTCTTGGGATATTCCCGGGAAGCAACAACGTGTGTGTTCGAGTTGGCGAAGGTTTAGCCACCGTCCGGTGGAGTATAACTGTATTTGGTTATTTGCAATTGAAGTGCACCAGAGGAATTTTTTGCCTTGTGCCCGTTAACGTTCCGGTTATATGTCCTGGCCGTTGACGTAAATTTAGGCAGTGTCATTTCTTCACCGTGTTGTCATTGTCCAGCACGGTGTGTAGTTCGACAGCTTAATGTATGCTTGGTTGTGGGCGTCCATGCCTTTTATGTTTGCAATGAACTCCCGGTTGTGTACTGGTCGAGTGGAGCGCAAGTTACTTTGTTGGTGGGTCCGTTGACTGTCTGTTGGTTGGCTTGTCGTCGGATCGAGAATGGTTTGGCCGACTGCCTGTCTCACTAAGTGATCGTTAGTATTTCAAGTGCTGGCCCACCCCCGAAGCTTCTGACCGCCGTTAGCTGCACCGCCTTTTCTTATTTTCTGTTGTGTGTATTTGTATGGCTCATAGCCGATGGTTTTTAATTAAAGCTGAATTGTCTTTAGTGGTGTCTTAAGTCATGGACCTTCAGCTGATTTAAAATTAAAGTACCTTGCTTTTCAAGTGTTAGATTGTCTGGGCCTTCAGCCTGATTAAAATGTTGTTTAAAGATAATCCTTGGGCCTTCTGCATAACTGAAGATAAGGCCTTCTGCCTTGTGCTTTTTATTTAATTTTACCTTGAGTCTTAAATCATCGGCCTTCAGCCGTCTTTAAATTAGCGTTGTTGCTTTTAAAATGTGAGATTTTTGGGCCTTCAGCCAAATTATAGAACTTACTTAACGTGAGGCCTCCTGCCTTCTAAATATTCTCTTTGGCGTCTGAACTTTGTGTTAATGGCCTTTAGTCGTTTTTTTTTTTTAATAATGAAAGTGCTTGTGCCCTTAAGGCATAAGGTAGTGTGGCGTATTCAGCCGATAACTAAGTTCAAAGATTTGTACTGTAATGTTTAGTCAAATAAATAAAGTTATATGTGTTCGAGTGTAACTGACAGAAGCTCATTTTGGCCCCTTTCCACAATTCCAACTACCTGTCCTGTCCTGAGGGTTGAGCAGGGCGTCTCACTAATATTATGCGTTTTCAGAAATCGTTTACGGTGTTGATAACAGAATAGTGTGTCTAAGAGTCTTTATGTCACCCGTGTGCTATGGTGGATACCCCGTATTATCGGCTGGAGAATCGTACTCTAAGCCAGAGCATGTATGCACTGCAGTTTCACAAGGGATGGAGCTGGAATAATTACGCAGCCAGCACCAGAGAGTAGCCGCTGACGTCACGACGAGCACACGAGAAAGCCAGGCCGCAGAGCTTGCCTCACGAAGGCAGGCCGGAACTGGTTCGCTCGCTCAGCTCAGCAGACAAAACGCGTTTCTAGACCTATTAACTCGCAGATGGGCGTGTACGTACTAATGCGAATTGCATCTCCTACTGGAATCTGCTGTTACAAAGTCTTAGTGATTAACAGTACTGAAACGGAATGTATTTGAAGATCAATACCCGATGTAAATGGTATAACGGCCTGTTTATAGCATTTAGTCTCTTCTGCTTAACAGTCCTCATTTCATGAAAGATGTGGTGCCTTGTGCAACTGATAATCATTATAAGTCGGCTTCCAAGTGGACTTCCAATCGTTGTAGGACTAATAAAAGTAAGACTCCATATTAGCGGATTCCAGTAGAAGATGGAATTCTAGGTTGTACGTTGCAAATTAACAGGTGTAGAAACGTGGTTTGTCTGCTAAGTTGAACGAACGCAGGCCTACCTGTCGTTCTCGTAGGTCTCAGAGCACTCACTCAGATAAGTAGCATCGCCAAGCGCTCTCCCACTGCAAAGGCTCTATGTATTTCATGTAGTATCAATTGTGACAGTCTTTCTTATTTTTTGCTTTCATTAAAATACTTTCGACAAAGAGTCATTTTGCGTTGACATTGTTGACCCACTATTAACACTGGTTTATCCTATTTGCTACCTCTGTAAGACCTGTATATTTCTACTGGCTATTGTCAAATCACAATTTATGAAAGATATTTATATTTTATTAATAGGATTAAGTAGGAATAATTAATATCTGTCATGTTGGAAATAATTGTGGCAGGAGGGAATGTCTGCACAAAAGTATTGTTGATATAATTTTAAAAAGGGCGGGAGAAACCGCGTACGGATACATTTTAAGAAAGAGCGGGAAAGACGGCCCATTGATACATTTTGTAATGGTAGCAGGGATTGTCTGCACCAGAAAGCATTGTTGGCAGGAGAGACAGCATTTTAGCGTTCGTAGGATGTCAGTAGTAAGCGAGAAGTGAAGCGAGTCGGTAGCAGGTCTGAAGGGAGAGGTTTAGAGGAGTAGTGTGCCTGCCAGCCACCAGCTATGATTTACAAGAGATTATAAACGGATGTACAGAGACATCAACTAACTATTATCATAAGAGGAACTAATATTATTGAATTATTTTCTTTGTGAAACTCAAGACTATTGAAAGTATGTTTGCGCAATGCTAGTTGTAAGATTATTGTAAAAAGTTAGTCCCATCTGAACGTTTGTAAAATCATTTCATTACCAACAATAAAAATTTGAAGCGTTTTCAGATTGTAATTAATTTTTGCTGGCAATGTTGCATTACTGATTATTTTCCCTTTTACAATAAACTATGAAACCTTTCCTTAGGATTTCTATCTCTTGCTTAAAAATAGCAAATGAAATCTTCCCTTTGAAATTTATTCTCTTTCTCAATCTTCGAATACAAATTTAACAGCTGCTTTTTAAAAGTGATTTTCGGGTTATTTCGAAAAAACATAGAACGTGTCGTCGTCGTGTGGCCCTCAGTCGTTACCTGCAATAACCCAAAACTGTTCCTTACCTTTATTACTGATACTGGATCGCCATCTGACTGCTACATCGAACTGCGACATGAATATACTTACTCTGTTTTACTATACTCTATTAGCTGCTGTTGGCTGTATTTATTAGCAAAGCTGACGTTATTCTTTAATTAATTTGACTGAAGTTACGTAAATCATAGTTACACTTTTTCTTGACAACAATAAAATTTTTGCAAAGTTATATGTTGATGGTTTTTGGGATGGATTATAATCAGTAATCCAACATTGCTGGCAATAATTAATTATATTCTGAAAACGCTTCAAATTTTTACTGTTCGCAATGAAATGATTTTACAAACGTTCAAATGGGACTAGCTTTTTACAATGATGTTACAACTAGCAATGCGCAAACATACCTTCCGCAGTCTTGAGTTTCTCAAAAAATTAATTCGATAATATTAGTTCCTCTTATTATAAAAGTTATCTGATGTCTCTGTACATCCGTTTATAATCTCTTGTAAATCACAACTAGTGGCTGGCAGGCACACCACTCCTCTCAACCTCTCGCTTCAGACCTGCTACCGACTCGCTTCACTTCTCGCTTACTACTGACATCCTACGGACGCTAAAGTGCAGTCTCTCCTGCCAACAATGCTTTCTGGTGCAGACAATCCCTGCTACCATTACAAAATGTATCAATGGGCCGTCTTTCCCGCTCTTTTCTTAAAATGTATCCGTACGCGGTTTCTCCCGCCCTTTTTAATATTATACCAAAAATACTTTGGTGCAGACATTCCCTTCTACCTCAATTATTTCCAACATGACAAATATTAATTATTCCTACTTAATCCTATTAATAAAATACAAACATCTTTCATAAATTGTATTTGACAATAGACAAAAGAAATATACACGTCTTACCCCTCTTGTTTCTCTTTTGTTTTGTTGTGACTGTTGTTCCACTTCTTTTAATTTGTCTTTTGGAGGGATGTGCTTTTGTGAATGTGTACATTGTTTCATCAAGTGAATTTACATATGTTGTTGTGGTACGTGACGTCCCCGTAAACCTGTTTGCCCGCCATTGGATACCGAGCGCCGATCAATCACAGTAAGGCTTCTCGTTCGCTATTAGTGTAGGGCACGCTAACAATGCGAAATTTGATTTTGGTCTCTGTCAACTACGTACAGTGTCTTTACATACTGTAGAGCGTCGTACTACCACATCGGCCGGCCGGGGTGGCCGAGCGATTCTAGGCGCTACAGTCTGGAACCGCGCAACCGCTACGGTCGCAGGTTCGAATCCTGCCTCGGGCATGGATGTGTGTGATGTCCTTAGGTTAGTTAGGTTTAAGTGATTCTAAGTTCTAAGGGACCGATGACCTTAGCAGCTAAGTTCCATAGTGGTCAGAGCCATTTGAACCATTTTTTGAGTTCCGAATACCAGAATGAAATTGATTTCAACTACATTTTTGGTTTCTGTGTTTTTCAAAGGTGAAACGAGAATTTCATGTCACCGTCATCGGCTACGAGAGATGTGAAACTGTGCCAACATTGAAACACGCTGCAGAAAGTTTTATGGCGGCCCTGAGTTTTCAGCTTACAAAAAGCTTAGCCCCCCACCTCTATATTTTGTTACAATCAATAAAAAGAACCATATGTACAAACTTCCAGCTCATTTGTAGAACTGCAAGACGACCCTCATCGAGACGAAGTTTTGAATTTCAGCCGTGTGAAATTTGCTACACAGTTTACCATTATCATTATTATTAAATACAGTCTTATCATTACAAGTACTTATTTTTGATAATCATGTTTAAGACTTTTAGCATAATATTGTAATGTATAATACATACAACAATTGTAATATCAGAAAAGCATTAATAGATAACTGTAGTAGTCAGGCGGGAGTGAAAGGGGCGTCGTCATTTTATTGATATGGAGATGCTGCAGGGTATCGGTGAACACTTAAAACCAAACAAAGATAATACTGTGATATTTTCTGCACGTTTCGTAGCGATAGTTGCATTCGATCGTCTGCTGTGTTACCGTTTGTGTTGCACTAGCCGTGTAAAGGTAGATAAACTGGCTGTGTTAGTAACCTTTGAAGGCAAGCTGCAACTGTTGAGACTCTGTGAAATCCCAACACCTTCTGGAGAAGATCAATCCATAGCTGTTCACTATGCGTCTGAGAGCTGGAGTCGTCTGACAAAATTCGGGCACTCTTCTGTGACACGACAACAAGCACCACATTTTTGAGTTGGTGTTGAGGACATGTTTCGACTCAGTGATGGCGACAACTTCTGGCCCGGACATGGAATTTTTCAAGAAATTTAGAGCAGCTTTGTAGAACGTCTGCAAGATCGTTTCCATAACCTGTAGCAGTGCAGGACCTGATGATTTAAAGCCTGTTATTATCGTATATCTAGAAAACCAAGTTTGTACATAGAAACAGTCGCGAGGTGATCTGTCTTGGCGACATTTTAAAGAATGGGATATTGTTTCGCATTCCATTAGCTGTATGTCTAGGTGGATGGCAAAGCTGATTCATGCATTCAAGTTAGACGTATTTCAATATCAGTTTCACTTATCGGATATGGAGAATAGTTCATTAACAAGATATGTATTTTTCTTGGACACGTGTACTTCTGAACCTGGATCAGTCATTACAAGCAATTAAGCCACCTTACCATAATTTTCAATTCATGAGTCAACTGATAAATTATCCACATATTGATGTAGTAATCAGCTAGACTGCTCAGATAAATTTTCAAATCACCTCTGACACTTAACTGCCGAAACTGTGGCTGTAGATTTCATTGGTGACAATGTTCCAACAAAGGCGAAGACAAATATAGCTGCAGTTAGATAAATATTAATAAGGAAAAATCAGGTAGGAAGGTATATTATGGACAAAAATTGTGTTTCTTGTTTCACGAATGTTGACTTTCATCTTTTATAACACATGATACGAAAACTTCTATCAATACCGATTTTTCTGCACAAAGACACTCCGAGATGAAAAGATGACTACCTCTACAAAATTGCGAGTCAATAACTTGAGTAGGTGGTTGTTGTGAATAACATTGCATAAAGAGGTGTCGAATTCATTCAGAACTGCAATAAAATATTCACAGAAGACAAAATTGAGAAGCAGTTAGTTTTACAAAAATAATTGGCTCTGAGCACTATGGGACTTAACATCTTAGGTCATCAGTCCCCTAGAACTACTTAAACCTAACTAACCTAAGGACATCACACAACACCCAGCCATCACGAGGCAGAGAAAATCCCTGACCCCGCCGGGAATCGAACCCGGGAACCCGGGCGTGGGAAGCGAGAACGCTACCGCACGACCATGAGATGCGGGCAGTTAGTTTTACAGATTGTTGTTGGAGATCATACAAGATACCTGGTTACTGCTAAATCTGCTCTTAGGAATAAATCAATCCAATCAAATCATCTTTTGATTCTACAGGAATTAATGTTGTAGTATGATTGTTGTATGTAAAAGAGTATCTCAAGCTGAAAATATATGCATTATAAACATTACTTCATATGCCTCAAAAATTTTTGTGTTGTTTTTTGAATCCCTCGAATGATCTTCCCAGTAATAAGAGACAGAATGTTTCTAAACTACTGCTAAATTTGCACGAAAGGCAAGTATTCAGAAGAGATAAGGAAGAATTCAGTGCGCTTTAGCGGAAATGGGCCTTGCGCGTTTCAGTGTCGTCTAGAATTTGTTAGACTGATGTCAACGGCTACCCCAGTAAGTATATTCAAGGGCAAGTCAACCGTGTTGGAGTATATCAGTCACTTGTAGTGGTTACCGGATTACGTAGACACCACTGAATCACTTCAGTCTTACCAAATAAAGTTACCTAATTTTTAATTTTGTTTCACCCTACTTGTAACACTGGTTACTGCTAGCGATTTTGTTGTAGTGTTTGTAAATACCGCAACAACAGTATCTCATGAATCAACGATGTTTATTTGTTGATAGTTTGTTACTCGAGAACCACTAGTAACTGCGGTCGTGTAGCTACGGTCCCAGACAACGCTCCAGGGCATTAAAAGGGTATACGTACGGTGGTATAGTACATAGAACACATTGCTAACGTACCTGAAAAAGAAACCGTAGTTACCTCATAATCGATAAAAAAATAAATAAAAGAAGCAATAACACATCCAAGAGCAGGAATTATTGTATGAGAACAGCCATAACAAAGTACAAACTGCTGACATCTCCGATTTCCTGCGCTGTAAAAGTAAAAAGACAAATAATAAATTCAGTATTTTCGGAACATGTCCTTGCAGCTATGACGTATCCTCAATAACAAGACACGTGGATCTTCTTCAAAGCACGGTCACATACTTCCGAGCCCCTCATTTCAGAGCTCAGATACCGAAGGTGTATAGCAGACGAAATTGTGAACAGCAGGAAGCTTTCCTCCAGACGAACAAGAAATAGGCGGACGGACAGGGCTGAAACATTCGCTGGGGCAATTATCTTCTGCTGGCCTAACCTGTCTCTTTCTTCCGCCTCGCTGGCCTGACAAGCGACAGAGAGCTTTCAGAGAAGAGCGGATGAGAAGGCCTTTGAAGCACTGCTCAAGCGACACTAAACGGAACACTACGCCCTGTTATCAGCAACTGTCACTGCACTTGTTGAGCTGTAATGGTAACGGCATAGACGAGTTGTTTTTTTGTGTGAATATTATATTTTGTCAAAAACTGCCTGCCTGTCTGCACAACAAGTTCTAAACTAGACGCTGAATAGTCTTTATACCCCACAGCTTACGAACGTTTTAACAGTACAATAGCTAAACATATCTAGTACACGAAAATACACAAAGAATTTCGCATACTTAGGGATTAATGTTTTTTGAATATGAGAGTTCAGCTATATGTTGTGAACCCTATATGAGCTGCATTCAGAACCACTGGAGATCGTGACATGGATCCACAGAGGACCCCTAATAAGTTTGCGTGAATTTTTTTTTTTTTTTTTTTTTTTTTTTTTTTTTTTTTTTTTTTTTTTTTTTTTTTTGTGGATCTTCAAAGTAGGAGGGAGTCGCCAGAATTGTACCGCCTCTTAATTTGCTCACTACTGTAACATTCGTGCTGCTTGTGTTTGGGGACGTTCAGTGAGGTCACCAAGAACTACACAATCTCTTGGAGCCATCTTGTCGGCTATGAGTTCAGTATGTTGAGGAATCGATCGTCTGTAGACATCGTTGATTCTGAAGTAGTTTTCATCCAACTTATTAGTTAAGTGCCGAAGAGAGTTACTGTGATAAACTACTCTATGTGACCTAAAGTATCCGGACACCTGGCTGAAAATGACTTACAAGTTCGTGGTGCCCTCCATTGCTAATGCTGGATTCAATATAGTGTTGGCCCACCCTTAGCCCTGACAATAGCTTCTACTCTCGCAGGCATACGTTCAATCAGGTGCAGTTTCTTGTAGAATGGCAGCCTATTCTTCACAGGGTGCTGCACTGACGAGAGGTATCGATGTCGGTAGGTGAAGCCTGGTATGAAGTGGGAGTTCCAAAACATCCCAAATGTGTTCTATAGGATTCAGGTCAGCACTCTGTGCAGGCCAGTCCATTACAGGGATGTTATTGTCGTGTAAACAGTCTTGCCATAGGCCGTGCATTATGAAAAGGTGCTCGGTCGAGCTGAAAGACGCAATCGCCATCCCCGAATTGCTCCTCAACAGTGGGGAGCAAGAAGGTGCTTAAAACATCAATGTAGGCCTCTGCTGCGGTAGTGCCACGCAAAGGAACAGGGTTGAAAGCTTCCTCCATGAAAAACGTGGTCCACACCATAACAACACCGCCTCCGAATTTCACTGTTGGCATTACACACGCTGGAAGATGACGTCCATCAGGCATTCGCCAAATCCACACCCTGCCATCGGATCGCCGTATTGTGTACCGTGATTCGTCACTACACACAACGTATTCCCACTGTTCAATCGTCCAATGTTTACGCTCCTTACACCAAGCGAGGCGTCGGCGTGATTTGTGGCTTATGAGCAGCCTCTCGACTACGAAATCCAAGTTTTCTCGCTTCCAGCCTAACTGTCATGCAGTTTGGAATTCCTGTGTGATGGTCTGGATAGATGTCTGACTATTACACATTAAGATCCTCTTCAACTGTCGGTGGTCTCTGCCAGTCAACAGACGAGGTCGGCCTATACACTTTTGTGTTGTATGTGTCCCGTCACGTTTCCACTTCACTATCACAGTGGACCTAGGGATGTTTAGGAGCGTGAAAATTTCGTGTACAGACGTATGACACGAGTGACACCCAACAAGTGACACCGAATCACCTGACCACGTTCGAAGTCCGTGCGTTCCGCGGAGCGCACCATTCTCCTCTCTCACGATATATAATGACTGCTGAGGTCGGTGATGCGGAGTACCTGGCTGTAGGTAGCTGCACAATGCACCCAATATGGAAAACGTGTTTTTTGGGGGTGTCCGGTACTTTTGATCACATAGGGTATGTGACAGCGTAATTTTTTTTGTGTTTGAATATACGTGAAATAACCCTAGTTTGCAGTCAGTCACGGATCTGTATTCGTTGCGGTTCCTTTGTAGGAAAAAGGTAAAGAGAAAATGACAAAGTTGAAGTATACCATTACACGCTACGAATATTGTACCGGTACAGTTTAAGAAACTTGCCCGTAAATGGAGTTTTAAAAAATTCGTTTATCATTATTAATGGAACATAATGTTTTGAAATGATGAGATGAGTTTTCTCTTTCTTCAACGCAACTCATTAATTATAGCATTATGGTAATTGGAGCGTAGATGGATCTCCAAATGGGGATCATGGATTATATAAACATGCAAGCATACAAAATGTTTTCATTCTCAGAAGAGGCTGAGGCCGTGGACGTATACAAAAATAAATTTTTAACATATAAATTGTCCCGAAAGAAACATTAAGAGCTTCCTGTAAACCAAAACAGGAATGCAAACCGTTACAGAAAACCTTATGTCCCAGTAAAATGTTTTCGAATGTCGTTGCAAACGAATGAGAGACTATATTCTTATCAGAATGAAATCTCTCTCTGCAGTAGAGTGTGAATTGATACGAAACTTCCTGACAGATAAAAATTACCTTCAGGACCGAGACACGACGTCGGGACGGTGCAACGTGTGGCGTGATGTGCTTAGGTAGCTACGTTGGTACAACATCAGGCAGCGAAAGGCACAAGACGAGCAAACAGTTTTAACCTGTCAAGAAGTTTTACATGAGCGCGAATAACCCCTACAGGGTGAAAATTGATTCTGATACGAATATGTCTTCCCGTTTGTATTCAACTTAGTTCGCAAACAGTTTGCTGCGGACAATTTGATTTCTTTAAGGCAGTTACGAAGAATATCGTCGTCTGGTTGATAATGATTTTGTTCAAATCATTGTGAACCTTACTGCTTAGTCTACAATACATAAAATCTCAAAAGTGGCACAATTAAGGTAGTTCTCTCCATTAACCGTCGTTTCTTCAACTATCAGACAGTTGAAGACATCAGAGATGGCATATCAGTCGATTTTGTAGGCCAGGAACACCATGATACATGTATTTCCCCTAACAAGATCTGCGCATTCTACTTGAAATGTGCTAAATCATAGAGTTTGGCCTCACTAAAGAGCGCACTCTAATGCTATAAAACTTCCGACATCGCCTAGAGAATGGACATTTGTGGCGCGTCTAATATTGCAAGGAATGCTTGCAAAATTCTAACTATCTCGATTTTCTTCCGACGTGCGTAGTTGCTGGTATTATCTACTAATCATCATAATAGGCAGGTAAGAAAAGTGTGGTAAAAGGGAACTGAGCTATGTCACAAATGCAAGCGAAATCAGAGTTGTAAAGAAACAGGGAACTGAACGAAACCAAAGAGAGTACCAGGACAAAAGCCATTCACTCTATTCAAAAATACGGTTTTGACGAATGATCAGATGAAAAACTTACACACAGTCTGTCAAAAGATGAAAATAACGTACTATTTTTGTCTCGGATATTACACGTTTACCAGTTAACATTTAGTGGCTGGAGTAAATACACAGACAAAAAAACGTTTTGCACAACCTCGGTTCCGAGAGTTCCGGAACCTGTACAGAAAATTGGAATAGAGGTCAACATAAATATCATTTCCGCCCTTTTTATTGCTCATGAAAACCACACATTGCATGTTGTACCACTATACAGTGAGACATTCAGAGGTGGTGGTGCAGATTGCTGTACACACCAGTACCTCAAATACCCAGTACCACGTCCTCTTGCATTGATGTATGCCTGTATTCATAGTGGCATACTATCCACAAGTTGATCAAGTCACTGTTGGTC
Organism: Schistocerca serialis cubense; assembly: GCF_023864345.2. NCBI lineage: Eukaryota > Metazoa > Arthropoda > Insecta > Orthoptera > Acrididae > Schistocerca > Schistocerca serialis. Next base: position 541,465,849 of record NC_064645.1, read on the forward strand.
CAGATTGTCACATTCTTCAACGGCGATTCTGTATAGATCCCTCAGAGTGGTTGGTGGATCACGTCGTCCATAAACAGCCCGTTTCAAACTATCCCAGGCCTATACGATAGAGTTCATGTCTGGAGAACATGCTGTACACTATAGTCGAGGGATGTCGTTATCCTGAAGGAACTCATTCATTAGGAGTGCACGACGGGAGCGCAAAATTTTGTCCATGAAGACGAAAGCCTCGCCAATATGCTGCCGATACGGTTGCACTATCGGTCAGAGGATGGCGTTCACGTATCTTACAGCCTTTACAGCGCTTTCAATGACCACCACCAGCGTACGTCGGCACCACATACTGTCACCCCAAAACAGCAGGGAACCTCCACCTTGCAGCACTCTCTCGACAGCATGTCTAAGGCGTTCAGCCTGACCAGGTTGCCTCCAAACACATTTCAAGCTTGCTACTTTCATTTGTAATCTGGACTTCAATACAAATGGCAAAGATAATGTTAAATAGAACGCAGGGAGTAGTTGTGGTCTAAGTAACAATAGATTTATTGATTCTTAACATCGCAAGACAAAAAATGGCTAAATAAACGTCACACAAACATTTTTATTTGACAAACGTTTTCACTAATATGGGGTCTATCGTGGATGAAGTGATCAGCTGGGGATCGACACACGGCACTGACCAGAACACTAGTCGCCTTATCTCTCTGCATACACGTGAATCAGGTTATGGCCAAAAAACTGCATCACAATCAAGCAACTGTATTCTACTATTCCAAAATGAAAAATAAGCATCCAAAGAACAGGGTACTGAGAAGCATATATTGGAGCCCTACGCCGTAACAGCGAATTCATTACGCTTCTCCTGGTCAGGGCAGAACACCACAATGAGTTCGGCGACTGAAGTCACGCATGGCAGCAATCTGTTACTAATGGCGCGTGCCCGAAAAATGCAAGTACGCGGTCTCGCGTTCGGCTAATTCAAAACCCAAGTACTTCCCTATGAGCCTCTGAAACCCCAGTCGATTCCAGTGTGCAGGTGGAACAGTTTTCTGGTTTACAAAACCAATTTGACTCCGTCCCACGACTGTGCATGTCGAAATATGTCAAATGTTTAGACGGCCGACTCAGGACAAATAAGTACACCAAAGCATCACTCGTTTGTGTGCGTGATGCTAGAAGTAGTACCTCTGACTGTTCAGAAGGTGAATAGCACAGGCTCTAAGTGACCCACTAGTAAAGGACACAAATCTCACCATTTAGCTAGAGATTTGCAGTTCTTTACAAGCGAAGTACCAGTACAAGAGTGACCACATTTCTTTCTCTTGCTCGGTAGCAAAGCACATTTTAGATTTCTCCCACTTTAGCACAAGCCAATCACGAGCTGGAGCGCCGCACTCGAAGATGGGAGACTGCTCCTTGCTCTGCATACACCGATTTGTCCAATCAGAAACTTTAAAGTTCATTGGGGGAAAGAAAAGAAAGATTCAGCTTCGCGGCCTCTTTCCCACGCGTTTAGGTTTTGTCTTTTGCTAACAACATGACCAAGGTGGAACCAAAGCCCTCCATAAAAAGATTGTTATCACCCCTATTGCATCCATTTCGAAGTTTCCAAGGAACAATCATAAACTCTCTAAAGGCCTCGTGGCTTCACAAATATGTTTTTGTAACAGAGTTCAAAAATGGTTCAAATGGCTCTGAGCACTTCGGGACTTAACTTCTGAGGTCATCAGTCCCCTAGAATTAGAACTACTTAAATCTAACTAACCTAAGGACATCACACACATCCTAGCGATCGGGCGATTCCAGACTGTATCGCCTAGAACCGCTCGGCCACCCGGCCGGCTTATAAGAGAGTCTGGACATCTGGGCGCCAATGACCTGTTCCACAGAAATTCGCGGAACGCTCACAGTCGTCTCATCGACTTCCTGTTGAACAAGGACCCATCCTCTGCTTTATTGTTGGCCTTCAATGCTTTGGCTATTGCAGTGGCGTCTCCTCTGCACTAGTCGGCCTACCTGGACGTGACCAGCGACCGCCCGTCGGCATCCAAACGTGTCTGAACAATGAGACCACAGGACTCAGCAGTCCAGAAACGCGCTTCCCTTGGCCCTCAGTCGCCGTACACTTTACCTGCAGTCGTTTAAATCGGCACCCTATTCCTTTGAACACAGGTAAAGCTTATCCGCTATACCTTCACTAGAGCATACAAGCAAGAACGTTAACTACTGCCCACCATTTCATCATGATGTATGAAGTCAGATCGTAATAAAGATCATCTTCCCTAAGAACATTAAACGGCATGACACCGGATCAGAAGTGAGAGTGCCCTGCAATCTCTCAACGACTCCGACAGTTGTCTGGTTGAAGGCATATGACACATTCATCGGTGAAGAGAACGTGATGCCAATCCTGAGCGGTCCATTCGGCATGTTGTTCGGCCCATCTGTAGCATGCTGCATGGTGTCGTGGTTGCAAAGAGGGACCTCGCCATGGACGTCAGGAGGTAAGTTGCGCATGCAGCCTGTTGCACACAATTTCAGTTGTAACACTACGTCCTGTGGCTGCACAAAAACCATTATGGCATGGTGGCGTTGCTGTCAGGGTTCCTCCGAGCCATAATCAGTAGGTAGCGGTTATCCGCTGCAGTAGTAGCCCTTGGGCAGCCTGCACGAGGCATGTCATCGACAGTTCCTGTCTCGCTGTATCCCTTCCATGTTCAAACAACATCGCTTTGGTTCACTTCAAGAGACCTGGACATTTCCCATGTTGAGAGCCATTCATGACACAAAGTAACAAAGTGGACATGATCGAAACGTTGTACTGAATGTCTAGGCATAGCTGAACTACAGATAACATGAGCTGTGTACCTCATTCCTGGTGGAATGTCTGGAACGGATGAGCTGTCGGACCCCCTCCATCCAATAGGCATTGCTCGTGCATTGTTGTTTACATTTTTTGGCGGTTTAGTGACATCTCAGAGCAGTCAAAGGGACTGTGTCTGTGATACAAAATCCAAAGTCAACGTCTGTCATCAGGAGTTCTGGGAAACCGGGTAATGTAAAATTTCTTTTGATGTGAGTATTAATTTAAGGTTCTGCAAAAATTACCAATGACGCATTTGGCTCTAAGTACCATTAATTCATAAAATATGTTTTATTGGAATATGGACTGTTTAGCAATTTTGAAGAAGAATACTATAAAAAATTTATGTGCTTCAGCACATCTGAAAATTTTAAGTGTTGTCTAACATAGATATCAGGCATACTTAAACAAGTGTCTGACATTCTTGATATCTTCTGCATAATTAAGTTAAACCACAACACATTTTCACCCTGTTGCCGATGACAGCGAACATATGTAGTTATTTACTGATAACAATGCAAAAGATGCTCAGTCTGGTGTACAGATGGGAACATCCATCACGAGCAGATTTCATCTATGACCTCTAAACAATTAAAGCTACATAAATATATTTTTGTTTCTTTGCAGGTCTATGTCCACAGTACTGTAGCATGCCGTAGAGGAACCTAAACAAAATGACGTAGCATTTACAAAATGAAGTACTGCATTTGAAGAGAACAACGCTGCCATAATACGTGCTGGGTACTACATCTATATCTACATTGATACTCCGCAAGTCACCGTACGGTGCGTGGCGGAGGGTAACCTGTACCACAACTATCGTTTCCTTTCCTCTTCCACTCGCAAACAGAGCCTGAGGAAAACATGTCTATTTGTCTCCGCAAGAACCCTGATATCTTTTAGCTTATCTCCATGGTCCTTACGCAAAATGTATGTTGACTGGAGTCAGCATCAGCTGTCGGTTCTCTATGTTTTCTCAATTATGTTTCTCGAAACAACGTCGCCTTATCCCCAGGGATCCCTATTCGAGTTCCCGAAGCATCTCCGTAACACTTACATGTTGTTCGAACCTACCGGTAAAAAATATAGCAGCCCGTCTCTGAATTGCTACATTGCCTTCCGTCAATCAGACCTGGTACGGATCCCAAACACTCGAACAGTACTCAAGAATAGGTCGCACCAGCGTCCTATATGCGATCTCCTCTATAGGTGAACCACAGCTTCCGAAAATTCTCCCAATAAACCGAAGTCGACCATTCGCCTTCCCTACCACAGTTCTCCCATACCTATTCCATTCTCATATCGCTTTGCAACATTACGCGCAGGTATTTAAACGACTTGACTGTCAAGGAGGACACTAATAATACTGTGTCCGAAAATTACAAATTTGTTCTTCCTACTCATCCGCGTTAACTTACATTTTTTCCACATACACAGCTAGCTAGCGGTCATTCGTCACACCAATGAGAAATTTTATCTAAACCGTCTTGTATCTTCCTACAGTCACTCAAATTCACCGTACACCACAACATCATCAGCAAACAACCGCAGATTGCTCCCCATCCAGTCCGCCAAATCATTTATGTTCACCTTTCACCGGGGCACTCCTGACGATTCCCTTTTCCCCGATGAACACTCGCCGTTGAGGACAACATACTGGATTCTATTGTTTAATAAGTCTTCAAGCCACTCACATATCTTTTAACTTACTCCATACGCTCGTATCTCCGTTAGCAGGCTTCAATGGGGCACGTGTAGTACTCTTTACGGAAGTCTAGAAAATAAGGAACCTGCCAGTAGCCCTTCATCCATAGTTCGCAGTGTATCATGTGAGAAAAGGGCAAGCTGAGTTTCGCACGAGCGATGCTGTCATGCTGATTCGTGAACTTCTCAGTCCCAAGAAACTTTGCTATATTCAAACTGAGAATATTTTCAAGGATTGTACAGCGAACAGAAGTAAGGGATATTTGTCTGTAATTTTGCGGGTCGTTTCTTTTACCCTTCTTATATGCTGGAGTCACCAGTGCCTTTTTCCAGTCGCTTGGGACTTTGTGCTGGGCGGTATCAGGAAAAACGCAAGCTAGGTAAGGAGCCACTGCCGTAGAGCACTCTTTGTAAAATCGAACTGGGATTCCATGCGGATCTGGTCATTCATTTCCTTTCAAATCTTTCAATTGTTTCTCTACGCCATGAATGCTTATTACTATGTCGTCCATACGGAAAAATGTCCGATGGTCAAACGAGGCTTTGTTTGTGCGATTCTCCTTCGGTTTTCGTTTTGCTATCTTCAACTGGCACATCAATCTGGTCAACAAGGGACTGAACGGAAGCCTTAGACCCACGTAGTCATTTTACACAAGACCAGAATTTCCTCGGGTTCTCTGCCAGTAGCCCTTCATCCATAGTCCGCAGTGTATCATGTGAGAAAAGGGCAAGCTGAGTTTCGCACGAGCGATGCTGTCATGCTGATTCGTGAACTGAGTGTGCGCCAACAACGCATATTCATATGACACAATGGGTAGATTGGGTAGTCGCTTACAGCAGGGTAAAAAAAGTCTGAACGACCAAGACAGATATGACGAAGTATCTCTCTGTGAAGGGCCAGAAATCCCAAGAGAAGTGGAGGTGTTGGTGCTGAAAGACTAGCTATCGCACTCGAAACATAAGTCTACTGTGTGGTAATCCACTACGTTTAGAAGATGGCGGTGGCCGCTGCAGGCTGACTTCTATGACTGTTTGCTCTCTTTCAAAAATCCGGCCGTACGAAGAGAGTAGTGAAAGTTAATGAAAAGTCGCGCCAGTTGCTAATGATACAACGAAATCGGTAGCGTGCTTGAAAAGTTCTCTTAGCAACTGAAGCGGCCTTCCACTAACTCCCCCCCCCCCTCCCATGAATACGGAGAGACTAAAAACAGCGTAAATTCTGTAGTTGTACAAGGACAACGCACACGACATTTTAACAGCCTAATCACCACGTACAAGTTTTGGATGTCTTAGTGTGACTCCAACAGAAAGGGACCAAACTAAATTAGTAATCTAGGCAGTGCCGAAAAAGCGACGACGAAACTACTATTTAATGTTGTCGCAGTTGTGAACGTGGACAACCATAACGAGAACGAAAATTTATGCCGGACCGGAACCCGAACCTGGATTTCCCCTTTTATCACCAGCGATCGCTTTACTATTTTACTACCCAAGCACAAAGCACGGGCACACCTAAACTTCTATAAATCGTCAACCATCAACCATACGTCCACAGCCTGTACTAGTACATCCATTATGTACATTCCCGTACAGAGGACTATTTTAATTTAAAATCTGCTCGGTATTGGCGGATAAATACAATATTGAAGTGCCTGTGTTATTCAGAGCTGCGATGCAAAATTCCTTCAGACATGCTCGCATGTCCGAAGGACATGCATGCATGTCTGAAGAAATTTGGCTCCGCATTTTTGAATAACAGGGGCATTCCAATACCGTATCAGACTATCACTGAACTAGGTAGTGACTATTGTTTTTTGAGCAATGTGGAAGTGTGGTGCTAACATTTTCTTCGTGTAATGGTGAAACAGTTACAGAGGCATATTGACGAAATCTCCACAGGAGGTTACCAGAGCCTGAAAAGAGGAGGCGTCAATGGGAAGTGTCTAACGCAGGTGGTTTTCTCCACTAAAACGTGCCACACGTTTAGTACAGGATAAATTTACACGTTTCCTCCTTGGGCCATCAAATTTTACCTCGCCCCTCACATACTTCAGAAGTGGTACCCACTTAAATCTTCTTCTTTCTTGAGTGAGGGATCAATTCCGTGGCATGCATTCTCATGGGTTGACGGCAAAATGATTTTCGAGGAGGAAAGTTTCCTCTACAGCCAAAACATCGTCTGCTGCAACCAAATTCGACGCCATTCCTTGGTTGAGAAAATTGTGCTGCACTGAAGGGTGAGTATACAGAGAAAGACTAACACCATCACTAAATTCCATGTCGAAATTTAGATTTTTTTCGAGGTGGTAACAATCCTATTCTGATGTTCTAGTCTCAGACGGCAATTGAGAACCTTTGGGGTGCTGCGTACAGCCCTTCTGAACCATCTGTTCCATATTAGGTGACATCCATGATATACTAACCATCTGGAGAACCAGTGTCGTCGAATGGCAAACCGAAATTTCGACTGACTGCTATCCTAGTGCTTTAGAACTCGTGCAGAAAATGGTACGTACTTCTCTTTCATACACGAAGCATATTGTAATATTCCCAACCTCACATACAGAATGTGCACGGCATTGCTTGCAGCTATGCCGTACTGTTGTGCTAAAATGTTCATCATTTGCATATCTAAGCATTTGCTTCGCTTAATGCCAGTCTTTAAAAAATGGATTAAAACCGTTATTGTCCACAATAAAAAATTGACTTAAACAGTAACCGGTTTCGGTCAGAATGTGACCAGCTTCAGACCATTTATATCACGATGGTATGTGGTGGCGGTGAGCGGAGCTCGTATTGTGGCTCCAGAACGTCAATTGCATTTTAACAGCTGATCGACCATGTTTGACCCCCACAAGACAAGATCACCGTATACTGCCCCAAAAACATCGTAACTCTTTCAAATCTGCGCCTACTGTCCAAGAACAAATCAGTAGGTGGATCAAAACAAAATTTTCAGACACTCTGTGACCAAAATGGTACTGAAACAGAGGATGACAGACTAAAGGCCGAAATACTAAATGTCTTTTTCCAAAGCTGTTTCACAGAGGAAGACTGCACTGTAGTTCCTTCTCTATATTGCCGCACAGATGACAAAATGGTAGATATCGATATAGATGATAGAGGGATAGAGAAACAATTAAAATAGCTCAAAAGAGGAAAGGCAGCTGGACCTGATGGGATATCAGTTTGATTACACAAAGTACGAGAAAGAACTTGCCCCCCTTCTTGCAGCGGTGTATCGCAGGTCTCTAGAAGAGCGTAGCGTTCCAAAGGATTGGAAGAGGGCACAGGTCATCCCAGTTTTCAAGAAGGGACGTCGAACAGATGTGCAGAACTGTAGACCTATATTTCTAACGTCGATCAGTTGTAGAATTTTGGAACACGTATTATGTTCGAGTATAAGGACTTTTCTGAAGACTAGAAATCGACTCTGTAGGAATCAGCAATGGTTTCGAGGAAACGATCGTGTGAAACCCAGCTCGCGCTATTCGTCCACGAGACTCAGAGGGCCATAGAAACGGGTTCAGAGGTAGATGCCGTGTTTCTTGGCTTGCGCAAGGCGTTCGATACAGTTCCCCACAGTCGTTTAATGAACAAAGTAGGAGCATATGGACTACCAGACCAATTGTGTGATTGGATTGAAGAGTTCCTGGATAACAGACCGCAGTATGTCATTCTCAATAGAGAGATGTCTTCCGAAGTAAGAGTGATTTCAGGTGTGCCGCAGGGAAGTGTCGTAGGACCGTTGCTATTCACAGTATACATAAATGACCTTGTGCACAACGTCGGAAATTCACTGAGGCTTTTGCGGATGATGCTGTGGTATATCGAGAGCTTGTAACAATGGAAAATTTTACTGAAATGCAGGAAGATCTGCAGTGAAGTGACGCATGGTGCAGGGAATGGCAATTGAATCTCAATGTAGACAAGTGTAATGTGCTGCGAATACATAGAAAGAAAGATCCGTTATCATTTAGCTACAATATAGCAAGTCAGCAACTGGACACAGTTAATTCCATAAATTATCCGCGAGTAGGCATTAGGAGTGATTTAAAGTGGAATGATCATATAAAGGTGATCGTCGGTAACGCAGATGCCAGACTGAGATTCATTGGAAGAATCCTAAGGAAATGCAGCCGAAAAAAAAGGAAGTAGGTTACAGTACACTTGTTCGCCCATTGCTTGAATATTGCTCACCAGTGTGGGATCGGTAACAGATAGCATTGATAGAAGAGAAAGAGAAGATCCAACAGAGAGCAGCGCGGTTCGTTACAGGATTATTTAGTAGTCGCGAAAGCGTAATGGAGATGATAGATAAACTCCTGTGGAAGGCTCTGCAGACGCTGGAGTCAAGCAGTATATTTCTCCCTCCTACATATATCTCGCGAAGAGGCCATGAGGATAAAATCAGAGAGATTAGAGCCTACACAGAGGCATACCGACAATCTTTCTTTCCACGAACAATACGAGACTGGAATAGAAGGGAGAATCGATGGAGGTACTCAAGGTATCCTTCGCCACACACCATCTGGTGGCTTGCGGAGTATGGATGTAGATGTAGATGAACATTCTCTGCTGTTTCGCGCCATGGATCGAGAATTAGCAGGAGCCAGACAAGGGAATTACCGCGCCAGGTCTAAGCTGCCGTTAACACTACAACAGAAATGGCACATTTTGGAGCCCGAAGCATGAAGTGTTGGTGATGGCATCTCACTGTGCTGGATGAATCGTAGTTCTTTGTTACGCCAGATGACCATCGTCGACTAATACAGCTACCACCTGGGGAGAGCTTCAATTCTTCGAAAGTTTTGGAGAGCCAAGGTGGTGTTGCTACTGGCGTCACAGTGTGGGGAGCCATCGGATATGATTTATGATCATGGATTGTACGGATTGAGGGAACCCTGACTGTACGACACTGAATTTCAGCTTCCTGATATTTTACCTTTCACGTGACAGGATCAAGGTGTAATTTTTCAACAGAGCAATCATAGTCCACACACAGCTCGTGTTTTTATGAACTGTCTATATTATTTGAGATACTACAGTGGCCAACAGGATTTCCAGACCTGTCCCCAATACAATGTGTGGGGGGCTATCTCGGACATGAAATCTGTCCCAGAGACTGTATCAAGGATGTGGTGTCACCGTCAGACACCACACTTGCTATGTGGTAGCTTTAAATCGGCCGCGGTCCCTTAGTACATGTCGGACCCGCGTGTCGCCACTGTGTGATCGCAGACCGAGCGCCACCACAAGGCAGGTCTCGAGATACGGACTAGCACTCGCCCAGTTGTACGACGACTTTGCTAGCGACTACACTGACGAAGCCTTTCTCTCATTTGCCGAGAGACAGTTAGAATAGCCTTCAGCTAAGTCCATGGCTACGACCTAGCAAGGCGCCATTAGCCTTACATAGTTTGATAGTTATCGTATGAAATGTCTCACCAAGAATGCTGTATTCACATGAAGGAATAAAAGTATTAGAGGAGCTGCATACTTTTCTTATTAGCATTCACTTCTTATCATGTTCCAGAATTCACGCCCGTCTGCGTTAGATAGCGTGCATTTCGGCCTCCCCTTTCTACAAGGTGTTGGCACATTTGTCAACACATCATTGGCGACGAGGGAAACGTGTTCTTTCTAATTGCTTACATTTACTTGTGTCATGGCTTTGCCAGATGTACTGTCCGAATTTTATCGCTTGCAGAATCAGCAGATGCAGGCGTTATTGGATGCCCTTGGACAGCTCGTCCAGGGTCAACGTGCCATTCAAACCGATGCGGCAGCCGCCGCTTCATCGCTACCGCAGCCACAACTCGCAGTTGCACCGCCTTTTAGGCCCTACGACCCAGACGTAGAGACCTGTACTGAGTGGTCACGCCAGTTTGGATTTCATCTCGCCGCCTACAGAATTCAAGGTAATGAGCGGCAGCCTCACTTATTATCCTGTGTCAGTGTGTCCACCTACCGTGTGATAGTGAAATTATTTCCCCGACGCGACGTAGCAACTCTGTCCTACGATGAAATTTTGTCGGCTTTGGACGCCTATTTCAAAGAAACAGCCAACGTCGTTGCAAAAAGGTATACGTTCTTTCGTACAAAACGTACGGCCGGTCAAACTAATAGGGAATGGGTTGCAACATTGCAAGGCCTTACAAGGGATTGTACTTTTGAGTGTGAATGTGGACTCCCTTATTCAGATACAATGGTACGTGATGCAATTGCACAGAACGTTTCTGATGTTCGTATACGGGAGTAAATTTTGAAACTAGTTAATCCCTCTCTTCAACAAGTGATAGACATATTGGATAGGCAAGACACACTTGACTGTGCACAGGAATCATTTGCAACTTCGCCGGCCGTGTGTAACATTAACCGGCCCGCCGGGCGCGCTGCGCGGCCTAGTTAACTGCCCTCGCGCACGTCCGCGCAGCTGCCGCCACGCTCTAAACCAGGTGTGCCGCGCCAGCATACAAAGGCACTGAAATCATGCCCGCGGTGTGCTACTAGACATTCGCGTGAAAATTGCCCGTCACGCGAAGCTATTTGCTTTTTCTGTAATAAGAAAGGACATGTTCAAAGTGTTTGCCAGAAAAAGCTCAGATCAGACAATCACAATCATTCCTGGCCTTTTGCTTCGCGCCGGAATCGAACCAAGGACACTCAGGCTCGTGGACCTTCCCCCATGGACATTCATGTAGTTAATTCCACTTCGTCCAGTGCCACTGTCTCTAACTGTGACTGTGTTTGTCCCGCAAAACGTGTGCATCTCTCTTCTTGCAACATACAAGGGACAAACAAAACTTGTGTCATTTTACGTTCTTCGTTCTTCTACTGCAGTGAACTTGTTTGGTTTAGATTTATTTCAATTGTTTAACATGTCTATGGTATATCAGGTCCTATCAGTGAATCAGACTGTGCCTTCAGACAGTGTTTCTCGGCTATGTGAAGAATTTGCAGACATTTTTGCACCGGGCTTAGGTTGCGCTAAAAACTATGAAGCACATTTGGAACTGAAAGTAAACGCGCAACCGAAATTTTTCAGAGCGCGCAATGTTCCTCACGCATTGTGTGGTGAGGTCGCAAGGACATCAAACGATTTAGAATCACAAGGTGTAATTGAACGTGTGCAAGCTTCTCTCTGGGCCTCACCCTTAGTAATTTTGCCAAAACCTTCCGGAAAACTGAGACTTTGTGTGGACTTCAAGGCAACTGTGAATCCACAACTCGTGATTGCAACTTTTCCCTTACCCCGCCCGGAAGATCTTTTTGATAAACTGTGCCCGGGTAAATACTTTTCGAAGTTGGACCTAGCTGATGCGTACTTGCAAATCCCAGTGGACGCCGAATCCCAGCGCGTCTTGGTGGTTAACACGCATCTTGGTTTGTACCGATTCAAAAGACTGCCATTCGGGTGTGCATCCGCCCTGCATTGTTTCAGCATTATTTACAAACTGTTTGTGCGTCGGTCCCTACTGCTGCGAACTATCTGGACGATATTGTGAACTCCGGAAAGACAGCCGACGAGCATTTAGCACACCTACGAACATTATTTCAGGTATTGCGACAAAATGGTCTTCGCTTGCGGAAGGACAAATGTGTGTTTTTTGCTCGTGACTTACCATACCTGGGGCATGTCTTCAATGCCCAAGGCATACATCCGAGTCCTGAGCACCTCCGTGCCATACAAGACTTGCCTTCGCCACAGAATGTGAAACAGCTACAGAGTGTGTTGGGTAAAATTAACTATTATCATCGCTTTCTGCGCAATGCCTCTTCCATTTCAGCTCCGCTTCATAGCTTACGCCGTAAGGGTGTTCCGTTCGTCTGGACGACGGAATGCGAACGCGCCTTTCGCCAGTTGAAATCGGCGTTGCTTTCTAATACTTGCCTTACGCCATTCGATTCCCAGAAACCCCTTTTGTTGATGGTAGATGCATCGGATATCGGGATCGGTGCTGTGCTTGCGCACAAAGTTGGCTCGCATGATCGCCCTATTGCCTTTGCGTCAAAATTGCTCTCGTCTGCGCAAAGAAATTACTCACAGATAGAGAAAGAAGCTTTGGCTCTCGTGTTTGGTGTTACTAAGTTCCATGATTTCTTGTATGGTCGTCACTTTACCATCATCGCAGACCACAAGCCTTTGACATCGCTTTTTCATCCAAACAAGCCTGTACCTCCGCGTACAGCGCAGAAATTCATTCGCTGGTCTATTTTCCTTTCGCAGTACCGCTACGATATCTTGTATCGGTCCACTGCTAAGCATGGAAACGCCGATGCGTTGTCCCGTTTGCCTGTTGCTGAGGATAGAGCATTCGATTCTTCCGAACTTGCTTGCATGTTCATTGATGCGGAAACCGATGACGTGGTCGAATCGTTTCCGATTGATTTTCGACGTGTCGCTACAGCCACAGCTGCTGACCCGGTCCTTGCTACCGTTTTGCGTTTTGTTGCTACGCAATGGCCTTTGTCAAAGTCTCGGATCGAGGATCCGTTGGTTCGCCGATTTTTTGCTCATAAGGAGAGACTTTTTGTTCGACGTGGTGTTTTGTTGTTGCGTTCTGATAATGATCAGTCCAGAGTCGTGGTCCCACGTTCGTTACAGTCCTCTGTTTTACGGCTTCTTCACCAAGGACATTGGGGTATAGTGCGAACGAAACAACTTGCTTGTCAGCACTGTACTTGGTTAGGAATTGATGCTGCGATTACGAATATGTGTTCTTCTTGCATGGCGTGTGCCGACCAACAATCCGCACCGCCGCGGAAAGTCTTTGCATGGCCAAAAGCCACTTTCCCTTGGCAACGCTTGCACATCGATTTTGCTGGTCCATTCTGGAATGCTCGATGGTTGGTTCTGGTAGATGCCTTCAGTAATTTTCCTTTTGTTGTCCGGATGTCTTCCACGACGTCCTCTACCACCATCCAAGCGTTGTCTGCTATCTTTTGCATTGAAGGTCTTCCGCAGACTATTGTTTCCGACAATGGCCCACAATTCATGTCCGCAGAATTTCAGTCATTCTGCCAGGCTAATGGTATTCAACATCTGACATCCGCGCCGTTTTCGCCTCAGTCAAACGGTGCCGCTGAACGATTGGTCCGGACTTTCAAGTCACAGATGTTGAAGTTGAAAGAGTCGCATTCTCGGAGGACGCCTTGTTGCTCTTTTTGTCTTCGTATCGCTCTCAGCCCCGAGATGGTCGCTCGCCGGCTGAGTTGCTCCACGGTCGTCCTCATCGAACCTTGATGTCTCTGCTGCATCCGCCGCATCAGGTTCCTGTGCAGCTTCAGACTTCTGCTTTTGCTGCAGGTGACGTTGTATTCTATCGCAACTATCGCGGTTCACGGCGTTGGCTCGCAGGGCGCATTCTTCGCTGCCTCGGCCGCGCGATGTATTTGGTTTTCGGGGCCTCTGGTGAGGTGCGTCGGCATCTCAATCAGCTGCGCCTCTGTCGTCGCACGGGTTCTGCCGCTCCCCGTCTGCTTTCAGCGACGGTGCCGTCCGGTCGGTGCCCTGGGGACCCATCTACTGGCTCGCCTCATCCCCAGGTGTTACCGACGATGCCTTCCATTTTGCCCCATGGCGACGCGCCGCCGCCGCCGCCGCCGCCGCCGCCGCCACCGCCGCCGCCGCCGCCGCCGCCTGTCCTCCAGCCGGCGCCACCCGCATTCGACGCTTCGCTGCAGCCGCCAAGCGCCTCCCTGGGTCACGCGCCGACGATCGCTTCCCGTGACCAGCTGTCCTCCGCCATGGAACTCTTGCCCGCTCCGGACCACTTGGCGTTTTCGCGCGTCGGGTACCCCGACGCAATGGAGGTCGACCCTTCGGCCCCTCCTGTCTCTTTACGGGCGCATACACCGCATGTTGACGTGCACCCTGGACTAGGTTTTCAGGCGTTTCCTAGCTCCCCTCGGACCGAATGGCCGGGTGCGGGTGGCACAGCCTCGCCCGTTGTTAGGCTCCCCACCTCATCGCATACGTCAACATGGGGTCCTCCCCACGGCGGGCGGAAGCCTTATAACACGACCGTTCGCCGATTTGCGGGGGAGGAATGTGGTGACACCGCCAGACACCACACTTGCTAGGTGGTAGCTTAAATCGGCCGCGGTCCATTTAGTACATGTCGGACCCGCGTGTCGCCACTGTGTGATCGCAGACCGAGCGCCACCACAAGGCAGGTCTCGAGATACGGACTAGCACTCGCCCAGTTGTACGACGACTTTGCTAGCGACTAGACTGACGAAGCCTTTCTCTCATTTGCCGAGAGACAGTTAGGATAGCCTTCAGCTTAGTCCATGGCTACGACCTAGCAAGGCGCCATTAGCCTTACATAGTTTGATATTTATCGTATGAAATGTCTCATCAAGAATGCTGTATTCACATGAAGGAATAAAAGTTAAGTATTCGAGGAGCTGCATACTTTTCTTATTAGCATTCGCTACTTATCCTGTTCCAGAATTCACGCCCGTCTGCGTTAGATAGCGCGCATTTCGGCCTCCTCTATCTACAAGGTGTTGGCACATTTGTCAACACATCAAAGGATAACAGGGATAAGTTGTGGGCGAGCTTGCCTCAGGAGTGGATACCACAGTGTTATGCCACCCATCCAAGAACATCTGTCCTGGCCAGAGAGGCTTGTAATGTGACAACGTGCCGTGTAATGAATGCCATGCATAGTCAAGGCGCAACAGTAGACAAAGTGGACGCTTATGCCATCTGTGGGCCAGAATGGAAGGCAAAGTGGAACTGCTTCTGCCTGGTAGCAGCTATATTAAAGAACGCTATGCGGGAGACAGTGCCTGGCTTGTGCTTCACTCTGACAGCGAAATAACAAACGAATTAAACTAAATAATATTGTTACGTGTATTAAAAATATGAATGTGGCTGTAATTGAATATTGTAATGCTATGGTATTTTCAATTGTAAATAGAGAACTTGGCGTAATGTAAAATAATGTTTAGGTGTGGGGGGAATCCCTGAGAAGGAGAACAGCGCACAGGTTGGCGCGTAATATTGGCGGTAGAAGTAAGTTGGCGTAGCTCTGAGGCAGAACAATTGTTAAGTGGCGTAAAAGTGACTGACGGTGTGTGCTACGGTAACATTGCTAACAGACCATTTAGAAGTGAGCTGAAAACAGATATGGGCTTCGTTTATCGTATGGCTACATGCTAAATGGACACTAAAGCTTGTAAGACGCGGTATTTCGACGGAGATGGACTGTGAGCGGCAAAATAGTACAGTTTCCCGCTCTGAGGTACATGGCACTGCATGGTGCAATGCTGTGTTAATTGCGACGAGTTGCTTGTGCCAACGGCGAGATGTGAAGGGACCAGTAGCCGCATCCAACGGCGTATTGTGATCTCAATAACTGATAAGGTCCATTGGTGAGCTCACTTCGGTAGCAACGAACTAGAAGTTATCTTACAAGAGTATTATTATAAACAGTGGTTGTTATACCAACGACATTACCAGTAAATTTATATTTTGTGAATCAGTTTGTGTAATAGTCAAACCAAGTCCTCTACAGTGTGTGAAGTTTGGAGACAATAATAATTCTGTGTTTTAAATTGCATTCCCCGAGTGTAATCAATTATTTAAAGGAAATAGCTCATTATTGCCCCATATCCAGTGATTTCTATGTGCTGGAACATCAGTGAAAAGTTATAGTGTGTCAGTATCGGCGTAGGTATATTACAAGTGAAAATAGTCGGAATTAACGCCGAAATTGCCAGCAGACGCCGCTTCATGCAACGGATGGAAGATGCCAGGTACTGAGCCACCTTAATTACTACCCAGCTCGATATGGTGGCTTTTCAGTACATTGCCACAGTAAAAAATTACTCGGTTCCGTCCGAGCTATGTGATTCTCAATTAGTGTTTTCAGTAACTATATTAACAAGCAGATCTATATTGTTCTTTAATTCAGCGTTCAAGAAAATTGCTGCCACCACAGTACACATTGTGCCTTCAAAAATGTCTCTGACCATTATGGGACTTAACATCTGAGGTCATCAGTCCCCTAGAACTTAGAACTACTTAAAAATGCCCGAGACAGGATTCGAACCTGCGACCGTAGCAGTCTCGCGGTTCAGGACTGAAGCGCCTAGAACCGCTCGGCCACCGCAGCCGGCCATTGTGTCTTCTACACAATGCAAGCTCAATAACGTTAAATTCAATAATTACAATTTGTGTAGTTTACATTAACCTAAAACAAGTTCAAGTGTTTATCATGTGTGTTTATCGATTGTGAAACGATTTCAGGTTGTGGTATTGTTTTAAATGAATAATGTCCTCCTGCTAGGCAATATCAAACATATAGAATTAAGTGTTCCCTGTTCAGTCACTTGAGGTTATCAGTGCTACTAATAATCAAATACAGACGTAAAAAGAAGTTTGTTACGCGCCATTATCATAATTTATTCCAAAAATTCCCTGTAGTAGTTGGATCACCATAGGGTGTCTATTCAAACCTATTACACGCGAGAGCCGCTTTCCGGAAATCCGATGCCGCATGGTCTAATAATAATACAGTAAACTCGGGTAGTTGCATCGCAGGCTACAACGTCATAGTGATAGGTAGGCTCATATTGCCAAGGTCTTAGTAAATGTGAGACGATTGTGTAATCATTGAAATGCCCTCTCAATCTGTTTACTCCACCACTTCTGGGTACTTCAGAGTTTGGCAGGTATTCTAAAAATTTACGTTTTAATTATCATACAAAGTATTTTCACATAAAAGATGAGAAAAAGTCATGCATCTCGCATATGTGTGCGCGTGTTAAGTAGCGTAGCATGTGCTAGAAGCTTCTCACTGACTTATAGCTTCCCACAAAGTTCTCTGCGTTCCACCTCAGGTCTAAAGAAATTACCGCTGGCGGTTTCCATCGGCTCCCAGAAACCATGTATCTTCTCGTGCCGTGAACACGGTCTGCACGCGGTTTCGCTTTCAGCGGGTGAAGCACTTTGAGCCAAAGGCTGCACCGTGGCAGTCCAGCGGAAAAACGCTTTCATTCTCCCGCTCTCCAGCGCGGCGAGGTTGACGGCACAAAGGCCCCCGCGAGGCTGGCTCGAACGGCGAGCTGGCTGCGCGGCCTGCTGTGAAATAGCTTTCTGCCAGACACGTCGTAATGACCGACACCGACCTGAGCCGCGCTCGGCCCGGGAGGAACTTGTCTCGATCACAACAAGTGGCCACACCCTCGATACGCTGCTAAAGTCGAGGGGAGGCCGCTCGACAGTTACCTGTTAGTTTATCGATTACTTACCTGTTTTCTACCAATCTGTTATCGAACATCTGCACAGCAGTAAATCGTCTTACGTTGCCTGCATACGGTCGTTCGCACTACGTCTTAAGACTTGGCAGAGAAATGCCGCAGTCCTTGTAGGCTGTGCTAGACTCTCCCTGTCAGGAGACTGGAGAACATAGCCATGTTAATTTCCCAGCCATTTTGCAAATTTATGCAGATACGCTACAGGCCATTAAAATTTCTACACCAAGAAGAAATGCAGATGATAAACAGGCATTCATTGGACAAATATATTATACTAGAAGTGTCATGTGATCACATTTTCACGCAATTTGTGTGCATAGATCCTGAGAAATCAGTACCCAGAACAACCACCTCTGGCCGTAATAACGGCCTCGATACGCCTGGCCATTGAGTCAAACAGAGCTTCGATGGCGTGTACAGGTACAGCTGCCCATGCAGCTTCAACACGAGACCACAGTTCATCAAGAGTAGTGACTGGCGTATTGTGATGAGCCAGTTGCTCGGCCACCATTGACCAGACGTTTTCAGTTGGTGAGAGATCTGGTGAATGTGCTGTCCAGGGCAGCTGTCGAACATTTTCTGTATCCAGAAGGGCCGAGCAGCACCTGCAAAATGCGGTGGTGCATTATCCTGCTGAAATGTAGGATTTCGCAGGGTTCGAAAGAAGTATAGATCCACGGGTCGTAACTCATCTGAAATGTATCATCTACTGTTTGAAGTGCCGTCAATGCGAACAAGAGGTAACCAAGACGTGTAACCAATGGCACTCCATACCATCACGCCGGGTGATATGCGAGTATGGCGATGACGAATACACGCTTCCAATGTGCGTTCACCGCGATGTCTCCAAACACAAATGCGACCATCATGATGCTGTAAACAGAACCCGGATTAATCCAAAAAAAATGGCGTTTTGCCATTCGTGCACCCAGGTTCTTCGTTAAGTACACCATCGCAGGCGCTCCTGTCTATGATGCAGCGTCAGGGCTTACCACAGCCATGGTCTCCGAGCTGATAGACCATGCTGCTGCAAACGTCGTCGAACTGTTCGTGCAGCTGGTTGTTGTCTTGCAAACGTCCCCATCTATTGACTCAGGGATCGAGACGTGGCTGCACAATCTGTTACAGCCATGCGGATAAGATGACTGTCATCTCAACTGTTAGTGATACGAGGCCGTTGGGATCCAGCACGGCATTCGGTATTACGCTCCTGAACCCACCGATTCCATATGCTGCTAACAGTCATTGGATCTCGATCAACGCGAGCAGCAATGTCGTGATACGATAAACCGCAGTCGCGATAGGCTACAATCCGACCTTTATCAAAGTTGGAAACGTGATGGTACGCATTTCTCCTCCTTACACGAGGCATCACAACAACGTTTCACCAAGCAATGCCGGTCAACTGCTGTTTCTGTATGAGAAATCGGTTGGAAACTTTCCTAATGTCAGCACGTTGTAGGTGTCGCCACCGGCGCCAACCTTGCGTGAATGCTGTGAAAAGCTAATCATTTGCATATCACAGCATCCTCTTTCTGTGGGGGGCTGATGACCTTCGCTGTTTAGTCCCCCTTAAACATACCAACAACCACCACCATCCTCTTTCTGTCGGTTAAATTTCGCGTTGTTTCATGTCATCTTTGTGGTGTAGCAATTTTAATGGACTGTAGTGTAGATGGAGTTAGTGTAGCACACTAGTGTTCGATATTAAAAGCCATCTGCTATAGATACTTTCATGCTATGTATTCATTAATCAATGCGCTTGCGATCTGTATTGAAAAAATAATAGTTCTACTTTCTGCCATGAAGTGAAAATATTGCTCTGCAAGCAGTCAGAATGTAATGTGGGTGTAAGAAAAGAGAAGGAATGAATGAAAGCACTACAACCGCTGTTCTGTCCTCTGTAACAGGATACGGTCACAAGTTAAAACATATTTTAAATATGATCTCCCGACTCAGCAACATGCTACATCTGCACGGCATGGTCGGCAGTTGCTCGCAGTGTATCCGGTGTAATCATTGCGATACGTCGTCGTGTGTTACATTTTAGACCTGTAAGAGTCCGGATATATGGCAGATGGGCACGATCTTTCAGATATCCCCACTACCAGAACTGACATAGATTCAGGTCCGTGACCGGGAAGGCCACATATCTTGAAATCGTCTAGAGATTATGCTGTCACTGCCGACTGTTTCTCGGAACAAATCTTTCATCTAGCAAGCGACACGTGGTGTCACCCTATCTTTCACCAAAGTAGTGGTGTGGACACAGCTGTGTTCTTGCGAAGCTGGAATCACGTGTTAAACAGGTAGGTTCTCATGACGTGCAGGTGTAGTACAAACTAGCGAGGCGTCATCTCCTCGAATAAAAATGGACTGATAATGACGGAACTTGAAAGGCAGCGCTACATGATCACATTAGCTGAGTGTAGTAGATGTTCTTGTACAACATGTGGCAGAGCAGAACGTCATATACTACAGTTTGTGCATTCAAGGAACCGTGCAGAGTAAAATGTGTCTCGTCCATAAAAAAGAATACTGCTCGGTAACATATCTTCCATTTCTATGCGGGCAAAAACCAAAGGCAAAGTCACGACAGTGTAGCCTTTCTTGAGGCTTCATTTGGTGCACGTTCTTATTTGTAGGGACACAAAAATAAAATGGGCTGTAAAATCTTTTGACTAGGGGAGACACAAACCCCATGACACAGCTCGACTATTGGCTTCAGAATTTGAGGTATGCCCTGCACGGTCGGTTACACCTGCAGCACCTTCAACAGCTGCCATGATAATGGGCCACCTCTCTCTCTCTGCTGTTCTACATAATTCAACTACTTCCTCAAATTTCTTGATTACATTCTTCAGCCCATTTAATGTCATGGGGCCTCTCCGCATCTGTTTCTGTCCACGATATTCTCGCAATGCAGCGCTGCTATTGCTGTCGTTACGAAAATATAACTTTATTAAACTTCAATAAAACATTCTAGACCACAAGAGACATTTATTTGGGTTGGCAACCAATTTTGGTCTATAAGTTACACCATCTTCTGGCCGTAAGCACAACGATGGAGGCTGACAGTTGTGGACAGATAAAAATCCGTAAAAACACTGACATCATCTGACGCTGTGTACACAAAAAAACCAGGGGGGATTTGCTGTCGCAAATCTTTACCCATTGGAGAGAACGGCGATTCCAGTGGAGACGCAAAGGACTTACTCCAGATTACGATGGCAGTACTAACTGCTTGCCTTAGTGGCTGAAAGCAGTGTTTTGGTTGGTCGAGTGGAAAAACATTCACTAAAGTGATAAAAGTTGTGAGATAGCTTCTAATATCACGTAGGGCCTCGTTTTACCCAGATTAGTGCTGCAGCTTAACATGGCATCGACTTAATAAGTCGTTGGAAATCCGCTACAGAAATGTTGAACCATGCTACCTCTTTAGCCATTCATAATTGCAAAAGTGTTGCAGGTGCAGGATTTTGTGCACGAACTGACCTCTCAATTATGTCCTATAAATGTTCGATGGGGCTCATGTCGCTCGATCTGGATAGTCAAATCAGTCCCTTGAACTGTCCAGAAGATTCTTCAAGTACTCGAGAACAGTTATGGCCCTGCGACGTGTTTCGGAACATGAATTCCATGAATGACTGCAAATGGTCCCCACGTAGCCGAACATAATAATTTTCAGTCAATGACCAGTTCAGTTTGACCAAAGGAGTCAGTCCATTCTACGTAAACACAGCACACCATAATGGATCCACCACCAGCTTGCGCAGTGCCTTGTTGACGACCTGGGTACAAGGCTTGGTGGAGTCTGCGCCACACGCAAACCCTACCATCAGCTCTTACCATGAAATATGGACTCATCTGAGAAGGCCTCGATTTTCCAGTCGCTTAGGATCCAATCGATGTGGGCACGAGACAAGGGGAGCCGCTGCAGGCGACGTCGCGCTGTTAGCAAGAGCACTCGCATTGGTCGTCTGCTGTCATAGCCAATTATTGTCAAGTTTCGCTGCACGTTTCTAACGGATATGTTCGTCGTAAGTCTCACATTGATTTCAGTGGTTATTTAAGGCAACGTTGCTTTTCTCTTAGCACTGTCTATTGTACGCGAAGCAATGTCTGAAATTAGCTATTCTCGTCACAAACTAGTCGAAATATAGAATCCCCTAACAATTTCTTAAATGGAATGTCTCATGTGCTTGGCTACAACTGCCATTCCACGTTCAAAGTCTCACATTTTCCGTAGTGGGGCCACAATCACGCCGGCAATCATTACACATTAATCACCTGAGTACAAATTAAGCTCCGTCACTGCACCACCTTTTTATATCTCTTGTATGGGATACTACGGCCGTCTGTACATGTGGATCGCTATCAAACTCCTTTTTGTCCCCTCAGCGTAGTGTACAACGGAGCTGACATGTTGTGCATTGTGCGTATCGGATGATCAGTAATATTACATACGCAAGGTCCGCGGATACAGTGCGGTGTGATGTGTTTGTTCTGGTGGCACGCAGAGCATGTGAATATTTCCTCTCAGAGATAGAGCCGTGTTGATTTACTTATTAATTTGCATTAAATATCATGAATTATCTATGTGGCATTGTACAGGTGGTGGTCTAGTTATTACAATGCGAACGTGACTAGTTTTGTTTATGCCATTCTACCGAAGATTGTCTTGTTATTTCACCCTGTAATAGTGGCTGTTTCATACACCGACGGAGAGAAATCGCAATAACAAAAATAATTACTGTAGAGTAATGAAAGTTTTTAAATGTATTTGTCTATATAATGTATTTAAGCGGTTATAATTTAAAGATCACAGATTAATGAAAGCACGAGATTAGCCATTGCAAATGTGAAACTGTGGTACATTAATAGCCGGTCTAATCGACAGAATGTTGAATGAATGCATAGAAATGCATTGTATTGTACAGATACCGGATGTCAGGCTATGGGATAGTGTTCCTGTTGCACTTTGTCGATCAGCACAGGGAGAGTTAACGCTGTTTGTGGATGACACTGAAGTTGTTGTCCAATGATGTCCAATATATGCCTCATTGGAGACAGATCTGCTGGTTCAACAGGCAAATACAACTCGTCGACACTCTGTAGAGCTTGAAAGGTTACAACAGTGCTATGTTGGTGAGCATTATTCTGTTAGAACACACCGCAGGAAAGCTATTCACGAACATATCGAATCAACTGGTCGACGTACAATTCTGCAGTCAGGATATGTGGGACAACCACGAGAGTGCCCTTACTGCCATACGAAATTGCAACCCAGACCGTAACTTCAGGTGTAGGTCAGTGTGTCTAGCACGCAGATGACGTGGTTGCAGGCCCTCAGCTTGTCTTCTAACCGGCGCACAGCCATTACTAGCACCGTAGAACATGCCGGCATCAGAAAACACACAGATATCCCCCCTCACCTCCATGGGATCTCGCTTCATGGTTCAAATGAGTCTGAGCACTATGGGACTTAACAGCTGTGGTCATCAGTCCCCTAGAACTTAGAACTACTTAAACCTAACCAACTTAAGGACATCACACACATCCATGCCCCAGGCAGGATTCGAACCTGCGACCATAGCAGTCGCACGGTTCCGGACTGCGCTCCTAGAACCGCGAGACCACCGCGGCCGGCGATCTCGCTTGACACCACTAAAGTGGCGACGGGCGGTGGTTTGCAGTCTACAGCTACATCAATATCTACATGGATACTCTGCAAATCACATTTAAGTGCCTGCCAGAGGGTTCATCGAACCACATTCGCAATTCTCTACTATTCGAATATCGTATAGCGCACGGAAAGAATGAACACCTATATCTTTCCGTACGAACTCTGATTTCCCTTATTTTATCGTGGTGGTCGTTCCGCCCTATGTAGGTCAGTGTCAACAAAATATTTTCGCAATCGGAGGAGAAAGTTGGTGATTGGAATTTCGTGAGAAGTTTCCGTCGCAACGAAAAACGCCTTTCTTTTAATGATTTCCAGCGCAAATCCTGTATCACTTCTGTGCCACTCTCTCCCATATTTTGCGATAATAAAAAAACGTGTTGCCTTTCTTTCAACATTTTCGATGTACTCCGTAGGTCATACCTGCTAAGGATCTCGCACAGCGCAGCAGTATTCTAATAGATGACGGACAAGCGTAGTGTAGGCAGTCTCCTTAGTAGGTCTGTTACATTTTCTAAGTGTCCTGCCAATAAAACGCAGCCTTTGGTTAGCCTTCCCCACGACTTTTTCTATGTGTTCTTTCCAATTTAAGTTGTTCGTAATTGTAATACCTAGGTATTTAGTTGAATTTACGGCTTTTAGATTAGACTGATTTATCGTGTAACCGAAGTTTGACGAGTTTCTTTTCGCACTCATGTGGATGACCTCACACTTTTCGTTATTTATGGTCAACTGCCACTTTTCGCACCATTCAGATATTTTTTTCTAAATCGTTTTGCAGTTTGTTTTGATCTTCTGATGACTTTACTAGTCGATAAACGACAACGTCATCTGCAAACAACCGAATACGGCTGCTCAAATTGTCTCCCAAATCGTTTATATAGATAAGGAACAGCGAATGGCCTATAACACTACCTTGGGGAACGCCTGAAATCACTTCTGTTTTACTCGATGACTTTCCGTCGATTACTACGCACTGTGACCTCTCCGACAGGAAATCGCAAATCCACTCACATAACTGAGACTATATTCCATAAGCACGCAATTTTACCACGAGCCGCTTGTGTGGTACAGCGTCAAAAGCCTTCCGGAAATCCATGAATGGGGAATCGATCTGAAATCACTTGTCAATAGCACTCAGCACTTCATGTGAATAAAGAGCTATTTATGTTTCACAGGAACGATGTTTTCTAAACCCATGTTGGCTGTGTGTCAATAGACCGATTCTTTCGATGTAATTCATAATGTTCGAACACAATATATGTTTTAAAATCCTGCTGCATATCGACGTTAACGATATGGGCCTGTAATTTAGTGGATTACTCCTACTACCTTTCTTGAATATTGGTCTGATCTGTGCAACTTTCCAGTCTTTGGGTATGGATCTTTCGTCGAGCGAACGGTTGTATGTGATTGTTAAGTAAGGAGCTAATGCATCAGCATACTCCGAAAGGAACCTAATTGGTATACAGTCTGGACCAGAAGACTAGCTTGTATTATGTGATTTGAGTTGCTTCACTACTCCGAGCATATTTACCACTACGTTACTCATGTTGGCAGCTGTTCTCGATTCGAGTTCTGGAATATTTACTTCGTCTTCTTTTGTGAAGGCATTACGGAAGGCTGTGAAATGTAAGGCAGTGAAATGTAAGGTACAGGACGTCTCTTTAGGAGCTGTCCTTGAAATAACCAGTTTGTAACAATTCGTTGTGTGACTGTGGTGCCAACTCCTGCTCAAATTATTGCAGCAGATGCAGTACAATGCAGCAGTCGTGCGCCGTACAAAGACGGTCTTCTCCCTCGATAGTGCCACGTGGTCGTTCAGAAACCTGTGTTCTTGCGACCATACATTCTCGTGGCCACCACTGCCAACAGTCATGTCAGTGACTACATTCCTGCCATGTCATTCTTCAATATAGCAGAAGGAACCTACAGTTTTTTGTAACCCTCCTACACGATCTCTTTCAAACTCAGCGAGGTCTTGATAAGGGCATCTTTGACGCATTGAAGGGGCTCTTGGCTAACACAAACTCACCATGTTCAATTTAATGTAACTAACGCTCAGAGCCGCTACAGCGCCTGTGCACCTGTTTAACACAAACCTGATTTGCATCCTCATAGTGGCGCTATAGTGTCACGGACATGTGATGGAGCGAAATCTAAATGGACATCATCTTTGGATGAAGGAACACGCCTACAAACTTTCATTTATGTCGCACAACTCCTTCTTGACTATGCGATTCTTTTTCCACCAGTGTCTGTGATGTTGTATAGAAAATTGTACCAAAAATTTGCAGTAGCTAGTCTTGTCGGCGGCTGATACTAGCTTTGCTTTAGCGAGGAGGTGGTGACGCGAGTAGTCGAAGGTACGTGTTTAGTTGAATGCTGATGTGAGTAGCCTTAAATTATTCAGAGAGTGGCCTTCTAGTCTGTTGTCCTGTGGTTCATTGCAGAAGTTAATTTTATTGCCATTTTTCTATCATTAGCTAGCGGTCAGTTTGTTATTGTTTTTGGCCTGATTCTGTGACAGATTGTATTTTAATTTTATTTTCACCGTGTTAAATGTATTTTACGCTATATCCTCTAGTTGACCCCTGCCATCAACAGCAACTCCACTCGACCCAAAACCTAGGCAGCTGGTATGTCATATAATCGGCGTCGGCTGCATCAGTTATCCATTACAATCTCGATTTAATTAAAGTAAGATATTTATCGCTTTTGAAGCATTTCAAATGGCTGTATGCTGCGCCCGTTTTTATCGTAAATGCGCTCAGAAATTAAGTTCATTTCGAGACATTGTGGTGAAGGTACCTTTAGGAGAATGCAGTGTTGATTGCATGTATGAATACAAACGCTATGCTACCCTTTATATCAGTACGTGTGACACACCTACGCTCGCAGGTGAGCCAAGTAGTAAGAAAAGATTAAATTCGGCACACTCATACCCAGTTCAGTTCTGAAGCTGTCTTCCCCTACAGGGGAGTCCATCAGGTCACCCCTCCTCTCCTCCATTTCACCCCCACTCCACACCCTGGAAATTTTTGGGAAAAAGACACAGCCTATGCTGTAGAGGAAGAACCTCATCACATTAAATTCAAGTCCTTGTAAAATGACATAACAATATATTGTTCAACTCAATGTGCATATTCTTTATTTAATCGGAGTGCAGATATGCCTACCCACATGAAGGACCTCCCTTTGCTCTCGCATAGTGTTATTTATTTAGAAGCAAACCCAATACAAACATGCTTACCCAACTACCACACATCGAGAGCCAGTTAACCAACAGGTACATGCTTACCCAACTACCACACATCGAGAGCCAGTTAACCAACAGGTACAAGCCAGATAGAATCAGTGTCAGTTTTTCCTCCAGGGGCAGCAGTCATCTTAGCACCTCTTACATCTCGATCCAAATAGTAGTGCAGTAATCGCTAGGGGACATACTGATGGGATTTTCGGTCACTCACCTCTTACACCATTACATACTAGTGGGCTGATCACAACCCCGCCACCTCCCTTAAAAATCTATGTAGATAATCTTGAGGCTGACATATTCTTCTGCCTTAGTACACCATCTTGTCTGTTCTTAGTACTGGGGTTACTTCCCTTAAGACTCCAGCAAATGAATGTGAACCCAACATTGCCTACATTCTTTTCTAAATGTCTTAAGCCACCCTTAAGTTTCTGAAAGAAGTATGTCGCCTTTCTCAGAGACTTCTTTTCCATGTCACATATTCGAATGGAGTATACCAATGTACACAAACCTAACAGCATCACATGATGAGTTTGCCTCACAGATGTGTCACTTAACAGAGAGATGGAATCTGACTGGATTGGTAAATAGGAGGTATGTAATGTCGAATGTGAAATGCAGTTGACGTCCCTGCACACGCCTGTGTTTAGCATGTAACGGCCGGAATTTTCATTGCTGTATGCCTGTCAATTATTGATCACTGCTGTAATGAATAAAACGTTGTGTTACAGGGTTGGCAAATTTCTAGATGGCAAAGTTAGAGGAGCAATGCGTCTGCACTACATTTTGCGTGAAACTTAAGAAAACCATTACAGAGACACACCAAATGATGCAGGAGGCCATCGGTGATGTGTGCCTAAGCCGTACAAGGCGATATGAATGGGTCCC
Source organism: Schistocerca serialis cubense (assembly GCF_023864345.2). Taxonomy (NCBI): domain Eukaryota; kingdom Metazoa; phylum Arthropoda; class Insecta; order Orthoptera; family Acrididae; genus Schistocerca; species Schistocerca serialis. The sequence continues at coordinate 541,493,515 of NC_064645.1, forward strand.
ACAGATTAAAAATGACCGCGTGGAAGTTAAATACGAACCCCTTTGAAGACGCCCTTCGACATCAACTGACGACGCTCATGTCAGGAGGGTCAACGAAATTGTGCGTGCCAATCGAAAAGTGACTGTCCGAAAGATTGCAGAACCACTTATAAACACCTAAAAATAGTTTAATTCCGTGATGAGACCCACACAACCGCCCAACAGTGGCCTGAATTGAGACTCATATCAGGATGGCAGAGTGTGGAGCGCAGTGGAGCAGCCGAGTCGGCGCACTGGGCGAAAGTGTCACAGCATTAGAGGAACAGGAATTTTTCATTAAAGGTTACAGCTGCGTATTTCATTCTGTGAGGCACTCAAGCCAGCAGCGGTGCTGCATCGTAGCCTCCAAAGTTGCTGGTGTTGTCTCAGCAAACCACAGCGGGCACAGTCGCCAGCGAGTCGCTGACCACACTGGCATCGGAGACATACCAGGATGACCAGAGCGGAGACATCGAATTACGAAAGCACTCTCGATGACGTCGAAAGTGTTGTGCCCAGGTACCATGTCGGCAGTTCTGAATGGTGTGGACATGGTCAACTGCATAGCCCTTGTACGAAGGAAGGCAGGCCATGTCGATGATTGCCTGCAGGTACCAATCATGGGCATCGCGCCTGCGAAATACTTCGAAAGGCGTATAGTCGTCTAATATCTTTTCGCCTCACCAAGCCATAGGTAAACGTCCTGAAGTCTTGTCATCAGCGGTTGCGAGGTTGGCGGCTTACAGCGACACAGTGGGATAGATCACAAAGGAAACCGGCTTGGAGGCGAAGGTCATCTTGGTGAACGCTGTTAAACCTTTGTCCTATTCTTGCAGTCTTGTGCATTATGATCGACTTGACCACACTGACAACCATCTGGGTGACGACATAGCTTTTGCAGATAGCCCTATATTAACATTTGTATCACGTAACTTCAGAAGCGAAGACCTGATGGTTATTATGCCCTTTCGTCTCAAGATATACTTCCTCCAGCAGTGTGACGATTCTAATAGCACCGGATAGGTCAGATGGATTTTCCATCCTGACTCTTCGTGACATATCTGAGGAGTAAGAAAACATATGGGACCTTATTTTAGCTTCACGCAATGTAATTGCATCAGCATCTGCTCTTTGCATTAGCTCAAATGTTTTTGTACTGATCATCCATACCCAATACGAAAAAACTTCCACTGAACTACTCAATCTGTCTGTAAATAATTTCGTGTTATGTTTCTTCCGGTAGAGTTAGCGTAAACAATCATCTAACCCCTGGAATGTTCCTACCATGCTAAGTACATGATGATACATTACATATGCTTTAGCTTCGCCTATTAACTGTAAGAGAGCCATACCCAATCATGTTTCATTCGTCCTATTGTTCAACTCAGCGGTAGCTATTACATCTCTAGTGAACACAGTGACATCCTCTGTTGTTTTCCGGAAAAAGGCGTTATTAAATTTGCTGCTGACGGATCGACAGAAAGAGAGGACACACTAAACACAATCTTATTTTCACTTGACCCTGATTGCAATTGCCGCACTGTAGTTTGTAACGTTTAACTTCCTTGCGTAGATCCCCATGTTCCTGCTCATGCCTTATACACTACTGATCATTAAAATTCCTGTACCACGAAGATGACGTGCTACAGACGCGAAATTTAACCGATAGGAAGAAGATGCTGTGATATGCAAATGATAAGCTTTTCAGAGCATTCACACAAGGTTGGCACCGGTGGCGACACCTACAACGTGCTAACATAAGGAAAGTTTCCAACCGATTTCTCACACACAAACAGCAGTTGACCGGCGTTGCCTGGTGAAACGTTGTTGTGATGCTTCGTGTAAGGAGGAGAAATGCGTACCATCACGTTTCTGACTTTTGATAAAGGTCGGATTGTAGCCTATCCCGATTGCGGTTTATTATATCGCGACACTGCTGCTCGCGTTGGTCGAGATCCAATGACTGTTAGCAGAATATGGAATCGGTGGGTTTAGGAGGGTAATACCGAACGCCATGCTGGATCCCAACGGCCTCGTATCACTTAACAGTCGAGATAACAGACATCTTATCCACATGGCTGTAACGGATCGTGCAGCCACGTCTCGAACCCGGATTCAACAGATGGGACGTTTGCAAGACAACAACCATCTGCACGAACAGTTCGACGACGTTTGCAGCAGCATGGACTGTCAGCTCGGAGACCGTGGCTGTGGTTACCCTTGACGCTGCATCACAGACAGGAGCGCCTGCGCCCGCATCTCGTGGTCGTGCGGTAGCGTCCTCGCTTCCCCCGCCCGGGTTCCCGGGTTCGATTCCCGGCGGGGTCAGGGATTTTCTCTGCCTCGTGATGGCTGGGTGTTGTGTGTTGTCCTTAGGTTAGTTAGGTTTAAGTAGTTCTAAGTTCTAGGGGACTGATGACCATAGATGTTAAGTCCCATAGTGCTCAGAGCCAGGAGCGCCTGCGATGGTGTACTCAACGACGAAGCTGGGTGCACGAATGGCAAAACATTTTTTCGGATGAATCCACATTCTGTTTACAGCATCATTATGGTCGCATCCGTGTTTGGCGACATCGCGGAGAACGCACATTTGAAGCGTGTATTCGTTATCGCCATACTGGCGTATCACCAGGCGTCACGTTATGGAGTGCCATAGGTTACACGTCTCGGTCACCTCTTGTTCGCATTGACGGCACTTTTAACAGTGGACGTTACTTTTCAGACGTGTTACGACCTGTGGCTCTACCCTTCATTCGATCCCTGCGAAATCCTACATTTCAGCAGGATAATGCACGACCGCATGTTGCAAGTCCTCTACGGGCCTTTCTGGATACAGAAAATGTTAGACTGCTGCCCTGGCCAGCACATTCTGTAGATCCCTCACTAATTGAAAACGTCTGGTCAATGCTGGCCGAGCAACTGGCTCGTCACAATACGTCAGTCACTACTCTTGATGAACTATGGTCTCGTGTTGAAGCTGTTTGGGCAGCTGTACCTGTACACGCCAACCAAGATCTGTTTGACTCAATGCCCAGGCTTTACAAGGTCGTTATTACGGCCAGAGGTGGTTGTTCTGGGTACTGATTTCTCTGGATCTTTGCACCCAAATTGCGTGAAAATGTTATCACATGTCAGTTCTAGTATAATATATTCGTCCATGAATACCAGTTTATCATCTGCATTTCTTAATGTGGTAGCAATTTTAATGGCCAGTAGTGTATCTCGCTGTGTTTAAGCAGCAACAGTCTTACCCATAATGGCAATATATGTTTCTACCATTTCGAAGATTATTCTACTTGCCTTACGCGAACAAGAGCTTTACAATGAGCTGCCCAAGCACGACTCACGACCCGTCCTCACTGCTACTTCCGCCATTACCTCGTCGCCTACCTTCTGTGCGGCAGAGCACTTGTGCGCGAAAGGCAAAGGTCTCGAGTTCGAGTCTCGGTTCAGCACACAGATTTAATACGTCAGGAAGATACACACGAGCGCACACTCCGCTACAGAGTGAAAATTTCATTCATGAGAAATGTACAACCACGTCACTGCATTGCGTCAAGAGGTAAGTACAGATGGTAACTACAGTGATGCTGCAGATGCGGTTCTCCTACAGCGGTGACGGCTGGCATAGACACTTCTAATGCCAGTATTGTAGATGTACGGTAAGTGACATCCACTGTTATCTGGATGACGGAGTGAAGAGTGTCGTTGAGTGGGTAAGTCAGCGCAATGGGCACTGATGATGCAACATTAGCGGAACAAGAACTTATTCATTATAGCTTCAGTTTGTTTACTCAGTTCTGGGACGCCGGCTGCGGTCGAAGATCACCAACTACACTACGACCCAGCGTTGTGCCTGCGCAGATCATGGGCCGCGACTGACTGCTACGCTAGTGTCAGTTCTAGTTGGGGGAAAGGGAAATTTTATCAAAATTCAATGAAGGCGCGGTTGGGCGATGAAATCTGGGGCTGTTGGCACAGTGTAATTGGTTGGTTTGGGGGATGAAAGGGACCAGACTGCTATGGTCATCGGTCCCTTGGCACAGTGTGGTAACAGACGATAGCCAGCAGGCCAGGCAAGGTAAACATGGTACTCGTGGGGGCGGAGCTGTGATGGCGGTATTGCAAGTAGGATTTGTTTGGAGTGGAGCAACAATGAGGCAGGAAATTGGAGCATTGCTTTAAGTTATTGTGATGTATGAGGCGGGGCGACAGGCCAGAGCCAAGACTGGTGAATTCTAATGGCTGACGTGTGAGAATTTATCCCTGCCATAATTTCCGTGTCTCTCTGACACTACATCAGAAGCGAGGGAGAAACAAAGATAAATTGACGGGCAATTTTAGCTTAACAGAGTGTGCCAGGTCAGTCGAGAACTGGGACAGACCTGTACTGATCTACACGTATAGGGGCAGATTAGCAGCAATCTTATAAGTATTCTGCATAGACTTGTACTTTCTTTCTACTTGACTGGGCTATATTCCGCCTCTGGGGACACATACCCGGGGTGGGGAGGAATGACAGCCTGGAACTAGGAGATTGCACGGTGTGCCTGAAAGAAGGCAGTGACTGTGTTCTACAGCGGGTACGGGAGAGGCTCAGTTCCACTTGAGTCTACGGGCCACGTTCGCTTCCCACCTGGCGTACCGGGGTCCGGGCGAGGCGTATGCTGTGGGAGGCGCAGCAGCCCTGCGACAGCGCCAGAGACGAAAGCGGGTGTTGCCATCCGGCAAACACCACTAGCAGCAAGTTGCAGCACAGCGTCCAGAAGGGCGCGGGTTCGAGTCCCGTCCTGTCCTGGGAGCAGCAGCAGCCTGAGAGCCACGGGTGACCAGTACATCCACCTTCGTCCCATGGTCGGACAGAGCAGGCCAAATGGGGTGGAGGGGAGCGAGGACCAGGGACAGCAGCAGTCTCCAGAATTGTGGTTCAAATGGTTCAAATGGCTCTGAGCACTATGGGACTTAACATCTATGGTCATCAGTCCCCTAGAACTTAGAACAACTTAAACCTAACTAACCTAAGGACATCACACAACACCCAGTCATCACGAGGCAGAGGAAATCCCTGACCCCGCCGGGAACCGAACCCGGGAACCCGGGTGCGGGAAGCGAGAACGCGACCGCACGACCACGAGCTGCAGACTCCAGAATTGTGGGCAGCAGCGCGGCACAAGTGGTAATGCAACGGTGGACGGCGACCGGGACAGCGGCGACCGACTTCCATCGGCGGGCGGCCTTGATGACGACAGCAGCGCCGCCGCCATAGCAGGAGTCTGCTGAGCCGGCTGGACTCACGGGACATCGGCAGGCGGCAAGCCAACAATATGCTTCACCATCGAGTTCTGTAAATTAGCTAAATAAAGAAATGTTACCAAATACTGCTGTATCACTCTGCACTGCCCCTCGATGTTCTTGAACTTGCTCGGCCTCCTGACGAAATACGGCACGGTGAGACACGGCTTCAGCTCAGCCATCTGGAGTCCTGGGTTCGACATACCGACCCCGCAACATCACAGAGATCCACAGGGGTACCACACATGGAGAGCATCCGAGGCTCTTTATTAATGACAGTTTACAACCAAATCACCAACAAGTTTTCCAGACTCATAAACACCCGATCCTCTATCCACCCATAAATAGCCTCCTTTTGATATGCATTACGACGTCCATGAAACGTTTATACAAAACGCGTCGTACAATAAAAATAAGATGCAGGAATATGCTTTTTAAAAAATTTCTTCAACATTATAAGTACGGTAAGTTATGACGCCATGGTTATAAAAACATAAAGGCAACCAATACTCTCATGCCTCCACTGTGAACAACTGCCAAGGTAAGCTATCCAGTAATATGACTGATTTTGTCATCCTTTATCAAGCAAAAATTCAAAATATCACCTGAAAAAAGATTAGGACCATCAAGGACAGATTGGGAAGCAATGCCTTTTACTTTATTTTCCTCCCTTGCCCCTGCACTGATTCCCTTATTATCAGTGAGCTTGTAAACAGTAACATGTCAGGAGATCAATTCTGGCTCTACTGCAGCGTCGCGGCCTCAGAGTTTCCTGGTTCTGTCTCAGTGAAATCCAGTTGGCGTCGCCTTCTCTGCTTGGCTCACATAATCACGGCATCATGTGGGTGGTAGGCTTCAGAAGCAACTACGTAGCCCGTACGACAGGCGAGACGGACCGTGTTAGAGTCGGTGAATGATAAGAGCACTCTGAACAAAGTCGAAGAGGTTTCACCGAGGTAGCGCCTCAGCAGCTCTGCATGGTACACAGTCTAATCCTTGTACCAAGGAATGCTGAGAATATGGATGACAGGCTACAGGTACCATTCAGGATCAGCAGCGGCTAGCACAACTCTCAAATACAGCGACAGCTCTATATTGGGTGTAGCACCACCAGTTAGGCTGTGCGAACCATAGACACAGGTCTTCGAGTGTTCTCGTCAGTGGCGGCGAGGTCGGCAGCTTGCAGTGACAGAGTCAGATAGACCAGACAGGTAACAGTCTCAGAGGCCGAAGTCATTTTGGTGAAAGGTGCTATCGTATCAAACCTAGTATACTGCAACTTAAAGGCTGAACACACCCCCAATGCTCTAATGCCTGTAGCCGGTATGAAGCTGCTACGTTCTGAGCTGATGTGGCCTATTTTTCTGAGCTGATCAGGGGTCTTCACCACTCTCCACTTCGAAAGAATGGGTTTCAGGTTTTCAGCTTGTTGCTTTTCTGCCATATCAGCAGGCTTGTAGGTACTCTTGTGAAACTTTTACTCTCTCGTACGAAATCAAGGTGAGATGTTACAATGTCGGGATGACTTCTACTCAGTCAAGTCCTGTTGCTGAGTTTTCAGCTCAAGCTTCTTTCACTTGTGAGGCAATCTCTTCCTGGTTTGTTCAGTTTTCCACAATGTCTTCTTTGATCCTGTTCGTGGTTTTGATTAGGACACAGGGCGCTGGACTTACTTGCTCTGGGTTTGTGGTGGTTGAACAGGACTTTGAGAAAATTTCTACATTAGTCTATGGTACATTTAAGCTGCGTAACAGTGGGAAGACGACTATGTGTCGTCTCCTACCTTATGGTGTCGCCCGGGTGCGGTATGAAGTCGCATGGTATCAGCATAACGCCTTCCCGGCTGAACAGACATTGGCTACTTCTCATTCAACTAACTCCTCAGTTGGCGTCACCAGGCGGAGTGGACCCCGTGCGAGACCCTCCACTAAGGAAAAAATCTGTTGGAGTGCCATGAATTGTTGAAACGGGATGCGCCATCCACTCGTATAAGGAGGCCGATGTAAGTTATCTACACCTAGAATGTATGTAAAATTTCATTTTCATTCCAGTGCTAAAAGTAAGGTCTTAATTGATTCCCTCATATCCAAGGGGATTAAAGTTCCTCTCAATTCATTCATACAAAACATAGTTTAAAGACTAATCATGTAATACTTCCAATAATTAACGACTCAGGACTACACAAAGAGTGCGATGACAGTAAATACTGATACGGACTTCACATTACTAAAAGTGATCTAGTCCACTATAGAAAACCAGATCTCATCAATATTAAGCGGGTTAGAAGGTGAGTTCGGTGCTGAATTATTAGCAGACTGTAACTGAGAAGGCAAAATTCTTTGGAAACTTCAGACGATTAATATTAAACGAAACACATCCGATAAAATAAACAATAAAATCCTGCTTATCAACACTCGAACATGTACTAGCAGAAATAAGTATGTGGAGAGGTGTTCGAGCAGACTCTTTCTCACATAGAAGCACTCTTTCATCAAGACCCGGACACCTGTTAGTGGATATTAATAGGTGTTCAGTCCAACCTGTGTCTTTATGATGGCTATCTGTGGAAACTTTCAATGAGGTGTGTGAATGTCCGTGTAGGAGGGTAGGGTAGTTTGGGGGAAGAGAGCAAACAGCGAGGTCATCGAATTCGGGAAGGATATGGAAGGAAGTCCGCCGTTTACTTTCAGAGGAAACATCCCGGCATTTGCCTGGAGCGATTTAGGGAAATCACGGAAAACCTAAGTCAAGATGGCCCGACACGGTCTGTGTAGCAGTGACAGCTGTGTGTTCCTCAAGAGCCGAAACCATAGTAGGGCGTAATGTTGAACGCTGGCGTCTGGAGCGAAATCGACGTTCTAACTCATCCCAAAGGTATTGCATTGTGTTCAGGTTGGGGCACTCTAATCTGTTTCAGGAACATCATTACCCATAAAGCATTACCTTATTGTCACGCTGGTACAATCATCGTTTCCGAATTTTCGTGCTACTATACGCAGTGCACACTGCTGTAAAATGTTCCGCATTTAGCGTTTCCTCGCGTTCGTAATGAAACCACATGCCAACCACGATAAACACGCCAATGCCATAAAAACACCTTCCTTGTATTTCACTCTTGGCTTTACACACGACGGTAGGTAGCATTCTTTACGCATTCACCAAACCCAATCGCCTACATCGGGCTCTCAAAGTAAACAGCGTGATTCATCGCTCCAATTAACTCGTTTTCAGTCATCCACTGTTCAGTGCCGTCACCCTTTAAGCCACCTGAAGCGTCGCTACAGAAACGTGTGGTTTACGAGAAGCTGCTGGACCATTCAACCCCATACCTGCCGTCTTGTGCCACGTGAACTGCTTGTGTTTTAGGAACGTGTTGGTTTAACTCTGGTTGTTCCTTCGCGTTTCCACGTCACAATCGCATCACAGAGAGTCCACTTGGGAAGCTTTGGAAAAGTTGAAAAGTTTCTGGTTTATCTTTTAACTCAAGTGGCACTCAGTAAGTAGTCCACGTTCGAAATCACTGAACTCTGCTGAACGCCGCATTTTGCTGTTACTGCTTCTCTGCTGACAACGCAGTACTTCGCGCGTCCTTTTATAGTAGCAGGTCCGTCTTTCGCGATATCTGCTGTTCAGTTCTCCACGATATACCGCTGTCCATATGCTTTTCGTCCGATAGTGTACGTCAGTGTCAACGTAACTAATTCAGAACTGCACTGTTTTATAGCATATAATTAAATGATCTCTCTGCAGAACAAACGAAATACGTACTGTATTATGCGCATTTAACCAGTTTTGTCTCCTGATATCCCGAAACGTAGTAAGTACCTGCAAACCGATGGGCAATGAATCCAACACCTTCAGTGCGGATGCTCAGTTACGTCCGACCTCCTGTGCGTATCTCAAAGTGGACAGAGACAGCGACTGCAGATAGGTGGTGCCGAGTGGGAGTATGAATCAGTCGAGAGGCCTGCCGAGATAGTCTGAGCAGATGCGACCAACACTGCTTGGGTAGCACACTGGTTAACGCAATTTCCTAGTAAGCGGATGGTTCAAATGTTTCAAACAGCTCTGAGCACTATGGGACTTAACATCTGAGGTCATCAGTCCCCTAGACTTAGAACTACTTAAACCTAACTCACCTAAGGACATTACACACATCCATGCCCGAGGCAGGATTCGAACCTGCGACCGTAGCAGCAGCGCGGTTCCGGACTGAAGCGCCTAGAACCGCTCGTCCGCAGCGGTCGGCCAGTAAGCGGAGATCCTGGGTCCGAATCCTGGTCCAGCACACATTTTCACTCGTCGGCGCTGCTTCCGCAAAAAAGTCCCGGTACGGCTGATATCAATAGTCCCTTCCTCTTCTTTTTCTTTCTCCCACTCCACCTTCAACTTACATAAACTGAAGATGATTGAGCTGACAGATTATTCAGTCCTTAATATCTGTGTTTGCAGTTCCTTACAAGATCTTGTGGTACGAATGGCATAGGCGGTGTGCGTTCGCTTCGCTCCACAGCTGTTCCTGCAGCGACAGGGCCGGCAGTTGCTTCACGAGGAAGTGCGGTGCAGCCAGTAGCGCCAGTGACGTCACTAATTGACACTTAGCGGGACGGCTGGGTGCATTAGCGGGCTGGTAGTGTCCCTGCTTCCGCCATTCAGCGGTCTAAAAGTGCCGAGGAAACCTCCTTCCACTTCCAGAGGCGGCCGCTAAGTTAGAAAAATGTTCTATAAAATAATACTTCACTGAGCATTTCTACAATGCCGAGTTCTACTGACAGCAATTTATTTTTGCCCGTTGCATAATGATAAATCATTGTAAAATGATAAATCAGTTTTTCTGCCACCATAGTAAGCAGACTTCATAAGGATACAAAATGTCCAGTCAAAACACATTAAGCTGTTTAAATTTCCAGCGGTTATTTTATTTGAGAACCTGTTTCAGGATTACAGTACGCCTTATTCAGGCCCCTGACCAGTGTCTACGAAGAACCGCACCTCTGGTTCAGTAAGAATATAAGCCAGGCATTCAGTGATGTAATCGATAAATTTCTTGTTAACACAGCGTTCCCTTCGGTTATCATTGGCTGTCCGTCACTTGGCAACTATTTCGACTGTATAAGAGGTGGGAGTCTTCCTAGATGTCGGTCAAGGGACCTCAAGATAGCCTAATGTAGCGGTAAAAGTGACTCCTAAAATTAAAAAAACCTGGAAGTTTAGATTGCTGAAGGTGTTTTGATTCGATATTTTGCACTGAGCAGTCGAGGTCCCGCTATCATCTTGTATAAAGATGGACGTAGAGAGACTCACCAGGATATTACGGCGCCTACTTTGGTGCACGGCACCTGTTTCGCGCAAGTAAACCACAATTTCGTCACTTGTCTATGTTTTTTCACTGATAGCTGCCATCTGGAGAAAAATATTGCCTTAATATCGTCTTCTGTCACTGTCCCCTTACAGCTGCCTTTAGTATGAGCAGATCTCTTGAAATTAAAGAGCAGCGTGCAGTTTAGTCGGCTATATACGCACTGCGGCATTGTTGCCTGATACGACAGGGAATACAGATAAAGTAAAGACGTAACTGCTGTGAACCAATGGAAAACCTGTATGGCGGTATTTTCAGATTCCCCGCTTAAATTCGACAAACTGCAGTGGCAGAAGAAACTCACTGATACATTCGGAGGAATAAGAAGCTAAAAGGAAGATCAGTGGTGAGATATAATATTACCTTTAAAGAGCTACACAAAATAGATGGAAACTGGTGTGCTAGAGGGTCATAGGAATGGGGGACCAAGCTACACACGCAGGAAATTGTATTATCACCTGTCTAACCTCATCCATTGCTGATACGCGAAATCTCTCGCGCCCTAGTCCTCTGCACTAATCAGTGAACGCTTAAGATGCTCGTTGGCATATTGAGATGCCAATTGCCTTACGTGTATATGCGAAGGACCGAAACTATCGGTCAGAAAGCACAGGGATCTTCACCAGGGTGATATTTCAGTTACTCACTAAAGATCTGTAATATAGCATACACATTCATTCACGCTCCCACACGGAATAATTAACGAACAATTTACGTTTAACCTAAGACTATATCTCTGAATGTACGTGGTTCCCCATTAGCTACTTCTCTTTCATGGCACGTGTTTACTTTCCTTTTGTCATTATAGTATTAACTCTAGATATGTTATAACATACATGACTCCATATTAGCCATACCACTTCTGTTCCCAAGCCTACTTGGTTTACTACAATCGGTCTAGGGCCCAATATTAACTGAAAACAACTGGAACGACAAGAGGAACCATACTTGTCAGTGGTTCATCATTTTACATTACGAATAAAATACTCTGTGATTTTTATTTGTGTTTTTCATTTTTCCTTCTCTCATCTGTGGAGTGAAGTGGGCAGTTTTAGTTTCGGTCCATTAGAGACCCACGATTCTTTTCAGGTTAATATCATAAGATCTCAAAGTTCGGTAGAGGTGCCCCCAATTTGAAATAAATGGCTGGGGATATCTAGCTCTGGCATTTGATTGGAAATGGCGGTGAAGGGTGAGAGGGGTAGCGGACAACTGAAACTACAGGAATTGTACTCTCAATTTTTTATTTAATATCTAGGAAAATGTCCATTGTGCCACCCAAAATGAAGAGAAGTTTGTTTATGTGTGTGTTTCGTGTGTGTTTCTATGTCTCTCGCGCTCTCTCTCTCTCTCTCTCTCTCTCTCTCTCTCTCTCTCTCTCTCTCTGTGTGTGTGTGTGTGTGTGTGTGTGTGTGTGTGTGTGTGTGTGCGTGTGTGTGTGTGGGTTAGGAGGGGGGGGAAGAGGGGGTCACACATGTGTGTGTAATGTATGTATGTGTGTGACGAGTGTACTGAGAGAGCCACTGTACTTTGTGTGTCCCCTCATTGGTTATGAGCCTATGCGAGATTAACGTCTCATTGACAATCATTATGACTCAGATGGACAGATGAATAGGGATGGGAAATTAAATAGCTGTATCATTCATGTAATACATAGAAAGAAAGGTACTTTATCATTTAGCTACAATGTTGCAGGTCAGCAACTGGAAGCAGTTAATTCCATAAATTAACTGGGAGTAGGCATTAGGAGTGATATGAAATGGAATGACCATATAAAATTAATCGTCGGTAAAGCAGATGCCACACTGAGATTCAGTGGAAGAATCCTAATGAAATGCAGTCTGAAAAGAAAGTAAGTAGGTTACAGTATTCTTGTTCACCCAGTGCTTGAATACTGCTCACCGGTGTGGGATCCGTACCAGGTAGGGTTCATAGAAGAGATAAAGAAGATCCAAAGGAGACCAGCGCGCTTCGTTGCAGGATCATTTAGTAAACACGAATGCGTTACGGATATGATAGATAGACTGCAGTGGAAGACTCTGGAAGAGAGACGCTCAGTAGCTCGGTACCGGCTTTTGTTGAAGTTTCGAGAATATACCTTCATCGAGGAGTCAAGCAGTATATTGCTCCCTCCTACGTATATCTCGCGAAGAGATCATGAGGATAAAATCAGGGATTAGAGCCCACACAGAGACGTGCCGACAGTCTTTCTTTCCACGAACAATACGACGCTGGAATAGAAGAGAGAACCGATAGAGGTACTGAAGTTACTCTCCGTCACACACCGTCAGGTGGCTTGCGGAGTATAGATGTAGATGTAGATGTATATTTAAAGTGACTTACTGAAACAGCAGTGAGGGTCAATTATATTAGTTGTTCCGGGATTTCCAATGGGAACCAGTAAATAAAAGGGAATGCATTTCAAATACTATTAAAACTGCGTGCCAGACCGAGACTCGAACTAGGGATCTTGCATTTCGCGGACAAGTGCTCTACTTCAAATATACTATTTAGTATTACACGCAACGCTGCGCGTACTTCCCTATCTAACTTTAGATGTTCAGTTAACAACGATTTTCTTTAAAATAGCGGAAAATTAGCTGCGTTACGACAGTCAGAAATTTATACAAAAGTATGGGTGGCGTATTAAACCATTAATTGCATTTCCGGCACAGCGGTAATGGCGTCTCGACGTACTTTCGCGGTCGGTGCATCGTCGCCCTGCTCTTAACGTATACGTAGACCTGGCCTGGTATTTCTTTCCACGAGCGACCGACTATTTCGTGGAAGGGTAATAATTTTTTGTAGAACAATTTTAGAACAAATTAATATTCCAGAATGTGAGGACGGGGCGCGAGTCGTGCTTGGATAGCTCAGTTGGTAGAGCACTTGCCCGCGAAAGGCAATGGTCCCGAGTTCGAGTCTCGGTCCGGCACACAGTTTTAATCAGCCAAGAAGTTTCAAATTAATATTGGTTTATTGCTCAGTTGTGACAAACTCTCCGCTAAACTCTCTAGATTTATCCTTCATCAGAGGGAATGTAATGGGTGTGTGAACGGTCGATATAGGGGAGTCCTTATAGTACACGTTGCAGCTTCGTACGCATTTAAAAGCCAGCGCCACAGTTTCGCAGCACAGAGACAGGGGGTGCTGACAAAAATCCCACAGCCCATTGATGAAGTGGAATATCGCGCGGAAATTCCACTGCGGATCAAAGTTAAAGAGCCACTTTCTCGAAACACCGACATTTTGCTTCAAAGTACTAGGAATTTCGAAAATCGACTAGAACGTGCCTGAAAGTTCCCCATGTAATGATGCAAAGCAAAATGTCTACACAAAAAAAAGCATCAGTCGACACTTTAGACGTTCAGGTGAAGTGCAGTGTGGGTTAATGATAGAGCATCCTCACCAAATTTCAACACAATTCAATCCAACGCCACCGTAAACATGTCACACTATGGAAAGGTCGTCCACATCCCGTTACCCACATCACACACTTTCTCTAGACGTCTATGCTGCCCGGTTCAGAAACGCAACGCCCAGCGTTTAAATAAAGACAGGAACCCAAAATACCATTATGTTGTCGGTTTACGACTCTACAACTTAAGCCTATGCCAGCCACTTCAGTAAACACATTTGACGCAATGTTTATTTTACATTTTCTTCTTCTTGTTACTGTGAAACCAATGTGGTTACGCTGGATTACGAGTTAAGGTGTTCCCGCTATGTGGCTGATATGTATGCACTTCAAATTTCCGAAGATCAGATGATAACGGCAAGCTTCTGTCGAAACCTGTTACCGTGAGATAAATAATCATCGATACTGCCTTAAGAAGAAATTTATTTCAATTAAATCGACAGGCTCCTCCCATCACATAAACATGTGTAACCTGTATGATTTGGCACTTTTCGGTAGTCTGCAAAACCACATTAACAAAATTCTATAAATCTTAGGAGATGGACCCGCTTCTACTTAGCGCACTTTAACCTTACGTTGTCCACTGTCTTCAGCGCTCTTTCGTCTGTAGGCCGACACATTTGTTTTCCATTCAGGGTTATGTCAGGAAAACGTGGTGCACACGATCCGCGGAAATTTTTGTCACTATGAACTTCTCCCACTACCTCGCCAGCCCCTCACGTTCAGAGTTTAAACGCCTTACATTCAACACGTACACGAAAATCTAGACACACATTTGCGTAGACAGCCATCATAAACAAGCATCTGAAGGTAAATTACTGAAACCCCACAAAGCGTCAGCTGGAGGGTCCTACCTCCAAACTTCATGGCATTTTAGTCATATCCAGCCTTGTGTTAGTTCAGGGGCAATAGGGGCGTCCTTATTATTACGTTTAAAATCTGTCTCATATTTTGACTCAGGAGGAATGATCAATGAAGAATAGCTATTTGTAGAACTAAATACATTAAATTGGCACAGAATTTGTAATGGTATTGTAAAAATAATACTGCCATTAATATGTATAATTTAAAAATTTTGTTCCATAATAATTTTGAAAAATTAAGCAAATACTATAACGAGAGTAAGCTTTTGTTAAGGGTAGTTTATCTGTTTAAAATAACCTCTTTGACGTAGGTGGAATAAATGTATTAAAACATATTTTGTAAATAATTATGTAATATTTCAAGTACAGCTGTAATTAATTGTGTCAATTTTGTATGTATATGCTGTCATACAGTTGTAGATGGTTCATACCTGGGTTTTTTGAAAGCAGAAGTGTAAATTGAAAAGGTGTAGGGATCATAGGTAGAACGGAACTCGGTTCTGTTGGGGAATGGAGAAGGTGGTAGGGCGCGCGAGTGAGAATTGGCGCGCAAGTGGCTTATATAGTCGGTAGCTGCACTGTAAGTGGTGAACACGAATTACGTTGGTCAAGCACCCAGAATTTACCTGCAAGACTGGGTTTTTGGCCTCGGACGTGTTGTGCATGATTGGCGCAGTACGGCAATAAATTAATAGCTCAGAAATTTGTAATTTTGTCGTCGCCACCAAGAGGAAGACAGAGCTATGTACAACAAGAGCAGTACCTGCGCAATGTTACTACGCAGCACCGCCTCACGCCACCGTGATTTCAGTTAACAGGTAAAGTACTTTATTTAGAAGTGTATCACAGTATGAACCATCCATCTTCAATTAGTGGAATGTAAGTGTTAAAGGTACCTTTGTGTTAAACCGTGATTTTCCTATGTCATTTGCCTTACTAGGATCCTTACCTGAACGAATTTATTCCGAGTATCCTGATGTTTATTGAAGCTCGAATAATAGTAAATTACTGGCAAGAGTACTGTTTTGGTAGTAAATCCTTAAAATAATGATTAAATACTGAAGTTTGCACGTATTAGTGTAAGGGCCACCGCTTTGCGTGGCCATGAGGATGAGTTTTCAATAGTAATTGTGAAAGTAAAGTAACATAATTGTTTAACTGCAACAAACTTAACAGTAATTGTTCGTGTTGCTTCTCCATGTCAAAGAAACCCAGACAACTACTGGTGTTAGTAAAACGTTAACAAATAACAGTCCTAAAGAAATGAAATTTAGTCGTGTTAAATATTAGTTTTGGTCACATGAAAGATAGCTGTAAGTTTAATATTTTTTTGTATCCTTGTTGAAACATAATTGTGTCTGCTTTAAATAATTACTGAAATATAGTGATAAATTCCATAAGTAACAGAAAGTGGGATTAATAATGCTTATTGCCAAGTGATCGTAGTAAATGGAAGTAGTTATTTATTCAGTGTCGAAAATTGACTTCATCTTTTTGTGTAGACACTATGCCCGATTTGGGCTGGCGGTCGTTTTATTAAGCGAAACATTTTATTGTTATAACAGGCTTTGTCTGATTAAAGATTTCCTAAAGTAATTGTTCTCACTGCTTTTCCGCAAAACTGTATGATTCGGAGAAAAATAATTCGATACTTTACCATTGGGTTGAACACGGTTAAAATCTCTCTCCGAGAGTCCATGGTTTGGAGTGTTAGTGCCGCGTAATTTAGTGGTGGTGTTCCGACCGCTACTTACAGCACAGTTCTGACATTCCGAATCGCGGATCTTCCGTCTTTACGGTGGTAGAACTTAAACGTTCTGATACCCTATTGACGAGAACGCGAAAGTACCGTTGCAAACTTAATAAATGACGGTTTTAAGCTTTCATACACCACTGTAAATAAGGATATGGATTAGCGAAATGCTTTATGTAAATCTTGGCATTTTATTAGAAGAATGTTTAAGTATTCAGCTCTTTCGCTGAACTGCCCTGTCCGGACAATTTATCGTTTACAGCACACTTTGTACTTGAGCAAGGTGGTCCGTGAATTGTTTGGGTATCCGCCGTTTTACAAAATATGCCTCAGCGTTACACACGACGATTGGTTTCTTGAGCTATGATATCGGCAAATTCTGCGATAGTTAATAAGGCTTTTGACGAATTATCTGTGTCATCTGATGATGTTTATTGAACAAAACCAGTTGTGACGCAATGAACGTACCTGAAACACAGCTGTGATGGTTTCTATTAACATAACTTTATGTTAGTGACACTAGAATGTCATATCTCGAACTTGTTATCGGCTTTGAGCATTGTCTTTCATATAGACTGTTATCATTTCTCGCATTTTTGAGATTACCTGGCTGGCTGCAGAGTTCAGGAATCTGCAAGGAGCACCGAAACAGTGACATATAGAGTACAATTTGGATGCAGATTTCGATGACGCTGATGAACGAGAAGAAATTTGACTCTCTTTCTTTTATTTGAACTCTGTGGCTAACTTTACACATTTGTTCTTGTCGACATGCTTTCGGTATAAGAAGAAAAGAGCATTAGAAAAATTATTTCGTCGTCTATTTTAAGTCACCACCAATAACAAGGGACGGCTATTACCTCACATGAAAAGTTAAACACTCGCGTGGTTACTTGCATTTTAAACTTGAGTGTAGTTCATACTGAACGAACATGAGGATCCAACACCAATCCATGATTATATATGTGTCGTTTTTGCATTTGACTGAATAATTGAAAATAATTCCTTTTCGTCAATTTTCTGATATTCCTATACAGTTTGTCAGTTGTAATTGGATTTCGCATTTGCAACGCTGAATTATTGAATGAGGAGACGTACGAGATAGACGTGAGAGCGTCGAACAAACGAGTCGCATCTCAATTCCCTTCATGCACAAGAAAGGAAAAAACGTGTATTATTTGCTAATGGACTAGAAATTGAAGTTGTTCCTTTTTCCTGTTTCCGGCGCTCAGATTAAAACGAACGGCGCGTGTGAAATTCTGATACAGTCGACTAGAATATTTCATACCTCAAGCGCTGCTGTTTGCAATTAAACCGAAATGGAATATTCCACTGCAATCTGTGACATATTAACTCGTGGATTATTAACAAATTGTTCTTCCGGACTGCCGAAGTTCTGGAAAACAACTCTTAAACCCCGTTAAAAATTTAAGGTATAATCTTTTTGAGCGATGCTGTTTCATCAGCCCTCCGATTTTAGAACAACAGCTTATTAGAGCTAGGATAGTTGTACGAACGTGTAGCGACCATTCAATCACATGGTTAAATATGGAACGCCTGATTAGTACAATTTTGCAGATTCGATTGCTGAGATGAACTCTGGCTTTGTGCTGTGGATTTGTTTAGCAATGCTTCGTCCTGTAAAAGGAAAAATTATAACTTTCGAACTTGCACTGTTAAATTTATCTCCAGTGGATAGCTGGAGATATGTTTTGGCGAAATACGAGGGTCAGCTGAAACCTAATGCCTCCTGGTTTTATTATGCCAAAACACTTAAAACATATTACATAAGAGGAACGTTATTGACATTCTAATCTTTAATCTTTATTTCTACATACTTATTTGTCAACATAGTCACTCAGGCGAGGAATAAATTTCTCCCAATGTGAGATCAGTTTGTTGATACTGTTACTGTAGATTGTTTGACTTTGTTGATGGAGCAACAACTTCACTAGTGGTTACACCGTTTCATCAGTATCAAAGAGAAGTCCTAGAAGACGTTCTTTAAGTTTTGGAAACAGGTGAAAATCGGCTGGCATCATTTCGGGACTGTATGGCGAATTATCCATGACAGTGAACCCAAGGCATCGGATGGTTGTCCTCAGATATGGTATGACATTGTCATTCGAAAGGAGAGGGTGCTCCATGAATGAACGAAATCTTCGAATTCGAAACTCGATTACTGCCCGCGGCATCTCACGGACCAACGTTCTCGACGGGTTACACGCCACGCTACAGCTCGTAGAACTCTAACAGCAGAGTGCAGCAAATATGTTGACATGAAGAATAAAAATGAAGAACGTTAATAACGCTGGTTTTATTTAAACTGTTTTAAGAAAATTCTCATAAGGAATTCTGAGACACGCCCTCGTAATTTGTACCTGTAATTTTGGTAATTTGTGGTAAGTTCCTATGTGACCAAACTGCTGAGGTCATCGGTCCCTAGGCTTACACACTACTTAATGTAACTTAGACATACTTACTCTACACACACACACACACACATGCCCGAGGGAGGACTCAAACCCTCGATGGGGAGAGCAGCGCGAACTATGGCAAGACGCCACGGACAGCAAGGCTACCCTTCGCGGCTTGTACCTGTCGAGCAACTACTTCAAGGCTAATGACTTGAAACATTAGTCAACCCTAGGGTTAAATTTTCTGCAGCTTATCGCTTGTACATGTAAACAATTCCAAATCCAATTGCACTTGGAAGTCTATTTTAAGGAGACAGTTTATTTTCCCGGCTCAATATTGTGTAAAACTCAACACCTACTTCTTTCAGACACTGTTTATAAAGTATATGTTTTACAGATTTTTTGTTGATATGAGGTAATGCAGCATACTTTTTAAACAAGTTAGAAGTATTTTGAATATTTTTGAACCTGTTTAGGGTTCTTAAATATAATACAAAGAAACTGAAGCAATTTTTTTCCAAAATTCTTCCTCAAGTTGAGGTAACATTTAATCCAATGTTATACATTTGAAGGAGACCAAATTTTACCAGTTATGCATGACATGATGGCTGAGGTACTAGACGTATTTACTTCCTCCTGTTATGTATATTACAGGGATAAAAAATATCACATCTTACATTTTAATTCAGTTGATTTTGCAATAAAGCTTAGGTCTACTGCATAATTATGGACTACTGCAAGTTATAGAAAAAAATTAGAGCAATACTTTATAAACTTTATGAAATATTTGTACCTGAATTCTGAAAAGGAAAACTAGTTGTGGGAAATTACGAATGAAGACAAGAGTCCAATTAAACTGTGCCTCAGAACGTTCCTGGAACATAGTCTTCATCCTGCAGCATTTTTTCATCTTCAGACTTTCTCTTGACATTCCTTTTAGCCCTTCTTGCTTCTTCGGTAACTTGAAGAGCGAATCTTTCATCTCCATGCACCCGTTGTCTGTCACACGGAAGTATTGATCTTCCCTATTAGACCCACATGTTATACCTAAATTTCTCAGGACTCCTACCTTCCTATCATTTCGTCATTGAAGCACATCACTGCGTTTAATACACCAACGTTTAATGTATTTTGTCCTACGAAAACATTTATAGGTAATCTTTCCCATATCAAATGGTTGAAACTTTCATCTGTAATCTGAGCGCCCCCGTGAAGACATTTACTAAGTAAAACAGTGTCACTCAGGTCTCTATAATAGGTTTTATTTCGTTCATAACAGACTCAGGATGAGAATGCTTGTGATGGTATATTTGACCACTTTCTTTAGTTTTTTGGTAACCATGCCTAGAACCCGCTCCTTCAGGGCAAAGTCCGTGAACAAGGTGGTCATCTGTGGATAAGTCAAGGAAGTAGGTAGCTCATACAGCTTTTATCGTTGCTGTAAAATCATTTAGAGGTGCGGTTCGTCTAATGGCCAGTCCATAATAATTCCGAAGAAGGTCTATTTCAGTTTCTGTGAATCTGCCTCGGCCAGAAAGAGATTTTCCATCAGATAGCAACTTTACTTTCATTGCTCTTCGTAGCACTCAACCTCGTTTGCACTTGTCCACAACACTCCAGTTTTATTGTTAAGGTATCCCCATAAACATTGAACTCATTAAATTTACTGAAAGCTTTAGAGTTCCAATCGCCTAGGTACTTCGTATATCCAACGTTGTAAACGGGCAACTACCTCTGAAATACTTTTAGAGCTCCATCATACTCCATACCTCCACTGTAATCATCACAATTCTTAGAACACTGATGTTCAATCTGTCCTTCAGTGTTACCATGGAAGGTGTGGCAATACTTAGATTACCACTCAACATCAACAACCTTGCCATTCTCCAGAGAAGTAGTAGTTACAACACAATTCAAGGAAAGATGTCCTCGACGTTGACATGTCCCATCAAGTGCTACAGCAATGTCCCTGGTTCCACTAATGTTTACAGTTTCTTTTACTGTACGTTTCATCGATGCTTTAGACGCAATCGTCAAGGCACCAAAAAGTATTTTTGTGTACTTGCTGAACCTACCAGGAGGAGGAGGAAGGTCGATCAAACAACAAAACGTTTGTGCAACCTCTTTTCCTTTTTCTGTTGCACGAATTGCATACATTAATTCCAAACTCACATCATATGAATTATGCACAATGTTCAAAGTCATTTTTTAGGTAGATATATTGCAGAATCTACAAAGAACAACTAATTTTGACGCTAAACCGTTCCTGATACTTTGTTGTTCAGTTATTTCCAGACAGCATACACCATCAAATTGTTTACATTTGGCCTCTTTCTTTTATCAAAGAAGATAAGATGCCTACATCAACAACAACAAATCCACCACAAATAGCGTCATTGTTAACACAAAAATTTGAATCACCAGGAGGCGTGCCTTTTAGGAGTTTCATTCCTGAAGAACTGATACATAGGTTACATTCAACAGTGTGGCTCCCTTTTTTTGTGAACTGGTTGCATTGGAATTTCTTTTTATTGAATTTCTTGACGCGTGGCATAGTTCGTATTTATTGCACACTAAAGGATACAATACGTACTTCCACAAATATATATAGCACTTGGGCAACAAACACTCAGTAACACGTGAACAAACTGCTTCAGCGAAACAAAATTAGCAAAGATAGTCATTTACAGACACTAGAAACCTGCACTGTTACCAACATATACAATGTATCATACGTTTAATCGCTGGAAACAGAAATTTCACAGGTCTTCTCGAAATAATACTGGTTTCTGTAACAGACATAAAGGGGGCGTAACTTTAAATTTTGGTATACATAGGTCATTTTTCATTTGAAACCCGATAATGTATATATCCATGTAATCAGGAAAGACTATAGAATTTAATAAAGACATTAAAAAAATTCGGTATTTGCCTCATTTTTAAGTAGCCTGTTTCCTTAAACTGTTGGTCGCGTTATAGCTGTCTAATTCATTCGAAAGTCTCAAGAATTCAGGAACCACTGCGGTGATAAAAAACATTAGGGTGGATTACAGCCTTATCAGGTACCCTGAATGCCGTAGTTGAAATTATGGAATACTAAAATTCAAAGTAAATAGTAATATACTTCCCCACAGGTCCCAAATATGGTAAGTGGTTTTGAGTAGACAAAACGGGTTTGCTGACTCAGCTACTTAGATCTGAAGACGATACAGTGTGATCGAATCATATAATCCAATTAAAAGTGTACAAATAAAACGGAACAATAAATGAGAACTAGCTGAAATCTCTTGCTGTATAGTATATCTGTTACGCTGACTATAGTGTAAAATAAAATGGTTTTCAGCTATACAGCTTCTATATTGCACAGGCATTAATAAAAATAAAATAAGACTAATAAGGCACAACATTGTCAAAGATCTGGAAATAACTGTGATAATCGTCTAAAGGAAAATTTGTATGGGGGCGTAATTAAATAAAATGCAAATAATGTTATTAGCTGTATGTCCGGTTACGAAGTCTCGTAACCAGTTGGCCCTGAGTAGTATTAGTACGCAATCTGACTGCATAGAATAACAATAAGGAATGAAAGGAAATTTCCGTTAACACAATTGATTAATTAAGTCCCCAGCAACTATAAAAGCAACAAACCACAAATGCAACTGTTCTCTCTGTCGAAGTGTGATTCAACGTACACATCTGGCACGGTTCCTCCTCAATACGACAAGATATTTCAAACACCATTTACAATGAAGTAATTAAAAAACCAGAAATACTATAATTGCACGTAGAAACCAGAATTACAGTCTAATACATTAACACAAGCCAGATGCTTTGTTGACTGAACCTGTGACCAAGACGCATTGTTATTCAGGAAATTTGAAATAAAAAATTTTTTTGTTACCTTCATATATATTGACGAAGAATACACTATGATCATTACAACATCCCCAATCGAACAGCATCTGCTGTCTCGCCCAACAGAACAACTGCACACGACATGCCCTCAACTAGTACTGCTATCGACATCCTCTCAACAAGCACTGCCAACGGCAACCTCTGAACTACTACTGCCCACAGCAACTTTTGAACTACAACTGCCCAGTGAAGGCGGCGGAATCATACTCTTTGACACAATCTCTGGCGCTGTGACTCAGTGTAGCCACATTTCATATGCCTCTCCTAAACGGGCTGGAATTTGATGAAATTTTTGCCAGTATTGGTGGTGAAAATACCACCAAATTCGTCCAAAAAAAATACAGACAAATATAAAAGATAATATTAATAAGTAAATATCACATAACTAAACAAATTTTGGCTTTGCACTGACCCTTCAATAACCTAATATATAAAATACAGTAAGGAATACAAATGCTTGCATACATATGATTTTACATAATAGTTTACACAAGTATCGTTCAATCAATGGCACCAGCAATGACGAATAGGTGTAGGTAAGAGTCTCATAACATTTCATAATCAGTAAATACACAAAAAATCAGTTTATACAAATATTCACATAAGATCTTTCCAATAGTTCAATAAACAAGTAGCACTCCTCAGAGTAGTTGACAGTTCCAACAGTAGCACCCAGCAATGGTCAACAGGTGCAAACAGCAGTCTGATAACATTTCATCAGCAGTATTTGAACAGCTCCAACAGTGGCACCCAGCAACGGCGAGCAGGCTCAGACACCAACAAGCGACATCATTTCAGTAGAACCAGTTCCATCAGTGGCACCCAGCAATGTTGAACAGGTGCAGAAAGCAACAAGTGACATTATCCCAGTAGAAGCAGTTCCATCAGTGGCACCCAGCAATGTTGAACAGGTGCAGACAGCAACAAGTGACATTATTTCAGTAAAAGGAGTTCCATCAATGGCACCCAGAAATGTTGAACAGGTGCAGACAGCAACAAGTGACATTATTTCAGTAGAAGCAGTTCCATCAGTAGCACCCAGTAATGTTGAACAGGTGGAGACACCAACAAGTGACATCATTTCAGTGGAAGCAGTTCCATCAGTGGCACCCAGCAATGTTGAACAGGTGCAGACAGCAACAAGTGACGTTATTTCAGTAAAAGCAGTTCCATCAGTAGCACCCAGTAATGTTGAACAGGTGCAGACTCCAACAAGTGACATCATTTCAGTAGAAGCAGTTCCATCAGTGGCACCCAGCAATGTTGAACAGGTGCAGACACCAACAAGTGACATTATTTCAGTAGAAGCAGTTCCATCAGTGGCACCCAGCAATGTTGAACAGGTGGCAGTAACAGTCCATACTATTCACTATCACTTATCAAACTGTTCATCAGAGTTCATGAGCAGAAATTGAACATTTCCAAGTGGCAGCCATCAATGTTGAACAAATGCAGGTAACAGTCCATAATATTCACTATCAACAATTAAACAGTTTGTCAGAATTCATTAGCAGAAATTAAACGTTTCCAAGTGGCACCCATCATGTTGAACAAGTGCAGGTAACAGTCCATAATATTCACTATCACTAATCAGACAGTACATCAGAGTTTATCAGCAGAATTTAAACATTTCCAAGTGGCACCCATCAATTATGATAAGTGCAAGTACGAACAACAGTTTGAATGCACATACAATTGATTTTACAAAATTATCATCAACATACAAATTATAATAAACACACAAATTATATCAGATAATTGTCATATTAACTATTACAAATACACAAATATCAGTAAACCTATAACATTTATGGGTGTCAGTGCAAGCCACAACAAACAAGTAAAATAATATTTAGGAGGTAAGTTGGTACCAATTATATGGGATTAGGAAAGGAAAACACACAAAACACACTCACTCATGTTTCTAATTGAATAGTTTTAACTGTGTAAATGCAATTCTGTCAAAAATTTTGTGTTCAACATGTATAAGAAGTAGTAGTGGCAGCAGTGTATACTTATTAAAGCCTGTACTATGGTAAGTTGACGGGCTTTACCTTATAAGAAAGGATTTTGTTATATATGTTGACCGCGTGTACCAGAATGGAGGCAAAATCAGACTTTCACCCACTCAGTAACAACAATGATACGTCAAGCAAGTCTGAAGTACAACTACACGTTAGGATGGACAAGAAACAACACAGCAGATGCTACCAATTTGTTACTAAAACGGTCGCCAGCCTAATTAGGCATTAATTGAGTTTCTTCCCTGTACAAGTTGAAGCACGTGTATACAAAACAACACGTAATAACACTGCATAATATGGTAAAATTTTGAACCAGAAAATCTACTGAACTAATAATTTCACTTTCTGTACTAATATTAACAAGCCATAAATACACAACAATACACTATAATGTTTACTACAAACTTCGTACAGTCTATTGATCTGATTAAAATCGGGCATAGGTTATCCTAGAAATAGCACTTTCGAAACACACATACAATGTCAAATTTGAAAAAGGTAAAACACTAATAACTTTTGGTTTTATCTTGACTTTAACTTTGCTGGTCAAATCAGTTCAGAACATTTCAGAATTTACATGAATAGAAATGAAAAGGGGGGGGGGGGGAGGACACTGAAACTGTTATGATCACTGTACTAAAATTTTTGATTATCGAAATCGTTAAGCACTCAAGATTTCCAATATATGAGTTACTACTCTTTTTGTCTCATTGCGTGCTCTTTTAACTACCATTATTTTTGTCTCATATTAATTAGTCTTCATTACTAAACCAATTTCAACATTATCTTCCAACTTTGTCAGACCTATATTATTTACCTATATATTCTTTAACAACAAAGTTCTTTAAACATCATTCTAACTTAGATAGGTCTGCAGGTAATTATTATTAACATAAACTTTAAATCTTCATCTCGGGACACTCGGATTGCACAACATGTGGAAAGGATCCTGTCTAGGTTAGTGATGAGGATAATTAAATGATAGGACAGTTCTGGTAAAAGTTAAGTTGTTATTGAACAGTTAGGAACAAAAGTAACACTGGTCCACACGAATACAGTATTAAAAGATTCAACCTGTTCGTATCGATGTGGCGGTTGGCGGGCGGCGAGATGGCGAGGCGCAGAGCACACATACAATCACAGCTATGGTTCTTGATGTATCGGCACTTTACTTCTTTCCATTTAGTGCCTATGTAATTTTGCCATGCTGTATAGTCGTCGGAAACGGCACATCCGAGGCTCAATGAAACTACGTCTACCAGGAGAGCCTCCTCGATCGAGAACGTGTTATTTAGATCGATGCCCAACTCCGACTACTTCTGCTGAGCCCATTATGCCGTGCAGCGCCCGTGTGCATTTTCCCGCGCTCGCCTGCCATCCACCTTTTACCGCTCCCCTACAGACAGGGTATTCACCAGAGGTTTTGCATTCCACATATCCTAATACATTGCCTACGTATGAGACAGGCGCATAATTACAACTTTAACATCTTACAACAGTTTCAACGTTTCTTACATTTCTATTCTGTTATAACATTGCTTGAAATTTGACATAAACAGTAATATTAACATCGAAATTTGTTTACAGTTTTCTTAACCCAATGACATGAAACAGAAAAGAAATGAAATCTAAACATCGACTACACTAATTTATCGAAAATCAGAAGAAAAAATTATTATATGTACAATAGTACATAGTTGTTGTTACAAACCCTGTTCATTAATCAATCATTGTCAAAATCAGTTTACACAAAGTAT
The DNA here is from genome assembly GCF_023864345.2 of Schistocerca serialis cubense. Taxonomy (NCBI): domain Eukaryota; kingdom Metazoa; phylum Arthropoda; class Insecta; order Orthoptera; family Acrididae; genus Schistocerca; species Schistocerca serialis. The sequence continues at coordinate 541,520,331 of NC_064645.1, forward strand.
AAATCACGTAATCGCGAGCAGCAATTTACGTCTAAAGTACGTACCTAAGTGGAAATATGTTACCTGAAAAATAAGTTCAATTAATAGTTACCTTTTTAGTATATTACTTTCTCAATGGTTCAAATGTTTCAAATGGCTCTGAGCACTATGGGACTTAACATCTTTGGTCATCAGTCCCCTAGAACTTAGAACTACTTAAACCTAACTAACCTAAGGGCATCACACAACACACAGTCATCACGAGGCAGAGAAAATCCCTGACGCCGCCGGGAATCGAACCCGAGAACCCAGGCGCGGGAAGCGAGAACGCTACCGCACGACCACGAGCTGCGGACATTACGTTCTCCTTCGAGATTATATTCTTCCTGAAATTTTCTCGGTAGCAAGTCCTCTTAACGTCGGACACACAGAATTTACCTGAAGTTCTTAAATATTTTATACAACTGTATCCTGAAAAAACTGAACGTTAATAACATAATTTATCAAGTCATAGCTTTATCCTGAATTTAATCAGAGAATATAGACTGTGTATTTGTTTACGGCTGTCAGTGCATTCGCACTGAGCGCTCGATCAGCTGTAGGTAGGCGGGACGTAGGAAGTAATTGTTTGCGGTCAACGATTGCCTTGAGCGGCGCGCAGACTTGACTGTTGCTTTGAGTATGTGCCGCCGCCAGAACACGGCGCGGTATGCTTGTACTCTCCGTGTGTTTACGTATAACTGTTAGTTTCTCAAAAGTATGTCATTCCACAAAAATTTTAACGTTCAATATATCATATATTCCCTTAGTGCGCTGTGATTTAAGAGTTTCTACTTCGACAGTGTTATTGTGAATAATTTAGCGAACTCTATATGGACCGTTATAAAGCAGAAAAATTTGCGACACAAGCCTATTCCTTTGTGAGACCAACGGTGAGACTTAATTAACACCTTTTGACCAACTGACAAGATTTTTAAACTACCAGGACGTTTAGCTGATTTCTCTCTTCTAGCAGCCGCAGATGCAATATTTTGTAGAGCCAGGTTCACAACTTCAGAATGCCGCAGTTTCCGAGAAGGCGGAAAAGGAACGATTTCAGAAATGCGATTTGTCGGTGCTTTATTTTTTAATATCAATATAGGCGGTAAAGAAGTTGAATCATTAGGGAGTTCATTCAGAATGTTTTGAAAAATATGAAGATACTGATCCCACGTTCTGTGATTCTGATGACAATAAAGTCGACACAATTGATTGATTTCCTTCATCCACCTTTCTGAGGCGTTAGATTGAGGGTGAAAAAGTGAAATGAAAATTGGTCTAATCTTATGACGCCGTAGAGTACGAAGCCAGATTTTAGAGTGAAACTGTGATCCATTATCTGTTATAACCTTATCAACATGACCCACTTCTTTAAGAAAATGTTTGATGAAAGCATTAGATACTGAACGAGGTGTTGCTTTGCGTAAAGGTGTAAAACACACATATTTTGATGTCAATTCCACTGCTACGTAAATGTACGCCAAACCATTAGTAGAACGAACCACTGAACCGAACAAATCGACCGCAGCCATCCCCTTTAATGATAGGAAACAACGGTGTTCTGTGAGAAATAGTTGGCGGCTTAGCCTTTTGACATAATTTGCATCTGGCAAGAACAGATCGAATACGTTTTTCCATAATAATGAGGTAGCAATTTTCTCGTAATTCATAAAAGCATTTTCTGGGACCAAAGTGTGCATAACTGAAACGTGTATACCAAATCGATTTATTAACCCACTCATCAAGAATGCAAACTAACCAGAGTTATCGACCGATTTTCGTTTAAAATGAATATCATTGCGTGCTAAATAATACTGTCTAATCGCTACGCTTTCCTTTCTCCTCCACTTCTCCTTGATATCCTTCAAGATTGAATCCTTGTATTTCTCCTTAGCGATGTCCTGGAGCGAAGACGAAATAAAATTTTCAAACCCAACACCTTGAATATACATCAAACAATAATTGTTTTCTTTGCAGTCCTCCTCAGCACTTTGTTTCAAACCCATAGGTGCAAGTGATAAAGCATCAGCAATAATACTTGAAGAACCCGGTATGTACACAAAACTAAAACCAAATTCCTGTAGATACAGCGCCCATCCTGATATTCTTCCATGTGTTAATTTTGTTGACGTAAGAAATTCTAAAGCTCGATGATCAGTGTAAACCTTAGTATGTCTGCTATACAAAAATATGCAAAATTTTGTGAAAACCCATACAACAGCCAAAGCCTGAAGTTCCGTTATCGAATAATTCTTTTCTGAATTAGAGAGAACACGACTTCCAAATGCAGTAGTTTTCTGTACTACAACGTTGTTTTCTTCTATCTTTTGAAATAAGTGTGCACCTAGGCCTTTGTATGATGAGTCCGTTGCCAATCAAAAATCTTTAGATAAATCCGGATGTGAAAGAAGTGGAGCAGCAACTAAAACATCACAAAGTTGTTCAAATTCTGATTGAGCTTCCTCATCCCAACACCAATTAGAATTCTTTCCAGATAGTTCACATAAACGAGGTGTGTCCAAATTGTCCAATCTAACAAAGCGTCTAAGAAAATTACATGCACCAAGGAAACTACGAATATCACGTTTTGTGGTAGGAACAGCATAATTACGAATAGCATCTAGTTTCTCTGGATCAGGAAGAATACCTGTGCAGTACTGCTATCGACATAACAAGCACTGCCCACTGCAACCTCTGAACAACTACTGCCCACGGCAACTTCTGAACTACAGCTGCCCAGTGGAGGCGGCGGAATCATACTCTTTGGCACAATCTCTGGCGCTGTGACTCAGAGTAGCCACCTTTCAACTTGTCCCGATTATGGAGACAGTCATAGGTTGCAAAATATTCTGACAGCGTCCACATTTCCTCATGTTCATAAAACACATAGGTCGCATCAATAAAATACTAACAAGACTCAGTTGTGACACAGCGTTTAAGCCGATACGAAAGGTGCACTAATAACCGAACACATTAAAAGAACTACCCCCACCGCTTGCAACAGCAGGATCACATAAAATCCCTTGCACGTACTATCAAGTGTGTGTACTAACTACAAAAAGAAGCTGTTACAACCACTGAGCTCAGGGTTTGTAATATGTTATAACGACCAAGAGGAATGATTTAGGAGAGAGGGGTGACTCAAGAGAAAGCTTGCTGAGAAACACAGGCATGTGTGTCATTGTTTTTATTAAGTCGAAGTTACACAGCGGGCGTTCTGCTGAATTCGGCGATGGCAACGCACAGCGAGCGCGCCTCTGTCCCCTCCAACGCCAATGCCGGAATCTGCAGCATAGACGCCCAGTCCCCCAGCAATGCGGACGTAGCGCTCCTATTCGCGCCACAATTAAGTGATCCCCGCGTGTGCTGCTGCACCCTATAACCCAGAACACGCCTGACTTCTCCCCCAAGCGCTACTCGTGGAACCCATGTTTAGCGCCGAAGCGAAACAGCCGGCCGCCGTCGTCGTATTGAGCCTTAGCAGATCCGACCGCCCGCCCAGGGCAGCTCCGTGACCGCAGACAGCTCTGCACCCAGGAGGCCGCGAGTTCTCACCCCGGCACCACCCCTATGGAAGGCAGTTTGCAGTCCGCCGGTTGATGCAACCCAGAGAGCGGACTCGCTGCGGTGCAGATCCAAGGTGCGGTCCACCCCGCCACAACTATGACGCGTCTGTGCATCGGAGGTTGTAGGTAGCTTCGGCGGGTCGGTTGGCCGCCGATATCCATGGCCAGAACGTCGTCGTTGTTGGCCTGCAACTGAAACAGTCGTCATTCTCTCCAGTTCTTGAAGAAGACAGAATGTCTAACATTCTGCGTGCTTTCTGTTTGTCATAAGTCGTGTCTCCCTAAAACTCGCGCAACGACGCTCTGAGCGTGTTTTTTAGGGAATTGACTAGTTTGAACCTGGGAACTGTTGCTGGTAAGGAGACGCCAGACCACACATGACGTGTGGAGTTCAGAAGAGTTTAGTGAGACTAGCGATGATATAATCAAATACTTCAGGATTTCAGCGTCAGCTCCACTGCACTCCCTGTAAAAGAATCTTAATACTAACTAAATTTAGTGAAAGGAGTTAAAGGCTTTCCTAATTTTAGTTAGCTGGTAAAATAACGTCGAAAAAGCAGCTAAGTTTACCACTGGAATTTTTATTCTGCTCACAAAACATTGTTTATAAATTGTACTATTGATAAAAGGAAATATTTTAATACAGGATGATAAAAACCAACTGCGCTCAACAAAAATGTGAACAGATATTCCCCCAATGGGTTTCCAAGTTCTATAACGGATCGAAGGGTGACCAATGCCGTATTACATCTATACTCTAGGTTTAAAGTGAGTTTCATAAAAGAGAAAACCATCAAAAATGATCTACAGTGACCCTCAATTATCTTTAATTACTTATTTAACTTGTTGTAAATTACAGTGGCTGATGTGGCTTCTCAACAATTATATAACAGAAAAATCATCGTGTTTCAGATTTTAACTTCAAGTAGCAATTTTGAATACCACGAAGTTTAATTGACGATCGACACTAGTGTTACGTAAAACTGGGATGTAACAGATGAGACTATTGCAGTTCTGAGTGAAGCCTTATGTGCTCTTCTGTGGCATCACGTGCGTTCATTACCTTGTCGGTGGTTAGGCAGCGTCAGGGGCGTCTGGCGGCGCAGCTCCACACACCTCGCCGTCTCGGTAGCAACTCTCTTGAACTTGTCCTTACTACTGTTTACCGAAGTTCGTTTAAGAAAAAGGTATCTGGCTGTGTTTTCAACTGACCAATCAGGGTCTCAATGTTAACCTTAAGCTCCACCTACAAAAATTACGTTTATCCAATGAGAAACGTTATACTTTACGTGGTGGGGCAATGTTTTTAATGTTTGCTACGTAACAGAGACGCTTATAGTCTCACGTTAAAACTTGCAGCTGGTGTGGCCCTTTTAGTGTTATCGTAACATCTATACTGTTCTTCTAGAGGGCTCTATCTTTAAACATGGGCTGGGGGATGAACCTCTTGGCGGTCGGCTGACATTGCGCGTGTCCTGTTGTCCCGCTCTTATCGTAGGGCTTTCTAGCCTACAAGGCTCAGCTCTCGGCTTCTCTTCTCGTTTCTCCCCTCGGCACTGCGTCTGTTTCACGGTGGGAAGGTATGACATGCATTTAGACATTATTGTGTTACTCTGTGGTATTCCATTTGCTCACTCGTTGATCGTATTAGTTTGGTTAATTTACTGTCTGGACTTATTTGGAGCTATGTGACTTATTGCCGGATTTGCTATCATGTCAGGGCTTTCATGGAAGGTGTTGTATTTGCCTGATACCTTACAAATGGTGAAATGGCTGCCTTATTTGAGCCTCTGAGTTGGCTTATTTGTACATCTTTCGCCTACGCCTCTGATGTAGTTCGTCTGGAGGGGACAAGTGGAGTGCTCTTTAATAATTACTAAGACTGCTTTCCGCAGCTCACTTTAACCCTTACACACATGTCACTAGGCGCTGTTGTGAATGCACCGTATGGGTTCTTCACCGTTCGTCAGAGACCTGTGCCGTCCTGATTACTTCACACATGTATACTGTGCCCGCCGGGCCATGCCTTCCCGTCTGTGAGCGGTGTCGTAAGCCTACCTCGCAGAATCGTTTACAAAATATCATTGCCCTCGTCTGCCATTCCAATGTGGCTAGTGGGCCCCTTAATTGCTTTACAAGAATTCCCCTAATCCTCTCCTGTTGTTATTTGTGGCGCAGCACATCTCGTCCCTTTTGAGAAGTTTCTTCCCTTATCTTTAACAATGTGCTCCCATTCAGCTACCTCAACTCTAATAACTTACATACTGAGGACCATCTCCCGATTTCACCATACAGGACTTACGCTCACACTTTACTGCTACCATGTACTTCTTAGCATGTCCTTAGACAGGGTGGTCCAATGATCATGACCGGGCCAAATATCTCACGAAATAAGAGTCAAACGAAAAAACTACAAAGAACGAAACTTATCTAGCTTGAAAGGGGAAACCAGATGGCGCTATGGTTGTCCCGCTAGATGGCGCTGCCATAGGTCAAAAGGGTATCAACTGCGTTTTTCTTAAAAATAGGAACCCCCCCATTCTTATTACGTATTCGTGTAGTACGTAAAGAAATATGAATAATTTAGTTGTACCACTTTTTTCGCTTTGTAATAGAAGGCGCTGTAATAGTCACAAACGTATGGCTCAAAATTTTAGACGATCAGTTGATAACAGGTAGGTTTTTTAAATTAAAATACAGAACTTGGCTACGTTTGAACATTTTATTTCGGTTGTTCCAATGTGATACATGTACCTATGTGGACTTATCAATTCTGAGAACGCATGCTGTTACAGCGTGATTACGTGTAAACACCACATTAATGCAATAAATGCTCAAAATGATGTCCGTCAAAATCAATATATTTCGTGCCGCGCGGGAGTCGCCGAGCAGTCTGGGCCGCTGCAGTCATGGACTGTGCGGCTGGTCCCGGCGGAGGTTCAAGTCCTCCCTCGGGCATGGGTGTGTGTGTTTGTCCTTAGGATAATTTAGGTTAATTAGAGTGTACGATTAGGAACTAGTGACCTTAGCAGTTAAGTCCCATAAGATTTAAAAAAAAATGTATTATGCAATACGTGTAACGACATTCCTCTCAACAACGAGTAGTACTCCTTCGATAATGTTCGCACATGCATTGACCATGCGCTGACGCATGTTGTCAGGCATGGTCGGTGGATCACGACAGCAAATATCCTTCAACTTTCCCCACAGAAAGAAATCCGGGGACGTCAGATCCGGTGAACTTGCGGGCCATGGTATTGTGCTTCGGCGACCAATCCACCTGTCATGAAATATGCTATTCAATACCGCTTCAACCGCACGCGAGCTATATGCCGGACATCTATCATGATGGGAGTACATCGCCATTCTGTCATGCAGTCAAACATCTTGTAGTAACATCGGTAGAACATTATGTAGGAAATCAGCATACATTGCACCATTTAGATTGCCATCGATAAAATGGGAGCCAATTATCCCCACTCCCATAATGCAGCACTATACATTAACCCGCCGAGGTCACTGATGTTCCACCTGTTGCACCCAACGTGGATTTTCCGTTGCCCAATAGTGCATACTTTGCCGGTTTACGTAACCGCTGTTGGTGAATGACGCTTTGTCGCTAAACAGAACGCGTGTAAATAATCTGTCATCGTCCCGTAATTTCTCTTGTGCCCAGTGGCAGAACTGTACACGACGTTCAAAGTCGTCGCGATGCAATTCCTGGTGCATAGAAATATGGTACGGGTGCAATCGATGTGTATGTAGCATTATCAAAATCGACGTTTTTGAGATTCCCGATTCTCGCGCAATTTGTCCGGTACTAAAATGCGGATTAGCCGCGACAGCAGCTAAAACACCTACTAGGGCATCATAATTTGTTACAGGTCGTGGTTGACGTTTTACATGTGGCTGAACGCTTCCTGTTTCCTTAAGTAACGTAACTATCCGGCGAACGGTCCGGACTTGAATGATGTCGTCCAGAATACCGAGCAGCGTACATAACACACGCCCGTTGGGCATTTTGATCACAATAGCCATACATCAACACGATATCGACCTTTACCGCAATTGGTAACGGGTAATGTATCACGAAGCAAATACCGTCCGCACTAGCGGAATGTTAAGTGATACCACGTGCTTATGCGTTTGTGACTATTACAGCGCCAACCATCACAAAGCGAAAAAAGTGGTCCAACTGAAACATTCATATTTCTTTACGTACTACACGAATACGTAATAAAAATGTGGGTTCCGATTTAAAAAACGCAGCTGATATCCGTTTGACCTATGGCAGCGCAATCTGGCGGGCCAACAATAGCGCCACCTGGTTTCCTCCTTCAAGCTTGACGAGTTTCGTTCTTTGTAGTTTTTTCGTTTGATGCTTATTTCGTGAGATATTTGGCCCGGTCACGATCAATGGACCACCCTGTACACTGAATACGACCTTAAAGTAAATGCTTCCCAGACCAATGACGGTTAACCAATCTGCTGCTAACTGATGTGACGGCATGTCCACAGCCATTGCCCTCTTGCAAGTTATCTAGAAATACAGTGCCCAAAAGCCTGCTAGAAACATGTCACAACTGGCCGTAATTGCGCTCACCTCTAACATTTTGTGTACCTGTTCTTCCCGAAAATGGTGAACATGTTGCCACAATTCCTCCACCGCAATTCTTCCTTGCCAGGACTTTACCTGTCCAAAGAGTCTGTCACCGAAATACGTTAAATTTTGAATACATAATACCCTCAGAGTATTCTGAAACATTTCATAAAAGCTGAATCTGTAAAAATAGCTGGAAGACGAAAACCATTCCGACTTCCTTACAAGTCTTGCCATTCTGCTTTCGCGAAGCTCGCGTTTTTTCAACACTATCGTTCTGCCTCCTCCATAGCAGTTCAGTCATACAGTACGTGGTGTCAGTACAGAGTACAACCAATGAGTACCCACCCTCTGGAAGTATTTTCAGGCTTGCAGAAGCTCCTTCCTACAACCCGTCCACTTTTACATCCCTCAGAAACAAACTTGCTTCACATGTCCGCGAATCAGTCCGTTCTTGGCCCCCAGACAGACCACAAAGTACTCTATCACCCCGTCCTTTTTTCCATGAACGCAAATTCCAAACAAAAAAAAAATCAGTAATAAAGACTGAAACACGTATGTAACGCAGCAGCGATGGCGAGGCATTGTAGCATCTGTGACCAGAGAGTATGCGCTTGACCGCGCGAGTGTTGCGAGCGGTTCTCAGTCAGTAGTAGTCTTTGCGAGTTAGTTGTCGCTATGCAGAGTAGCAGTCAGTCAGTCGTTGCGAGTCTGTAGCTCTGTCTAGTTGAGAGCAGTACTCAGTCTGTAGTCGTCATGCAGAGCGGTCGGTCAGTAGTAGCAGCCCAGTGCGGTTGTATGATGTAGGCGGTCGGCAACAATGGTCAAGATGAGGAATAAGGTATACTGTTAATTAATATAATCATTAGATAATGAAAAATTTTATTTATTGTAATTATTCTCCAACAAGTCTCCCAATAATAATTTTTATTTCAAAAGCATTTTCTCAAAAATTTAATTTTTTATTGAACTCAAGATTTCGTTGCACTTCCCATTTCATTCCACTTCTTTTGAAGAAAAACTCCACTAAAATCACAAAAAAAGAGAATATTATTATTTGCAATGCAGTTCCTCGAAGCGGTGCGCAACAACAAGAGCAGATATGTGACATCCATTTATTCTGAGGTAAAACTTTAATTCTGATTGTTTTACACAGGGCCAAAGACCGATATTTCGGTTTAATTGAATTTTTTTGTCACTGAATGGACTTTAATTTTTTGAAGGATTTATAATTGAGTCAGATTGCGAATTTCACATTTGTTGCCATTGTCAGTACATTTGATTGTAGGTAGGTTACGCATAGAGCCATGTCCATCAGCATTTCTAATTAGTATCGTTATTTTCTTTAAAAATTTTTGTGGGGAGGTTACACTTGGCCCCCATTTCTATTAAGTATTGCTATATTTTCTTTCTTTAAAAAATTGCGGTGGGGAGGTTACACTTGGCGACACCCAGTCCAGGATCGTATTTCGTTGAGAGTCTTTTGAACAACAGTCAGATATCTGCTCTTGTTTGCTTAGATATAATTAGGATTTAGCGCAACGCTTTTAATAATATTGTGACTTTCTCTCTACAGGTCAACGGCAATTTGTTGCTTTGTTGTATTTGTGTGTTGCTTTTGCATTGTGTTGATTTGTTTTGTGAAAAATTTTGACTATTGTAAAAATGCCGCGAAAGACTGTGAATAGTGTATCGCGAAGTATTGTGAATGAAATTACCGACTTAAACAACCTGACCGATAGTAATTGTGATACGCAACGTAATGATGACAATCCTGCGTTCACTAACAATCAGTGCATTCCAACCATTAATGATGACTTTTACCTTAATGATGAACAAACGAACCCAATTGTCTCGTCTGTTAATTTGACGACAATTGATGACGCGGGACGCTCTATTGCAATGAGCGCTGCCGAGCTTAACACACCCGATTTGGAAAATTCAAGTAACATACAAACAAATTTTTCGAATGAAAATGGTCAGTGTAGTGAAAGTACGACGGATTTATTTAATTCCGAAATAGGGACTGACAGTGTATGTTTAACTGGCAAACCTTTTTGTAAATTACAGAATGACCAAATGGTCACGCAAAAAGAGACAATTCCAGATCGACCATTGAACAGCACAGAGAATAGAAATGCTAATTTTGAATCGGATCCAATTATGGCATTTTTGCGGGAAAATTTCAAACAACAGAACGAAAAACAAGACAAACTTAGTGAACAGGTCAGACAACAGAGTGAAGATTTTAAACAACTTAGGGAACAGAACAAACAAGATAACGAAAATCTTAAACAACAACTCAATGAACAGGTCAAACAACTTAGGGAAGATAACAAACACTTAAATGAAAAACTTGACAATAATGACGAAAATTTCAAACAACTTAGTGAACAAATTACAGCCGTTGCCGCGCAGTGCCATGACACTAAGGAACAGTTGCGCGTGGAAATTGAGGCTTGTTCACAAAAAATTAGCGAAGAAATAAAGTCAGTTGCACAAGAATTAAGGGAAATGCAAACAGCCGCAACAGATACACTCAGAGACGAAATTAGCGGAGTCGCTAAACAATGCTCTGAAAAAGCTGCACAATTACGGGACGAGTGTAGAACAATGACGATAGAACTTTCGCGCACTATGGACGCAAAGATAGACGCGAAATTCGAACAGCAGAACACTCAGATTAACGAGCGCTTTAGTCAGCACATACAGAACAGTGATACGCGTTTCCGCAGATTTATTCAAGATCAAAACAAAGTAAAACGACAAGTCATGGAAACAATCACTGCACAGAGACAAGAGGACAAACGTAAAATATTCGCGAAAGCGAAGACGTATGTAGACAATAATATTACTACAGTGTCCGACAAAATTAATACCATAGAACAATTGAACGCGGAATTACAGGATGAAATTTCTGATCTTAAAGCAAAAACGGATACACACACAGTAAATATTCAAACAGTGACAGATAGATTCGAACAACTAGATCTAACACAGGATTGCGATGTCATCAAAGCTGATGTTAAAAAACTGAGCGAAACTACGCGCAAGTTGCAAAAACAGATTAATGCGTCTGATTCTAAAACCGATGATCAGGTTAAAATACTGACTGAAAAATGTGATGAATTGGCCAGTCGTATTGATGTTATCGAAAATAATAATGACAATAAATCAGACGATACTGCACCGGTTTCTTTTATCCAAACACCTGAATTTCAAAATTTACAGCTGACAATTAATGAAATCGATTCATCTAACAACACGTTACGTCGGAAGTTATCAAATTTACAACAAGAAGTAACAGAGATGAAAAACATGTCAGTTAATAACATACCACAACAGACGCCACTTTATGAACATTTGTCAGACTCACGCAGCGTGTATAATGTGAGCAATTTACAGCAACTACGCGACTTAAAATCCGAAAAGCCACGCGAATTAAAATCTGAAAAGCTACGCAACTTGAAAACCGAAATGACAGAGACGAACAGATTCACACACAAACCCGAACGTGTTCTCAAATTCAGTGACGAGAACGTTGATAATAAGCAGTTTGCATTTGTAAGAAAATGTAAGGAATTTAATAATGGCAGAACACAGATACACGATTTGCACTGTATACGACAATTTATTTTTGTACTTTCACCGCTATTATCTGTAATGGAGAAACTAGCTTTGAACCTGAAGCGACAAATTGCTATTGTATTTTCATCAGCATTGCCTGTAATGAGGAAACTAGAATTAACATGGATACAACTATTTGCTTTTGAATTTTTACCGCTATTGCGTGCAACGCAAAAGCTAAAATTTATTTGCTGTGCGTAATGACCTCAGGGGATTCATTACGCTTTAATGAATATGTGCCGTAGCGAGCATAGGGCCCCGAGCTGTAGTAGTGCTGTTTCATCTTTAGTTTTCTGCGCTGCTGCCTTTTCTTCTACTATCCTTTATATCTATCAAAACTGCTCTTTAACTATTGCTCTACCTAGAATTAAGAAAAATGACTAATGAAAACCCGATGTGACAAACTTTTACCGAATGTGACAATTTTCAGTAGGCACTCCCGTAATGACAACTACCACCGTAATTTTAATTACAGATAAAATCGTAATCATCAGTATGTGTAAAATTATCAGCAATAGCAAACCACATTTTGGTAACAATAGATGTTTTTCACTATAATAGCATGAAAGTCAACCGCTTAGCATACGTAACCAACAATGCAGTCTACAAGGTCAACCAAACTTTAATGTTTCGCCGCGTGCACGTATAGTCCCAGCTCCAACAAATAGTAACGCATGGCAGCAAAGAAATAACCACGTACAGACAACACTCTATTTCAATTCCTATCGCAATACACCGTATAGGAATGATTATTAGGACAGACGTAAAAAGAATGATGAGCACAATTTTCAGCGTACATTTAATAACAGTCGATCTTATGAGCAGCAACAACATCAGCAACAACAAATAATCATGAATGGAACAGACAATAGGTGTCATCCATAGCGTAACACGTCAGTAAGAAATAACAGAACAGTTCATATAGTGGATATGCCACAGCATCCTCCCGTAAATAATAACACGTACGATAGAATTTAACCAGATACAGCACAGATTGCATACTACAGTAACGCAAACACTACTTTTGACAAGCAGAATTTTGCTCACGAGAATGTTATTTGAAGCATGCTTTGTTGAATGCTCCACTATTATCGCACCCAGATCTTACTAGAAATTTTTCCATTGCCACCGACAGTTCTAACACCGCTTTAGGTGTACATATTTTTCAGGAAATTGAAGAAGATGGTTCTACAGTAATTAAAAACATCGCATTTGCAAGTCGCATTTTGTCACCTGCTGAACGAAATTATTCCGTTACAGAACTGGAAACATTATGTGTTGTATGGGCTTTTACGAGATTTCGGCACTTTCTTTATGGCAGACATACCACCGTTTACACAGACCATAGAGCTATACAATTTTTTGCTTTCAGCTAAATTTACTCACGACAGATTAAGTAGATGGAAACTATATTTACAAGAATTTAATTTTACGATTGTTCATATTCCCGGTACACAAAATGTTATAGCAGACGCACTATCGCGTTCTCTCGGCAACAATCAGCAAGACATCGCAACCAACTTCTGCAAAGCAAATTTCAGCGTCATGTACATTCAACAAGTTGCATTTGAAAATTTCATTTCGTCGTCATTACGAGACATAGTATTCTTTTTTTTTCTTTCACATGCTTTGGTCAGCTGCACGAGCTAATGCTTCTGTCCGTCAGCTGTGTTGTCTTCTGCTGTCACTACCAATTTACGACACTCACAAAACACAAACAAATGTTTTTCAGCAAATGATTAATTTTGACACGTGCAAACTATTACGGATAGTAACAAAGTAGAATCGGAACACAAAAGAACATGTCCGACCTCACTACCATGTTTTTGCTACATCTTTGTCGCTGTTGAACTCACTTCAACATTTGTTACTTTCACTCCATTACGCAAAGCTACTGCTAAAACTGTTTCAAATGCATTTATAAAACATTTTCTATCTCATGTAGGACATGTAATGAAAGTAATTTCTGATAATGGATCTCAATTTCGTAGTAGTGTATGGACACGCATGTTACGAGCTAGAAACATTTCTCCGATCTATATATCCAAGTACCACGCTTCTTCGAACCCTTGTGAAAGATTAATGAAGGAAATTGGTAAGCTGTGCAGAATATACTGCCACAAAAGACATATTGATTGGGATACACACATACTCTCATTCCAAGATGTAATTAATTCCATTCCAAATGAATCCACTATGCTATCTCCGACTGTTATACTGAAAAACGTTGAACCACCGAACAAAATTAAAGAATTAATAGAATTCCCCAAAAATCGTCGCCTACGACACCACGAAATAATTGACATTGCGCTGAACAACATCAAACGTGCCGCAGAGCGACGGAGAAGACAGCAAAAACAGGTTTGTACACGCCGCGACTTTCACGTTGGACAGAAGATATTAGTACGTACACACTATTTATCCAGCAAATTAAAAGGTAAGTGCAGTAAATTTGAACTTCTATACGCAGGTCCGTATCGGATTCGCAGCATCCCTCACCCCAATGTTGTACACGTCGAAACTTTGAGAACCAGAAAATCGAAAGGCAATCACCATATCTCAAACATTAAACCGTTTATTGAGTGAAACCACTGTATGATTCAACACACTATGATGCCATTTACTAATGCAACTAATTCACCTGACTAATTATTGATGATTATCGTATTTTTTTTCTTGGCAAGTGCCCGGCAAGGTAAGGTTAGCAGGTCGCTTTTCTTGTCGTCACACATCAGACCATGCATATTTTTCCAGATGAATTTACACATTTACGACTATTTCTGCAATTATATTTATGTGACTACTTATTGATGATTATCGTATTTTTTTTTCTTGGCAAGTGCCCGGCAAGGTAAGGTTAGCAGGTCGCTTTTCTTGTCGTTACACATCAGACCGTGCACATTTTCCATTTTTTTGTGTATATGACTGTACTCCAGTTTTGTTTGTATGCACTATGAAATAGTTAAGATATAACACACACCAGTCGACTTTGACATTTTTTTTTTTTTTTTGCCTTATGACATCTCAACATCGTGACTGTTTCACATTTTTTTTGCTACTGCATTGTATTATTCTGTGTACATTTTTTCGCATCCGAACACTGTCAATGTCTTGGACATATTACGTTTTCTGTCATGTTATGCTGTATGGTTAATTGTGTCACCATAAACCAGTCATTATTTAGTGGGTATAGGATTTAAATGCAAGACATTAATCTTTGTTCATCAATTTCAGAAAGGAATGATGATTCTAAGAAATAAATTTAACATAAATGGGAATTTCACCTACGGAATAAACGAAAGGAGATGCAATAACTTTATGAGGAAGAGTAAAGGGATCAGGATTAACAAGCATTAACAAGACTATACTATACTCATCACAGAATAGCAGTCTTAACTAATTTTTTCTTTCAGAATACAAGGTGATTGATGCAGGCTGTCAGAGAGAACTACACATCTTAGTTTTAGTGATGAAATATGCTAGAGATAAGGAATAGTTATGTAATGAGTAATGAAGTGATTTTTTGCAGATGATAGTGAATACTGATGAATAATGATGAAGGAAATGGTATTATGAATAATGAAGTTTTTCTTTACAGGTGATGATAATGGTGAAGTTATGATGATATGGATAATGAAGTTTTTTTCTTTATGCCACGTAGTTATTTAAGTATTTGTTGCGGTTTGCTTTGACAGCAGGTGTTACATTGCATAGTAGGATGACGGAAAGTTTTGGAAAGGACAGCTATGGAACACATTTTATACACATTTCACTACTTGTTAATTCAAAGTTCACTACTTTTCAGCATAGTGTGCGTTTCTTCTTTCAGGTCAATAATCCGTTTTTGTATTTTTTCCAGGAGAAGTTTTTCATGACACTTACTAAACCTGTTACTTATTATACCTGTTCTAGTACTTGCATTTTTATATTTTTTTACCCATTTGTGTTTATCATTTATAAATGTGATCACATGTACTGCCTTGTTACATAATCTTGCTACAGCTGACTCATGACGAATGACGTTACCTATCCTCATTTGCAGCAATAGGTCAAAAGCAAAAAGTATTATGCCTCAGCAATTAATTATCGATCCCAACGCCATGCATTGCTACCAAAAAAATGTATTACCAGTCCCACATAATGTCACTAGTTTATGATAATTCTGAATAATACTGATCAACTCTGAATAGCACGTCACTCGAGTAATGACCTCTTAATGAGACTATATTCAAAATAATGCTTTGTCACTAGCTAATAACTGCCACTGTTTATTGTAATGCCTGTGATTACTAATGATTTGACTGTAATTAACTGATTTTTAATAATGACTTTGTAATAATCTGAATAATACTGAATGATGAACTATGTTTTATTCTATTCAATACTTGATGGCCACTGAGTGCCAATAATTAATGTCAATCAACGAAATTGTTATTAATTATGCCATTAATTAACTCTTGTTTTCAATGTTCATACTTTGTAATTGGAAATAAATGTGATTGTTTAATAATGCTTTGTAATTAGAAGAAGGCTAATGATTCTTAATAGATTGGAATGACAAATGATTAATTAACTGTAATTAGGAGAAGGTTAATGATTCTTAATTATACTCTGTAACTGAAAAGAATGCGATTTTGTAACCAGGAAAAGAAGGCTACTGATTCTATGTAAAACAATTAATGAACATTTTTCTGTAATACTACATACTTGGTACAGAAATGTTCAATAACTGGGCTATGAATGCCACGAACTATCAATGAAGACTGTAATTGTCAATATTATGTGACTTGATGTCCTTCACCTCATAAGCTGACTACCCTGAATTACTGCAATGTCCATTTGTCCTGTTTATCCCAGTGATCATGGAGCACTATATTTGGTTTTGCACTAATTCTACGTTGGTGTGCCTTGTAAGAGTGTGGTGTTGACACGACATGCTGTCCACCACCATGAGCGATGAAGACATTATTATGGTCCCACTGTTTGGTGTACCTAATGTACTGCCAAAATGAAAACATGGAACATTACTACGACAGTTCAGTGTCTTGGCTACACTGATAAATTCTGATGGGAAAAGAACTTCAAGTTGTGTCACTTGGTGTTGTACTACTGTGGAAAGATATGGACTTTCAGAGCAGCTGTGTGCAATCTAAAGTGCTACAACCATGATGCAATCCTTCCCTTTCCTATCCTGATTCTTGTCACATAAAGAAAAAATTTTTTTTGGTAACATCATTTATGTTCATAGGTTATACATTTTTCGATTCGCTAAACTCCAGTGTGAGTACACTTATGTCACTGGTCGACATGATGTTTGCCATTATGTTTATTTGTTGTGAAAATACTAAAGACATTTTTCAGTGCATGTGCACTTTGGACATGAATTTTTTTTTTTTGCCATTATGTTTATTTGTTGTGAAAATGCTAAAGACATTTTTCAGTGCATGTACACTTGTCAACATAATATTTTTTGCCAGTCTGTTTATTTGTTCTGAATATGCTAAAGAATTTTTTCAGTGCCTGTGCACTTTATCTGTCAAATAATTTGTATATACTTTTCTGATTTGCTACTATGTTTTGTACTCACATTTTGTCTTTGTCTGATATATTTTGTACTTAGTGCGTGTGCACAACATTTACTTTATGTACTACATCTAATTATTCTTGCCAGTCTGTTTATTTGTTCTGCATATGCTAAAGAATTTTTTCAGTGCCTGTGCACTTTATCTGTCAAAAAGTTTGTATATACTTTTCTGATTTGCTACTATGTTTTGTACTCACATTTTGTCTTTGTCTGATATATTTTGTACTTAGTGCGTGTGCACAACATTTACTTTATGTACTACATCTAATTATTCTTGCCAGTCTGTTTATTTGTTCTGCATATGCTAAAGAATTTTTTCAGTGCCTGTGCACTTTATCTGTCAAAAAGTTTGTATATACTTTTCTGATTTGCTACTATGTTTTGTACTCACATTTTGTCTTTGTCTGATATATTTTGTACTTAGTGCGTGTGCACAACATTTACTTTATGTACTACATCTAATTATTCTTGCCAGTCTGTTTATTTGTTCTGCATATGCTAAAGAATTTTTTCAGTGCCTGTGCACTTTATCTGTCAAAAAGTTTGTATATACTTTTTTCTGATTTGCTACTATGTTTAGTATTCACATTTTGTCCTTGTCTGATATATTTTGTACTTAGTGCGTGTGCACAACATTTAAATATTCTGTAAGTTGTAGGATTTTGTTAATTAAAGAAAAATTTTGCCGCGCTTGGCAAGTCCAAATGACTCACCATCGCTGCCAAATTTTTGCCCCCCGAGTGGAGGGTTATGAAACACGTATGTAACGCAGCAGCGATGGCGAGGCATTGTAGCATCTGTGACCAGAGAGTATGCGCTTGACCGCGCGAGTGTTGCGAGCGGTTCTCAGTCAGTAGTAGTCTTTGCGAGTTAGTTGTCGCTATGCAGAGTAGCAGTCAGTCAGTCGTTGCGAGTCTGTAGCTCTGTCTAGTTGAGAGCAGTACTCAGTCTGTAGTCGTCATGCAGAGCGGTCGGTCAGTAGTAGCAGCCCAGTGCGGTTGTATGATGTAGGCGGTCGGCAACAATGGTCAAGATGAGGAATAAGGTATACTGTTAATTAATATAATCATTAGATAATGAAAAATTTTATTTATTGTAATTATTCTCCAACAAGTCTCCCAATAATAATTTTTATTTCAAAAGCATTTTCTCAAAAATTTAATTTTTTATTGAACTCAAGATTTCGTTGCACTTCCCATTTCATTCCACTTCTTTTGAAGAAAAACTCCACTAAAATCACAAAAAAAGAGAATATTATTATTTGCAATGCAGTTCCTCGAAGCGGTGCGCAACAACAAGAGCAGATATGTGACATCCATTTATTCTGAGGTAAAACTTTAATTCTGATTGTTTTACACAGGGCCAAAGACCGATATTTCGGTTTAATTGAATTTTTTTGTCACTGAATGGACTTTAATTTTTTGAAGGATTTATAATTGAGTCAGATTGCGAATTTCACATTTGTTGCCATTGTCAGTACATTTGATTGTAGGTAGGTTACGCATAGAGCCATGTCCATCAGCATTTCTAATTAGTATCGTTATTTTCTTTAAAAATTTTTGTGGGGAGGTTACACTTGGCCCCCATTTCTATTAAGTATTGCTATATTTTCTTTCTTTTAAAATTGCGGTGGGGAGGTTACAAGACATGGAAAACAAAAAACTCCGCAAAAAAACAGTAAATACCCCTTTGACAATAAAAATACATATTCCCTGATATAGAAAATCAAAAAAAGCCCCCAAATTACTACAACTACGCAACTTACTTACACGACCTTACCCTATACAGCTTCTCATGCACCTAGGTTGCTCGCTAGATTCAAGTTGCTTCCTTTTACCTTTGTAACCTCCACCTCCTGGCTGGTTGCTGATAACTGTGGTATTTCCTCTACCATTTCTTTAAATGCGACTAATATGTGTAACAGACGTTTTTGTGAGGAATTTTACCTTCACGTGGACAGGTAAGGCTATTTCCACGTCCTGATATGGTCCCTAGCATTTTGTTAAAACTTTCTTTGTTTTCCTTTGACATATACGGACTAGGGATCACTGCCCCACGCGGCCACACGATATTTCGCCAATTTGCGCATGCAGCTGTTCAGTTCTTCCTGGTGTTGTAGCACCTTCGTGTTTGCCTGCTGCAAAATCCTCCAGACCTCTCTAATTCTCCTGGTAAGCTTCCTCAGCGACTCACCAGCTGGTCCTAATTTAGGAATCAAAACGTCAAAGAGAGATAGCATTTTCCTGCCATACATCACCTCAAATGGCTACAGGCCCGCTGCAGTATGAACCTTCGAGTTATACGTACACAGTACATATGGTAAATATGTGTCCCAATGTTTGTGTCTGAAACATACGTAATAGATCAACATCTTTGCAGTTGTCTTTTGCACATGCTTGTTTCTCCCAATGGACTCTGGACTTTCTTATACGCAGCATGTGGCATAGCTCTTTCATTAAATCCGAGACAAAATTTGTACCTTCGTTTGTAATATGATCTCGAGCACTCCAGATTTTACTCCTAATATCCAGTTTTTACTGTCGCCTGCACAGCAGAACTAGTCTGCTGGTCCGCCATTGGTACCATTGCCAAAACTGGAGAAAAATGATCGATGATCATCAGAATGTACCTATTTCCTGCAGGTATTTTATTAAATGTCCCAAGGGCATCCAACCCTTCTATAGAAAATTGACTGGAAGCCTCTGTTAACATGCCACTTTCTGATGCATAACGTCAACAAGCCGTGTTGTGAATTTGCCTCGCAGAACCGTCTTACACAATATCAAAATTGCACCTGCCGTCTGATGTGCCAATTGGTCCCTTAACTACTACCTTCCAGCGATAGCTGAGCGCAGTTTACAAGAATACCACTAATCCACTCTTGTACTTATTTGTAGCTCAGAAAAGTATTAACACCCGGTTTAAGGAATACAACACGAAGCATTGAGCAAGAAACACTGATAAATCGGCAGTAACAGGTCATGTAGTGGATCTAGGAAACAACCAAATTTGTTTCGTCTGGTACTACGGTTGTATCAAGGCAGAATGGCTATGCTACGCGGTGCAGAAATTCAGGAGCCCAGGAATTACTAACAGAAAAGAGATGATGAAATTAAATTGGGAACCGTAGCACTAAATAAGCCGCGTCCATTATTTCCCGATAAAAACTCCAGAACAAAAGTCAGCGTGAATCGATGATTTGTCAGCGACCCAATAACGTTACTCACCATTCGATGTATGGATAGGTATTAACTGTTAGCTTGCTGGGCTTGTTTGAAAGTGCTATCTCTGATTTATAGCCTCTGATGATGTCTCCAGAATTAGGAATTGCAACGTTTGACACAAAAATATACCTTAGTCCGCGGACTAACGCCCATAAAAGAAAAAGTACACACATACCGGCTATGATAGCCTACATTGTACGAAAAAAAATTGTACCAAGTTTCCCGACATCACTGTCATCAAGAATAAAATGCACTTTCTAAATTGAGTAATTTCAGTAGAGTGGGACAACAGAAATCGACAGTATACTAAGAATAATTGTGTGTATACATTTTACCCTTAACTTTATAGAAGAAGTGATACAGTGCATGCTTCCCTAGCAATTTTAGGGTTCCTCATGACAACCGTGGGGATGGAAACTGATAGTACAAATCCATTTCATCAGCAGTTCTATCCAATACAAAGATATGGCTTCCTTTAGCTAAGTGGTTTTAGTTGGAAATT
Organism: Schistocerca serialis cubense; assembly: GCF_023864345.2. Taxonomy (NCBI): domain Eukaryota; kingdom Metazoa; phylum Arthropoda; class Insecta; order Orthoptera; family Acrididae; genus Schistocerca; species Schistocerca serialis. The sequence goes on from NC_064645.1 coordinate 541,541,452, forward strand.
TATAATGGTCTCTAGACAGAATATCGTTTGTCAGCAGTTTCTGCTGGTACAAAAATACGACTTCCTTTAACTAAGTGAAATTAGTTGGAAAATTATACACTAATGCTCATAAATTAGGGATAATTCTGATACATGGCGAAACAACGCTCTGGTGGGCGGTTTGAGGGGTGTAAATCTCCTCGGGGTATGACCATGCGCTGCGTTTGACCTGCGGTCGCCGCACGGTGGCGCTCGCAGCAGTCCACATACGCAGAGGTGTGTTGGTGCACGTCAGAGTACGGTGCAGCGAGTAAGTGCTGACGTTTTCATACATACTAATGGTGACTGTGTGTTGAAAATGGGTCAAAGAACACATATTGATGACGTAATGAGGGTTAGAATACTATGGTGACTGGAGACTAGTCAAACACAGCAGGTCATAGCACGGGCTCTCCGTGTGCCATAAATTGTGATCCCAAGATTATAGCAACGATTCCAGCATACAGTAAACGTGTCCAAGCGCTACAGTACGGGACGTCCACAGTGTACAACACCACAAGAAGACCGATATCTCACCATCAGTGCCCGCAGACGGCCACGGAGTACTGCAGGTAGCCTTGTTCGGGACCTTACCACAGGCACTGGAACAGTTGTCTCCAGACACACAGTCGACAGACGACTTGACAGACACGGTTTATTCGCCCAGAGACCGGAAAGGTACAGAGGAACTGTAACAGGTCAGTTGTATCGGGACGTCATTTTGCACCAGTATGTCCGCTTTTTCAGGGGTGCAGTGGGTCTCATCTTAATCCAGATGGATGATAACGCACGACCCCACCGAGCTGCAATCCTGGAGGAGTACCTTGAAGCAGAAGATATCAGGTGAATGGAGTGGCCTGCCTGTTCTCCAGGAATAAACCCCATCGAACACGCCTGGGATGCTCTCGGTCGACGTATGGCTGCTCGTTTTCAAACCCCTACGACACTTCAGGAGCTCCGACAGGCACTGGTGCAAGCAAGAATGGGAGGCTATACCACAGCAGCTGCTCGACCACCTGATCCAGAGTATGGCAACCCGTTGTGCGGCCTGTGTACGTGTGCATGGTAATCATTTCCCACATTCATGTCGGGGTACATGGGCAGGAAACAGTGGCGTTTTGTAGCACATGTGTTTCGGGACGGTTTTCTCAATTTGTCAACAATCTGTGTCGTATGTGTTCCCTATGTGCCTATGCTATTAGCGCCAGTTTTGTGTAGTTCCACGTTGTGTGGCACAACATTCTGCAATTATCCTTAATTTATCAACATGAGTGTACTAAGCCCTAGGAGCCTCAATGTGAAAATTCAAGTTGTGAACTCCCCCTACCCCCCCAAATCCCTTTACTAGATGGCGATATAAGTGACCGTGATCGCATATGCCTAATGAAATTTTGTAGCGAGTAATACTATCGTTACCAAAGAAAATTAATACTGGTTAGTTGGAGGAAACTGTCAACAGACCTTTCTGAAAGAAGAATCTAAATGCTGATGATAAATTTTACATGTGTGAAATACACTACAATAGCTCACAAACCACACAGGGGGAAAAGGGTACCACGAAATATTTGTTACAAAGAAAACTCTGATTAGCTAAAGAAGGTATAATTAAACGGTCGCCAGCCCGCTAGGACAATAAATCTCCAGAGTCTTAAGAAAGGTAACGGCAAAGAAATTCAAGCAAATGTCCACTGGCCTGCCAACGGGAGGTTGTCACGCTTTTCCATAAAACAACAGTTCACAAGAAAATAAATGAATAAGAAAGCACTGAGTTTGCAGTTACTTATTCTGAAAAACTAAATGTTTTTACACGATTGTGTCATTTTTATCTTTCTCGAGTTTGATGGAATTCTTATTCTGTATATGGAGAAAGGTGTCAGTGGTATGGATCAAGGAATAAACGAAAAATACGACGATTTTACGTTATCCAGTGGTCACAGTACTGATATCGAACAAGAGTATCACTCAGATGAAAAACTTCAGGAAAGTCGTGATGGGGATCTGTCTATTTCTTCAATGAAATACTTAGTCTGTTAAAATCGAATGTATTCTGAGTGGTGATGAGGAAAATGTAGTTCCCAGCAATGAATTTCAATTTGAAGGTCTTGCTTTCTGTACCTATGGGTGGTATTTTTATGCGCAAATTTAAATCCTGAAATTTAATTTTATTTGGAAATTTATTTGCTACAGAGATAGTATAATTTTTCAGGACGTAGAATTCAGTACTCTGACAGTCTATTTGTGTGTACTATCTAAAAGAACTACACAAAATCATGTGCTTTTGTGTGTTAAATAGTAAACTGCTGCAGGCTTTGATTAGTGCAGTAAAATAAACTAGAAGCGTTTAAACAACACATAAATAATTGTAAAAACAAATGGTATACAGCATAATTTTTGCCTTAAATGCTGCTTTAAACATAGGGGTCCCAGACACCCCACCTCGTGGTACACGTTACAGAAAAGTCACATCGCGAGTTAAGGGTTAAATGGAGTTACTGGTTAAATAAATGTAAGTAAAACTTTGTTAGGTAAAAAAATTGCTTGCAGTAACCTTAGTGTAACGCAATGCAAAATTTAGAAGCGGGCAAGCAATTTACTTTTTATTATTCAAAGACTGAATTCAATTCCCTCCAAGCAAATGAGATACTGCTTTTATTTTCAACATAACAACAATAAAATACATACAAATCCAGCAGAACTCACTTTCTGAGCTAAATACAGAATAAATGAAGCTATGCACCCTTCATTTCTGCTGTATCTTTTGTTATTAGTTTTTCCAGCGATATTTTACGTTACTGTAATTGAATGAATTTAACACTCAAAACTGCAAATTAACTAAGACTCTGTTAAGCAATACAAGAATGAACAGTTACTGAGGCAGAAAATTTAGACTGAAACTGATCGTTAGCAAGAAACGCAAAACTGTCAATAAATAGTTAATCAATTTTCATAATTTTACTACAGTCGGTGATTGCCTGGAGAAGAAAGAGACCCTGCTTGGTAATTATGTCTGAGGACAATGACAACACAGGTGCCCTACAAATTTCAACTATTGCCGTTTATTACGCAAGTTAGCCATACTTCGTGAAAGAAATGGCTCTGGGTAATACCTATATAAGTTCATAATTCTTCACTTTTTAGTCTGAACGATGTTGTAACTAAGCGAATGACGAAGAATATAGCCGACTACAATGATGACCTGTCGCTGTTGCTGCTACTGGTTGTGAACTCCGAGTCGTCCCCAGAGCGGCAGATAATTATGGGCCAGGCAATAGTTAGAACTGCTGCGTCCTCCGCTTGTCTACTATTGCCGTCCTCTTAATACTCGCCGGTTAACGCATTAGGCGCGCCTACACCGGCACGAGCTTAGATGCAGCCCGCGTCTCCCGGAGCGCCCAACAAACACTTCCGCTCTCTTTCAAGACCTAAGCTACTCTGCTTCCTTTCTGCTCCAAACGCGACACAGACTCTCCATACACAAAGATAAACAACAGTACAGTTACCGCCTTTTCATCGTTGCTATCGATACGTTTAAATAAATTTCCCTTGATTTTAACCCAGCAATTTACTATATTCTCATTATAATTACAAACAATTATGTACAGTCAAAAATAAATACACTACCACATCGATTATATCTTAAATATAGTTTCTGTGATAAAGCTCACATATTCAGAATCTGAATTACAGTACAAGTTACCAACGGATGTTAAACGCCGAAAAATTTGGAGGGTACAGGAGGAATTTTACATGCAATTTCGGTGTTACAAAATTTAGCGTTATCTCTGAGGAATACTACAAGCTGCCCACCCTTTATAAAATATCAAAAATGTCTAAGTATCGGTAACTGTTCTATGGTGCGAGGCTCCTTTGCCATATAACGTGGACCATTTCGTGGCTGTAAGCTTCCTATTGAGCAAACCAGTGACCATCTTTCTATATCTTCCCCTGAATGCCAAGTCATCTCAAGTCACAGAAACATTAACTGAATTTAGCCCTGTGTTCTACCAGAAGAAGTAGCACAACGCAAATCGGACCACCTGACTTCAGACGAACTGATCAGAGATCTACTACTTGCATTCTAGTATCTTCGTCTTACAGGTTTCTTGAGGTTAATGACCACAGGATGTAGGATTGCGTGCTGGTACGCACGCTGGGGAAAAGTTTGACAAACTAAGTCGGTTCCAAATGCGCATTTGTTAACGAAACAGAGCGTACTCCCGAACATGAATAAAAATTAAAGACTTTGAAATTCTTAACACTACGGCTCGGCCAGGGAAAATGTCACTGTGTTAGTCACCATTTTTCAGCGAGGATTAGGTTAACGAAGGGACACAATAAGTACACTCATGTGCTGCTCACACAGAAAGATTCCAAGGTAAAATTCACCACATTTTGTAAAGGATGAGTCGTCTGAGCCGGCTTGTGACTCGCAATGGAAAGAAGAACGAAATTTAATAAGGGTCACGATCCATGAGATGAATCGTTACGAGGTAAGGAAGAGGGCTGGTAGCGTTTACGTCTAGTAAAATGACGGCAAAATTAGGACTCACGACAATCCAAGAATCCCTCTGACAAAGGACATCGAAAATCGTATGTAGTTCGTAGCACGAAAGACCTGGACCAACTCACCTTGCAAGTTTGCACAATGAGGTCACGCTGCACTCGCCAGACTACAGTAAAGCAACTATCCAGCGATTGCCCAGCTCTTCTGGGCCTCGCCTCAGTGCACAGTGACTAAGGAAACTTTGAGAGGGCAAACAAAGTAATGGCAAAGACGAATTTTTCAATGGTTCGAGGTGTATCCTCCAGTCACAAGGGAGTAACAACAACGTCTGGTTCTTTGGCTCAAAATTTTCAATCGGTAGAACGTCGAAAATCTGAACAAACACATGCCTCCACGAGAGTCTGAGGGAGCCAATCGCGAGCCAGTTAAGAGAATCCGAGCAGGTAAACGCTTTGCAAAAGTGGCGCCTTAAGGCATTTTTGTAAGTCAGGCCCAAGGGCCACTCCCAGGCCATGTTACAAGACTGAACTAAGAAAGTCCATCTGAATTCACCAATGGGTACGCATTAGTAATTACACTGCTTCGCTCTGAGTTGGCACATCTTTGCTTGTTTCGGGGGACTAGGACATATTCGCGGCGTGCGCGCTACTCCGACATGAATACCAAGGCAGTGGAGTGTGGACATAATGACGGATACGGAGTCAGTTGGCGCGAACTGTCAGAAACATATGTGCGACCAGCAGCAGCGACTGGCACGACATGATGTACAGCTGTCAAAACCGTACCGCGAGGAGTTAGCTGATGGTACGCCCAGTGTGTTGGAAGCATTTTATACTGCTGAAATTCGATGATGTTTTGGACGCTGGTTACACTGATGCCAATGGTTTAAAGCTGCAAACTTGCAAATTGAGGTGTGCAGTTGGACAGTGAAAAAGATACTTGTGAGGTTGGTGAACCTTATAGCTGTTGATCGTATCTTGCCAAGCCTTCTTACACGATCAGTGTATAGTAATCGCTGTGGACCTACCGCACATAATTTGCGTTGAGCGACAGTGTTTCTTGCAAGTTCCTTCAGACGGCGCGCTTAATCTCCGTACGCTCTCGTATGACGTTAGTTTGTTGGCCTTGTCGCGTACTGCGACCGCGTTTCCGTCGTTCTTGTGTACGCACACAGACACTTAGATGTAAATAAGCTCGCACCAAGACCGTATAACTTTTTGTAGTAATCCTGAGTGCGTTCACTTGATCTTTTAGTGATTGTTTGGCAAACTGCTGCTGGGCTGAAATATAGCGCTGAATCTTCTCCTGAAGATTTTCTTATTTGATGAATGTTGTAACTGTCAGTACAGCTTAGGTTTTAGATTATCGGTTATTCCGTTGTTATCTGGACTAATCGTTGGAATTCCGCTTTACACTGTTGCACAATAATTCTTAAGATGGAATCTTAAATTTCATGGTTCTAAGGTGCAATTGTTAAAAGGAAATGACAGCAATGTGAGGAAGAGGAGTTGTTATGGAATGTTCCTGAGGCCACGTTTTACTATAGTTTTCCTTTCAGATGTGCACCTTGTGATATCATTTCTACTTGCTTCAGGGAATCCACTGATAATAGAAGGGAAGATAAGCTTGGTACATCAACATCAACGTGTGTATCGATTACACGTTTGCTGTGACATGTATACTGGTCTCAGGAGAAGCGAACTTCTTATCAACCATAAGACAGCTTGATAGCTACGGAATTTGAGGTTTGGAGCATTTCGGTGATTGCATACAAATGCCGTAAGTTCTACAATGCAATCGACTGTAGTTCTTCTTTATGTATTGTTATGTATATTCTTATAATGATTTGGCACACAAGATGCAAAACAGCTTTCAATCAAACTGAAAGCAAGGGCGTCCAAAATAATAGTTCAAGAAAAATGCCACTGTTAACTGAAGAGAGGAGAGTGGATGGATCTTAAAAGTAAATAGTGAGCGTCTAAGAAAGGGAAGGAACTGTCTCATGACGTGCCAGAATAAGAAAGGAACGAGAAACTTTGTTGTAGAAAACCAATCAGAATTACGAATGAAGAACTAAATGGATATGAGATCCCACCATTGAGGTTGGGAAGTGGAAACTACAGCACTGGAATCGATTGCCTTGCATTTTCAGATGACTTTGTTATATTTTCTGGAAATGTGACAGCTGATGAAATACTGAGCTGGAATGGTGTATGAAATTACGAAGAAAAAAGAAACAAATATTTAACAAACTCAAAAAGAAAAACTTTATGGAAAGTTTCATCAAAATGGCTATGCAGACGAAATAAGCTTATCGCTCTTGAATAAAGCTTCGTAAAATGCCAGCGTCCTGGCATGGTAATATATCTAACATGTATATATAAAACATTAAAAATGCATCAAAATTTCTGAAAACAGACTTTGGACAAGTACAGAAGGTTAAAAAAATCATATGCCTCCGGGAGATAGTCCAGTTGCTTATAAATATCTGGTATAGAAGTACGGATAAATAAAATAAGGGCATAACTGTGTTAGTGAAAGGCTATCGTGGACCCGAGAACAAGACAACGGTTGCAGCGCAGGGGCAACAAAAATTTGATTTTATATTTCTCGTGAAATTATTGACCGAATTCAAAAATTTTAAATGCTATCATAATCCACCCATTAACACAATAACACAATTTTAACACAATAAGACAAGTATTAGAGACAGAAACAGTGCGTTTTTCTTGAGGCAGCGTTAATCACGGAACGCAAATACACGGACGTCATTCACCCAGTATTTGAGAATTATAGAACTTAGTGATTTCCAACGAAGTTAACACATAGTTTTAAACCCCTAAGAAACTTTTTCTCGCTGATATCCCCGACCCTCCCCCTCCCCGACCCATAAAATGTTTAAACGAAAAAAAGTTTCTTAGTTACTACATTTTAACTGCTCTTGTAGTTATAACTGTGCATGAAGCATGAGGTTTTAATTTATTACTTCATTACTGTATTCGCAACACAGTTTGCAGATGGGATCCTCATATACCACCGAATGTCCTTGAGACATTATTTCAATGCACGACACATAATTCACGAGATTTAGATGTGTGAAAAACAATTTTTCGGTTAAAATGGCGGGCAGTAAAACTTTGACCTCAGGCACGACGATTTAATTTATTAGTTCTTTACTGTTATATTTGCAACTAAGTTTGAAACAGTGAAAGGTGGCTACACTGAGCCACAGCGCCAGAGATTGCGCCAAAGAGTTTTTATTCCGCCGCCTCCACTGGCAGTTCTTGTCAAGCAGTCGTGGCGGAGAGTGGTTATTGAGAAGTAGCAGTAGGCAGTGCTTGTTGAGATGTAGCAGTGGTGAGTCGTTGTTGAGAAGTTCCCATGGAGAGTGCTTGTTCAGAACTTGTAGTAATGTTTTGATGGGCTAGACACCAGATGTTGTTGGATTAGGGATGCTGTAATGTGCTTTTCGTCAATATATATGAAGGTAAAAATAAATTCCTTTTTTGTATTATTTCAATGTCTTGAACAATAATGCCTATTGGTTACAGGTTCAGTCAACAAAGCATCTGGCTCGTGTTCTTGTATTAGACTGTATTTCTGGTTTCTATGTGCAATTATAGTATTTCTGTTTTTTTTATTACTTCAGTATAAATGATGTTTAAAATATCTGGTCTTATTGAGGAAGAACCGTGCCAGATGTGTACGTTGAATCACACTTCCACACACAGAACAGCTGCACTTGTGTTTTGTTGTTTCGTAGCTTTCATAGTTTCTGGGGACTTAATTAATTAATTGTGTTAACGGAAGTTTTCTTTCATTCTTGGTTGTTATTCTATGCAGTCAGATTGCATACTAATACTAGTCAGGGCCAACCGGTTACGAGACCGCGTAACCGGACAGACAGCGACGAAAATCAAAATTATTTGCATTCTATATAATTAAGCCCCCATGCAACAGTATCTTCGTATGTCACTGAATGAACCTGCAAAATTATACCATTGTATCACACGCAGTCGTTATGGAAATATGACATCACAAAAACTGAGATGCATGCACAAAATGGAGTGTAAATTACCAAGTTTATTTGGTTCTAGTGTTTCACAAGGAGAACACTTAGCGACTGCCAACAGCCGTTTGCGTTATTTCGAACTTTTCGTAAACTCTTTCTCGTTACGTGCTTGAAGGCTAATTTTTAGCACATTTATCCGTCGTAAAGTAATGAGAAATGTGTAGGCATTTTATATATGGGACTTTGTTTCCATAAGAATTTGTGGTTTATAAGAATTTGTGATTTACTGGTGGTATAACTAAAGACGTTCACATAAAAGAATGCCTGTCTAAAAAAGTAAAAATAAGACATTACGATGATGTAGTGAAGTCAGAATGTGTATGTGCTTTCGAATCTCTAGCACTGAACTGTAATACAGACAAATTAGAAAACCATTACTAAAATATAGGGTCCCCGAAAACCTACGGGAATTTGGAAATTAAGAAGTAACGGTGAAATTTATCGAGAAATAGAAAACATGTCAGAAATAATGTGCAAAGGAAGACTGGTAATTTCTGGGCATTTATATTGAAGGCACGACATTAAAACAACCAAATGATCTTCAGTATTTGTGGGAAAAAAAATCAGCATCAGGATAGCTCCACGAAGTAAAAAAGGATTTATACTCAATATCCAGTGCCTAGATATGTCGTAGTGCTGGGGTGCATAGAATTGCTTCTACCCTCACAGTGGGGGTCAGATGGATAAAAATAGATAAAATAAATTAACCATGTACGTCATCGGTTCAAATAATTTGTTTCACAAACTATTATTACAATAATGTATTTTTATACTAACAGTATTTACACAGATTAATTTGAAACAGGGCCAATAATTTATAATGGTTTCTATCGAAACAAAGACAGAAATTCAGCAGTTTTGCTTCATAATAAATGAAGAGTAAAACATATCTACGAGAACGAACAGCGTGGGTGGGCCGTCACCGTGTCAATCGTGGGCCACATGCGTCCCATAGGCCGCGGTCAGTGCATGCCTGTTGTAGTCGCAGATGGTGTGCGGGAGCGCCCGGAACTGGTCCGTAAAATAGTTGTAATAAATAAAAAGAAATTAATGAAGTAGTTTTTGTCGACACTTATGTTTCAAAAATTACGCCATTACGATGTTTAAGTTTCCGAAAAAGGTGGATATCACGCACCCAATATTAACAAGAAGTACTTGACAAATGCGTTCAATAAATAAATGATTAAAATCTTAAAAGAGGGCACACGATAAGTATGGCTGAGAATGGCTTTACAGCTGCTGGTCCATATTTCCCATAGGTAGCGTGAGGTTTGTTATTTCATGTCCCCATTGTCGCATGCTTGCTTTGGGCATTGTGTAGCGGAACGCCACCATGCGCTACAGTATTAATACAAGCAGTACAGGCATGCACAATTACATGTCACACCTCTACCTGACCAACTTTCATCCCCTCCTCGCCCCTGCCTATCTTTTTGCACGGTAGCACAGACCTATCTAACCCCTCGCGCATTCTCTGACAATAGCGCCGAAAGTAATTGGCGGCAACCGTGTGAAATGCTGACGTTGTCGAGCTGTGTAACGGACAGGCGTAACTAAGCACAGCAAATACTCGCAGATTATCTAACGGAGTCACGATTTAAGTTCCCAAGCCCTGCACATGTCGAGCACGTTACAGTAGTTGCCCTTTTACGCACAGTAACAAATACAGAAGCACAGACTACACCTTCAGATTCCCGTCCGTTTTCAAACAATCACTTTCGGGGGTTTCCCTTGGTTGTAAAGCAGAAAGAGCAGAAAGTCTCAAATATTCCCAAAAGCGCCCATACGCCTCACGTCCGAAGAACATACTCCTTTCCCTGATGAAGTCAGAAATTTTTTCTATCAGGGTATACAGTTCTTGGTTGGCTCGGTTTGTAAATTGACCATCTTCTGTTCTTCGAGGTCCTAATATTCTCCTGAGAATTTTCCGTCCTATCAGTTCTAGCCTCTTGATTAATCCGGTTTTTGCTAAGTTGAAAGTTTCTGCTGCATATTGAGCTTCAGGGCGAATCATACAACTTTGTATTTATCGAAATATTCCTCTTTTTGTAGGTGTTGATAGTTTATATGCTAAGTTCATTTTGTTTATTCGTGCTCCCATTGCTTCTTTTTCAGTCCTTCCAATGTCTATCCATTCTCCAAGGTATTTGAATCTCTCCACCTTCCGAATTTTCCGTCCTTCTATTCTCATCCATCCAGGAGCTGTCTTGATGATAATCATATATTGTGTCTTCTCGATGAGATTTGTAGGTCTGCATTAGCTGCCGGTTCTGCAGTTCTGTGGTTTGGTTAACGGCCTCTTCTAGTGATTTGGCAAGATCACAATGTCATCTGTGAATGCCAGACAATCTACCCGTACTCCTTTATTACTATCACACCCCAGTCGTATTCCACCCAGTCCTTTCATTCCTTGTCGCCACCCTCTGACCACGTTATCGAGGATACAATTAAGGAACAAAGAGGAGAGTCCGTCTACCTGTCTCACCCCGGTTTTAATCCTAAAGGCTTTCGACAGCTTTCCTCTACACTTGACCTCGGATGTTGTGTTGCTTAGGGTTTGTTTAACCAGTTCACTGGATTTCCTATCCTAACTCATCTCCCCCAAAAGATGTAACAGTGTGTGTCTGCCTACAGAATTGTAGGCTTTTTTGAAAGCTATGAATGTAAGTACGAACTTTTTGTTCCTCTGTTTGTGAAAAGCGATTATAAATTTTTGATTCAGGGTCTGTTCTGCGCATAATCTCTCCTTTCTTATGCCTCCTCGGTACTCATCAATTTGTAAATTTACTTGTTCTTCCACTCTTTTCAGCAATGCTTTTGAGAATACCTTCTAGGTCATAGGTATTAAAGAAATTCCCCTGTAGTTCCTAGTTTCAGTCTTATCGCCTTTCTTGTTTATAGGATGTATTAATGCCGATGTCCAACCTTCTGGAAGTTACTCTTCTTTCCAGATTTTTCGTATAATTTGTGTCAGTTCTGCGATCAGATTCTCGTTCGCATACTTTAAGAGTTCTGCGATGATCCCGTTTTCCTCAAGTGCTTTGTTATTTTTCAAGTTTCTTATTATGTTCTTAACCTATTCTATAGTTGGTGGTTCCGAGTCGGGGTTTGGTTCTTTCTCATTGTAATTAAATGTCTCGGGACGCTTCACAATTCAGGATGTCTTCAAAGTATTCCGCCAAGATCTGACTGTCTTTCATGCCCCATACACTGTCTTTCCTTCTTTATTCTTAAAGCTGAGATTTGGAGGATCATATCTACTTAAGTTGGTCTTGAATGTTGTATAGAAGTCTCGCATGTTGTCCTTCCGGAAGTCTTCTTCTGTTTGAGTTAAACGTTCTTGCAAATATTTCCTCTTGAGATTTCTGGTAGTTTTAGCAGTGGTTTTCCTAACTTGTTGGAAGTTCTTTAGACTTTTTTGGTGTTTTATGAGAGCAAAAATCAACCCATGCTTTCCGACGCATTTCGATTGCTTTATCTCCTTCTACCGACAGCCATGCTTCCTCTTCTCCAGGCGAACTGTTTCCTTTGTACTGTCCATCAAAGCATCTTTCCACTGTTCCCAACCTTGATAGCTCTTCTAAATCAAGCTCGCCTTAAAACCTTTTCTAGTTCTCAGTTTCTATCATACTTCACAATATGGGTAGTGTTTTTAGCCTAATAGGCTCTTGGTAGAATGTTGATTTTTTTTATAGGAAATGATCTGAGTCTAAATTTGCACCCCTGAGGACTTTGACATTTTGAATTTCCTTTTCTGCATGTCTTGATATCGCTACATGGTCAAGCAGAAACTCTCCTAGTAATAGACGTGGAGATACCCACGTTTCCTCTTTTCTTGGAAGGCGTTTAAACGCCGTTGATTTCATTATCAGGTCAAAGGCGTTACAAATTTCCACTAGTCGTTTGCTATTCCGATTAGTCATGTTATGGGCTGGTGGTAGTTTCCAGTTATGTTTCTGAACTTTTTCTCTTTCCCGAGCTGAGCACTGAAGTCTCGAAGTACTATAATAACATTCCTAGTTGGAAACTGGGGTAGTGTTTCTTCCAGGTCTTTCCAATATTCTTCTTCTTCCTCTGGGTAGGTTCTATTAGTCTCATTTATGCGGGTAAGTACATGGTGTAAATGTTATTTGCTCCACTAAAGGTAAGCGTGGAAAGTCTACTGTTTAGGAGATGAAGTCAGTGATGGCTCCCAGGATTTGTTTCTTGAATATAAAGCCAGTGCCCAGTTGAGGTACTCTCTGCATTACTCTCTTGCCAGATTTTCCCTTCAAAATGTGATATACTTCCGATTCAAATGCCGCTTCAGCTGTATATCTTCTTTCCTTTAATGCAGTTACAACGATTTTTTACTTGGTCAAAGTATTAGTAAGATGTTTCAGTTTTCCAGCGGCAACTCTCCTCCTTTATTCGGGCTTGGGACCGGCAGCAGCACTTTCGGGTTACTCAGTCCACCCGTTAGTACTGCAAGCGGAACGGAGTTCCTGTCCTGTGTCTGTATGAACTCAAAAGCAAAAGGCAAGCAACGATCACAGATAACTACAGGATGCCTGTTGTAGTATACATATATATTGTGTGTTTGTATATGTGAATGAATGATTTTTGTGTTGCTTTGTGTAATGTAGTTGTAACGTGTTCTAGGAAACTGTCTTTTAAACAGATAATGGTTAATCATTTTTCTTAGTCTTTTAGATTGTAAAAATGTTAAAACAGTTTTACACACCCAATACCTCGGTGAGCTAAGTAATGGATTATAATTATTTCTTTTTATTGAAGTTACGTTATCGTGCTGGTACGTTATTGCACAGCAAAGCAAAAACAACATATGAACATGATCTCTTGTTGTCTCAGGGGTTGAAACTTCGGGATTCGGATATATGTATATTTATTAGTAGCACACTAGTTTGTTAATTTTAATTGCATGAAGCATATTTAGTTATAGCTTTCTCTGTAATGGCGTCAACGTGGTAAATAACGTGCTCAACATCTGTGGCCCAGTACGGAAAAACTTGCATCAGAAAACGAAATAATTAATGAGATATTTCAATACTTTCATAAATGCATAAACTGAGTAAGGTATCTCAATAATACCTGGGTTAGAAGATTACTAAAAACAGCTGCTCCGACTGTTATGATCGACTAAAATAGAGTAAGATCGTAACTAATAAAACTTTTAATGCCTGCTGGAAAAGACATAATTTTTCTATAAATAAAAGATGGTTTCAATAGTAAGAAATAACATTCTGTACTCTGAAAACGATTCAGATAAATTAGCAATAACTTCACTTATTACTGACCTCCTAATATGGAACGTAAGATCAGCGCGCCTTGCTATATCAGCGGTACTACTCTAAAAGGATACAATCTCCTCTCTTTCATCAAGCAAATGAACATTAACAAAGTATATATTGTGTTTTTAATCATTATCTGTACAAATAATAAATCGTGCTTATTGTCTTTGTCCTTATCACTCAATGCACTTCACATATTACAAAAAATGTTAAGTCATTTCTTCAAGTGGACACACATGGAAAAATACGCCAGGAGAAAGCACACCATCCAAGGAGAATGACTATAATTCACGTGGCACGTGTATGTGGTGTGTGTTTGCCAAAGTTTAACTTGACTTTGAGTGGGCTTGTAATTCTCTATTAAACCAACGAAAGTGCTGCAGAAGCAAGCCATTCGGATTTCGTGTAAGATGCCTTGTAACTTTGTCTGCCTTGTAACTTTGTCTACATGTTTCACGTGCAAAAAGGGTTAGCGCTGTGCTATAGGATTCATTAAACAATGTATGTCATATTGTGCGCTGTGCCATAGGATTCATTAAATTATGTATGTCAAATTTTTTAGGTTGAGCTAATCCGATATAATTTAAAGAGTTTACCGGTTCCAACTTGGCTGCCTTATATTGCTAACACTGTTTATCTCACAGTTATTAGAGGTGGATATCCTAGTTCCTGTCTCTAGGGTTTCATACCCTGTTAGCAGTTATATGTCTGGGTATAGGAAATTTATTTTGTGCTTAGGATTAACATGAATTCAGTCTCAGTACAATCAGATTTACTTTAAGCCCTGTGGGAGCTGTTTACACTTTTTATTCATACATCATGAACTACGCTGAATTATCACACCTTCAAATCAACCTCTCTTCTGTGACATTTACAATCTACCTAATTCTATGTTTGACTAATTGTTGCTGATCTTGGGCTCTTTACTGAATCACGACCTATTTATTGGATTTTAAATAACATTTATATGATACTTCTAATAGTTGTATTTTACATTGTTTTTACACCTGCCCAATGTTTTTTTGTGATATGGTGTCGTTACACGTATTGATGGCGTGTTCGCTAAAGGTTTGTTGATGCTTGTTGAATTATTCTAGAACTTTTGTTAAATGAAGTGGTTCTGATTGTTCTAGGAGAACCTGAATTTTATACTGTTTTACTTTCCTTTTAGACAGAACTATATGAGTGAGGTCAAGCTCTACGCAATGTCATAACTGGAAATTTCAAATTAATATTGTTCAAATTTTAGATTCTCAACGTTTATTACTAGTGTTCTCGGATTGCATTCATTTGAGTTTGTCGGATTTCGTGCGTAAACATTAAAAATGTCCTATTAGCAGTTTGCACAGGTTCATAAATAAAACTAATTTAATTTTTCTTGGCGAAATAATACGTTTTTAATGATCTGGTGCCATGGCGTCCAACTCCTTGTTTGTAATCGTTTTCAAAATGCTTAATTGTAAAGTCGAACCAAGGCCCCCGGAGTAGACAACATTCCATTAGAACTACTGACAACCTTGGAAGAGCCAGTCCTGACAAAACTGACAAAACTCTACCATCTGGTGAGCAAGATGTATGAGACAGGCGAAATACCCTCAGACTTCAAGAAAAATGGTTCAAATGGCTCTGAGCACTATGGGACTCAACTGCTGAGGTCATTAGTCCCATAGAACTTAGAACTGGTTAAACCTAACTAACCTAAGGACATCACAAACATCCATGCCCGAGGCCGGATTGGAACCTGCGACCGTAGCGGTCTTGCGGTTCCAGACTGCAGCGCCTTTAACCGCACGGCCACTTCGGCCGGCCAGACTTCAAGAAGAATATAATAATTCCATTCCCAAAGAAAGCAGGTGTTGACAGATGTGAAAATTACCGAACTATCAGTTTAATAAGTCACAGCTGCAAAATACTAGCGCGAATTCTTTACAGACGAATGGAAAATCTGATAGAAGCCGACCTCGGGGAAGATCAGTTTGGATTCCGTAGAAATGTTGGAACACGTGAGGCAATACTGACCCTACGACTTATCTTAGAAGAAGGATTAAGGAAAGGCAAACGTACGTTTCTAGCATTTGTAGACTTAGAGAAAGCTTTTGACAATGTTGATTGGAATACTCTCTTTCAAATTCTGAAGGTGGCAGGGGTAAAATACAGGGAGCGAAAGGCTATTTACAATTTGTACAGAAAGCAGATGGCAGTTATAAGAGTCGAGGGGTATGAAAGGGAAGCAGTGGCTGGAAAGGGAGTGAGACAGGGTTGTAGCCTTTTCCCGATGTTATTCAATCTGTATATTGAGCAAGCAATAAAGGAAACAAAAGAGAAGTTCGGAGTAGGTATTAAAATCCATGGAGAAGAAATAAAAACTTTGAGGTTTGCCGATGACATTGTAATTCTGTCAGAGACAGCAAAGGACTTGGAAGAGCAGTTGAACGGAATGGACAGTTTCTTGAAAGGAGGGTATAAGATGAACATCAACAAAAGCAAAACGAGGGTAATGGAATGTAGTCCAATTAAGTCAGGTGATGCTGAGGGAATTAGATTAGGAAATGAGACACTTAAAGTAGTAAAGGAGTTTTGCTATTTGGGGAGCAAAATAACTGATGATGGTCGAAGTAGAGAGGATATAAAATGTAAACTGGCAACGGCAAGGAAAGCGTTTCTTAAGAAGAGAAATTTGTTAATATCGAGTATGGATTTAAGTGTTAGGAAGTCGTTTCTCAAAGTATTTGTGTGGGGTGTAGCCATGTATGGAAGTGAAAAGTGGACGATAAATAGCTTAGACAAGAAGAGAATATAAGCTTTCGAAATGTGGTGCTACAGAAGAATGCTCAAGATTAGATGGGTTGATCACATAACTAATGAGGAGGTATTGAATGGAACTGGGGAGAAGAGGAGCTTGTGGCACAACTTGAGTAGAACAAGGGATCGGTTGGTAGGACATGTTCTGAGACATCGAGGGATCACCAATTTAGTATTGGAGGGCAGCGTGGAGAGTAAAAATCGTAGAGGGAGACCAAGAGATGAATACACTAAACAGATTGAGAAGGATGTAGGTTGCAGTAGGTACTGGGAGATGAAGAAGCGTGCACAGGATAGAGTAGCATTGAGAGCTGCATCAAACCGGTCTCAAGACTGAAGACCACAACAACAACATTTGCAAATAATACCTAACACAAAGAGTTATTTCTAAATTAAAATTGAATAAATGCAGAGAGAAAGGTAGAAGGTAATTGCGTTCAACAAATACAGGTCCTGTCTGCAGGGCACTCTCCAAGAACAGTAAAGTATGTCGTCCTGCAAATAAGAAGAAACATCTGGTTTATACACAGTGGACCTGCCGCACATTTTAGTCTCAAGTGTTCCAGATGAAATGGCTGGTATTATTATCTATGGTCGTATTCCATGACCGGCGCAGAGACAACTATGGTGCATCACGGACCATAGGTTACAGGGGTGAACCACTGCTGCGGATATGTGTATGGACGAATAGACGTGCAACGTTTCAACAACTGACCGCTCTGATGGATCAATGGGCTATCAGTAGTGTCTCATCATCGACTGTTCCTCGAATATACCTGTGTATGGGCCTCCAAAGCAGGCGCCTGGTTCATACAACCTTTTTGACTGCTGCTCTCCAGCGAGGAAGGCTGAAATTTGCACACCGGTATCGCAACTGGACGTCCTCTGAGCGGCGTAGGAGTTCTTTTCAGGTGTATCCCGAGTTATGCTAAAGAGAACATACAGCCGTTGGAGTGAACGGCGTGAAACACCTGACAGCAATCACCCTGCAACAGTGGATGATGATGATGATGATGATGATGGTTCAAATGGTTCAAATGGCTCTGAGCACTGTGGGGCTTAACATCTATGGTCATCAGTCCCCTAGATCTTAGAACTACTTACACCTAACTGACCTAAGGAAATCACACACATCCACGCCCGAGGCAGGATTCGAACCTGCGACCGTAGCGGTCACGCGGTTCCGGACTGAAGCGCCTAGAACCACACCGGCCGGTGACAGTGTAAGTGCCTGCTTCGAAGAGCACTAGTCTGATGATACTGTACTCACCTGGCTCCGTAACTCTTCGGATTGAAAACCAATAGAAAATTTGTAGGACTAACTCGAGTGTTCAAAAATGTTCCAATGTGTGTGAATTCCTAAGGGTCCAAACTGCTGAGGTCATCGGTCCCTAGACTTACTCATTGCTTAAAGTAACTTTTGCTAAGAACAACGCACACCCATTCCCGAGGGAGGACTCTAACCTCCGACGGGAGGGGCCACGCAATCCGTGACATGGCGCCTCAAACCGCGCGGCCACTACGCGTGGCAATTCTATAGTGCTGTTCGTGCGACGGATTGTCAACCGATAAACCCAGCGCGGCTGTCCAGGGCCGCTGGCACAAATTTTCACTGTCGTCATTACTTTCTGGTGATCGTCCTTATTCGCAATTGCGAATACATTTAATGGACATGTTAAGGTTACAATGCTCACTGCGGCTCACCTTTCCGACTTTATGCGACAAACTTACATGGACTGCTGTGGAAGCGGATGCTCTATGAGTCAGGTGTCAGTGCCAGGTATGATCAAATATTAATTTGAAGATGTCATTGACAGTTGTTTTGAATTTCTCAGAGAGAGAGAGTCTGTGTGTGTGTGTGTGTGTGTGTGTGTGTGTGTGTGTGTGTGTGTGTGTAAGGAAATAGGGAGAGGGAGAAGAGAGAGAGAGAGAGAGAGAGAGAGAGAGAGAGAGAGAGAGAGAGAGAGAGAGAGAGAGAGAGAGGGAGGGAGGGAGGGAGAGAGTAGGTTTGAGGATTTATCATTATTATTACAGTTATATACTGTATATATATATATATATATATATATGGTTTTATGTACGTGTGTATGTGTCTGTGTGTATGTGTGATGGTGGGGAGAAGCTCTATAGGTAGGTGTTATCTACAAAATCTTTGAGGGCAGAGTTCCATTGCAGAGAGCTGTGTATTCATTTATTACTTGCTTTCCTTCAACTACGGCTTTTTGTATTTGATAACTTTCTTCAATAATTAATTTTTGTGGGGGGCTCTTGCTGCATTTGAGAATTTTCAAATCAGTGTCAATGTTTGTGGAGATACGTTTATTGTCCATAAGGTTTTCAGCAAATATGGCGTGACAGCTATTACTTTTTAATGCTCTCCTGTGTTCTGTGTAAAGTATCTGCTTGTCTGTCCTATATCAACTGATTTGCATTCCTGACATATTAGGTGGTAAATACCAGATGTATTATGTTTGTCTGTGCTAGTGTTGGTTGTCCTTAGTTTTCTCTGCATTGAGTTGTCTGTCCTGTAGACTATTTTTAGCCCTTATTTTTTGGAGTATGTTGCCCATTCTGTGGGCTGCTTTGTTGTTGCGGGATTTTTCTTAATCATGTGTGTTCGTTTGTGTGTTCTGTGTGTTTGTAAGTTGGTAAGAAGGCTTTTGTGTGTTGCGTATCCTTTTTAAATTTGTTTTAATTTTGTGGTTCAGTCTAACTACACTCCTGGAAATTGAAATAAGAACACCGTGAATTCATTGTCCCAGGAAGGGGAAACTTTATTGACACATTCCTGGGGTCAGATACATCACATGATCACACTGACAGAACCACAGGCACATAGACACAGGCAACAGAGCATGCACAATGTCGGCACTAGTACAGTGTATATCCACCTTTCGCAGCAATGTAGGCTGCTATTCTCCCTGGAGACGATCGTAGAGATGCTGGATGTAGCCCTGTGGAACGGCTTGCCATGCCATTTCCACCTGGCGCCTCAGTTGGACCAGCGTTCGTGCTGGACGTGCAGACCGCGTGAGACGACGCTTCATCCAGTCCCAAACATGCTCAATGGGGGACAGATCCGGAGATCTTGCTGGCCAGGGTAGTTGACTTACACCTTCTAGAGCACGTTGGGTGGCACGGGATACATGCGGACGTGCATTGTCCTGTTGGAACAGCACGTTCCCTTGCCGGTCTAGGAATGGTAGAACGATGGGTTCGATGACGGTTTGGATGTACCGTGCACTATTCAGTGTCCCCTCGACGATCACCAGTGGTGTACGGCCAGTGTAGGAGATCGCTCCCCACACCATGATGCCGGGTGTTGGCCCTGTGTGCCTCGGTCGTATGCAGTCCTGATTGTGGCGCTCACCTGCACGGCGCCAAACACGCATACGACCATCATTGGCACCAAGGCAGAAGCGACTCTCATCGCTGAAGACGACACGTCTCCATTCGTCCCTCCATTCACGCCTGTCGCGACACCACTGGAGGCGGGCTGCACGATGTTGGGGCGTGAGCGGAAGACGGCCTAACAGTGTGCGGGACCGTAGCCCAGCTTCATGGAGACGGTTGCGAATGGTCCTCGCCGATACCCCAGGAGCAACAGTGTCCCTAATTTGCTGGGAAGTGGTGGTGCGGTCCCCTACGGCACTGCGTAGGATCCTACGGTCTTGGCGTGCATCCGTGCGTCGCTGCGGTCCGGTCCCAGGTCGACGGGCACGTGCACCTTCCGCCGACCACTGGCGACAACATCGATGTACTGTGGAGACCTCACGCCCCACGTGTTGAGCAATTCGGCGGTACGTCCACCCGGCCTCCCGCATGCCCACTATACGCCCTCGCTCAAAGTCCGTCAACTGCACATACGGTTCACGTCCACGCTGTCGCGGCATGCCACCAGTGTTAAAGACTGCGATGGAGCTCCGTATGCCACGGAAAACTGGCTGACACTGACGGCGGCGGTGCACAAATGGTGCGCAACTAGCGCCATTCGACGGCCAACACCGTGGTTACTGGTGTGTCCGCTGTGCCGTGCGTGTGATCATTGCTTGTACAGCCCTCTCGCAGTGTCCGGAGCAAGTATGGTGGGTCTGACACACCGGTGTCAATGTGTTCTTTTTTCCATTTCCAGAAGTGTATATGTTTGTGTCATATCTATTCTCTATAGCTATTTTTCTGATTGTCTGTATTTCATTGTTATAGTTGCTTTCAGTGAGTAGAGTTTAGTTCAGTCTGTGTAGCATTTATTGGAAACCAGCTGGTTCGTGTGCAGTTGGATGATGACTGGTATGTTTGTGGAAGGTTATGTTGGTGGTGGTTACCTTATTAAATATGGAGAATTGGTGTTGTTTGTTCTATCTGTACATTGTGCAGTCAAGTAAATTAAACATTTTGTTGTTTTCTGTTTCTCAGGTGAATTTCATTTTTGGGTGGACATTGTTCATATGACTTTGTAGTTGTTGGATGCGACTTGGTGTTTCATCTAGACAGCGTATGACGTCATCTACATAACGATACCAATATATTATCCGTTTTTGTTTGCGTCCTACTACTGTTTCAAATATTTTACTTTCAACGTGACTAAGGAAAATGTTGAATAGAAGTCCACTGTCTGGTGACCCCATTGGAAGTCCGTCTTCTTGTGAGTAGTGCTGATAGTCAAATGAGAAATAGTTTGGCTCTGTGATTAGTTTTAGAATGCTAGCTATTTCTTTTATGTGGGATTTGGGAATTTCTGCATGTTTTTCAAATTGTTGTTTGATGATGCTGAATGTTTCTGGGGTGGGGATATTGGTGTTCATAGATGTGGTGTCAAAAGATGTGAGTGTGGGTGATGTGGGTACGTTGATGTTTTTGTATCAGTTCTTTGGTGTATGCTTCTGTTATTTGTGTACGTGTAATGGTTACAGAGTCGTCAAAAGACATATTTACTTATAGATAATATTTTTATGCTGCCATCATATGGCATACACAGACATCGCAGTTCAGTGGAGAGGTGTTCAATCAGCAATCCAAGAACAACAATTTTGTTAAACACAGTTTGCTCTGCTTGACAATAATGAGATCTAGAATTTGGTGAATCACAGAAAAATGGTTTACGCAGTCTTGCTTGACTTCCTGAATCCATTCGATGTCACATAGTCTACAAAATGTGTACCTTGGAAGAATACAAAATCAGAAGAACTCAGCACGAATTTTATACACTTCCTGGGATTTACTGATTGTTATAGAGGTGGTAGAACTGGACCCAAATGAAGATTAAGCATCATTCGTAAACTACACAAGACACTTTATTGAAAACTACATAAGAAGATTGCAATGCAGACTTCAGAGAATATTTGAAAGAATTTCAGTAGTGATAACAATATTTAGATTAATACAGAACAAGAGCCTTTTGGCGTCATTAGAGATCTGAAATAACAGTTGAACAACTATTCTGACCTGGTAATGGCAAACCGCACTGAATATTTCTTAACAAGGTTTATTAAGCAGAAGGGGGGGGGGGATGGGCTTTACAGGAATGATAATAAACCCAAAAAGGGAAAAGATCAAGTTCTCCAAGAGCTGGGCCAAAGTTAAAATATAATTTTATCAACAAGAGCAGTTACACAGTAAAAGCTGTTTCACAAATATAGCAACCCCAGAATTAGTGCAAACTATCTTTGCTGCACCCTGGCGGGAGTACATTATCACGTCTGGCGCCGACTGACCTACCGACCTGCCTCACCGACCTTTAAGCTAGCCACGGGAGCAGAACATGTCTGTAACACACAAAATACTCTGTTAGAAATGCACGTAACAAACACCGATTCGAGGCCCCGAGCGCAATATCAAAAATGGTTCAAATGGCTCTGAGCACTATGGGACTTAACTTCTGAGGTCATCAATCCCCTAGAACTTAGAACTACTTAAACCTAACTAACCTAAGGACATCACACACACCCATGCCCGAGGCAGGATTCGAACCTGCGGCCGTGGCGATTGCGCGGTTCCGGACTGAAGCGCCTAGAACCACTCGGCCACCCCGGCCGGCGAGCGCAATATCGAATGAAAGTTCAGCTCCTAAGCTGATCGATGAAACCAAATCTTCAGGTGAGCGAGCAAAGATCTCAGTGGCTAATTAGTGTTAAGATGTTACGTGCCTCCCCTTCTCCCGGAACAATGAACGACTCGCAAGGAGCTCCAAAAAGAGGTGTGGTTAACACGGGAGAAGAGAGTGCACAAAAGCAGCAGAAAGTGCCAGAAAATTTAAGTTGGCGCGCTCCCGCTGCTTTTACAACTAAACAAATACTCATGAGGACGAATGTATTATTATTCATCTGCTAATTTGGTCTTTAATCTTATTGTGAAAGAGACGAAAGTTACACAACAGGGCGGCTCCAATCAAGTAGGCCCGCTCAGCTTCACAGTTTAAGATGCACAAACACAACAGCAAAATTAATATCCACAGCACTAATGTCTTACACTCAAAATATCCAGCAACGTTAATACGACCGGGACCTGAAGGTTAACGGCCAGATACGCATGGGCATATTATCTGTCATATGTAGAATAACTCAGAGTGCATACAAGTAACGCTATTCCGCGAACGCGTACAATACAGGGTGGTCGAGCAGAACCACTCTATAGAATTTGGCTAAATTTCCGCTAGTGACAGCGTAACTAGTGACCGTTATGATTCTAATGAAACCGTTACTGCGGAGTTATGAAGTAGCCGTCGAATTAACATGCATCGACCACCACTTAAATGCATCAGAGAAACGGAACCGTATTTCGAATGATTCCACACCAAGTACGCCCTCACCGGCGTTGAAGACAGCTGACGTTGGTGCGGCGGCAGAGAGGTCAGCGGACGTAATTCTAACAGGTCGCCGGCCGGTGTGGCCGAGTGGTTGTAGGCACTTCAGTCTGGAACCGCGCGACCGCTACGGTCGCAGGTTCGAATCCTGCTTCGGGCGTGGATGTGTGTGATGTCCTTAGGTTAGTTAGGTTTAAGTAGTTCTAACTCCTAGGGGACTGATGACCTCAGATGTTGTGTCCCATAGTGCTCAGAGCCATTTTCGAACAGGTCACACATCCAACAGCTGATCCCACTGCATTGAGACCAGACCCTTCAGACTGCTGTGCTTCGTTCCAGTAACACGTCCAATCAGCACCACGCTCTCCACGCACCGAGTCTGGTGTGACGTCGGCGTCTTCCACTGGACCTAGGAGCTTTGGTAGCCGGAATGTCACGGGGTAACTCCGTTTCAGTCCGCAGCCGCCACTCAGCTCCCTCCGCGCACCAGAATCTTTGCCTCAGAGACATGTTACGATTTATCGGTAGGTCGTGGCACGTTCCAGAGATTATTAACGAGGAGCAATAGACAGATTGTGCTTGTAGTTTCTGGCGTGTCCCGTGGTAGTGTGACAGGAACGTTTCTCTTCGCTATATGAGCAGAACTGCTTCTGAGTTTCGAAGGTAAGCAGTCATTTGGTTGATTATTTTCTAATGAACTACCTTCCGGTAAGAAATAATTAATATACACTAGTTTATAACGTCTCGTTGGATCGTGTTATTCAGATAGTTAAGAGAAAGTAGTTACAAAGAGTAGAAACACAGGGTGCTCCAAAAAGGGTCATGAGCATTCACGTGACTACGTCTTCTACACGAGGGATGCCATGTACGGCAAGAAAATGGAATACAAGTGAGATAGTGTTAATATTTTCATCCATCTTTACCTCCTCTGCATTACTGCAGATGACGTGTCACTGAGCACATTTGTACTGTGCATGCAGTACACGTGAGGTGCCTAGTGTGCCTGTGTGGAATACATAAGTTCTTGTACACTTCACTAACTTGCTGTCTCCATGATGATGATGTCCCCAGCGCAGAAAACAGCACGCAGGTCGTGGATTCGTTTTCTTGACGCTGAAATTAACTTCGCAAGGAACGGCTGCTACGAATAAACTATAACTCATTTGGGATGCCACACGCGTTTGTATTGATATAGACACGAGAAACTATTCTTGATCACAACGTATTGAACGTATCTTTCCACAGTAATTATATCAGGCTAAAATAACATGAAATATACCCTGCCACAGACAACATGTCTGTCTACTGGAACCGTCAGAACTGGAGAATAAAATTACATGAATCAAATACTACTATTAAAGACAACATGTCTGTACCTACGACGGTCGGAAATGTAGTAAATAAAACTGCATGAAACAAATACTGCTATAACAGACAATATGTCTGTGTACTGGAACGGTCAGAACTGGAGAGCCGGACTGGCCGAGACACTCTGCGCGCCAAGCCAGCAAGGCGTGACCCGAACGCCACCGAAGTGCATCGGCAGTAATATCGTCAGTCTTTTGTTTTAGTAATACTTTGATTTTAATAATTTTGAAATGACTGATTGATAGCTGGATGTTGAGAGATGTTTATTGAAAAAAATGAAGTAATTTGGATGACAGTTTTAATTAATAATAGCAACTAAAGTTTAACGTTTTGGCGCCATACCGCCGAACACAGCAGCCAATCACAGAACAGCAGCATCATGCAGGCGGTCTTTCTCACGGGAATGGTACCGAATCTAACATCTCTCACCGGTACCTCATCCCACATTGTGTCATCTCTATGCTCCTTGCATCTCCACTGCCCTGGGAGTAGCTTCCTGGAGCCTAATATGAAGGCTGAATAAGCCAGAAATATTACAACATGTTACGATTTATCGGTAGGTCGTGGCATGGCCTAGAGATTATTAACGAGGAGCAATAGACAGATTGTGCATGTAGTTTCTGGCGCGTCCCGTGGTAGTGTAACAGGGACGTTTCTCTTCACAATATGAGCAGAACTGCTTCTGAGTTTCGAAGGTAAGCAGTCACTTAGTTGATTATTCTCTAATGAACTACCTTCCGGTAAGAAATAATTAATACATGCAAGTTTATAACGCCTCGTTGCACCGTGTTATTCAGATAGTTACGAGAAAGTAGTTACATAGAGTAGAAGCACAGGGTGCTCCAAAAAGGGTCATGAGCATTCACAAGACTACGTCTTCTACACGAAGAAAAACAAAAAAGAAAAAGAACCTTGAGGGATTTTTAACATGCGAATTGAAACTAAATGTTTGCTTTGATGCCAGTTGTCGGTTCTTGTGGCTTCCGCTGGAGGTCTCCGCGCTGCAGCTAGTTTTCTTACTTTCTCTCTCGTTCATTGCCCTGAGGGGTGCGTTGAGATGAGATGGCGGGAACACAACAAGAGGCGCTCTGCGTTCCACGTTTACCTAATGCAGTTCAGTTAGAAATGCGCGACGTGACTTTGGTCGAGAATACGGTACTCTCACAACGAAGCAGGAAATGCAACATAGCCCTCAAAGTCGACCGATCTCACAGTAAGTTTTTATTATTATTTGTGGAAGGGCGTGTGGTGGGGGGGGGGGGGGTGTTGTGAAAGACTCCTCTTGTATGAGGGATGAACCGTAACGCCCTCTAGAATAGTAATGGAATCAGTAACTATAGACGTTCTCGGAAATTGTTTGACTATTGTTTTTCACTCGGTGGGGGAGACTGAACATTTGGGAAAGGTAAATGAAACACAAATTCAAACACAATCGTACGTTTTAGTATGTCAAATCTCGAAAATATACAGTAAAATAGATTGAGTCTTTTAGGAGAGAAATTCTTGGAACTAGCGTAATTTAAAGTGCAACATAAGACTCTACACTGTCTTGTCACACAAATGTGACCACATGTTAAAAGCCACCTTTTGCAGAGCGGATCGCTGCGAGGCGCGCAGGGTGAAAGTCAGTGACGTTCTAGAAGGTACCGCCGGGCGATGTGGCCTAGCGGTTCTAGGCGCTTCAGTCCGGAACCGCGCTGCTGCTACGGTCGCTGGTTCGAATCCCGCCTCTGGCATGGTTGTGTGTGATGTCCCTACGTTAGTTAGGTTTAAGTAGTTGTAAGTTGATGACCTCAGATATTAATCCCGTAGCGCTGAGAGCCATTTTTTTCTGAAAGGTACCGAAAGGTGTGTGGAGCCATGCCGTCTCTAGTGCTGTTGCTCTGCTAGGTGTCTTGGGTGAGGAGCCTTGGAGCGAGCTGCCCTGTCGATGTGGTACCACAGATTCACGATCGAGTTTAAATTTGTGGCCAGGGCAGCACGGTAAACTCACCCAAGTGCCCTTCTAAAAACTCATGTACACTGCGAGCAGTGTGACACGTTGCATTTTACTGCTGGTAGATATCATTACGCCGAGATAAAACAAACTACATGTACGACTGGATATACGAGTAGTTCATACTTGTGTTGGTCCATTGTGCCTTGGAGAATGACGGGATCACCTGGGAATACCACGAAAAACGAAAATACATCCGTTCGCTGGACGAAAGATCCGTACCCAAAGACTGGAAAGTTGCACAGGTCACACCAATATTCAAGAAAAGTGAGAAATTACATGGAATAAAACGCTCTACTAACACACAGTCAACATGGTTTTCGAAAACATCGATCTTGTGAAACACAACTAGCTCTTCACTCACTTGAAGTGCTGAGTGCTGTTGACAAGGGATTTCAGACTGATTACGTATTTCTGGATTTCCGGTTTCCGGAAGGCTTTTGACACTGTATCCCACAAGCAGCTTGTAGTCAAATTGCGTGCTTATGGAATATCGTCTCAATAATGTGACCTGTCAGTTCGTAGTTATTGACGGAAAGTCATCGAGTAAGACAGAAGTGATTTTTGGCGTTCCCCAAGGTGGCGCTATACTCTCTTTGCTGTTCCGTATCAATATAAACGATTTGGGAGACAAACTGAGAAGCTGTCTTAGGTTGTTTCCAGATGACTCTGTCGTTTATCGACTAATAAAGTCATCAGTAGATCAAAACTAATTGCAAAACGATTTAGAAAAGTTTTCTATATGGTGCGAAAACACACACACACACACACACACACACACATATATATATATATACATATAGTTGTGTTTCACACTGAACATTGTGGGTTATCGTCAGTCAAGAACGCCTTGAAGACAAGAAAGACTTCATTATCTACACCTCATTGAGTTTGAACGAGTTTGTGTAACAGGACTTGAAGAAGCTAAATGTTCCTTCTGCGGTACTGCAGAAAGGCTTGGCAGAAATACAGTCACTGATATGACGTTAACCCACAATGTTCACTGTGAAACAACTAATTTAAAGCCAACAATATATGGGGTATGGATGTGTATTCGCACCATATAGACAACTTTTCTACATCGTTTTGTTTTGTAATTACACTCCTGGAAATTGAAATAAGAACACCGTGAATTCATTGTCCCAGGAAGGGGAAACTTTATTGACACATTCCTGGGGTCAGATACATCACATGATCACACTGACAGAACCACAGGCACATAGACGCAGGCAACAGAGCATGATCAATGTCGACACTAGTACAGTGTATATCCACCTTTCGCAGCAATGCAGGCTGCTATTCTCCCATGGAGACGATCGTAGAGATGCTGGATGTAGTCCTGTGGAACGGCTTGCCATGCCATTTCCACCTGACGCCTCAGTTGGACCAGCGTTCGTGCTGGACGTGCAGATCGCGTGAGACGACGCTTCATCCAGTCCCAAACATGCTCAATGGGGGACAGATCCGGAGATCTTGCTGGCCAGGGTAGTAGACTTACACTTTCTAGAGCACGTTGGGTGGCACGGGATACATGCGGACGTGCATTGTCCTGTTGGAACAGCAAGTTCCCTTGCCGGTCTAGGAATGGTAGAACGATGGGTTCGATGACGGTTTGGATGTACCGTGCACTATTCAGTGTCCCCTCGACGATCACCAGTGGTGTACGGCCAGTGTAGGAGATCGCTCCCCACACCATGATGCCGGGTGTTGGCCCTGTGTGCCTCGGTCGTATGCAGTCCTGATTGTGGCGCTCACCAGCACGGCGCCAAACACGCATACGACCATCATTGGCACCAAGGCAGAAGCGACTCTCATCGCTGAAGACGACACGTCTCCATTCGTCCCTCCATTCACGCCTGTCGCGACACCACTGGAGGCGGGCTGCACGATGTTGGGGCGTGAGCGGAAGACCGTAGCCCAGCTTCATGGAGACGGTTGCGAATGGTCCTCGCCGATACCCCAGGAGCAACAGTGTCCCTAATTTGCTGGGAAGTGGCGGTGCGGTCCCCTACGGCACTGCGTAGGATCCTACGGTCTTGGCGTGCATCCGTGCGTCGCTGCGGTCCGGTCCCAGGTCGACGGGCACGTGCACCTTCCGCCGACCACTGGCGACAACATCGATGTACTGTGGAGACCTCACGCCCCACGTGTTGAGCAATTCGGCGGTACGTCCACCCGGCCTCCCGCATGCCCACTATACGCCCTCGCTCAAAGTCCGTCAACTGCACATACGGTTCACGTCCACGCTGTCGCGGCATGCTACCAGTGTTAAAGACTGCGATGGAGCTCCGTACGCCACGACAAACTGGCTGACACTGACGGCGGCGGTGCACAAATGCTGCGCAGCTAGCGCCATTCGACGGCCAACACCGCGGTTCCTGGTGTGTCCGCTGTGCCGTGCGTGTGATCATTGCTTGTACAGCCCTCTCGCAGTGTCCGGAGCAAGTATGGTGGGTCTGACACACCGGTGTCAATGTGTTCTTTTTTCCATTGCCAGGAGTATAGTTTTGACTGACTGATAACTTTATTAGTTGATAAACGACAGAATAATCTGGAAACAACCTAAGACAGCTCCTCAGTTTGTCTCCCAAATCGTTTATATTGATGCGGAACAGCAAAGGGAGTATAGTGCTACCTTGGGGAACGCCAAAAATTACTTCTGTCTTACTCGATCACTTTCCGTCAATAACTACGAACTGTGACCTCTCTGACAGGTCACATTATTGATACGATATTCCATAAGCACGCCATTTCACTACCAGCCCCTTGTGGGGTTCAGTGTGAAAAGCCTTGCGGAAATCCAGAAACACGTAATCAGACTGAAATCCCTTGTCAACAGCGCTCAACATGTCATGCAAGTGAAGAGCTAGTTGTGTTTCACAAGAACGATATTTTCGAGCTAGTTGTGTTTCACAAGAATGATATTTTCGAAAACGATGTTGACTGTGTGTCAGTAGAGCGTTTTATTCGAGGTAATTTCTTACCTTTGTTGAATATTCGTGTGACCTGTGCAACTTTCCAGTGTTTGGGTACGGATCTTTCGTCCAGCGAACGGTTGTATTTTCAAAAACTGTCACAACAACACAGTGAATGCACATTTTCGTGCTTGCGCTCAACATTCTGGCAGTAACACTGCTTATTGATGTACCAGTAGTTTACATTCGCAGTGGCGTGTATCGCGCTTACATTAACTAACCGTCTTGCAAAGTTACTCACTTAAATATGTGACCTAGACAAATATTTTACCGAAATTCCGTTATTGTACATTAACTACTCCTTGGTGTTGTTTTTTGTGAATATATGAGGCATTCAATAGGTAGTGCAGCAAATTTTTTCCTCGGCCAATTTAAGTTGAAAAAAGCGGAATTTGCTGTAGAGCATCATGGAATACACCCCCTTGAGCCCCTATAATTTGACGAAGATCCAATAGATTGCGGTGCTCTACGCAGCCTTTTAAATTGTGTCCGTAAAGGTGGTGCGTTCCAGGTACCGGGCTGTCGTTTTGTTTCTCTTAGTGGAAAACAAGAGTATCGCAGATATTCATAGGCGCTTGGAGAACTTCCATGGAGACCATGAAGTGAAAAAAACCACGGTGAGTATTTGGGTGAATACACTGTGATCGTCGCAACAAAGTCACGCAAACCTGCCCGGTGCAGGTCGGTCACACACACCTTTACGATAATGAAGAAACGACTTCACCCTGCGCACAAAACGTTTCTGGTCTGTTCTTCCTCATACACCCTACAGTATGGATCTCGCACCTTCCGTCTTCCATCTGTCTGGGCGAAAGTAGGCCGTACCCCGTGGGAAGCTGTACGTGGATCATGGGGTGGTCATTGATTCAACAAGGCGGCATCGATGTGGACTAATAGAGTGCTACCAAGCGTGTGTACAGACCCTAAAGGCCATTGCAATGAGCGGAGATTATGCTGAAAAATGGGAATTTGTAGCCAAGAGAGTGAGGAATAATATGGTTTATTGGAATCCTAAATAACATGAAACCACTTCCAGAAAAAAAATTTATCGATTTTCCAGCAAGGTAGTCTGACGAGCAGAAGACATCGAAGCAATTCGGAGGTGTGTAAAAAAGTTCTCTCAGCAACATATTATTGTGGAAATTTGGGGAACGTACATTTGCAACAGGCTGCAAAATGATTTAACGTCACGAACTTACTTCTCACGTAAGGACTGTGAAAACGAGGGAAATCAGAACCTGTACGGACCAGGAAACTCGTTTTCTTCTCATTGCTATTATTTATTTATTAATCAGACGTGAGCAAGAAGGTAGATAATACAATATAAACAGAATGATAAAAGTTCTGCCAGACAGTGCTGATTCTCTGTTAGGCGGAGCGTCGTAATGTCCTTATCACATTCCGCATACAGATCTTCTGTGGTGCAAAAATCGAGCAGGTTTCTACAGACAAGGCGATTTGGGTCCTGCAGGTCCCCACACTCACAGGACTCATCTTCAGTCCTGAAGCCCCGCTTTCTGAGGTTCGCCATGCATCGTGACACCCTGAGTCCTAGAGTCGGTTTAGTATCTTCCGTGTCACATATGGCAAATAAAAGCCCTGAGTGCGTTCTTTTTTGATGGTCTCATCAGCGCTTCCAGATTCTGATGGAGTTGCTCATGTTGTCCAGGTGAGCGTCCTTCTTGAAATCAACATAGGATTCTGAGTTTATACAAAAAACCGGCGGTGCTTGGGATCAGTTTAACGCCTCTTTTTCTTAATTTCTATGCCTCTCTTCTGCCGATGTCAGGCGGTGCCATACCTATAATTTTATAAATTTTGGTGACAGACCCGGACATAGGCAGCCAGACGCAATGTGTTCATGCTCATTCCAATTCCGACACACTGGTGTTGCTATTTTGCTGCAGAGAAGCTTAGTTCCAGGACAGAAGTACGGAGCACATTTGGCTGTGAGCCGCAGATATTGCCGATAAGTTTACGGATGATATTATTTCGGCAGATACTTTTAGTATGGTTTAGTATGATTTCTAGGCAATGATCTTTGATGTGAGGGAATTTTGGAGTATCGTAGTTACTGCCCTCTCCAGGTAATACACTCCTGGAAATTGAAATAAGAACACCGTGAATTCATTGTCCCAGGAAGGGGAAACTTTATTGACACATTCCTGGGGTCAGATACATCACATGATCACACTGACAGAACCACAGGCACATAGACACAGGCAACAGAGCATGCACAATGTCGGCACTAGTACAGTGTATATCCACCTTTCGCAGCAATGCAGGCTGCTATTCTCCCATGGAGACGATCGTAGAGATGCTGAATGTAGTCCTGTGGAACGGCTTGCTATGCCATTTCCACCTGGCGCCTCAGTTGGACCAGCGTTCGTGCTGGACGTGCAGACCGCGTGAGACGACGCTTCATCCAGTCCCAAACATGCTCAATGGGGGACAGATCCGGAGATCTTGCTGGCCAGGGTAGTTGACTTACACCTTCTAGAGCACGTTGGGTGGCACGGGATACATGCGGACGTGCATTGTCCTGTTGGAACAGCAAGTTCCCTTGCCGGTCTAGGAATGGTAGAGCGATGGATTCGATGACGGTTTGGATGTACCGTGCACTATTCAGTGTCCCCTCGACGATCACCAGTGGTGTACGGCCAGTGTAGGAGATCGCTCCCCACACCATGATGCCGGGTGTTGGCCCTGTGTGCCTCGGTCGTATGCAGTCCTGATTGTGGCGCTCACCTGCACGGCGCCAAACACGCATACGACCATCATTGGCACCAAGGCAGAAGCGACTCTCATCGCTGAAGACGACACGTCTCAATTCGTCCCTCCATTCACGCCTGTCGCGACACCACTGGAGGCGGGCTGCACGATGTTGGGGTGTGAGCGGAAGACGGCCTAACGGTGTGCGGGACCGTAGCCCAGCTTCATGGAGACGGTTGCGAATGTTCCTCGCCGATATCCCAGGAGCAACAGTGTCCCTAATTTGCTGGGAAGTGGCGGTGCGGTCCCCTATGGCACTGCGTAGGATCCTACGGTCTTGGCGCGCATCCGTGCGTCGCTGCGGTCCGGTCCCAGGTCGACGGGCACGTGCACCTTCCGCCGACCACTGGCGACAACATCGATGTACTGTGGAGACCTCACGCCCCACGTGTTGAGCAATTCGACGGTACGTCCACCCGGCCTCCCGCATGCCCACTATACGCCCTCGCTCAAACTCCGTCAACTGCACATACGGTTCACGTCCACGCTGTCGCGGCATGCTACCAGAGTTTAAGACTGCGATGGAGCTCCGTATGCCACGGCAAACTGGCTGACACTGACGGCGGCGGTGCACAAATGCTGCGCAGCTAGCGCCATTCGACGGCCAACACCGCGGTTCCTGGTGTGTCCGCTGTGCCGTGCGTGTGATCATTGCTTGTACAGCCCTCTCGCAGTGTCCGGAGCAAGTATGGTGGGTCTGACACACCGGTGTCAATGTGTTCTTTTTTCCATTTCCAGGAGTGTATAAACTTCCTCCAGGCTTCCGGGTTTGTCACATGAAGGCACAGACCTGCTTCTTTCCGGGATTTGGCTTTAGGTAGTTAATGGCAGTATACGTGAAAAGATCTTGAAGAGTTACTGCCACCGTCATATCCATTGCCTCAATTTTTGCTTTGAGCTTCACTTAGTGTGTCATCTGTATAAATAAATGTTCTTCTTCCAGAGCTGATTGGCTGGTCGTTTGTTTAGGCGTTGTACAACAGGGATGCCGGTACACTACCCTGCGGGAAACCATTATTCCAAAGCCCTCCATCGCCTCTTCTTATTATTCCGAGTGACAAGCATACACCGGTTTTGCAGAAAAAGCTGAATGCACTGTGTTAAACAGTAGTGTTTTATGAATGAACGTACTTTTCTAATCAATTTCCTGCGGTTGGAAATGTCACTCGCTGCTAGCAGATACATGAATGCCACTCCCGCAACTTGTCCTATGTCGTATCTGTATTCTATGAGCTAAGTCAGATTAAGGATTTTACCGCAGTTTAACATTTCTGGGCAGTGGGGGATGGGGGGAAACATGCGCGCATGTTGTGAGACGCAATTGAAGATCAGCCTTTTGAAGACTTTATACAGATAAACTGATCGGAAGTGTTTAGTATCCGTTGGTTTTCTTTCCAGATCTTAGGAATCCATAATTTTGAAATGCAGGTGTTCATTACGTTTAAGACACAGGTCTTTATTACTGTCCCAGACATTTTAATTTGTTCTGCCCTTAGATCATCAAAGCCTTCCGCTTTATAATTTTTCATAGACTGAGAAGTTACTTCCATGGTGAAAGGGATACCAAGGCAACCTTCATCGTCAGTATCGTTTTGAAAGTTTCTGTTCACTGTCATTCTTTTAGTTTTTTCTATTTAGTAGTACCTGATCTGCAATTTGATCTAAGTTATATTAAACAGGCCTGGAGGAGCACTTGGATCACTGTTCAGCAACGTCCATACCTTACGGCTGTTCCGTTTCACGTATAGTTATGACGCTGTACTACATCATTCCTCTCTTCTGGTTGCTGATACAACAATCAATAGGTCCTCGTCTATCTGAATTGTTTCTTCGGATAAAATATGTGTCTGTATCGCCGCGTGGAGTAGCCACGATGTTAGAGGTGCCATGCCACTGACTGCGTGGCCCCTCCCGCCGGAGGTTCGAGCCTTTCCTCGGACATTGGTGTATGTGCTGTTCTTAGCATTAGTTAGTGTAAGTAGTGTGTAAGTCTAGGGATCGATGACCTCAGCAGTTTTGTTCTTTAAGAACGCACACACATTTGAAAATTTTGTCTGTATTTCCAGATCTCGAATCGTTATCGGGTCGATGTATATAAGGTGTTCTTCTGCCCCTAGGACTATATGTACGAGAGTTGATTCTGATTAATTCGATAAACCTATCGTACATCTATGTGTTTGGCTTAGGCTTGTAATTTCTTTATCGACTTATAAACAGAACTTTTCCCAATGTGCTCGCTTACAATTAAATCCCAGTTAAACCGGTCAGTTTCTGGCTTCACTACTGCTGCAACAGTACAAATAATTAATCGGTAGTGAGTGTGTGGGAAAGGTTCGAAACATTCTTTTCCTGGTGGGCATTGTGTTCACTGACAAAGATTTTAGCAACTTCCCACTGATAATGGAGGGCGGCAGCTGTTGAGCGTGTACTACTATCAGCCCCATCTGTTCATCCGATTCTTCAACATCTTCTCTGTTCTCATCAGTCTTCCGATAACCCCCATATGTGCTATGACATCAGTGACCAGCTTTAATGACACGAACTAAAAATTAGGGGCTTCCACGAACTTCAGCTCAGCATTTTGTGGTTCATATACCGTACATCACATTGCGAGACCGGGTCTCAACAGCCAGTATCTCTGTGTCATTTTCTGAGGTTAAACCTGTTGGCAGGATGTTTATTCCAGTTTTAGCAAACACAGCACTACCATGGTTTCCATGGGGAACTCCAGTGATAAAGACCAAACCATTTATTTTTACTCTTCGATATTGTGGTTCTCTAGTTTCCTGTATTAGTAATATGTCGCAAGCTGTATGACTGGAGATATCAGATAATACAAGTTTTTCAGATGATATGCCTTCAGTATTAATTTATATTACTGTTAGATCTGGCTTCGAGAAAAGCGATTGCGATAGAGCTGATCTTCACCTTGGCCCTAGTGGTGGAAAGACATTGCAGCTATGGTTCCTACTGATGCTGCCAGGTGTACGTCCTAGGTTCCATATTTCAAGCTCGATACTCTGGGAGTCTCTTTTCTTGTACTTCTTACTAAGGTATCATTACTTGATGGTTTGATATTTTTACGCGAAGTCTGTTGCCATAGCGGTGTCAGAAAACAGCTGTGGTAGGCTGCATAAGAGCCAAGACGTCGGTCAGAGCACTACGTGAAGACTAAGGCAGCTATCGAAACGTGACAGGGAAAGTGGAATAGCTTGTACTGTAATCTTAAAGCAATGATATTTATTGCCCTGAACGTACAGCTACCCTAATGACCGAGAACGCGTGAGAAATCCCAGGTCATTCTCCACTTATTCCATTACGGAAATCAGTGAATTTTTCGGTTGGAGGCGCTGAGTTTTACGCCGAAATCAACAAATGTCTGTCGAAATCATTGAAGTTTATGCTGGAATCAATAAATTTTCCGTCTAGAACGGTTCATACTGAAGATTCTTTTAGGAGCCTGATACAGTTTCATGAAGTAGTGTATTCTCGCAAATCTGTTCACCTGTGCATAACTGCTGTGCCCTACATCCAGTACAACACAGTCAATAAGTGTACAGATATTTCATTGGTATTGCTTGGATTTTCGTACAGAACTCGCAAAAAACAGGCTATTATCAATACGCAGTGCAGCAGCATATGAAGACTCAGCTTGGCTGTATGCTGCGGATGTTATAGCAACCTCGTGATCAAGAAAACAACACTAGCACACGCTGATATCTCTATAGCAAGTACCTTTAAACGCGTGAACGTAGTGGTGACAGAATGTTTCCATTTCCGTCGATACATCTATAAAGCTGGGTGACTTATGCCCTAGCTCCTTGCAAGTATACCAGATGTTACAGCGAAACGGTATTGTACACATTCCGTGTTAGTTTCTTCATTTGGCATACTCTAACGTCAATGAGAAGTATAATTCCCTTTTTTCAGTTTGTATCGTTACTGTGATCTGTGTAATCCTTCGGCTCATTACAGCACAATTCAGACATATACCAATGACAGTTCTTCTGCTAGAACGTAGAACACAGTTCGTTATACTTGACTGCAGGTGTATCACAACTCAACATACGTAAACGACAGATGTAGACATCAAACGTTTCCGGGGAATTTCTAAATCCGTTCTGACACACGCCAGCTTTAGGTGTATTGATCTGCTGGGTACACTTATAACCTTAAAATTTCAGAAATCAGTCCACAGTGAAACCTCGCTTTTGATTGTCTGTTAAATCAGTCCGTAGTGAAAGCTCGTTTGTGACTGTTTATCTCTTATTCCTCCATCTCATCAAACCACTGTGGCAAGATTTAGTCTTACGTTACAGACAATTATAAGGGCCCTTGTATGGGAAGATTTTAGCCGGTAAAGATTGTAGATGGTTATGATAGTGAGAGTCTGCTGATAAGACTTACACTGTACTCCACATCACGGCTTACGACTGTACTGAAGCGTTGCGATGTTCGTGCACCCTTCACTGTGACAAGTTCGGTTCATATGGTCTGAATCTCTTTTCACATACTCCTACAATCATGAACTACCTGTTGCGTCACTCATCTATAAAATAACCATGTCCCAGTCAGCTTTGCATTTCCTTTCTGGCAGTGTAATTAGTAAGTGAAAGTCTTCTCGGAGAGGAAAGTTAATTCACGGAATGTAATTGTCAGAAATACTGAGTTAAAGTCTATATTTTTCATGAGTTTTTGGGACTTGAAAGTGCTGTTACTTCAGGAGATGAATGCGGACAGTCCACAAGTATTGTGCGAAAACACTGATAAGCCTAACATTTAAGGCAGTGTAGCCAGTTGGTCGTCTTCCACCGACTTACTTTCACTTGCGTATTTTTCTTTCATGAAAGTGTGTTTCAAACTTCCTGCCTGCTTGACCCATGTAGTCTTACGGACTGTTACCACACTTTAATTAATATACACTTCCTGCTGTGAATTTCACGGCTTTGCTGATGACACGGTGCCTCAATTTGAAGCGAATAGTGTCATTAGTCGTAAGCCCAATAGGCTAATTTGCATAGTGAAACTGTCTACTAATAGTTCTTGAAACTTATCCTCTGTAACTCATGGGCATGTAACCAACCTTCTTGTCTGCCTGTTCACCTCTTAGCGTGCTGCCATTGATCTTACACAACAGTCTTTTAGTTCTTTGTAAAAATTAAGTTACTTTTGAGAGTGAATAGCCGTTGCCTAGTGAAAGTTACTTCATAACAACGAGTTCTTTATTCTTCTCATGCTCGCTTGATGTCAGTTTCAATGATATAGTAATCATCGATCCAAAATATGCTATCTTGATACTTTAAAGGTGCCAAAACCTAGTCAATAATAATATCAGCACATATTAGTTTTCTTTACACACTAAAACTGGTTAAGCCGTCTCTCTCGTAACCATAATGTCGGGGTAGTTAATGTTTCCAGTATTTTCGTGCTCAACAGTAAACCTAAGCTTTGAGTGACTGGCACCCATTTTCTCCGCTATGTCATTAATATCGCTTTGATCTCCTTTAGCCAACAATATTGCATCGTACGTAGAGCGGTAACAACAGAGGATCTTGCTGGCTACTGCAGGTTTGTTAGTGAATAGTTCGTTTTGTAAATAACGAAGGCAAATGTCAGCCACAATGCCGGCTAGGGAATATCCCATGGCTAGCCCTTCAGGTTAGTGGTATATCTGCCCGTAAAACGTGAAGTCAGTTCTAAAAGCTCCACTAATTAAACGGTTTCTGCTGTAGCCATTTTTTGTGTTTTATAAGGTTGCTCTTAATTAACCCTAACGTATCACAGACAGGCACGCTATTATACGAATTCACCACGCCCAGGGATAGAAAGAGGGAATCAGCTGGTATGACTGTATTCTTAACTTTGTCCGCAAACTGTATACGGCTCACTAAACGTGTATAGCGTTTTCAACTTTTGTCTAGCACTGCAGTTGTCTGGTCGTTAGACTTTGCCTCGTGTAGGATATAATGATAGTGGATTTGTCTTTCTTATGAAGCTTTACCTGTGTGGGTCGGTCTGGCGTTTCCGTGTTCTCTGTCGCAAAACAGATAATCTGAGTTTTGAACTTAGCGTCTCTGTTGTGCATGCAACATGTTTGTTGGATCTCTCATTACTTCTTTAATCTCGTTTCCAGACAAGTATTTTTCTATTTCATTTTCATATTTTCCATCACTCACCAGTGCCAGACTGCTGCCTTTATTGGCCCATGTGATTTCTTACTGAAGTTATCTGCAGTCCTAGTTTTATTATTACAATTGCTTCTTGACTGCAACGAGTTGGTGACTTTGACGGCTAGCACATTCGGTTTATGAGTGGAAAGCTTTGATAATTCACTATCGCATTTGATATTAGTAATAGTCTCAACTAATACTGTAAATGATATTAGTGCGGGTGGTGTATCATCTTAATGTCTTTTCGTCTTAATGTTGGTTTGGGGTTATTGTCCAAACCTTCTGATAGACGAGACATCTCTTCAGTGTAAGGGGATTTTTGTAATACTAGCAATTTTTTTCCAAGAACTCGTGCTTTTTAGGCACAGTATTACTTTCAAGTAATACATAATGTTTTCTCATAATGCAATAATTACTCTTCTTTCAGTGTCCGCTCTGTTATCAAAAGATCTAAATAGGCTGTCACATTATACTGGAAATAACGTTCT
Source organism: Schistocerca serialis cubense (assembly GCF_023864345.2). Taxonomy (NCBI): domain Eukaryota; kingdom Metazoa; phylum Arthropoda; class Insecta; order Orthoptera; family Acrididae; genus Schistocerca; species Schistocerca serialis. The sequence goes on from NC_064645.1 coordinate 541,580,707, forward strand.
GGCTCTCTTAAAGTGCAATTAGTATAACTCTTCGTTTAATACATCCTTCTTCTCGTAGGCATACCTGATTTATTACTGCTTTTACCCATACAATTTCACCTTTTTCGTTTATGGCCGAGCTGTTGCTTTGTTATTTCCGATTTGAGCTTTTACATACCTCGGAATTATATTATGATATAAGTATACCTTGTTAAATATATTTCAGTTCCCTGTTAGTTTCGGTTGTGAAGTTCGGTAAAATAAAATAGTTCCTCGCCGCCTGATTTGTACCACTTTCCCTACAGCCGTCGTAGGTCTTGTGAGAATCAGAATCTGTATTAATATTTAGTACAGATCTCATTTATTATTCAGTCGCAGTTGCAGATTTTTAATTGTATTACATGATTGGATCACTAGGGGTCATCTTCGGATCTAAAACAAAATAAAATTAAATATGTACCATCTAATAACTGTACAGAAATGTAGAATTTACATACATAGCTGCGTCACCAACTCGTCTTGTCTGTTCAGAACCCCACATCAGATTACTGTGTTTTGCAACTTCGGTCAGTGTCTTCATGAAGTATATGCTGGATGTAGAGAAGAGTTTGGAGGGAAGGGAAATTGGAGAGAGGGTGAATGAGGGAGGGGAAAGGACGCTCGAATAGGGCGGTCTGGATGTTATGAGTTTAACAAGAGGGGTCTTCCAAAAATTGCAGAAGGTATAATTATGTATAATTTCTCATTAGTATACTAATAGAGGAGAACAGTCGGTATACCAACTTTAAATGGCATAAAACAATAAAATTATAAAATGGAGCTAGTTGGTTTGAGAGTGGTGAGAGATGATAAGGGAGGGGAAGGAATGGGTAGAGGTACATATACTATAGGTTTAACAAGCGAGGGTGTTATCGTAAAATTTCGACAAGTTAATTATGTAAAAAGCCTTCTATTAGAATATCACAAGTGTAGACAAGTGAATATGTAAAACTATAAAGGAAGAAAAGAAATAGATTATAAAAGTAGAAGTGAAATAGCTAAAACTGAATTTGAGTATTAAGATATTAAAAGTCTGGAAGTATAAAACCTTTAAATCTCACTCAGAAAGTTTGCAAAATAAAATTAGATAAAAAATTTCACTGATATATTTAAAGCAAAGGCGTAGAACAGTCGATGTATATAGTTAAAGACATATCATATCATATGATTTCATAGGATATGATATATCATATCCTATGACATATATGACGCATCGTATCCTATGATTTCCTCAGTGGAATTATGTAGAGGTCCAAGAGCGTAATGAAGATTTTTACACACCGCCCGCAAGAGCCCGGCAACGCATCAGATCAGTAGAACGACCTTATTGACAGCGCATTGTATAGAAACTTTGAAGACCTCTTCCAGTCGTCCACTTCGCCGCAGCTCACGTATGATTAAGAGCCCCACTCACCGAGGAGAGACAGCGGCAGTTTATCGACTCACACACCGCCCTAACGGCGGGTCGTCGAACAGATTGACTTTCGTACGTACTGCAAAATTGAGCGGTGCACAACGGCACCAAGCAGAAGTAAATGTAATGTTACCACAGTTGCTACATCCTAATCCCTCTAACTTTAGTTGCTGCTCGTGGTTTCACTTTTATAATTTATTGTCTTATACTTTTAGCGGTTTCTTAATTTCAGTGATTTAAAATATTTAATATTTGATGACACTCCATGCAGTTACAGGCCCTGTAAATAATTTCATTTCTGTAATTTTACGGACTTTATTATTGCACAATTTATATATACATTGTTCTAGGTATATACTTACAACGAAAAATTTTATACAGTTTTATTTGGCACACTTTCATATCATTATCTTACGGTTTCACACTTCCAAAGTTTCACGCATTTAATATCTTAAGACATTAATTCAGCTTTAGGTAGTTTCTTTCCACATTTACAACCTTTTATTTTATATCGTTTTACGGTTTTAAATAATCTTCTATTTTATTCTCTTTTACAGTTTTACGAATTATCGATCTATGTTTCTGATATTATAACTGAAGGCTTTTTATACAGTTGAGCTTTTGGAATTATGGTACATCACACTCTCTTGTTAAGCCCATAGCAACCTTGCCACCAAGAACCCCCCTTGCCTTCTTTCTCCACTCTCAGTCAATCGCGCTCCATTATGTAATTTTACTATTTTACGTCCTTTACTTTTTACGTATCCATTATTCTATTAATGTTTTAATAACAGTTTTTACATAATTATACCTCTACGATATTAGCAAGACACCACTTGTTAAACTCACATAAACCCATCACTGCTTCCTTTCCTCTCCCCCTACCACTTCTACTACATTTTCATTTTCCCTCCAACGACTCTCCCAAGCTCCAACATATACGTATTTAAGACACTGGCAGAAGTTGCAAAACACAGTACTCTTGGCATATGGTTCTGATCAGGCAAGGCAAGGCTTGGTATCAAACGACCAAAAACGAATAAAGAAAATATTGATACATCAGATAAGAATGCGTTGTTGCTATAAACACCTGAGACGTGCTGGTATCTGGCCTACACACTCTTCTTTGACGATAGACATCAAGTCAAGCCTGTGATCATCAGTGAACATAAACCGTTGCCATTGACCCAGGTTCCATCACGGGTATTCCCCTGCGCACTTTCTTCACGGACCAATACGCTGGTATTTTTTCTGTTGTCCGCAATAGACTCCTAGACGCCAAATCGTGTGGATGCAGCAGTTATTCCACTGTCTAGGTCGACACAGGGCTCCCTGTTGCAAATTTCGAGATCTGTTGCATTCTCCTCAGGACGCCAAAAGCCAATAGTTTATAGCTAACTGTGATCAGCTGATACTGTTGATCGTAGGCGACCACTACGACATCTTCAAAGTTTTGTGACTTAAGATGGTAACTCAGTACTCACTGGGGTCCATGTCAATTAAACTGTCAACTTTCATTGCACTTCGTGGCATAGTGACAGAGGTGGACATTCTATACAAGGCCCATTGCCCATCGGTGGAAAGAGTGAGACAGAGGTTTCATATCGAATAACACTGATTAGCATCTGTCGAAACAGTTTTTAAAAATTTATATCTCTGTATAGTCATAACATGTATGAGTGGTCAAGTGGGTATTATTGTTCTTTAAAATTTCTAAATGTTGGTAACAAAGCGGAAAGGTCTGTGAAAGCTACAGAGAGTCCCAGGTCAGCTTCAAATCAAAAACATTTGCAGATTAGTAATTGTTGCCGTGCCTAAGTATCTTTCTCAGATTGCTCATTTTTGTACTGGAAGGTGTTAAAAAAGAAACCAACCCCCTCCCCCCCCCCACAACCTGCACATCACCACCCCCGTACAATAAATGCGGGTGAACGTTCTCAGTTATGGGACGTGACGCAACGACAGCAGCCGCATCTGCTCTGTAAACGGAAACACGTCGTCTGTGTTCCGTTGATTTAGCCATGGCTAGGCTGGCTGGAGTGTCTTACTCCACGCTAAATTTAGATGTTTACTTGGGGGGGGGGGGGGGGGTAGGACGTCAAACGAGCCAACTTGGAGCAGGAGAGGCACCACAGGACATTTCAGTTTCCACTGTCTATACTTCTACAAATAAATTCATAAAACTTTTTCAGCATCACCTGGAAGGATTCCGAATTTACACTCATGGCAGTGGAAGGTCTAAGACATAATGAAGTAATTTTTTTTTTTTACGTCTTAAATTTCATCATTTTTTTCACTTACTAATGGCAGCATTGCTATAGGTACACATTTCTTCTTAAGTAAGACAGATTCTTCGATGAATTTTGCGCAGCATAGTAAAAGGTGTATGAAACTCTAGAATTTTCCAAATCTATTAAAAACTGTGGTAAAAATTGAGATAATTAATTATAAAATTTGTGTTCTTACAAAACATGGTGTTTAAAATATAGCAGTTCATTCGCTTTTTCATAAGTTAAATAAACTCTAGAGATTCATACACCTGCGAATATGGTATGTATGCTGTACAAAATTCATCGAAGAATCTCTCTAACTTATGAAGAAAAGTGTACCTATAGCAACAAATGCAGCCATTAGTAAGTGAAAAAATGATGAAATTTCTCACGTAAAAAAAAAATTATTTTGTTATGTTTTCGAACTTCCACTGCAATGAGTGTGAATCCTGAATCCTTCCGGGTGATGCTAGTTTTAGGAATTTATTTGTAACAGTATAGACACTGGAAATTAAAATGTCCTGAGATGTCTCTCCTGCTCCAAGTCGGCCCGTTTGACGTCCTATCCCTCTTTAGAATATACCCGCAATTAGATACAAATTCTCGTGGTTGTTTATATTATTCGACTCGATTCATAAAAGTAGTTCGTCTGTATTATGTAGTGTTGGTGGTAATGAGCATCAACGAACAACTGCCATAACCACCTCCTGAATGGAATTGCATCGATTAATTCTCCTCGGAACCTCACCCAAGTAACGTATTTGTTTCAATGTGACGTTTCCAGAAATTTCTTACTATTCACCCTGAGTTTCCAGGCAGAAGCGGACAAGTAAGAAACTTGTAGCATTATCTGGAGGAGTCCAGCCTGAAAGTAACAAGTGAGAAACTTGTCTGGAGAAGTTGAGCCATAAGTTGACAAGTTAGAAATTTATCGTAAAGTCTACTGACATCCAACCAGAAGATAGGAAACTTGTCGAAACGTCTGCAAAAGTCGAACCATAAGATGGCCTCTAGTAAATGTATCCAAACGTCTGGAGAACTGGAGCCAGAAGATTAAGTAGATAGTCGAAACGTCTGAGGAAGACTAGTCGAAAGATGACACGTAAGAAACCTATCGAGACGCCTGCAGAAGTCCAGCCAGACGATAAAAACTTGACGAAACCTCTGGAGAAATCCAGTCTGAATATGGCAGGTGAGGAGGTTGTTGAAAAGAACGTATTAGTAAATTGATTTTTCGAGAAGAGTTTGTGACTAATAACTGTGGTCATACAAACTATAATGTAGTTATTGAACAGCGGAATATTTATCAAGACCGTCGTTACAATGAAACATTACAAATACCTTAATGTGGTTTCATGTTACATTGCCCTGAATAGCTTGTTCAAAAAAGAAAATAATTGTAATAATAATAATAAATTTATTAGATCTAAATTGCTCTATCGTAACTGATAAGTCGTTGTGACTCTTCAAGCTTCAAGCGGCAGCCCGTGAAGACTATTTACGGTATGTCGGTGTTTCATGGCAGGAACTACTACGTTCTTTGCGTTGTATTTCTGCGTACGTGTGAGCAAATGTCTCTCTCTCCAACGCTATGTGTAGTGTAATGATTCAGCTTTGTTGTGTGCTCTTACTGCGTAGTAATCCGGGAGGTAATCACAAGTGCACAGTGTTATTTGCCTTTGTCTATGTGGTACTTCATTAATAATGTACTTTAAAAGTGTTTTAAATGTATTTTGGAGTTGACTGCTGTTGATTACTGTACGGTACTCGTATAGGCATTATCCTCTGTGACAGTAATCTAGCTAGTTTGGTCAGCAACAAGTCCGATCACAGATGATTAAAACTAATTCTCTTTCGCAATGGTGCGATTAGCGTGAAGGCGTGTTAATACGCTGCAGAATAAATTCCTTTCAGCACACTAGTAAAAACGATTCCTCCATGTATGTTAACTTTGGAACCATTTTACACAGTATTCACACTGTCTTATGAATCTACGTGAATTTCGAACAGAAGCCATTTTCTGTAAACATATTCAGTTTTTGCGGGTTAAATTATGTGTAAACCTAATTGAGTAAGTCCATCAGGAATTTTCAGAAAGACTATGAACAGACTTTTGAAAGTATGAGAGCGTGTTTTTCCAATTCAGTATACATACAATTTTCTGTAACTGATCTGATGCCGGGCATGTTCAGTACATTATCATAAACACAACAAAGAAATACAATAGCGAAGGTTTTTAGCTGATAAGAAGTTCAGTAAAAGAATTGTTGAATCGTTTGCGGTTCTGTTAAATTCGATGTGCTGTGAACTGAAGACCTGTCTCTTCATAAGCTATTTCTTATACAGTGAGATGCTGCTCTGGTTTTTAACAGTTGAATGTAATGTATACAACATATCAATTCTAATTTCAATACCATGAATTCTTTTTCAAGAATCATTATCGAGTTCTGGGTAATCAATCACCTTGAAATTACACAGAAAATTTCATTTTATTATTTAGTTCGTATATAGAACCATGGACCTTGCCGTTGGTGGGGAGGCTTGCGTGCCTCAGCGATACAGATAGCCGTACCGTAGGTGCAACCACAACGGAGGGGTATCTGTTGAGAGGCCAGACAAACGTGTGGTTCCTGAAGAGGGGCAGCAGCCTTTTCAGTAGTTGCAAGGGCAACAGTCTGGATGATTGACTGATCTGGCCTTGTAACAATAACCAAAACGGCCTTACTGTGCTGGTACTGCGAACGGCTGAAAGCAAAGGGAAACTACAGCCGTAATTTTTCCCGAGGACATGCAGCTTTACTGTATGATTACATGATGATGGCGTCCTCTTGGGTAAAATATTCCGGAGGTAAAATAGTCCCCCATTCGGATCTCCGGGCGGGGACTACTTAAGAGGATGTCGTTATCAGGAGAAAGAAAACTGGCGTTCTACGGATCGGAGCGTGGAATGTCAGATCCCTTAATCGGGCAGGTAGGTTAGAAAATATAAAAATGGAAATGGATAGGTTGAAGTTAGATATAGTGGGAATTAGTGAAGTTCGGTGGCAGGAGGAACAAGACTTCTGGTCAGGTGACTACAGGGTTATAAACACAAAATCAAATAGGGGTAATGCAGGAGTAGGTTTAATAATGAATAGAAAAATAGGAATGCGGGTAAGCTACTACAAACAGCATAGTGAACGCATTATTGTGGCCAAGATAGATACGAAGCCCACACCTACTACAGTAGAACAAGTTTATATGCCAACTAGCTCTGCAGATGACGAAGAAATTGAAGAAATGTATGATGAAATAAAAGAAATTATTCAGATTGTGAAGGGAGACGAAAATTTAATAGTCATGGGTGACTGGAATTCGAGTGTAGGAAAAGGGAGAGAAGGAAACATAGTAGGTGAATATGGATTGGGGGACAGAAATGAGAGAGGAAGCTGCCTGGTAGAATTTTGCACAGAGCACAACATAATCATAACTAACACTTGGTTTAAGAATCATGAAAGAAGGTTGTATACATGGAAGAACCCTGGAGATACTAAAAGGTATCGGATAGATTATATAATGGTAAGACAGAGATTTAGGAACCAGGTTTTAAATTGTAAGACATTTCCAGGGGCAGATGTGGACTCTGACCACAATCTATTGGTTATGACCTGTAGATTAAAACTGAAGAAACTGCAAAAAGGTGGGAATTTAAGGATATGGGACCTGGATAAACTAAAAGAACCAGAGGTTGTACAGAGATTCAGGGAGAGCATAAGGGAGCAATTGACAGGAATGGGGGAAATAAATACAGTAGAAGAAGAATGGGTAGCTTTGAGGGATGAAGTAGTGAAGGCAGCAGAGGATCAAGTAGGTAAAAAGACGAGGGCTAGTAGAAATCCTTGGGTAACAGAAGAAATATTGAATTTAATTGATGAAAGGAGAAAATATAAAAATGCAGTAAGTGAAACAGGCAAAAAGGAATACAAACGTCTCAAAAATGAGATCGACAGGAAGTGCAAAATGGCTAAGCCGGGATGGCTAGAGGACAAATGTAAGGATGTAGAGGCCTATCTCACTAGGGGTAAGATAGATACCGCCTACAGGAAAATTAAAGAGACCTTTGGAGATATGAGAACGACTTGTATGAATATCAGGAGCTCAGATGGAAACCCAGTTCTAAGCAAAGAAGGGAAAGCAGAAAGGTGGAAGGAGTATATAGAGGGTCTATACAAGGGCGATGTACTTGAGGACAATATTATGGAAATGGAAGAGGATGTAGATGAAGATGAAATGGGAGATATGATACTGCGTGAAGAGTTTGACAGAGCAGTGAAAGACCTGAGTTGAAACAAGGCCCCCGGAGTAGACAATATTCCATTGGAACTACTGACGGCCGTGGGAGAGCCAGTCCTGACAAAACTCTACCATCTGGTGAGCAAGATGTATGAAACAGGCGAAATACCCTCAGACTTCAAGAAGAATATAATAATTCCAATCCCAAAGAAAGCAGGTGTTGACAGATGTGAAAATTACCGAACTATCAGCTTAATAAGTCACAGCTGCAAAATACTAACGCGAATTCTTTACAGACGAATGGAAAAACTAGGAGAAGCCAACCTCGGGGAAGATCAGTTTGGATTCCGTAGAAACACTGGAACACGTGAGGCAATACTGACCTTACGACTTATCTTAGAAGAAAGATTAAGGAATGGCAAACCTACGTTTCTAGCATTTGTAGACTTAGAGAAAGCTTTTGACAATGTTGACTGGAATACTCTCTTTCAAATTCTAAAGGTGGCAGGGGTAAAATACAGGGAGCGGAAGGCTATTTACAATTTGCACAGAAACCAGATGGCAATTATCAGAGTCGAGGGACATGAAAGAGAAGCAGTGGTTGGGAAGGGAATAAGACAGGGTTGTAGCCTCTCCCCGATGTTGTTCAATCTGTATATTGAGCAAGCAGTAAAGGAAACAAAAGAAAAATTCGGAGTAGGTATTAAAATTCATGGAGAAGAAATAAAAACTTTGAGGTTCCCCGACGACATTGTAATTCTGTCAGAGACAGCAAAGGACTTGGAAGAGCAGTTGAATGGCATGGACAGTGTCCTGAAAGGAGGATATAAGATGAACATAAACAAAAGCAAAACAAGGATAATGGAATGTAGTCTAATTAATTCGGGTGATGCTGAGGGAATTAGATTAGGAAATGAGGCACCTAAAGTAGTAAATGTGTTTTGCTATTTGCGGAGCAAAATAACTGATAATGGTCGAAGTAGAGAGGATATAAAATGTAGGCTGGCAATGGCAAGGAAGGCGTTTCTGAAGAAGAGAAATTTGTTAACATCCAGTATTGATTTAAGTGTCAGGAAGTCATTTCTGAAAATATTCGTATGGAGTGTAGCCATGTATGGAAGTGAAACATGGACGATAAATAGTTTGGACAAGAAGAGAATAGAAGCTTTCGAAATGTGGTGCTACAGAAGAATGCTGAAGATTAGATGGGTAGATCACATAACTAATGAGGAAGTATTGAATAGGATTGGGGAGAAGAGAAGTTTGTGGCACAACTTGACCAGAAGAAGGGATCGGTTGGTAGGACATGTTCTGAGGCATCAAGGGATCACCAGTTTAGTATTGGAGGGCAGCGTGGAGGGTAAAAATCGTAGAGGGAGACCAAGAGATGAATACACTAAGCAGATTCAGAAGGATGTAGGTTGCAGTAGGTACTGGGAGATGAAAAAGCTTGCACAGGATAGAGTAGCATGGAGAGCTGCATCAAACCAGTCTCAGGACTGAAGACCACAACAACAACAACATAGAAAATTTAGTAGGAAAAATTGTGAAACTGGGCTAGCTCAGAAAATTCTCCTTAGTGGTATAATCATCTGCTTTTGAGTATGGGACGTAGGCCTTAGTGTGAAATGTAGTGTAGCTATGGCCTCCCGTCGGATAGACCATTCGCCTGGTGCAAGTCTTTCGAGTTGACGCCACCTCGGCGACTTGCATGTCGATGGAGATGAAATGATGATAATAAGGGCAACACAACACCCTGTCCGTGAGCGGAGAAAAACTCCGACCAAACCTGGAATAGAACCCGGGCCGTTAGGTATGACATTCCGTCCCGCTGACCACTCAGCTACTAGGGGCGGACACCTAGGCCTATAAAGGAAGGCAACAGGGCATTATATGACACCTGTAATTCATCGTAGCTTTTCGATGAATGTCTGTTACAGAAATGATAATAGTGAAACTAACATAATTGTTAATTATCAACATCTGACTGATGAGGGTTCTAGTAATACACTGAAGGGAAAAAATTACAACACCAAGAAGGAGCTGTGCAACATAAACGACAGTTAACAGGCGTGTTTTTACATCTGAAATACATCAAGGTAAAATTAGAAAAGAAACGGAAAAAGTTGCTCCTTGGTGGTTGTATCTATTCTGTAGTAGAATTTTTATTACTCAAATATGAAAAAGGTGACGGATAGGAATAACTAACTCACATCTGTATATTTAAAAACAAAATGAAGGAAGGAAAAGGAAAAACCCTAGAAATGTTCAGCGAACATGAAAGTAACACATTAACTAATTGACTCTTTTCACTTCACAAGAGAAAAGAGGTTCAAGAAATGTAAAATTATTGGCCTGTCAGCCTCCTCTTCATGCTGCGCAAGATATTCACTAAAATAAGCATCAATAGACAGAACGAAGTATTATATTTTAATTAGGAAAATTGACAAAATACTAACTGAAGAGTATGTAGCCCAATTGACTAAGTAGCCCAGTTGACTATTAGCAAGTAATGAAAGAAAATGTATAATGGAGGATTGTGAATGAATTACCACTGAGTGAAGATTTCGAAGATTTTTTAGAAGATTTTGATTCGCTTCAAACGGTATTGTGATACCTCCAACCGCGGCCGCTACCACCAACTCGCAGCGCCAGCGGCCGAGAAGGCGGAGAGAGCTGGGCACCATGCGGCGAGTGCACGAGGAGGAGGATACTGCTGCCATTCTGCGAACTGGGCGGACGTCCTCGCCTCCCTGAGGGAGGGACACGCTGCGGAGGGCCTGTCTGACAACGAGGAGCGTGCCGAGAACTGCTGGATACCTGCAGCCATTGTGACGGAACGTCAAGAATGTACACGCGGAAGCATGTGAGTTCTTCTGGCCTGGCAGCAGCCAATTTAGCTGCCTTAGAAAGCAGGAATGTGCCGACAATTTCAGCACGCGACGGGAACAGGAAGGAGCGTACACGTAGCACGGGGAATTCGCAAAGGCAAGCCTATAAAAGAAGTCAGCGTTATTAAGGGGCTCCGGAACGCCCTATACTTGCAATGTTAAAATAACGCTTATACATTATATCTTTCCTCACAAAGTATTTGAGGTCGGAAGTTGAACTTTTTACAGATTATTTATTGGAATATGGGCTACAACTTGAAACAGGGATTTTACAAAATTTTAGTTCAGTTATTAAAGATGATTTTTTTTCAATTGTAATGAAAATTCACAACGTTTTTTTGCAATTTTTTATTTATATATTCAAAAATATACAGTTTTTTCGAAAAAGGCTGTGGTAAATTATGCAGAAGGTACTGTGTAACATTTACTGAAAGTTTGAAACAAATATGTTTGGAAGATCCTTAGAAAACATGTAATTAGTATGAGAAAATAAAAGTTTTGGGAATCGAGCGACAAAGATTGGATTAACTTTTTAGTGCATTCCAGGTCCATAGGAAGGATTATCTTCATCCTCTGCAAACTCTTCCTCCAGCTTCCTCTTGTTCCTCCTCCTGTTTACTCTTGCTTATGTTTCTAGACTCTTTACAGCCCTGTCTGCAGCCCGAAGGCGTTCCTTGTCTAAAGCAAGCATCGCTCGTTGTTGTGTTCGTAGATTTTGCTACCATTTTCTTCAGTTGCAGTTACTGCAACACTGTTCCAAAAGGTGGTCATGTATGAACACTTATCACATTTCAGTTGTATTTCACTAGCAAGTCCTACGTGCTTTATTATGGAGAGTTCCAGACCAACTTCACTACAATGAATACATCTTACACAGTTTGAAAAAATTCCTTTGAGAACCGACATATCAAATATTTCATTCACATCCGATTCGCCCATAAAACATTCATAGTTTTCACTCATTGAGCCAAGCTTCTTCTGTGAAGTATTTTCTTTCCCACTTTGACTGCTATGGGCAGGTGTACTTGAGAGGTTAGGTTCACTCACTTCGTTATCGTCTTTATTGTTTACAGTAATCACACATACCTTTGGCTTTCCAACATTTCTCCTTTTCTTAAAAGCCTTCAGAGGATTTCTAATAACTTTACTTTTACTCATTATTATGCTTCAACAAAACAGAGACTCAAGAAACAGAATTAATTACTAATATTTTCGAGATAACGACAGAGTAAATAAACATGAAACAATCGACAATCACACCAGCGATATATATTGAACCATCACAGGTTAGCCAAAACACATACTTTATCTCACATCACTAAAATGTACCTGATGAACACGGACGTTAATAATAACACCATTTGACAGCAGTTTAACAGCGCCACAGAGGGTCACACCCATGTAAAACACATTTCAAAAAAAATTTAAAAGTAGTTGTAGTCTTCGGAATTGAATAAATTATATATCTATTAAAAGGTAATAGTCTGCAGATTCAGAAAACGCAAAAAAGTAAAAATTGAACTTTTCATGATTTTGAGCCTTTCCGGAGCCCCTTAAGAGGGTGATTTTCTCGACAGTAAGGATGTTTCTCACAAATCACGAAGGCCAGCAGAATCTGACACGAATCCCAAATATGAGTCTGTCCAGGCCGCATGCAGAGATAGCTGTTACAAAGAAGTGATGTTTAGCTGCTCTCACAACACCGTCGGAATGCAGGAAAACATTGTAAGAATGTGAAATCGTGCGAAAGATGCGAATTCCCTGCACACACACCAGCTCACACAAGTTAAGGTATTTCCACCATCCACTGGGATAGGCGTGGCCATGAACCGGCGATCTACCATTCGCCTGCATTGCAAACTGTGGCCGCCAACGTCACACAGCGGGAGGAGAAAATTTCGAAGAAGAGTTAAGTTGAGAAACGAGTGAGAATGAGATCACAGTCGACGAGACAGCACGGAAGTGAGATGACATGAGCGCTCTTCCATTCATAGTCAACATCTGCCTTCCGACACTGTGATACCACAGCTTAAACCACGCACCTGACAACGGTCCGATAAAGCGAGAGATCGTACCTGGGCCTTGCCACTCCGAGTCGACTCGCCGTGGCGACGCAGCGACTGCCGCCGATGCCACTATTCGACGAATGATCACGAATAATGGTGAGACGATTCATTCCCCCCTTTCCTTCTATAAGTGAGTCATGTCCAAGCCCAGTCAAATCCACCTTGAGATTTGGTTTGTGGAACCAGCAGTGATATAAATATATTTCTTTCAGGTTTTAATCACCTATTCATACATCAACCACTTTTCCTCAGAAACTTTAGTATCTTATTTCATTCAATTACTGATATCAATCATTTATTGGCTCCCAGTGGGAGGCGATCTCATTGCTAATTTTCATGTTGTGTAATAGAGCGGAGTTGAATTGCTGGAATTAACTACATTTTTCCCCCTAACGTGGGGTAATCTCATTAGTCATCTACCCGTCATTTCATGTCCGACAGCAAAGAACACTTCTCAGTTCACAACAGTATAGCATGCACCAACAGCTGTTGCGAAACAAGACGCTGATTTAGCCTATATTACTACAGTTAATTATGTTTCCATTCTATACCGTCAAGACAGTGAGATGTTCAGAATTTAAGGAAGGATCAGGTGAGGGTATTCCGTACCACACAAAATTCTCATCATTTCTTCAGGAAGTTTTGAAATCCCTAACCAGGGAATACGAAGGAATGGAACATTCGTGAACTAATATTGCTTTGATAAGACTGTTTGCTTTTAGTGAAGATAAACGTGAACGATTCACGAAATATCAACGTACAACGAGTTCGAAAGTGGTCTAAAAACAACTAGAATGACACTAAAATAATGTTCAAAGAACGCTCTGCACAGAAAGATACAAGTGTAAGATATTAAATCCGTTTCAGGAGTATGTATTTTGGATAGTTAAAGATGACTGGATTCGTAGTGAAGGATGTGAAACGAAGAACGAAGGAAGCGCGGAGTTTTCTTAGCAAATTAAACAGAGTTTTTAGAACAGAGCGTTCCAATATGAAAATTTATACACAGTATGTATTACAAAATTTGCCTTACGGTTCTGGGAAATGGACTTATATCGTGTAAAGCCATTCAAAAGCTGTGGGTTGATCAGTGAGAAATCGAGAGGTCTAAGTGGAAGATTAACAGGAAAGACAGGAAGAAAGGGAGAAGGAATTATTGCTTAGCATCCCGTCGACAACGAAGTCAGTAGAGACTGAGCACAAGCTCGGATTATGGAACGATGGGGAAGGAAACAGTGCCCTTTTAGAAGAACCATCATGGTATTTGCCGGGAGAGATATAGAGAAATCACCGAAAATCAGAATCAGGATGGGCGGACGCAGTTTTTAACCGTCGTCCTTTCGAATACGAGTAAAGAGCGCTGACCACTGCGCCACCTCGCTCGGTCAGGTGGGGGAACACATAGTAATGTCAGGCATTATTACTAACTGAAGTGGAGTTAGACGGGTCACGTAGCCAGGCGAGTGAGCCATAAAAGGAGCAATGACGTTTTCATTTTAATATTCCACGAGAAAAGAGAAGACCGACTGGACGAAATAACGGTACATTAATTGGTGATATTATATTGCATGCAGGAATAGAGTGAATGAGTGCAATTGACATCATAATGCGTTGCCTATAGCCTACCCAGTGCCAATGTGTCGTCAAAAAGACCACTCTGAAACACCAGACTCAAGGCAAATGCGTCACGAAAGTTACCTCTTGCATTTTATAGAAGCCAACAAATACCATTATGGAGTATTACACTACGTGATCACAAGCATCCAGCATTTTGTTGCCACCTACTACCAAATACACCATATCAGCAACCGCAGTAGTCATTAGACATCGTAAGAGAGATGAATGAGGCGCTCCGTGGAACTCATGGACTTCGAACGTGGCCAGGTGACTGGTTGTCACTTGTGTCATACGTCTGCTCGCGAGAGTTACACACTCCTAAACATCCCTAGGTCCACTGTTTCCAATGTGATGGTGAAGTGGAAACATAAAGGGGTACGCACACCACAAAAACGTAGAGGTCGACCTTATCTGTTCACTGACAGAGCCCGCTGACAGTTGAGGAGGGTCGCAGTGTGTAATAGACATACATCTATCCATACTATCACACAGGAATTCCAAAGTGCATCAGGATCCACTGCAAGTTGAAAGGTGGCTACACTGAGGCACAGCGCAAGAGATTACGTTGCTTTTATAGTAGCAGGGGAGTTAATTAATCAATTGTGTTAACGAAAATTTCTTGTCGTTCTATATTTTTATTTTATGCAGTCAGATTGGGAGCTAATACAACTCAGGGCCAACCGGATACGAGACTTCGCAACTGGTCACACAGCTACTAAAATTACTGCATTTTATTTAAGCCCCCATCCAAAGTACTCCGACAGATAGACAGAACGTGAGAAAACTTGGATTTCGTGGTCGAGAGGCTGCTCATAAGCTACACATCAAATCGGTAAATGCCAAATGATGCCTCACTTTGTGTAAGGAGCGTAAGCATATTACGATTGAACAGTGGAAAAATGCTGTGTAGAGAGACGAATCACGGTGCACAGTGTGGCGATCCGATGGTAGGGTGTGGGTATGGCGAATGCCTGGCGAACGTCATCTGCCAGCGCGTGTAGTGCCAACAGTAAAATTCGGAGGCGATGGTGTTAGACTGTGTTCGTGTTTCTCATTGAGGGGACTTGCACCCCTTGTTGTTTTGCGTGGCACTATCACAGCACGGGTCTACATTGATGTTTTAAGCACCTTCTTGCTTCCCACTGTTGAAGAGCAACTCGTAGATGGCGACTGCATCTTTCAACACGATCGAGCACCTGTTCATAATGCACGGTTTATGGCGGAGTGGCTACACAATAACATCTCTATATTGGACTGGCCTGCACAGAGTCCTGACATAAATCCTATAGAACACCTATGGAATATTTTGGAACTCCGACTTCGTGTCAGGCCTCACCGACCGACATCGATACCTTTCCACAGTGCAGCTCTCCGTGAAGCGTGGGTGCCACTCCCCAATAAACCTTCCAGCGCCTGACTGAACGTATGCCGGCGAGAGAGGAAGATGTCATCAAGTCTATGGTTTGGCCAACACAATACTGAATTCCAGCATTACCAATGGAGGGCGTCACGAACTTGTAATTCATTTTCAGCCAGGTGTCCGGATACTTTTGATCACATAGTGAAGGCCGCGAATGTAAGACTTCGTAGATCCTTGAAGACACCTCTGCAAGGTGCCTCATGCAGTTTCTTACTGTTCGCTTCTTCTGCATGAAAATTTACTTCTCTTCAGGTAAAATGTTTCATAAGATAATTGTATAAAACAAAAGGGATGTAAGATATATAAAATGAGGCAACGTCTTTGTAATGAAGTAAACACCATCACAATTAGTGCCCATGCTGACAGGAATGCCCATAAGAAATATGCGGGAACGAATCAGTAGGGCATTGTGACGCAATACAGCAGAACACAATGTGCTATTAGGAACATTTGCCTGACTGCGTACATGTGGACATGGTAATTGTGACTGACAGGGAAAAACATTTTTTTAGCATCACCAGTCTTCTGACTGGTTCTGTAGGGCAGGATATGAATTCCTCTCTTCTACCAATTTAATCTCAAAATAGCACTTCTAATCTACGAGTATAATTATTTGTCGTGCGTATTCTAATTTTTGTCTTCTCCTACACTTTTATCTCTTACAGCTCCCTCTAGTACCACGGAAGTTGTTCTCTAATGTTTCGAAACACGTTTCAGTATCTTGATCCTTCTTCATGACAGTGTTCTCCACATGTGAGTTTCTTCGCCGAACTGCAGTGAAACTCCTATTTCTGTATCAACCCCCCTCATTTTTACTTTCTTTGCGTAACGCCACATCTCAAACACCTAAATTATCTTCTTTTCTGTTACTGTCGCAGTCTATGATTCACTGGCATACAATGTTGTACACCAAACGTACTTTCTCGGACGTTGCGTCTTCATTTTCAATACTGGGAGACTTGTCTTTGGCAGGAGTGCCCTCTTTGCCTATGTTAAACTGTTATCACCATTCTCCTTGCTCCATTCACCATGCGTTATTTTGCTTGCAGTGCAGTAGAATTCTTGACCTACGTCTACTTCGTGGTCCGCTAATTTGATGATTAGTTTATCGTTAATCACACTTCTGCAGCTCCTCGTTACTTTCATTGTCCTTCGGTTTGTTCTCAACGAATATTCTATACTAATTAGATCATTTAATTCAACACGGCCTGTAGCTCTTCCACTAAGAATGGCAACATCATCAGCAAATCTCGTCCCTGGTGTCATTTTAATTCCACTGGTAGAATTTTCGTTGATTTCAGTCATCCTTCTTTGACGCGTATACGCAGAGCAGTAGCAGCGAGAGAGTTCATCTCTGCTTACAGCATTTTGAATCCGAGCACTTCATTCATTGGCTAATCTTCCTCTCGTCTTTACAGTCCTTTGACAGACCCCTCCAGGAAATCCGAAATGGAGAGTACTCAGGAACGTTTGGAGGGCTCATCACGACACATATTCAGTGTCAGGTCTCATGTCCTGTGGATACGCATAGTGTGTCTTTAATGCAGTGGTTTCCTCGACGTACTGCTTCCCCGTGTCATCGATCATTGCCCCAGAAAGGCTGAAGGATCAGCAGTTTCCAACCCCAAAGGGTTAGAAGTTGCCATGAAACTATGTCAACTCTTCCACCCTCTTTGAGAAGACCGTGAGCAGTACGACAGTACCCCTTGTACTGGGAGTCTTTGGCTGCCATTGCTGATAATTTTTATTCAGAATAGAAGCAATGACTGTGCTGGAACCCAGGACCCAATTGATAGTCGAGGTGACCGGCCACCAGCTCCGACTTCCGCACCATTCGTGAAGAACGGTAGGTATTATTTAAAAAACAGTTGCTGGTTGCAGAATGCTCTTGATTAACTTAACGACGCGTTTCGCCCGGATAGGGCATCATCAGGCTGTGTTACAAAGTCATGACGATGCCCTATTCGCCCGAAACGCGTCGTTCTTAAGTTAATGAGTAATGTCCTACAACATACGACTTGTTTTCGAATTGTACCCATAGAAGGTTGCTCTACCACTACTCCAAGATGTACTGGAATAATTTTTAGAATGGTAGGTGTTGTTTCAGATACATTATAATGCCTTTCCATTACTTTAGGACATTTACTGTTTAATATTTTTTTTTACAAAAAGTAGCGTGCTGTCTTAGTTTTCACTTGTTTCATATCTTATGTGATATAAGATTTATGTTCGGTAATCACCATGTGGTGTTTATATTTTCGTGTGTGTACCCGCCCGACATTTGCAATTTAGCAGTGCTTTTAATTGGAGTTCTTACGTTATTACAGTTTAAGCGTGTGTTAGCGTTTGTTTAGTTTACTGTAAAGGCGCGTCACATCTGATAAACGTCGATTTTCTCGTAGATTAGTTAGTATATAAGGTGGATCGATTGGACTTTCGGGGGGGGGGGGGCAATAAAGTATGGGATGCGGCTCTCCCGTGGAGTTCTAGAGTTCTGGGCTGAGATAGGTAGATCATGGAACAAGGAAGAATAATTTGCACCCTTCAGGCAGAATTAGGAATGGCTTATTTTGAAATGGATAGGTTGAAAGGGTGAAGAGAGAATGGGAGTTGAGGAAAGGTGACACATAATAAGCGAAAGAAGAAAACTTAAAAAATCACCTTTCAGGTTCCGGTTGTCAATTTGTTTGACTTGTTACCTGAAATAGGAGGAGAGCCTCAACCAGCTTTTTAGAAAATCAGAGTGCAGCAGTCTGGTTGGAACAGCTTTAAGGCTCGGTCGATAGAATAGACCAGTAGAGATAAAAGTGTCTTGCTGTTAGGTAGCAAACACAGGAGAGACGTACGCCAAATGCTACAGAGAATGCTGGATGTACAATACGAGGTCACAGGCAAAGTGAAACCTAGTGCCAAACTTAGCCAGGGGACAGAGGACACAGGGGCCTCGTGCAGAGATTTTGATGTAAAAGATCAGATTCTTACGGTGGGAGACACTGCAAACAGTCTGGATAGCAGCTTAGAGTACAGTACCATAGGTGACGTCGAGAACATAGCAGCACCAACAGCACTTATTCATGTGGGGTCTGTGGTGATTTTGCAGCACCATGGCCATACCCGGTTCTACACATTTGTCAGGCACGTACAGAAAGAAGTGATACAAAGTCTCATAACTGTGCTGTGCTTGTTGCAGCAATTCGGAGATGGAGATACACAAATCACGGTCTGCACCTAATTATGAGAGAGAAGGACATATTACCCGCGCTTCTTACAGGAAATGTAACGGGGTGCGCAATCACACGAAGCAAATTTCTATGATTATTGGTGCCAGAAGCGCACGTTTATTAGGGTAGAGTAAGGTTGTAGATAGACAGTCTTGAAAGAAATTAGAACAGAACAGGACCATTTTATATATATATATATATATATATATATATATATATATATATATATATATGTTTTCAAAATATAATGATAGTTTGTTCCGTCAAAACACCAGTAAACGAAAAACAAAGTAGACGAGCTTCTCGTATGTCTTGAAGACGTGAAAAATTCTGAAGTGACAGATTTTCCGTACCTCTCTGAACACCGTGTAACCACGGCGATAGACTAATTAAATATTCATATAAACGATTATGAACTAGCATCTGTGTAGAGCTAACGTGGAAATTGGAAGAGTAGCAACATCTGTAAAAGATAGACACAAAGTAAAATATACTGAAACAAGAATTTTTTATGTAGATTAGAACGTACAAGCATGTTGTTTTGATATAATTGCCTCGGCTTCAGCGGCCAGAGTCAGTCGACATAAAAGTCTTCTGGGTAAGGTACCGCGTCATAGTGTACAAAACTACTGCTGCTGGACAAAAAACCAACGTTTCGGTCACGGTTGCACGGTAGACCCAGAAAAAGGCCACTGCAACCGTGGCCGAAACGTTGGTTTTTTGTTCAGCAGCAGTGATTTTATACACTATGACGCGGTACCTTACCCAGAAAAGTTTTAGGTAGGATGTTATTTTCAGCTGCTACTGCAAACTGTGTCTCATGTAATTGTAACAATATATAGATCCCCCTGCACCAAAATTACCGGTATGTGTTACCTCGAACTAGGTATGTAGTAGCTCATATTAGAAATCTAGATGAATTACTAAGCAACATATCAGATAAGTAGAGACAGTTAATACTATATGGAGATTTAAATGCAGGTTTCTTAAGAGAGTCTAAGAAACAAAATGAATGGGAATAATTATTTGGCTGTTTCAAGCTGATTTCAGTGGTTAATTTTCCAACACACATGCAGCAAGACAGCATTCACTTGGTGGATGATATTTTTATAGACAGCGCTCAGAATGAAACAATTTATATGTATTCCATTATTAACAGTATACCTAACCATGGTGTACAATTAGCTCTTTGGAATGTTCATAAAGACAGGTCAGGCTTATTTATGAGAACTCGATCTAGTGGTTTCAGAATACCATGGAAGTGGCGATGTGATGAGGTATATATAGGAAAAGAACCTAATGTGAAATGTAAGAGGCTTCATAAAAAATTTTAGTCAGTATATGAAAGTAGCCTTACTAAAACTTAACTAGGGAGTCTACTAAAATAAATGTAAGCCTAGGATAACTGAAGTTTACACAATTTCATGTAAGAGAAAAATCGAAATTTATAAAGTGACCATAATAACTGAGACCTCAGCAGTAATTTCATTACAGAAATAATGCTGTACTGTTTGCAGGAAGCTCATTAAGTATCCAAAAATAAGCACATTCTGAAAGTAATTAATAATATAAGTACTGAGATTAAAACTGTATGGAATATTGTGAAACAGGAGCCAAGACAACCAGTCATTGTGAAAGATGCCATTGCTATCAAACTAAATGACAGTGTTGTGATTCGAAATTCGCAGTATTTTTACAATCACTTTTTAAGTACTAAAGGGAAAATAGAATTAAATGGTATAGTTGAACAGGCAAGACCATAAATTTGAGATGTTATTCCCCAAAACATTATACAACCAGATGTATCCTTCTCAGAAATTAATAGAAGTCTGAAAATTCTAAATAATAGAAGCTCACAAACCCTTGATGAGACTTTGAAAAGTTGTTCTAGCGTAATAAGTAATGTCCTTCGCTACACATGAATTGCATTCTTAACACAGAGAAGCTTTTAACACAGATTGAAATTTGTAATTGTAAAACTTCTTTATAGGAAGGTTGACAAGAAAAACTTGAACAATTGCTGTCCAGTTTCCTTACAGACAACTTTTTGCAAAATATTCGAGAAAGTAATACAGAGTAAAAAGTGTAATTTCACAGTTATGTAGGAACAATTCACTTAGCACATCACAGTTTAGATTCGAGATGGGTTACTCTATTGAGAAAGTCATTTATACGTTCAACAACCATCTATAATTAATTCAGCAAAAATTACGAGTCTTAAATAATGAAGTATCGCAATCTGGTACTTTTCGTTATCTTTACAAGGCTTTTTATTGCACAGACAAATCTACTCTCTTTAAAAAAGACATGTTTCATGGGACTGACGGCTTTACACATAATTGGTTTGAATCATATTTAACAAAGAGAATGTAAAAAAAATTGTGCTGAGTAATGAAAACAATATTGGAAACCGAAAAAATTTTTGTGACTGTGGATATATCATAAGGGAGTCGACAAGGATCAACTTTTGGTCTACTCCTTTTCTTTATACGTTTAAATAATTAGGCACTTAACATTCATCAAGCAGAATTTGTAGTTTTGGGTGGCGATACTCGTGTTAAATAAATCCCATTGGAGAGAAAGCAGCAGTGGGGATTTTCAATGATGATTTTGGAAGAAATGTTAAGTGGTTCTCAGAATATGGACTTCCCTTTAATTTTGAGAAAATATCCTACATTTTGTTCTGTGCATGAAATAAAGTCATATCAACAACAGATGCAGCATATGAACAGAAATCAGTAAATAGTGCAGAATGCTCCAAATTTCTGGGTGTATGTACTGATGAAAACTGCAACTGGGAGAAGCATGTTACTGAACTGCTCAAGAAATGAAGTTCAGATCCATTTGCTCTACAAGCAATTGCTAATGTTGGTAACAAATGAATCAACCTCCTAATATTTACGAGGGTCATTCAATAGCTAATGAGACAGATTGGTCTGGAGAAAAAAGCGTTTATGTTTACAAAACAACACTTCTTCTGCTTTTCAACATAATCCCCTTTAACATTTATGCACTTGTTCCAGCGGGCTACAGGCTTCATATTCCAGAAGCAAAGAACTCTTTATCTTGACGTTTGAACCAATTCCTCACAAACTTTTTCACGACCTTGTCCTGGAACCTCTTCCCATGTAATGCCTCCTTCAGTGCACCAGACAAATGTATATCACTGGGTTCTAAATCAGGACTCTAATGGGGATAAGGTGGTACTTGCCAGCATATTGTGTCGATGGTTTCACAGGTTAGTTGACCAATATCAGGACTTGCGTTGTCTTCCTGGGGAATCACCCCTCTCCTCTGAGATCCACGGCGTCTCTCTCTCATCGCTGGCCTCACCTCGTTTAAAATCAAATCTGAGTAATATTGGCAGATCATTGTAAACTGCTCTTCGAGATAATCACAAAAAACTGGATCTTCAGCATCCCAAAGCGAAGTCAACATGACTTTTCCTAGTGATGATAGGGTTTTGAATATTTTCTTGACAGGTGAGTTAGTGTGCTTCCACTCCATCACAAGTTAAAAATTGGTTGAGGAAGTGCTCACCTTCTCTTTCAAAACGTTCCTTTAGCTCTCTGCACACTCTCAAAATTGTTTCCTTGTGTAGCCCTGTCAACTCCTTCTGGATGCATCTTGCACATGTTTTGTTGCACTTCAGCTTGTTAAAGATAAAATTATGATCTAGTACTAGTACTAACTTGAACCTTATCAACTGACATTTCCATAGTCACAACGGTGGTCGGTGCGAATAATGTCATCAATTCGACTTTCAATCGAGGGAGTTGAAATTCAACTGGTAAACCAGAACGATGTTCGTCAGTCACTGAGTAGAGACGATTTTTGAACTGCTCCACCCACTCGTAAAAATTTGCACGACGCATACAGCCTTTACCATAAGCTTTATACATTCAACAGTAAATATTGACTGGTTTATCGCTTCAGCAAGTAACAAACTAACAACAGAACGTTGTTCAACTAATGTGAACGTTTCAAGCAGACTAGCCATCTTCCAATGTAATTTTCAGGTTATTAACAAAACAATGTTGATACATCAGCTGATCAAGCCATAAAGTACCGAACTTGCGCTAGTAACAGTTTTTTCCTCCGACCAATTTGTCTCTTTAATTACTGTATGATCATCGTATATTCCAAATTTCCACACAGTAATGTCTTACTGAACTATTTTCTGGGTGAATTCACCAATTAGAAAAACAATGCTGATTGCACAAGAGTGAGCAGACCACTTTCTTTTCCACCTTGTAAGAAATTTTTCTTTCTATTGTGATTTCCGCGTCAGTGAGGCCATTTGCCACTACGATCTGAACAACCAAGTCAGTTCCCTTCTGAATCCCATTTTTATTGCAACTTAGCTTAGCTACCCGATAAAACATTGATGTAAAAAGAACATGTTTTTGAGCTGGTAGGTGGCATGAATCAATTGGTGGCTGTTGACTTAAGACATATATCAGTTTTGTAACAGTAAGTCCTACTCCGGTGATTGGTAAGTGCAAAAAATTGAGAGGATACTTTGATTTCATGAGTGAACTCGATATTTTTAAGTAAAAAGTTATGAATATCCGCTGGATCCTGAACATCATTTTCAGAAGTATGAAAATGTCATCGAAAAATCTGTAGTAGACTGTAATCTTTTTGCAAACTCTAGTGTACTCTATAAAAATTACGAAAGGTTCTGAAAGAATGCCTGAAAATCTTGAATCCAATGCAAGGCTATCTTTCCAGTCATAAAGTTTCTTATTAAATGTAAAATAAGTAAAAGGTAAGGATACGTTAACTAACTGCAATAGCTCAACTGCATACTAGAGATCTACTTTTCCGAATTGCATAAAATTATTATACATTATTTCTAATGGTTCATCAACTGGGACTTTCATATAAACATTCTTAATGTGAAAGGATACAAGAAATACATTTTCAGGCAACACTGTGTTTTCAAAATATTTACCATCCCGAAGCGATTTTGGACGTTGTACGATTTTAAAACGTAAAATATTCTTCAATTTTAGCTTGACAAAAACTATTAACAAGGTAATCCGCATTTTTGCAAGCGCTAACTACAGGGCCAAAAGGTGTTTTCTTTATGGAGCATGATTTGCGTTCTACCTCCGTAAGACAATTAAATTATAGCCTGGTAAAAAGTAAGGTGTTGCTCTCTGAGGGTGACAAGAGTTCCACCTTGTTCTCATTATCGTTGCAAATTACATTTACAAAAAATAAAAAAAATAAGACAGTGAAACCGTACAGCAAATAAGCAACCACTTGCGGCTTTTGATAACGATGTTAGGAATGTTATTGATAGTTCTCCTGCATTTCTATATACTAAATGGGTAAAGAAAAGTGCCAATGTTACGAGCACAAATCAGTTCCACAAAGAATACCACGCTATTCGCCTTGTAACTAGCGTTTGCTCAAGTCCAAATTATTTCGAAAATAGCTTTTGTCAAGATAAAATTTGAGAAATGTTTACGTTTCAAAAATTGTACAGTGTAAGAAATAGGTTTGAGATGGTAAAAATTTTACTAAACACAGTGTTTCCTGAAAATTCACTTCTTGTATCCTTTCATATTACGAATATTTATATGAATGGGACAACTGATGAAACACGAGAAATAATTTATAACAGTTTTATGCATTTCGGGAAAGTAGATCTCTTGTATGTTTCTGAGGTATTGCAGTTAGTTAACAAATCCTTATCTTTAAATTATTTGACGCATAATAAGGAAACTTCTGACCAGAAGCATGACCTTCAAAGCTATCAAGTATTTCAGATAACTCTTCAGAAACTTTTGTAAAAGTATTAGAGAGAAAATTGGTTGTTTTGTACGCTACTGTATGCGAAAAGGTTACTGCGTATCGTGGGGATGTCGACGACATCTTCATAGTTTAGTCAGGCGACGAAAATGACGTTCATTAACTAGAAAAGCCTCTTGATTCCTTACACAGCAATTAGGAGTTCATTCATGGAACAGAAGTGGAGGTTTCAATTAAATTTTTAGAATTACAAATCACCTGAACAATAGACAGTGTTAAAATTGATCAAATCGTAAACCAACTGCTACGAATTTGACTATATCGTAAGATTTATGCCATCCACAAGCTCAAAGTGTGCACTTTTTCCATCAGTGTTTTATCGGGTAGCTTAACTACGTTGCTCTAAAGATGTGATCCAGAAGGAAACTGACTTGATTGTACAGGTCGGAGTGGTAAATGGCTTCACTGGCGGGGAAATCACGATAGGAAGAAAAAACTCTTAAAGAGCAGAAAAGAAAGCGGTGGTTAACAAGGAGGCAGGAAAATATATTTCGTTGTCATACTACGCACCCATGTATGGTGAGATTGCAGATGTCTTCCACAAATATAATACAGGGTGATTCAAAAAGAATACCACAACTTTAGGAATTTAAAACTCTGCAACGACAAAAGGCAGAGCTAAGCACAATCTGTCGGCGAATTAAGGGAGCTATAAAGTTTCATTTAGTTGTAGATTTGTTCGCTTGAGGCGCTGTTGACTAAGCGTCAGTTGATGCTAAGATGGCGACCGCTCAACAGAAAGCATTTTGTGTTATTGAGTACGGCAGAAGTGAATCGACGACAGTTGTTCAGCGTGCATTTCGAACGAAGTATGTTGTTAAACCTCCTGATAGGTGGTGTATTAAACGTTGGTATAAACAGTTTACAGAGAATGTGTGTTTGTGCAAAGGGAAAAGTTCTGGACGGCCGAGAACGTGTGATGAAAATGTAGCACGCATCCAGCAAGCATTTGTTCGCAGCCCAGGAAAATCGACTCGCAGAGCTAGCAGAGAGCTGCAAATTCCACAATCAACTGTATGGAGAGTCCTACGAAAAAGGTTAGTTATGAAACCCGAACGTCAACTACCCGAGGCGATGGATTGGCCGCCAGGCAGCCCGTGACAGAGCACTTCATCATTGGCCTCCAAGAAGCCCTGATCTTACCCCCTGCGATTTTTTCTTATGGGGGTATGTTAAGGATATGGTGTTTCGGCCACCTCTCCCAGCCACCATTGATGATTTGAAACGAGAAATAACAGCAGCTATCCAAACTGTTACGCCTGATATGCTACAGAGAGTGTGGAACGAGTTGGAGTATCGGGTTGATATTGCTCGAGTGTCTGGAGGGGGCCATATTGAACATCTCTGAACTTGTTTTTGAGTGAAAAAAAATCTTTTTAAATACTCTTTGTAATGATGTATAACAGAAGGTTATATTATGTTTCTTTCATTAAATACACATTTTTAAAGTTGTGGTATTCTTTTTGAATCACCCTGTATTACAGGGGACTTCGAACGAATAATAAATTGGGACATTGCTGCGACATAGATTCTGTAGAGTAGTTATAAGATTTTCTGGAGTTCCTGCAAAAGTATTACACCCGGCAAACTGGAAGGGATTTTGTGTTAGATTTCGTGAACGTGGATACGCAAGTAGTGGTAATGCTTGAAATATCATTTAGAGGAGAACCAAAATCAGCTTAAGATATTGAAAACGGCATGGTAATAAATGTATAGTACTGGGCATTAACTAACTGAAATATGTAAGTAATCAGGTACGGCCGCAGACTTAAAGCAATCGTAGGTGATTACTTGTCTTTTTGCAGTGGTTTTTTGCGTGTAAGAAAAATCTATGAGAGTCCTCACCCGGCTATTCCTGCTTTTAACATTCTCTGCCTTTCATGTATTTCTTAGTAGCCACACGTAATTTTATTAGCAAATACTTTCGCTTACGACATGCTGCAAACGTGAAGATGACCTGTTTGTCTAATCAAACCTGCAGTATTACATTGTGTTTTACTGCTGACTTTCTTGCACAACTGTGATGGTCAAAACGAAATGATTATTTTGATCAATTTTCTTTTATTGAAAAATAGTTATTTTAACTGTGTATCGCATGTAATTCTCTCTAATGAGGTTATTTACCAGTCGTACCGAATGTGGTTCTATATGACGCTGTTGTTAATGGAATGTCTTTTATTATTATACTGTTTCTACAATTGACTTTGTTACACATTAGTACTGAATGAGCTTTCATTATTTTATAGTAGCGTTTCGATTTTACACGTGATGAAGAGTGCTGCCCTCTAGCGATATGAGCTTACGTTATAGTTCCTTTAGTGGTTCCTTGGCATTGTAAATTTAGTCAGCTACTGGTTACGTCTGCTGCTTGTATACGACAACACATGTTTTGCGTGACATTTATACGGGCATTAAATAACGGTTATGTCAATGCATATAATGACTTTAGATGGCATGTACTTGGTTTTTTTTAAAATTGTGTATAATTAGTTTCATTTGAGGTTTATACAACTTCATTTATTTAGTAAAGCTGTGTTGTATGATCTCAATATTTGCATCCGATGGTGGACTATACCCAAAACGTGTCAGGAGCACAGTAAAGGAATGATTACGATATGTATCTGTATTACGTGCGTCGCTTACCAGCAATTTAAATTCACTTTCATAGCTACCTTTTACGGTATGTAGTTTGTAAAACAAAAACGCACGCCGTTTCTAAGACGTAGCACAACTTGAGCCCGGCCAGGCCTCACGCGGAAGTAGTCGTTTCAAAGAAGAGCTGTGTGGCTGCTTTCACAGCATCTAAGGAACTCAGTAAAACATCGGAATAAATTCCGACCAATGCTACGAACAACATTGAGAGTAAAAACTTGAGACAGACGCTAAATGTCGAGCTACACACCACTGCCCACAAGAGAAAAGAAATACATCCTCCACTGAGAGGCATGATCGACCAGTCACTGACGAGACAGAAAGATTCGCTTCGGAGAGAGGTTCGTAGTGAAGAAGTTCATTCGGTGAGACAGCGTGGAAGCAAAAAGTAATGCGGCCTCTTTCCATCCACCGCCTACATCCACCGCCCGAAAGATCAGTATAGCGGCCCCGGCTACAAAACTCACGACGAACTGTCTACGTGGACGACGTTCCGATAATTCGCTGCTCATCCACCGGGCACCGTGGAGAGAGGCCAAGGCTCCACCTCAGAGCTCCGTGCCAACCTGTTATACCGACCCAGCGTCTGCAGCCGACACCATCACAAGATGAATGATCACGAAAAATGGTGAGATGATTCATCCCACACTCCTTCCCCTTAATAACTGAGACGTATATACGCCAAATCAAATGTGCCCTGATATTTGTATACTACTGGCCATTACAATTGCTACACCACGCAGATGACGTGCTACACACGCGAAACTTAACCGACAGGAAGTAGATGCTGTGATATGAAATGATTAGCTTAACAGAGCATTCACACAAGGTTGGCGCCGGTGACGACACCTACAACGTGCTGACATGAGGAAACTTTCCAACCGATTTCTCATACACAAACAGCAGTTGACCGATGTTGCCTGGTGAAAAGTTGTTGTGATGCCTTGTGTAAGGGGGAGAAATGTGTACCATCAAGTTTCAGACTTTGATAAACGCCTGATTGTAGCCTATCGCGATTGCGGTTTATCGTATCGCGACATTGCCGCTCGCGTTGGTCGAGATCCAATAACTGTTAGCTGAACATGGAATCGGTGGGTTCAGGAGGGTAATACGGAACGCTGTACTGGATCCCAAAGGCCTCGTATTAGTAGCAGTCGAGATGACAGGCATCTTATCCCAATGGCTGTAACGGATCGTCCAGCCACGTCTTGATCCCTGAGTCAACAGATGGGGACGTTTGCAAGACAACAACCATCTGTACGAACAGTTCGACGACGTTTGCAGCAGCATGGACAATCAGCTCGGAGATCATGGCTTCGGTAACCCTTGACGCTGCATCACAGACAGGAGCGCCTACGATAGTGTACTCAACGACGAACCTGGGTGCACGAATGGCAAAATGTTATTTTTTCGGAAGAATCCAGGTTTTGTTTACGGCATCATGACGTTTGCATCCGTCTTTCGCGACATCGCGGCGAACGCACATTGTAAACGTGTATTCGTCATCGCCATACTGGCGTATCACCCGGCGTGATGGTATGTGGTGCCATTGGTTACACTTCTCGATCACTTCTACATCTACATCTACATTTATACTCCGCAAGCCACCCAACGGTGTGTGGCGGAGGGCACTTTACGTGCCACTGTCATTACCTCCCTTTCCTGTTCCAGTCGCGTATGGTTCGCGGGAAGAACGACTGTCTGAAAGCCTCCGTGCGCGCTCCAATCTCTCTAATTTTACATTCGTGATCTCCTCGGGAGGTATAAGTAGGGGGAAGCAATGTATTCGATACCTCATCCAGAAACGCACCCTCTCGAAACCTGGCGAGCAAGCTACACCGCGATGCAGAGCGCCTCTCCTGCAGAGTCTGCTACTTGAGTTTGTTAAACATCTCCGTAACGCTATCACGGTTACCAAATAACCCTTTGACGAAACGCGCCGCTCTTCTTTGGATCTTCTCTATCTCCTCCGTCAACCCGATCTGGTACGGATCCCACGCTGATGAGCAATACTCAAGTGTAGGTCGAACGAGTGTTTTGTAAGCCACCTCCTTTGTTGATGGACTACATTTTCTAAGGACTCTCCCAATGAATCTCAACCTGGTACCCGCCTTACCAACAATTAATTTTATATGATCGTTCCACTTCAAATCGTTCCGCACGCATACTCCCTGATATTTTACAGAAGTAACTGCTACCAGTGTTTGTTCCGCTATCATATAATCATACAATAAAGGATCCTTCTTTCTATGTATTCGCAATACATTACATTTGTCTATGTTAAGGGTCAGTTGCCACTCCCTGCACCAAGTGCCTATCCGCTGCAGATCTTCCTGCATTTCGCTACAAATTTCTAATGCTGCAACTTCTCTGTATACTACAGCATCATCCACGAAAAGCCGCATGGGACTTCCGACACTATCTACTAGGTCATTTATATATATTGTGAAAAGCAATGGTCCCATAACACTCCCCTGTGGCACGCCAGAGGTTACTTGAACGTCTGTAGACGCCTCTCCATTGATAACAACATGCTGTGTTCTGTTTGCTAAAAACTCTTCAATCCAGCCACACAGCTGGTCTGATATTCCGTAGGCTCTTACTTTGTTTATCAGGCGACAGTGCGGAACTGTATCG
This sequence comes from Schistocerca serialis cubense, assembly GCF_023864345.2. NCBI lineage: Eukaryota > Metazoa > Arthropoda > Insecta > Orthoptera > Acrididae > Schistocerca > Schistocerca serialis. Next base: position 541,611,008 of record NC_064645.1, read on the forward strand.
AACGCCTTCTTCGCATTGGCGGCCTTTCAACAGTGGACGTAACATTTCAGATGTGTTACAACCCTTGGCTCTACCCTTCATTCGATCCCTGCAGAACCCTACATTTCAGCAGTATAATGCACAACCGCATGTTGCAGTTCCTGTACGGGCCTTTCTGGATACAGGAAATGTCCGACTGCTGCCCTGGCCAGCACATTCATCAGATCTCTCACCAAATGAAAACTTTTGGTCAATGGTGGCCGAGCAATTGACTCATCACAACAGGCTACGCCAGTCACTACTCTTGATGAATTGTGGTATCGTGTTGAAGCTGCATTGGCAGCTGTACCTGTACACGCAATCCAATCTCTGTTTGACTCAATGGCCAGACGTATCAAGACGGTTATTACGACCGGAGGTGGTTGTTAGGGGTACAAATTTCTCAGGATCTATGCACCCCAACTGCGTGAAAATGTAATCACATGTCAGTTCTAGTATAATATATTTTTCCAATGAATACCCGTTTATCATCTGCTTTTTTTCTTGGTGCAGCAATTTTAATGGCCAGCAGTGTATTTCCGTTTCTGTGTAAAATGCATTGTAATAAACGCAAACATTTCAAATGATTATAAAATCGAAACCCTTAGCTGCCGACAGGTGTTGTTGGATACATCAATGGAGACAGCTGAAAATGTGTGCCCCGACCGGGACATGAACACTGGATCTCCTGCTAACATGGCAGCCCCTATATCCATCTGAGCCACCGAAGGCACAGAGGATAGTGCGAATGCAAGGACTTATCCCTTGCAAGCGTCCCGTGAGACCCACATTCCAAACTGTCTACAAGTTACATTCCTAGTGTTCCTAATATATATTTGCCCATTCACTCATTACCCGCGCCTGACGAGTACGTTAGGAGTTCGGGCAAAGCGTGCGCATTCGCAGAAAAGAAAGCCAATGGACGGGTAGTCTTTAATTATATGCAGATGGTATCTCTTCATTTTATAATACTATAATGAATCTATTCCACTCGTACATCAATCCTCTATTCTCATAACCTGTTGATATTTTACTTCACTAAGTTACTGATGTCTCTTAAGTAGTGGCACCCAGGATGGGGCGATCACATTGGTAATTCACATACTATGTGGTAGCACCGAGTTTTCGAAGGACTGTCTACGTTTTGACGCCCAACATAGGGCGTCAAATCCGCAATTCATGTTATTCAAGGGATCAAAGAATTCTCAATTCTCTATATTTGTGGCTCCCAGCGATAGGCGATCTCATTAAAATCTGCGTAGCGTTTTACGCAAAGGATCAAACAACTTTCAGTTCACAACATTGTCCATTTTTAAAACTAGCAGTGGTTCAAATATGAGTTCAATTTGCACGAATAAATTTTTTTCGTCATTTGGCCAATAACTGTCGGACAGACAAGAAAGCCAGTTTTAAATCCCACTTAAAATCATTTTTTCCGGACAGCACCTTCTTTTCCGCGGACGAATTTTTATTGAACAACTGGTAGCGTGTAAAATAACTTGGTTGTTAAGTGTAGTTGTATGAATGAGGTAAAAGAATAGGTTTTTCATTAATATCAACACCTATCACATACACATTATTTGTAAGCTGACTCGTCTCACATCTAGTCGATAAATGGACCGTTCAGATGTTTTATAGAACACATAAGAAACTAACCGACATCATGGGCCCGGTAGCTGGATAAGGCTAGAACAACTTAAGTATACAAAACGGTAGTAATTCTTTAGGGCAATGATATTTCCTTAATAATATCGGCCAGAGGCTTCATTTTTATGTCTACGGTTTCTACTGTGCAAATACTTTATGAACATTGACACTGCAAAACAACCAGAGCAATTCATTTTTCTTTTTCTTCACGGTACTCGTTTTCTTTTATTGAATAAAAACATCGCAAGTGGTGCACTTTTCTCGTAAGTTTGATGCTTCCAGTGAGGTTCTGACATTTGTGCACCCGTTTCACAGGAATTTCCTCTGTGGAACCGGTCCAATATATGTAAAAATAATACGGGAAGATAGACTGTGCGTGATGGACAGAAAAGATAACATAGTTGACAATGATGTCTTATTGTGTGGCAACACGATATGAATGGCCAGTAATACACACACTGAGCTCAGGTGGTATTCCGAGAAGTGAGATGAAATTCTGTTTCTTCAACATTCTCCTTACTCTTTGCAGGCATTCTTCTGAGTTGCTCACTATACAAAAAGTAAACCAGCTGAAACTGAACTTCTTCAGTGTACTGTCTGCATGTTGACACTAGGAAAACATCTTATCAAGATGACTCACAACGAATTTGACAAGTTGTGTATTATTGACTGTTTCACCATTGCTGTCTGCTTCAGGTTGTATTAGACCACTTCCCACTGTGGTTTCAAATCTTTCACATCGGTTGCCAGTATGACCCATTCCTTTCTGTTGTTATGCCAGGAATAGAAAACACGCAAGATGGATGCCGTTAATGCAACAACATATAAGTATTCGATTTGAGTTCTGCTGTCTATACAAACAAAGGCTCTGTAGAAGTATCGTGGTATAAATGATTTGAGATGGTACTATCATATTCGAGTAACGAGCATTTTTACTTCTTTGTAGGGGCCGGCTGGAGCGGCCGAGCGGTTCTAGGCGCTACAGTCTGTAACCGCGCGACCGTTGCGGACGCAGGTTCGATTCCTGACTCGGGAATGTGTGTGTGTGATGCCCTTACGTTAGTTAGGGTTAAGTAGTTCTAAGTTCTAGGGGACTGATGACCTCAGAAGTTAAGTCCCGTAGTGCTCAGAGTCATTTGAACCAATTTTTCTTTGTAGGCTAAATTAATTAGGAAATATGACGCAGAATTAGTTTATTTGAGACAACCGTTTCACGGTGGAAGGTCCGCTGTAGTACCCTCCTTAAATAGTCGCACGAGTGACAAAATGGCTGCCATCGAAATTAGTTACCATGGAATCCAAAAGCAACTGAAATCGTTCAAAGAAGGGAACGTCACAGAACTTGACAACATACCAGTACGATTGTACATAGAGAATGCCAAAGAAATTGCCACTCTTTTAGTAACAGCTTACCGTAGGTACCTGGAAGAGGGAAGTGTTCTTGATGATTGCAAAAATGCGCAGGTCATTCCCGTCTTGAGGAGGAGTCATTGAACAGACGAAAAAAGCGATAGGCCTATAACATGACGTTAGTCTGTTGGAGAATTTTCGAACGTGTTTTATGCTGGCATGTTATAACATTTCTGGAGGCCGAAATTCTCTGGTGTAAGAATCAACATGAGTTCTGAAGACTAAGAAACCCAGCTCATTCCGCACGTCCACGAGGTACAGAAGGCTAGAGATACTGGACTTCAGCTGCCGTCTTGATTGACTTTCGGAAGGGGTTCGATACATTTCTACACTGCCTCCTTACGAACAAAATACGTTTATGTGAATATCAGACCAGCTGTGTGAATGGAGGGAACTGTTTCTAGCAACCAGGACACAGTACGTCGTTTCCAGCGAAGAGAGGTCTTCAGACGTAAAATTAACTGCGGCCGTACTCCAAGGGAGTGTCATAAGTCCTCTGCTTTCCATAATACATAATAATTACATAGTAGACAACGTCGGGAATTCAGTGGAGTTTTTCGCAATTGATGCTGTTGTATACAAAGAAGTTGCAACGTTACCAAATTGAAGCGTAATTCAGGAAGAGCTGGAGAGTATCGATGCTTGGCGCAGAGAGTGGAAGTTGACCCTAATTACAGACAAGTGCAACTTACTTCGAATACATTGGCAGAAAGGCCATTGTCAAGGAATATTTGTACGGAGACATTTGAAGTGGAAAAAATCCATAAAATTAATCACTAGTAAGCCAGATGCCAGACTGAGATTCGGTGGAAGAATCCCTAGGAAAGCAACACCTCAAAGAAGAATGTAGCTTAGAAATCCCTCGTTCGAACAGTACTTGAACATTGTTCGTTAGTGTGGGGTCCGTACCAGACAGGATTTTAGAAAGATGAGAGAAGATCGGAACAAGAGCAGCCCATTTTGCTACATTTTTATTTAGTGAGCAGGAAAACGTTACGTGGATGAACAACCAGCTCCAGTGGAAGACGCTCCAAAAGAGGTGTTGTGCATTGCCGTGTAGTTTACTGCTGAGGTTCCAAGAGTATGCTTTCCTAGAAAAGTGAATCAGTGTATTGCTTTCTTCTAGATATATCTCACGAAACGGCCGAGAGGAGAAAATTAGGGACATTCGAGCCACACCGAGGCTTAACGGTGTCGTTCTTCCCACGAGCCATTCGTGACTGGAAGAAGAAATAGGTGAAGTTTCAGTAGTACACCAAGTAACCCCCGCCACACATCGCAAGGTGACTTGCAGAGAGCAGTTTCTGCATTTGCATTTATACTCTACAAGTCACGTTGTGATTTGTACCACTGCACTGTCACTTAATACACATCCACCCATCCTGTTGCGGTCGCGAATGATGGATAGGAAAAACCATTGTTGGTAAGCTTCCGTGTGAGCTTCTAATCTCTAAAACACTACTTTCATGGTCCTTTCGATAGATACACGCAGATGGAACAAATATGTCGGTTAATTCTTCTAGGAACGTAACCTCTCGGACTTTTAAGTGTAAACCACTGGGTGATGCGAAACGTATGTATTTTAGCCTCGATCATTGGAGCTGGCTGCGCATCTTCTTCACGGTTACTACATGAACCTATGACGAAACGCACTGCACTTTGGATCTTCTATATTTGCTCAACGAATTGTATATATTAACGTTTCAAATAGATAAGTAATAAATATCGGTCTATCGATAGTTTCACAACCCACATCCTTCGGTAGCAACTGCGTTTCATTAGAATTATTCCACTGAATCTCACTCAGATATCTCTACTACAATTAGTTGTACCTTGCCGCTCCATTTGAAATCATACCGTCGGCGTACACCCAGATATTTAATATATGTAACTGCTTACAGTGCGATTGTACGCCAATCGCGTAATCGTATAACAATAAATGGTCTCTCTCTTCGCCTATCGGGAATGCGTTACACTCACACTCACACTCACACACACACACACACACACACACACACGCACGCACGCACGCACACGCACACTTCCCTTGTTACGTGTCACCTGCCAATCCCTAAACGGAGCGTCGCTCACCTGCATGTATTCCTGCATTTCGCTACAATTCTTTTACCGCGCGCCGCGTAATTTGAATCCGCGCCAGACGGAATGGAAGTCGAAGACCGCTAGAGGTCTCTGCACCACCGCGCCGTAAGTCGTGGCGACGCGCGCTTCCTGACCCACATTTAGTGTGAGGGCGCCACAGTGGAACACCTGGTCCCGGAGGCGAATAGCGGGGCCCCCGATGATGTATTTAAGCGCCTGCCTCTCACTCAGCCAGCTTCTGTTTTAACTTTCCGTTTTTTCCGCCATTTTACACTTTAGGTTGCCGTTTCATCGCCTGTTTATCTTGTTTCTTTTCTTTTTCTGTTTTTAAAATAAAAGTCTGTAGGCTGTAGAGCAGCGCACTAGGCTGCTGCTAGCCCGCCCCCTTCGGGGGGAATTGAATATCAATAACGGAAAAAAAAACTCAGCCAGCCAGTCTAATCTTGCGTGCGTCTCTGGACATATCGCCTTGCCTTAGACAGCGTATTTACTTTCTTGTTCGGTATACGAGTGGACGTGGTTTTCTTGTGATTCTGTTGCCACGGTCTTGTTGTTGTTCGTCAGGCCCTTCACTGGTCGTGTCCGTCCTTTTCCGTTTATATTTTTGCTCGCTGGCCGCTCCGTGGGTCCTGCCGCACTTTCCGTCACGTCAACCCCGCGACCGTTCCGGTACAGTTACGACAGTAATTATCTAGCGTTGCAACTTCTCTATATACAACAGCATCATATATTATCAACTTCATGGAATTTCCAATGCTCTACACAAATTCTGTTGCCTTGTTTGTTTCACATAAGACTTTTTACATTAAAAATACCTCGATAATTAAGACATCCCTAACAGCCTTACGTGTCCGGGTAGAGAGTGTGAAATGGGTGACGTCACAAAAATCGAGTACGAGCTATGTAAGTCTCGAATTTACAGTTTTCGCTGTTAGAGGAACAATCACGAGTACCTGTAACAACAGAAATGTGATTGCCAGTAGGAAGCGTAGACATGAAATTTGTAACTTAGAAACGTTGGGAGAAGTTTCTACTAAAATTGGTACACATATGTCAACACTTCATAAAAGAAGGTGAAAAGCCCAGAAGACATGGACGGATGTCAAGGTAACTTCATCCAAGTACTAAAAAACACTAATGGCCAACGTGTGAATGATTAGAGCTGCAATTTCCGTGACAAGTAGAACGGTCACAAGAGTGCTGTATTGTTGTTCGTTTTTAGTGTTGTTAACACGCCTGATAGGGTATATAAGGTGCGTGAATAGTGTCAAATATTGACTTATCACCGTGAATAATATGGAGATCTCGTGGAATCGCGTGATCCAGTATTACCCTTATCTGACGGAGTGAATCTCCAAAAGTCCGTGGGAGGAAGCTCTCAAGACTCGTTTTTGTGGAGTTAAAGAATACACATTGCTATTCTATACCTGTAAAAATACTAGTTATGGGTATTGTATTTGTGTGCATCAGTGGAAATATATGTTAACTTTTAAAATGAAGGCTATGGTTTAACAACGGACGATGTAGTCCGAAACTTGTCACTACAAATAAAAAATATTTGAACCCAACTGTCATGGAAATGAAAAAAAATACGTACACTTTTATCACAGCGTGTTCAGTCTGTTCTGTCAGGGTACAGTACAGCACAAATGCATACCTGTTTAACTGCTGTTAGCGTTAAAAGTTTCGACCACCATTATCACGACGGTCAGTAAAACGATGCAGCATCGACTGTCCTACGTTTTCTCTTATTCCAGGAGTTCGGAGTACTACTTCCACAGCTACGACAGTCCAAGCAACCAGATCCATTGGTGTCATGTCTGGTGACGGAGGTAGCCGTGGAACAACATCCCCGTGACCAGTCGGTTGTCGTCCGCACCGTGCCTCAGTGTGGATCCCTAACATTGAATGTCCGGGGGTCCCAATCATGTTGAAACCACATAAGATAACTAATTATCAGCAACACATATTCTAGAACATATGGGAGCACATCTTGAAGAACTTCTGTGCACGACTCCGATCAGTGTCACAGGAAGAAGTAAAGGTCCAGTCACAAACTCGTTGACATTATCAGTCTATTCATTCGCAGTAGTTCTGTTGATAGGCTCCACACACCAGTGTTTGTGGATTTTAGTCATCCCATTCATGGTTATTCCTACAATTGTGCCTGCTCCTCTTGTGCATCATCTATATCTGTGTCTACATAGATGCTCTGCAAATCCAATTTAAGCGCCTAGTAAGAGGGTTCATCGAACCACCTTCACAATAATTCTCCGTTATTCCAATCTCGTACCTTTCCGTGCGAGCTCTGATTTCCCTTATTTGATTACGATGATCGTTTCTTCCTATGTAGGTCGGCGTCAACAAAATATTTTTCCATTCGGAGGACAGTGTTAGTGACTGAAATTTCGTGAGAAGATTCTGCTGCAACGAAAAACGCATTTCTTTTAATGATGTCCAACCCAGATATTGTATCATTTCAGTGACATTCCCGCCCCTATTTCGCTATAATACTAAACGTGCTGCCCTTCTTTGAACTATGTCTATCTAATCCGTCAGTCCTATTTGGTAAGGATCCCACACCGCGCAGCAGTATTCTGAAAGAGGACGGACAAGCGTAGTGTAGGCAGTCTCCTTAGTAGAATTGTTACATTTTCTAAGTGTCCTGTCAATAAAACTCAGTCTTTGGTTAGCCTTCCCCACAACATTTACTATGTGTTCCTTCGAGTTTAAGTTGTTCATAATTGTAATTCCCAGATATTTAGTTGATTTACGGCCTTTAGATTTGACTGATTTATTGTGTAACCAAAGTTTAACGGATTGGTTATGGCACTCATGCGGATGACCCCAGACTTTTATTTATTTATTGTCAACTACCTATTTTTCCACCATATAGATATCATTTCTGAGTCGTTCTGTAATTTGTTTTGATCTTCTGATGGCTTTAATAGTCGATAAACGACATCATCATCAGCAAATAACGTAAGACAGCTGCTAAGATTACATTTTATAGATAAGGAACAGCAAAGGGCCTATAACATTACCTTGGCGAACGCCAGAAATTAAAATCCGTTTTACTCGATGACTTTCCGTCAGTTACTACAGACTGCGACCTCTCTGACAGGAAATCACGAATCCAGTCACATAACTGAGACGATATTCCATAAGCACGCCATTTTACTACAAACCGCTTGTGTGGTACAGTGTCAAAAGCCTTCTGGAGATGCTGAATCAATTTGAAATCCTTTGTCAATAGCTCTCGACACCTCATGTGAGTAAGGAGCTAGTTGTGTATCACAAGAACGATGTTTTCTAAATCCGTGTCGACTGTGCGTCAATAGACAGTTCTGTTCGAGGTAATTCATAATGTTCGAACATTTGTACCCCACAAGCCACCGTAATCTACACCTAATAGGCATGAGAAACGAAGCGAGAACGAGTATATCGTTCGGGGTGCATGCTTGACAAACGAAGGTACCGCTGTTACATCTGTGCTCCCCCCCCCCCCCCCCCCCCCCCCGCTTCCTTCGTTACTAGTCCTTTCTTACCATTAATACCGAAGATGAGTACACGATCTTGCTGTTGTAAAGTGGCACTGACCAGGTTCAATGACCTATTGCCGGGATCAAATGGCTTTTAAGGAGGCTGTGTTTTGTGAGATTGTAGACGGTGTGAGACGAAAATCAATTGATGCAAAACACACAATTGGAAATGTGTCCCATTAGTGGAGGAGTGATATCTCGAATAAGTTTCACGATCCAGTTCACACTTCAGACAAAAGCATAAGAAATTTCGTCCAGTATAAATAAAATGGTTGCATTCTTGTCTGCTCCTCCTCCACCATGGGCAGACGTATGTGCTGCCTCAAACGAGACCTGGGCACAGAGCAAAGTCTCTGTTGTATCACTGTCACGAAAATGCGCAATATTTCTGTATTCATTTGGTTATGTCAGCTTGCGTTTATGAGCTAACTGCGAGTTGTGTAGCCTATTATTCGTTCCTATAATTTATTTTAATAGTTAGTCACCATTTAGAGATGTATTTCATCCTCTTGTCAAGTTGTCTGTCGTTGCAGACTCGGTAACGCCTCGGGAATGTCTGTATGTCAACGTAGTTCTTAGACATTCACTAAACAGATATTAAGCATTAAAATAAATTTAAAGCTGTCTTCGAAACATGTATGTGTAAACATAACAATATTCACTGCTAACCTATCAGTCGGTGAATTGGTACACAACCTGCTTCTTTCGTTTAGGCAAGCCGGATGTTTTGTGACTTGCACTTGAGGATGGTTATAAAGCCGAAATCTTGACTATGTGAAACCAATTATAGTAGTTTACACGTTAATGGCTCAAAATTCTTCCAGAGTGTATGTAGCGGGAATGCCGCGAGTCCGCGAACTCGTTTTCTCGATCTCCTTTCTGAACGACTGGAGACCAAGTGTACCCACCGACAGACTAAGGTGGCGAGTGGATTGCGGTGAAGACTCACGAGAAGAGTAGTCTACGGACACACGGAAGCGGCGAGTTCTCAGATAACACCACAGGTCTCACTAGCGAGTTTAAAGTGAGTAGAAGAAGTTCGTTTCTGATCTCTACATTTATATCGTAAAATAAAATATGAAGAGTCAGAGAAAGCGTATGAGGCTATTGAAAGGGTAATACGATATGTGAATGGCGATGAAAATCTAATACTCCTGGGAGACTGGAATGCAATTGTAGGGGAAGGAGCGGAAGAAAAGGTTACAGGAGAATATGGGCTTGGGACAAGGAGTGAGAAAGGAGAAAGACTGAGTTCTGTAACTAGTTTCAGCTAGTAATAGCGAATACTCTGCCCCAGAACCACAAGAGGTGGAGGTATACTTGGAAAAGGCCGGGTGAATACGGGAAAATTTCAGTTAGATTACATCGTGGTAAGACAGAGATTCCGGATTCACATACTGGATTGTAAGGCGTACCCAGGAGCAGATATAGACTCAGATGACAATATAGTAGTGATGAAGAGCAGACTGAAGTTTAATACATCAATCAGGAAGAATCAATACGCAAAGACATGGAGTAAGGAAGTACTATGGAATGTCAAGATGCGGTTGAAGTTCTCTAAGGTTAGCGATACAGCAATAACGAATAGCTCAGTAGGCAGTACAGTTGAAGAGAAATGGACAGCTCTGAAAAGGGCCATCACAGAAGTTGGGAAAGAAAACATAGGTACAAAGAGGGTAACTGAGAAAGAAACCATGGGTAACAGAAGACATACTTCAATTGATTGATGACAGAAGGAAGTAGAGAAATGTTTCGGGAAACTGAGGAATACAGAAATACAAGTCACTCAGGAATGAAATAAATTGGAAGTGTAGGGAAGCTAAGACGAAATGGCTGCAGGAGAAATATGAAGACATCGAAAAGGAATGATTGTCTGAAGGACATACTCAGCATACAGGAAAGACAAAACAACCTTCGGTGATATTAAAAGTACTGTGCGATTGTCAAACGACGAAATGTTTGTACGATTCTCTTATGTGAAGGATTTCTTAAATGAGGGATTTAAAACTTTTGCTTTCGTTTTGATGTCTTTAACTGCCACACCAGACTGGCCGATGGAGGCCTCAGACCTGCTTAGTGATTTTTCATAGGACCAGAATTTTCTCAGGTTCTTGGCCAGACGGTGGTAGTGGTTGTATGCTTCGCGCATACATATGTTCACAGACGAGCGAATATCTACTAACATTTCCTGTCGTCATTTGCAATTTCTCTTTTGGTCCGGAAGTGCGACAGCTTTGATTCCTGAGCACTTTCCGAATTTCGTTGCTAAACCACCGTGGGTCCTTTCCGTTCTTAAACCACTTACTAGGCACGAAACTGTCAGGAGCACGATTAGCTTTGTGCATAACTCCTCTATTTTCATCATACTGGAACTAGATGACTACACTTCATTGTCTAAGTGAGACGCTAACAACTACGTATCAGCTCTTTGCAGCAGATACACTCTCCTAGCCTTCATGACTGATTTATTAACTTCCGTAACGATAATCGCTACGGTGACCTCATGATCATTAATCCCGGTCTTTATACTGACATCATCGGTAAGGTCCGGGCATTGTAGCTACAATATCTGAGATATTCCCATTGTGTGTGGGCTGCTAAACTAGCTGCTCAAAACAGTTTTCGGAAAACGTGTTCAAAAATATTTCGCAAGACACACACCTGCAGTGAATCAGCAGACGTCCTAGTCTACACTCGGTAGTTTAAAAGTCGTCTCCAACCAGCACAGTGTGATGTGGCTATTTACGCGCTACTTACTGTGGACTTTCTTTGAATAACTTTAGAATTGTCACAGCGGAGTCTGGTGACCGCTAAAAACATACAACAACTGACTTTGTTTCACCTATACCTGTTATACGCGACCAGATAACCTCATTGTCACTCTCAGTATCAGTCTAAATAGAGACATTATTTTTGTCAACTGTAATGAATACTTCTCCCCCTATGGCGTCTAATCTGTCCTTCCGCTAAAGGTTCGATGACTCGCTCAATATCTGTGACTTTTATGTTTCGGGTTTTAGACACCTATCGGTCCCAAGAATGATGTGATCGTGAGAAATTTCCTGGAGGGCAGTATAATGGGGAACTTTGTTACGAACAAGTCAACAATTTACTGATAACTTTTTTACAGTCGAATTAACTTTACTCTGAACGCGATCTGACTTCCCTTTCTGCAATCGCTCGTGGCAACCTATTTGTACGTTCACTATGCTCTGTTCGTCCTATTCGGTACGTTTCCCCCACACTTGAACGATTTTGCGGGCTGTGTTGCATGAGTGGTTTGTAACTCTCTCATCTGGACTCTGACTGGTTTATCCTGATGTCCCGTCTACGAGCTGCTATATCCCCCATACGATACGATATTTCTTCGGTGCTTCTAGTGCAAAAATTTACATTTTTGAACATTTAAGGAAGTTGCAAATCTTAACGCCACTTCTAAATCTTCTCAATGCCCGACTGAAGATTGGTGCAGATTGTTTCAGTCTCTTATTCATTACAGATAAAGTCTGGCGTAACAATTAATGTTGTCTACCAGGTCATTAATATACCACTAATTGCCGCTTCCTCAACACAACGCCCCTCCCCCCCACACACACACATCAAAATATTCTCTTATCAGCTAGAGGCGAAAAGCATGGTGGAAGACGACTGTCTGTTTTTGCTGACATGGTCAATTCGTGAAGCTTACGGGGTGATTCGCTTAAGACGCAATACACCTTTACTCTCCAGAAGAGAATCAGATTTCAGACAGTTACAGAACCAGAACGTCCTGTTATCGTGATGCACTCTCGTATCACCCAAGATATTGAAGCAATTATCGTATTCTAAAATTTAACGGAGTTATTTTGAATGGAATCCGGAAGCTCATGAAATGATGCGTACAGTGATTGAACGCTTGTTAAAGGATGCTTCGAAACTTTTTGAAAAAGCATAAAAATTGGGAGGTCTGATGGGCGAAGCTCTCTACTGCAGTACGAACACCGCTAAGCGGATGTCGCAGGTAACTATCTATTGTACTACAGCGGAATTTTGAAACGTGAGTCCTCTACTAGATTGTTGACATAACAAGTCCTTCTGGGTAGTAACCACCCCTTTTGATTTCCGTGAGTTCGCCAGCTGTGGAATGTAAACGTATAGTCTTGCATACCAAAAAATTTCAGAATTAGATCGTGCTCCATCTTCATCCCGAAAAAGCGTAATTACGAAGTTCCAAGAAGCGACTTTGCCTCCCTCGTTGAAACACAAAACACTGAATCAAATATTTCTCTGACGATTCGATAGCACGTAGTGCTCCAGTAGAATGTATTGCTGGGTGTCCGCCCGATTTGACTCCTTTTCCGCTAACATTCGCTGTGTTTGGAACACTCAAAGACAAACGCACCAGACGATACATACCAGCTGTAACGAAACGTGCCCTGCTATGTTTCACACAATCTCATTTTTTCATCTATCTATGCTGTATGAAGTCGTGTTCAGAGCAAATACGCCATATTCTAGTAATCTCGACTTTTTCTCGTGATTCCCCTTCTTAGCAGGTTCTGAAATTCAATTAAGAATTCTTGCAGTCTTATCTCTTAATTTTAGCCCACTTCGTAGATACTTTTGCTGGAAGCTGCAGTGCCAACTTCCCAACAATCGTCGTATTACTGCACTAGACTTAATATGAGCTTTCGAATTCTGTCAAAAAAGACTATTAAATAAAATACTTCCTGTAGCATACCAACTGATACAAGAGAGAAAAATATTTGCTTTTAACGTAGACGTAGTCCTTAATATTTTCGGTTGGCAGTGAGTTCAGTAATTAATCGCTGTTGGTGTAATGAAACGTAATTAGTGTTTCACCAGCATCTGCTCTTTCTGTGTATTGCTATTTCCTTTGTGTTGCGCTGGAGATAACGTCACTGTGCATGAAAAGATTCATGGATTTACCCATATTTTATATAGTAGCTGAGGCTCCAGTGTTGCCGTGGTGTTTATATATTTTAACCTTGTATCTTCTATTAGTCCATCTCCTCCTTCCTCTCTCTCCCCTGTCTTTCTCTCTCTCTATCGCTCTCCGCTGATTCTATCTCTCTTCTCTTCCCTTCCCCTTCATTATCCATATCCTCATCCTCCCTTCTTGTCCATTAACTCCTCCCAATTCCTCTGTCCATCACTCCTTCATAATTCGTATCCCTATTCTAGGAGGCTAATGGTTCATACTAAACTCCATCCGAACGGGAGTCGGAAGGCCCAACGGTACCGACCGGCCGCCGTGTCATCCTCAGCCCATAGGCGTCTCTGAATGCTGACATGGAGGAGCATGAGGTCAGCACATCGCTCTTCCGACCTATCAGTTTACGAGACCGGAGCCGTCACTACTCATTCAAATAGCTCCTCAGTTTGCCTCACAAGGGCTGAGTGCAACCCTCTTGCCAACAGCGTTCGACAGACTGGATGGTCTCCCATCCAAGTGGTAGCCCAGCCAGACAGCGCTTAACTTCAGTGATCTGACGGGAACCGGTGTTACCAGTGCGGCAAGACCGTTGGCCCGTTAGTGGTTCATACCACCACTGTATTTCTCTCCAGACAGTAAGCAATATGTATACCAAGTTTGCTTGGAATCGATCCAGAGGGAGATGTGAAACACACACACACACACACACACACACACACACACACACACACACATATATATATATATATATATATATATGTATATATATATATATATATATATATATCGTGTGTGTGTGTGTGTGTATGTGACGCATACCTCTCAAATTAGGAACGGATCTGTACAAATAACATAATTGTAAGAAAGTGAGGTATAGTAGTCAGTCAGTTCTCCGTAAAACGTCTCAAAAGTCAAAAAGAGCATTTGTTTCAAACGTTAAACAAAATAGTAAGCTACGTAAGAAGTAGGGCCAAGAGTTGGGCAAGTGTTTTAGTTTTTGCAGTAATGAATTATCTAGATTATTAATAAGTAAAACGAGTTCTTGTAACCAAATAACAAACTAGTAGCATGCATGTCTGTTGAAATTACGTTTTTAAAAATTAAGTCTGACTCTTCTGGGCGAAAACAAGTCTAGTATCTCTCCAAAAAACAAAATTTTCAGATATAGGTTTTAATATATTATGGTATTATCATTTGCATTTAGGAAGATACAGGTCTTACTTTGGCTTTTATTTACATTTACTATAATCTAAACTACAAAAAACATTACTTTCCAAATAATTATACACACAAAAAAGAAACAGGATTTTAATTACACATATCATTTACTGAATATTAAAGTCACTTATATTTATAAGGTAACGTCTTTGGTTTTCTCCTGTGCGAAACTTTAGCAGTATTTGAGCGACCAGTTCTTCACTGAATGAATTTCTTTTGTGTACATTTTCGTTTATGTAATTGTATAAAAACTCTATTACCTCTATTTCAGTAGTGGTTTCTTAGTGGTCTTAATCTTCTTTGCGTTTCATTTCAGTTATTAACGAATGATTGTGACATATTTTTTTCTGTACTTACTGCGATTGTTCAAACATTATGAAATGCGAACCGAATAACTCCCAGTTGCTTTAGGTAAGAAGTTGCTGGCGAAGGTCAGAAATGTAAATGAAACGTTGCATTGCTTGAAAGAGTACAGAGACATTGCTGAAGCCTAGCATTATGCTGTATGTTCTTAAGTTCACAGTCACGGTGCTTAGTGAACTAAATACATTATGAGAGAGTTTTGAGGGTATCATATAACAGCAATAACTGGAAAGTACGTTTGCGGAATATCCAGGTCAATCAGGAAGTCTCTCGCGTGTCAAGAGACTTGACTTGTTTAATCAAACGTTATCTTTTAAGTGCTTCTTTTATGAAAATATGCATAATGCATTTTATCCATAAAAATGTAGGTATATATTTGATCAAAGAAACACACAAAAATCTGTATTTTTACATGCTTCAGATGTACATTTTTGATTGGAGAGCTAGGAACATTTTTATGGTTACGCTCAAAACTTGGTGATTGTAATAGAAATAAATGCCACATTAGATCAGTCAAGCCATTCATCTGTCGACTTACAAAAGTAATTATGCTCTGTGTCATGAACAAAAAATAACAACAAGTACGCAACAACATTTTCTTACAAAAAACAACTGTGTTATTTGTAACAACTGCAAAGAAGTAACATTCATGTTGAAGACATTTGTACAAAAACACAAGGGAAACACATTTTATTGAAGTCTTTCACTGCTACAATTATTAAATATACATGGACGCAGGGCATTTAAAACTAGGGTGACTTTGGGTATGGCGCTCATTTACAAGTGCAAACCTTTAACGAAACCCGCATCCCGACTTCTCTTCTCTCACCAGTCTGCAAATCGTACGTTCTCTTTCGTAGAAAATATATTCTGTTTACAGTCAAAATTTTATTTACACTTACAAAACATTCAATACATTTCATTATAAATGTACTGGCAAACACAGTTTGTACAAAAGGTACATTTATTGCACTGTGCTACATGCATTATAAAATAAGGACTGTCATGTATGGGATCCTGACTTCATACCACTATGTAAAAAAAGATTTCCCTTTCCTCGTTAGTGTCAGAAAATTGTACCCTGTGTGACACTGCTACGTCCTTTTTTGCAAATTTATTTCGAGAACAAAACGGTCTGTTCCGAAGAGAGTCAAAGTTGATCATCGTTGTCCCACAGTGCAGAATCCTTGCTTATTTTAACACTTTTCCTATGTTTACATTCATATCAAGTCTGTTATCGTATATGTCAGATTCAACACTTCAAAGACTCTAGTACATTTAGCCTGAACAAGCATCTTACCAAAGATTCGTGTTAATGTCAAAGAATATTTACAGGGTAAAAAACACAGTTCAGTATTTAGATGTTAATACGTACACAGGCTATCACAGATGTGATTAATACCTAGGTACCATTTCTATATTAGACACTCATTTACACACAGGTGAGAGTAACGATTTCCTTCGTATTTTACGTTTGTGATTAATAGAAAAGTCTACAGTGACAGAAAAGTTCGTCCTATATAGGGGAATGACACAATCTTACGCACAACACTATTTTCATAGCAAGAAATTTATCTTTGGCGTCAGTGTATGACATGAGTTGAAAGCATAGTAGCTTAAATGTTTGCCATTGAGAAGAAAAAATCAGTCACCGTCATCTTGATACTGGTTACTCGCAATAAATTTTCAAAAACTCAAGTAAGACTAATAATACAATCTCCAGTTATAGAACAGACATTATTTCTCCATAGCTGTCTCTGGTTGACGACTGCTGATAAAATCTTTTTCCTGTACATCGCGTTCACTAAAAACGCCATCTCCAAAATCTCGATGCTTGTTGCATACGTAAAATTGTACCCCACACTATATTAAAGCAGTTACACACTGTGCAAAGTTTTGTTGGTGATGAATGAAAGTAAGAGCAAAATAAGTCGACGGGGTTGTCATGTGATTGAACAAACAAAGTTATGGAAAGATGAATCCAGTGTTAGCTCCTAATATTAGACCGTATTTAACGAAGATACAGAGAACGCAGACGTTTCATTACACATCTCACTACAGAGAACTGGGCGCTAGTTCGTCTTATGAAGCGAGTGGAATGCTACATTTGCACTTTAACGGGTTAGTAATAGTAAAATTATTTCAGCACAACAAAAACAAAACTATAATGTTGCCTATTAATTTAGTTGGTAGCTGTCTGGAGTAACGACTGAAAACTATGGAAACTGATGCTATAACTATAATGAAAACGCAAGTTCTTAACAACCTTCCACATGTAATAATTTCCCTGAAATTAGGCGAGGAAAAATAACCTTCTTCGTAATGTTAATTGGTAAGTGTTCCATCCAAATAACGAACGCGAAAGAATTAATGTGGTAGTGCGGCGCGGCGCAACCAGTTTCTTATAAGCAATTCCTGACAAACACGCCTTTTACACAGCAAAAGGAGACAGCATTGGTGGAGACTCTACATCATTAATCCACCGCATATGTGGTGAGATAGATAATGTTATGGAATGAGTTGTTGCGAATGAATGCTATTTACAGCTATTGCCCTCTCGTTCAAATAGAAAATAAAACTTCAATGCTGGACTTAAGACCCTCTCAAACGAAAGAATGATAGTTAAGCAATATTTCGGATATGTCATGTAGATACTAATGAGGTTCTTGGTAACAGTCAGCGATGATGAATCAGGGTTTTACCGACAACTGTAGGAATCCGAAAAGTTGTCTTGACATGGTAGTTGTCCAGCGATGGAAATAATGAAGCTAATATTATTTGGCAATACTTACATATTTCACAGCTCCATTTCAGCCAGAACAAAAGAGCAATCTCCAGTTCACATCCACACTTTCCTATTGTCTGTTACTGAAATCAGCAACTACGTGTCAGCACAGAGATGGAACAATGTTACGTATTTTACCACTACTGAGTAACAGATGAAACTCATGAATACAGTCAACAAAAACACTATAAGTTTCAAAGAGTTTCTTCTCAGTTTTTTTTAAGATTTTTCTTACTATTGTCTCTCCGAGGAGCGTAATGTTTCCTGTTGATTGAAAACTGTTTCAGATTGAAATCTATTACTGAAGTTATAGATATGAGGAGGTTTATGTTCGCAGGTAGGTGAAGGGTAGCGCAACAATGCCAAAAGCAATGGAACGAATAGAAGCCGGTGGTGCCTCATTATTTTTGCAAAGAAATAAAGGTGTTAGGGTCTCTTTCTAGATTTATCCATTACAGAAAAGTACATGAAAAGCCACATTTTAGTTATTCATAAATGTGAGTGGAACAACAGCATACTGTGAGAATAACAGGACATATAATAAACTGTATCAAATTATCTGATCCACAATATTTAAGTGGTGAAGAAAGTATGCTCTTCATGTGCGCATTACTGCTGACAAATGTAAGTAGAAAAGAAATGAGGTGGAATATCGGATAATTCGTGAGATAACTCGATGACGTGGTTCTCAGGATATGAAGAATGTTTGATATTATGACAGCGTAGACCCCATTGGAAGCGTCAGTGGAAGAAATTACTAGCCCTGAATTTAGTAAGAAATGTTAAGTTCAAGTTATCTGTTGTGCTTCGAATGTATCACATTAGTCAGTAGCAAGTAATCTCAAATGTAAGGCTAGAGAGTACTGTACAATACACAAACTCTTTTGCCATATTGCACTCTGAATTTAACGTATAATATCATAAAATACGCTCTTGTTGGTCGCCAGTCTCTTCCACCGACCGCCTCAGATTTCTTATCACTCTCACTAACGCAGTGTATTCGAAGGGAGAGGAAACGTAACCCCATGCCTAGATATAAGACGACTATGCAACGACAATCGACCAGTCGAAGGCGGTGCATAAAGGGACAAGTGAGATGTATCTTCAGGACACGACTCTGGCGGCTGTTGATGGTGAATTTCCATAACTGAATTATGTGGAACGACCTCTGTACTCCAATAGAGGAAAACTCTGTGGTCATAACCGAGGGCAAATGAAAGTTAACGCCATGGCAGTCATTCGGGCGTACTGAACGACTAGGGAGGAGAAAGACGCTTGAGAGACACTGTGTGATTACTTTATGTCGCCTCCAGCTGCTCCCCTGTCAGTGTCAGAGACGGTCATCAGGGCTATGTTGCGTCGGAGGGGATGTCTCTGCGGTAAGTGATCACAGGGCGACGTTGTCCCCCTTGCAGAAGTCGACGGCGTCGTCGAAGCGCCAGCGTAATTCGCCGGCCACGGGCACGCTGGAGCGACGCCTCGCCGCCGCTGCCGCCGCCGACGCCGCCCTCGGCTGCTGGCGTCACATATCGGACCCGTCCGCGCCGTCGCCCACGTAGCCCTCGTCAGGGGACTCTGTGAGACAGTGGGCGGCGGTCACTGCCCTCTGCAGGGGCGGCTTGGCCCCGGCGCCGCCCCCGGTGTTGTTGGAAGCGTCGCCCACGGCGGTGGACGACGAAGTAGCCACCGGGGGCGGCGCCACGACTCCCGCCGCGTCGGGGACGGAAGGAGACACCGTCGGAGACACAGTCGCGCCGTTGGGCAGCTCGCCGTTTGTCTGCGAGCCGACGCAGTGCGTCGTTTCGCCTTTGTAAGGCGCCGGCGGCGAGGGCAGGTACGGAGCGTCCTGGTACGATCTGCGAGCACCAGGAACAAGTGTGTTTCATGACTGCGCCGAACAATAAAAAACTATGCTACAGTGCAGTTATGGTGGCCACGCTTCTTCTGTAGCACGCTGCTATTGACAATTCGCGTACCTACCCGGATATAAGATAAACATCAACAAAAGCAAAACGAGGATAATGGAATGTAGTCGAATTAAGTCGGGTGATGCTCAGGGATTTATATTAGGAAATAAGACACTTAAAGTAGTAAAGGAGTTTTGCTCTTTGGGGAGCAAAATAACTGATGATGGGCGAAGTAGAGAGGATATAAAATGTAGACAAGCAATGGCAAGGAAAGCGTTTCTGAAGAAGAGAAATTTGTTAACATCGAGTATAGATTTAAGTGTCAGGAAGTCGTTTCTGAAAGTAGTTGTATGGAGTGTAGCCATGTAGGAAGTGAAACAAGGTGGATAAAATAGTTTAGACAAGAAGAGAATAGAAGTTTTCGAAATGTGGTGTTACAGAAGAATGCTGAAGATTAGATGGGTAGATCACTTAACTAATGAAGAGGTATAGAATAGTATTGGGGAGAAGAGAAGTTTGTGGCACAACTTGACTAGAAGAAGGGATCGGTTGGTAGGAAATATTCTGAAGCATCAAGGGATCACCAATTTAGTATTGGAGGGCAGTGTGGAGGGTAAGAATCGAAGAAGGAGACCAAGAGATGAATACACCAAGCAGTTTCAGAAGGATGTAGGTTGCAGTAGGTACTGGGAGATGATGAAGCTTGCACAGGATATGAGTGGCATGGAGAGCTGCATCAAGCCAATATCAAGACTGAAGATCACAACAACAACCAGTACATTCACAACCTCGGCTTTAAAGTCGAGTGTCTTTCCCGTATCGGGTACATTATATGAGAATAGCCTTGCTTTTAGGGTATTAATTTTAAATAGGTTCCTTAATACGTAACTATTACGGGGCCCTTAATTTGGTTGGTACGCTTTAATGTCTACGCAAGGCATAAGATATATAAGTGATGCATTTTGGCTGATGATCAGTATTCTATAAGAACTTAATCATTCAACATTTTACGTCTCAGTTTTACACCCACACCGCCGTTTCTTAGGGGCGAAGCAATATTTTAAAGTTTTGCCTGAAATGTACTGTTACATTATTATCCTAATATTTAATACTGACATTTCCCTTAACTTAATTATTTGAGACGTAAGACAATCGAGTTCCACAATGTGATAAAAGCCATATGTGTGCACAATAATATACAAACTGTCTCAACATATGGTCTTACTGTGAATATAGAGCTTTGTTACCAATTACTCAAAGACATGTACTTCTAATATGTATGCGTTACCTCTAATTGATGTCCGACTGTGTACAGTGGTTTTATGCCTGTCTGTGTGGTTTATCTGATTTTCATATACGTGTTTTAAACTTGCCTGTGTGATTTTGTTCATGATGAACTTTCGTGTCTTGCATATTGTATTTTGTTTTCTTTGATTTGCGACTTTATGTAATGGTTTGCACATGACTGTAGTTTACTACTATTTAGTGTCTCACTTCATGTAATTTTTTCATACCTGTATGTCCGGTTTTATTAAAGTTGAAGTTAATCATCTATCGCTTTAATAATGTCGGAGTTCCATATCTCGCAGTATCGTATTAAGTTGTTTGTAAAAATATTTGTCTATGGATCTATTTGTTGGTGTCTCGAAACTTTTTTTTGTATTACTAGCGTCGTAGAGACGTTCGACGTTTGTTTCATTGGGTTGCCGAGTATGGCGCTGGAATGATGACATATAGGCGCCTTTCTTCTTCCGCTACAAGTTGTAGCTTGAATATCTTCGTGTAAATATTTTTGCTTGTATTTGAAATATGTATTATGTAAGATTTGTTACCATATGTGATAAACTGAAAAAAGAGAGGCAAAATGTGAAATAAAGCTGCTGCTACAGGGGGCACTTCCGATAAGCGCTCCCAGTTCTACTCTTCCCAATACCTTACGCAAATACGATGTCTCATTTGGGTGCAAAAGTTAAGCCCTGCAGTGCTTTACAAGACGTGTTTAACTAGAATTAACAGTCATGTGGCCGTCGTAATGCATAGTATTCCATAGCTTTGTGGTAAATACTAATTACCATCAGTTATCTTTGTACTGCGACACTGTTTTCTAGAGTACAGAGTACTTACTACTTGTTTTCTCTTCTTTTTAGGATGATTTGGTAATGAGCTTAGGCTCGAAACAAGTCATGAATAAAGAAAGTTAACACTGTATCTTCGATGGTTTTTTGCAATTTGTTGTATAATTTGGAAAATTCGTTGCCGTTGGTCGTAGCCAATCGGATTATATGCGCTAGCCATTGACAATTGCTCAATTGTATAATCTTGATTGTCACAGATATTTGGTGTTCTTACGAATATGTCGCAATTTCCGTGGTGGTGGTTAGGGTGGGACCTGAGATCACAACGAGCTACAAAAGAGTTTACAGTCACTTTTAACACAAACTTTCACAATTTTTCCGTAATATATCACGATTTCCGAGATGGAGGTTTGGTTGGAACCTAACAGCTTTGGTTGTATAAAATGACATTTATCTTCATTTACAAAGCATAGGAAACTACGAATGAGGAAAGTGATTGGGTATCGACATCCGAATCACGATTTCGCGTGCTCATCTCCCATCATTCATCACGCAAACCGTTACTAACGCAATGGAAAAGTCACAGACGCCGAATGTGGGCATTTAATGAAGAGTCATATTTGTCGCAAACAGCTACAAAGCACTACTTTCTTCATATGTTACTTTAACTATGTTCATCATCAGAACGCTGCATTATATTTAAAGTTCGAACGTAAATCAGCAGTTGAATGCTGGGAAAACCATAATGCTCAGCGGTGAAAACATTAAAAATGAAAGTTTTTTAAAGGAAATCAAAATCGAACATAAATTCAAGTTGTGCCTGTGTAATAAACTTACTTACTTATGTACTTTTGTACATATGTACTATATACTTATAGTAAATGTGATCAAGCTGCTTTGAAGGCTTCCGTTACATTTATATGTAGCATGAAGTACTGAATACACACACCTGTCTCACTATTTTGCATGATTTTTAACCATAGTCGCAGATGCACAGAGTTAAAAGTGAATCACCATTTACACTAACGAACTGAACAGCCAGACTTCACGCCACATGTTCCACCTGCACTAAAGGCTATCAAACAAGCTAAAAACGTGTTGTTTGCATTTTCTATCATAGATGAGTTGAAGAGGGAGAAAATAATATCGATATGCTACCGGAAATAAGAAATGAATAGCCGAAATTTGTTAATATTTAAGTTTAGTTTGATACTGACAGAATTTTAATCCATACCTGTTACATATCAGAAAGAAGTCACTTTGTATCTTCATACTATAAGTGCTAAATTGATGTCTTTTTTGGTGTTTTTACTTGCATTTGGTATTACATATTGTTAAAAATAGTGAGTATTTAAAAATAAGGTAGAGCAGTAAGACGTTACGAGGGTTCCGCTATTGTATGATAGGGTACGTCATAAGTCCCATTGCATTACTAAATACCCACATATTTAAGTGCTTTCACGGTAGTGTACCACGCCATTCAAAGAATTCAGAAGCCAATAAACGATAGGTACTGTAAATACTATTCAGATATGTGACGATGAACAATACGTTAGAAACCTGTACTGACTCTGTAACATATAATACAACGATAAAATCCTCATAATCTCATCTACCGCCAAGACTGACAACATAGCTACTAATATGCACTGTTACATATCTTTCGCGTGTGTGTGTGTGTGTGTGTGTGTGTGTGTGTGTGTGTGTGTGTGTGTGTGTGTGTGTGTGGCTTGCAAAGTCCTGAAAAGTTTAAATACTGTCTGGCGAAATACGCAATTTTTCAAAAGCAGCGTACAGTGCAAAAATATATTTCAGATGTAAGTAACACAAAAGTAATTCAATTCTTATCTTAGGATATTGTTTACCGTATTGCAAATCCATGTTTGGTATATTTACAAAAAAAAACAAAAAAAAACAGTAAGTTTCCTTACATCGTTTTCTGTTATAGAACTTTCGCCACAGCCTGTGAACAACTATATGCGAATTAACCTGTTGGCTGGAACTAGTAGTGGCACTGTTCATCGATGATAAATAGCATTTTAATAGTAGCTGGTCGATGTTTGCACTTAATTGTATGAATCAACCAGCATTTTCAAACAGCCACGGTCTCATCATCTTGATTGTCGGCAACTTGCAAAAGTATGTTTTGAAGAGCCAAACAAGCGAAAAACTGGAAAACAATTATGTTGAATTTCTTGCGCTGCATTACATACTGAAGTGACAAAAGTCATGGGATATATCTTAAAATAGTGTCGGACCTTCTTTTGCCAGTCGATGTGGCATGGGCTCAACTTGTTAGAAGTCCCTTGCAGAAATACTGAGAATGCTACCTCTATAGCCATTCATAATCGCGGATTTGTTCCAATGTAGCATTTTGCTCACAAACTTAACTCTCGATTACGTCCCATAAACGTTCAATAGGATTCATGTCAGACGTCTGGCTGGTGAAATTATTCGCTCGAACTGTTCAAACCAATTGCGAACTACTGTGGCCTGGTGACATGTTTGGAAACATGAAGTCCATAAATGGCTTCAAGAGGTCTCCAAAAGGCAGAACATAACCGTTTTCTGTCAATGATCTGTTCATTTGAACTAGAGGACCCAGTCCATCCCACGGAGCCATCACCAGCTTGCAGAGTGCCTTGTTGACAAATTGGGGCTATGATTTTGTGGAGTCTGCGCCACACTCGAACCCTATCATCAGCTCTTATCAAATCAAATCGGGACTCATCTGACCAGGACACGGTTTTCCAGTCGTCTAGGGTGCTACCTACATGGTCAAAAGCCCAGGAGAGGCCCTGCAGGCGATGTCGTGCTGTTAGCAAAGGCACTTACGTCGGCCGTCAGCTGCCACAATCGATTAACGACAAAAATTCACGGCACTGTCCAAACGGATACGTTCGTCGTCCAACATTGGTGTCCGCGGTTATTTCGCATACTGCTTCTTGTCTTTGAGCACTGACAACTCCACGAAGACGCATCTGTTCTCGGTCGTTAAGCGAAGGCCGTCGGCCACTGTGCTGTCCGCGGTGAGAGGTAATGCCTGAAACTCGTGTATGGCAGCAGTGTTGCCAGTGCAGGATTTTGTGCGCGAACTGACCTTTCCATTATTTCCCATAGCTGTTCGATGGGATCCATATCAGGTGGTCTGGGTGGTTAAATTATTGGCTCCGCTATGGCGGAGTTCCCTAACGATTCCCGAAATGGCGTATCCCAAGCATCTACCTTCAATTACCATTCCGCGTTCAAAGTCTGTTAATTCCTAAGGTTTTGAACATGGCTGCGTGATCAGCGACCTTTTACAAACTAAACTTAAAGCAAATAGCAGTGGTCGATGGTAAAAGAGGAGTCTTTTGACCAAGGTTTCGGCACGGCTATAAGTGCATTCATCAGAAGTATAACACTCAAACTCGCATGTCACGTATAAAACTATATATCAAGCGATAAAGTTTTAGTCACAAAACTTTTAAAGCAGAATACATGCAAGGAAAGCGACTATGGGCTGCTCATACGCGTCGAGCTACGGTAGTGTCAGACACTGATGGCAGTTTGAGTGTTTTGCTTCTGATGAAGGCACTGATAGCGGTGCCGAAACTTAGGTCAAAAGACCCCTTTTTTGCAACCGAGGACTGCTATTACTTTAATATTATTCTCTTAATTCCCATTATGCGGTCATAATCACATCAGATACTTTTCGCAAGCATAACCTCCGTACAAATGACAGTTCCGCAAGTGCATTGTCCGTTTACACACTACTGGCCATTAAAATTGCTACACCAAAAAGAAATGCATATAAATATATTATACTAGAACTGTCATGATATTACATTTTCACACAATTTGAGTGCATAGATCCTGAGAAATTAGTACCCAGAACAACCACCTCCGGCCGTAATAACGGCCTTGATACGCCTGGGCATTGAGTCAAACAGAGCTTGGACGGCGTGTACAGGTACAGCTGCCCATGCAGCTGCAACACGATACCAGAGTTCATCAAGAGTAGTGGCTGGCGTATTGCAACGAGCCAGTTGCTCGGCCACTATTGACCAGACGTTTTCAGTTGGTGAGAGATCTGGAGAATGTGCTGGCCAGGGCAGCAGTCGAACATTATCTGCATCCAGAGAGGCCCGTACAGGGCCTCCAACATGCGGTCGTGCATTATCCCGCTGAAATGTAGGGTTTCGCAGGGATCGAATGAAGGGTAGAGCCATGGGTCGTAAGACATCTGAAATGTAACGTCCACTGTTCAAAGTGCCGTCAATGCGAACAAGAGGTGACCGAGACGTGTAACCAATGGCACCCCATACAATCACGCCGGGTGATATGACGAATACACACTTCCAATGTCCGTTCACCGCGATGTCGCCAAACAGGGATGCGGTCATCATCATGCTGTAAACACAACCTGGATTCATCTGAAAAAATGACGTTTTTCCATTCGTGCACCCAGGTTCGTTGTTGAGTACACCATCGTGGGCGCTCCTGTCTGTGATGCAGCGTCAAGAGTATCTGTCGACTCAGGGATCGAGACGTGTCTGCACGATCCGTAACAGCCATGCGGATAAGATGCCTGTCACCTCGACTACTAGAGATACGAGGCCGCTGGGATCGAGCACGGCGTTCCGTATTACCGTCCTGAACCTAGCGATTCCATATTCTGCCAACAGTCATTGGATCTCGACCAACGCGAGCATCAATGTCGCGAGACGATAAACCGCAATCGCGATAGGCTAAAATCCGTCCTTCATCAAAGTCGGAATCGTGATGGTACGCATTTCTCATCCTTACACAAGGTATCACAACAACGTTTCACCAGGCTAAGTCGATCAACTGGTGTTTGTGTATGAGAAATCGGTTGCAAACTTTCCTCATGTCAGCACGTTGTAGGTGTCGCCACCGGTGCGAACCTTGTGTGAATGCTCTGAAAAGCTAACCTTTTGCATAATACAGCGTCTTCTTCCTGTAGGTTCAATTTCGCGTCTGTAGCACGTCAACTTCGTGGTGCAGCAATTTTAATTGCCTGTAGTGTACCTTATGCACGCGATACTACCGCCATCTGTATATGTGCATATTGTTATTCCATGACTTTTGTCACCTCGCTTTAATGAGCAAGGTTATCTGGGCGGGTTTTAAGAGGATTGAACAATTGATTCGGAACCTGTAGCGGTGCTAATTATCCCTCAAAAGTAGCACTATAAACAGTGGCAGATTGGTATTTCCACTTTGTTTTAAGAAGTAATCGGCATTTTCACACATCCACGATCCAACCATGTTCATTTCCGACAAAGTTGTTGTTGTGGTTTTCAGTCCTGAAACTGGTTTGATGCAGCTGTCCATGCTACTCTATCCTATGCAAGCTTCTTCATCTCCCAGTACCTACTGCAACCTAAATCCTTCTGAAACTGCTTGGTGTATTCATCTCTTGGTCTCCCTCTACAATTTTTATCCTCCACGCTGCCCTCCAATACTAAATTGGTGATCCCTTGATGCCTCAGAACATGTCCTACCAACCGATCCGACAAAGTATCACTTGTAAAAGTATTGATCCAAGAACCAAACAAGCAGAAAAGAGGGGAACTCTTGGGTTGAAGTTGTAGCAGTGGACTGCAGGTGGCAGGCAGAGGAGCGGCAGTGAGTGTGTGGTGAGCAGTAATCAGACCTACCCTGCGGAGTCCTGCGCGGGGCCTGGGAAGGGCGGCAATGCGGGTGCCGGCGCCGGGTACCCCTCCAGCGTGTAGCGCACGTCGGGCGGGCTGTAGTGCAGGTCGTAGGCGGTGCGCGCCAGGAACTCCGCCTCGCGAGAGAAGCGCGCCGACGGCGTCGCAGCCCCCACCGACCTGTGCACACAGAGTAAAAACGCCGACACTGGTCAAGCACTGTCTACCTCAAGCTGCTCCACAGGCCTTGGTTCATGCACGGTGGAGTGTGACGAACACCTCGATAAATTTCGTTGTTGAAAAGCTGAATGGCGTATGCTGAGTTTGTGTTACATTGAGGTACTGGTAATGCCTTAAACAAACTTATTCATAGTAGTGAATGAAACTACATTACTGTGATGGTTATGTGTGTTTCCTGTCACCGAGTGCGATCTGAGGTGACCAGCGTTGTATACACTATCTTATCAAAAGTATGTGGACACCTGTAGGTGAAACAAGCGCTGTACCGCTTGCGAGATACAGAGGCGAGCGAGCGTTCCGGGACTTGCCCCGTTCACTGCTAGTAGCGCCACGTCACCTTAACGTGTCTGCGCGTAACGCACAAGTATTTCACCGTAATTAAGTAGAAAATTAATGTAATAACGTTTTAATGTCAAGTCTTAAAGTAATTAAATCTATAGTTTTCACAATAACGCCGTTTCAATAAAATGACGCAAAGTAATTAAATCAATAGTTCTCATAATAACACCGTTTTAGGAAAATATCGCTAAATCATAAAGCTAGAAGGCCAGAATTTGGTCATAATGAGAAAATGCATATCAAAAATAGATGGTGCAAGTTTCAACAAGATAGAATAAAAATTATAGTCTGAATCCACGTTTTTAAGAAAAATTGAAGGAGCTAAATATTAGGCTTAGAAATGTAAAAATTTGTATGATGCTTCAGTTCAACGTAAAAATAAAAAACCATAGACCTCGTAAAGCTGCCTCTAACAGTATTCGAGTAATTTAATGAAAACCAAAGTTTTAGCTAAAACATACAAATTCCTAGTAGATTAAGTAACTGTAATTTTAATGCTAGAAAATTTTGGTTACATCACACGAGAAAACTTATTAAGTAATGAAGCTATAACAAACTTCAGGACAGATATATTTATACTAACCAACACAAGGTTTTCTGAAGTTATAGTTCGGAGGTAACAGCCTACCATTAGTTCGACTCTACAAATTCTAGAAGGCAAAGTTTTTATGCAAGAGAAGTGAAATTTATTCTGTAATTTCAACCAACTTACCATAAAGCATATAAAAATTAAGAAAAATCTAAATTAATTCTATAATTTGGTTATTAAAGATTATGTGCCCGAGAAAGCGGCCGTTTGGGGGCTGCTGCCGTATGCATAAGGCAGATGACAGCTTGTGTTCTCTTGGACGTCCGCGAAAAAGGTTCGCTTCGCATTCAGCCCCTTCACGTTCCACGTCTGTTAAACGCAGGATTGCGCTCTGCCTCGGATGACGTCAGAGACGGCCTATGAAAAAAAGCGTATTTTCTGTAATAACTGATACAGAACTCGCTAGGACAGTACACTGTCCTGGATCGCTTAGATTTTCGATAATCTAACTGTTAGTGTGCCGTCCGTGATATTTACAAATTCGCGTTGCAAGTGGTGACTATTATTTCCACTTTTGGGGGGCGAGCATTAAATTTCCAACATTTATTTGTGTATAAGTAGTCACGGCGAAACACAATTTGGTAGGAACGTGCCGTAGAGCTGACCACAAAAATTGTTGACAGGTTCGTTTGAGAAAGACGGCGAACTACCTAAACAACTATCA
Source organism: Schistocerca serialis cubense (assembly GCF_023864345.2). Classification (NCBI taxonomy): domain Eukaryota; kingdom Metazoa; phylum Arthropoda; class Insecta; order Orthoptera; family Acrididae; genus Schistocerca; species Schistocerca serialis. The sequence continues at coordinate 541,640,498 of NC_064645.1, forward strand.
ACAAATAAAGAACAAAAATATATATTTACCCGCCGCCCCACAACCTGTTAATGGGCATTACTATGGGGGTGTGTCCATCCTTCACCATTATGACGGCTTCGAACTCCACAGGGGATACTTTCAGTGAGGTGTCTGAATGTCCGTGGAGCAATGGCAGCCCAGTCTTCCTCAAGAGCCGACACCAGATATGGTAGTGATATTAGACTATGGCGTCTTGAGTGAAGTTGACGTCCTAACACGTTCCAGAGATGTTTCATTGGTTTCAGAGTGAGATCCTACGCCAGAACGACCATTCCAGAAGTGTTTATGCGCACAAAACAATAGCTGAGAGATGATGCTTCATGACTTGTTGCATTCTCATGCTGACACATTTATTTATTTATTTATTTCATTAACAGTACAGAGTAACCCACCGCCTTGAAGTGTAAGGTGGGTCGGATGCTTCCGAATCTAATAGCAAAGACTCCTCATTGTTACAGTCTTATTGGTATACAGTTGCATCGAAATGGGAACGCACAATCAAGTGCTCGTAAGCCTCGCCACCGTCAAACAGTTAAATATCAGCATGTGAATGCGCTAGAATGCAGCAGAACAAGTGGGCTACGGAAAAAGAATTTGACGTAAAATGAAACTGCGGTTCGTACAGGGCACGCTGCTACGACAGTGATGCGCTTGTGCAACCGGTGCATAAAAGAGGGTCGTACACAGTGACGACAAAGTGACCACACAATGTGACCACACAGCGACATGTTGTTCACTTGGCAATAATAGACACTACAGCTTCACCTACAGCCTTAGATCGATATTGGAGCATTGCAACGGGTGTGGAAACGATTGCGTCGACGATTTAACGCCTTCTCCTGAGGGCTGGAGTGGTGCGACGTATGCCATTACGTCGGCTTCAACTAGCCAGAAATAATCAACACATCAAACTACCGTGGCACAGACATGTCGAGTGGCAAAATGTAGTTTGTATTCGGACGAGCCCCGCTTCATCTTGTTTTTCACTGTGCGCCGCCTACGCGTTAGACGCTACCGTAGTGAATTCAATCGGGCACATTGTATTATTGAGCTGGTTAGCGCGAAAACCTCACGTATGATGATTTCAGATGATGATGATGATGGTCATAGGTGAGAGCGCTCAACATCACGGTCATCAGCGCCCTGACGAAAAGGCAGCATGCCAATCTCATGGATGGGAATGATGGCTGCCTCCACATGAGGAGCAGTTTAATATGCATTAAAGTCTGCCTCCCTTCACCATCTATTTAGGGATGAAGCCTGACAGCTCACTAAATGTCGCAACTTTTGCAGCACTAGAATCAGTTCGGCGAGGATGGTGGCCAGATATCCATCGAAACTGAGGGCTGCTCTGATATCAGTACACAAGACACGCGTTGCCGAAATATGCTGGACTGATAGTGGCATACCAAAAGCCTCACAGAGTTGTCGATCCTCCCGACAGAGGAGGATGCCTCGTGTTAAAGTGACATCAGATGCGCAGCGTGGTAAGCAGAACCTCCTTCCAGCGGTGAAGCTGGCATTAAGTCCGCCATGGCTGTGTGGTAGATTTGGACAACCGCAGTTTGTTTTCTGTCATCTTCAACCATTCAGTCTCCCATGCGTGATTCTCCTGTCATAAAATAAGATGACGGTGTTCAACGGGCTGGGAAATTGACGGCAACACCATCCCTACATCCTTCCTTGTCCGCTTTGTGCCCATGTCGTTTTCCTGTATCCCGCTGTGACCAGGTAGATAGCGAAAGCTCACATCCTTGCCACGGTTTTGGAGCAGCTGTAGGGAGTCATGGATGAGCTGAATCAGCTGGTCTACTGGATACATTTGGTGAAGTGCCTATAATACACTGAGCGTGTATGAACTGACAAGAAAACTCGTGTTGTGATGTCTGTGCCGGCCGCGGTGGTCTCGCGGTTCTAGGCGCGCAGTCCGGAACCGCGCGACTGCTACGGTCGCAGGTTCGAATCCTGCCTCGGGCATGGATGTGTGTGATGTCCTTAGGTTAGTTAGGTTTAAGTAGTTCTAAGTTCTAGGGGACTGATGACCACAGATGTTAAGTCCCATAGTGCTCAGAGCCATTTGAACCATTTTTTTGTGATGTCTGTGAATCATCTCCATTTCCATCATAATGCCATAGAGTTCTGCATCATAATTTAAAAACGGTGGCTGAAGACGTACTTTGAAAACCCTAGCAGGGAAAACGGTGGAACAACTGATGACATTCTCTTGCTGGGATCCATCTGCAGAAACAACAATAAAACTGTGGCAAGTACTTAAAATGGAATAAAATAAAGTTGTAGAAACGTAATCTGGAGTATATGTTTTCTTGTACCGCGTCAAGCTTAAAATCACTTTGCACTTTTGAATACAACAAAGCGTCAACGCCTTGCATCCATGGCTATGTATTCAGACGTCTGATAAAATCCAGCTGATTTGGGACATCTCTGCCTATAATATGCTACTCGTATCTCGCCAGCTCTGTACTGAGAGCAATCTGAATAGCAATCGCTATCAGTGAGGTTTTGGAACCGAGACATCGTGTCCCTACGCAGGCAGCTCTACATGCCATATTTCAGCAGGTGATGAAGAATGTGTAAGACTTCTTCGATGAACGACACGTACCACTTCTTCCCTGGCCTGCACGTTCGCATGATATGTCGGCCACCGGACATGCCCGAGACATGTAGTATGTAATAAGGCCAGGACAATCAGTTACGTTTACTGGTTTTATTCACATGCATAAGGTTTCAGCGTTACCATCTTCAGGCGCCTCTAAGACTCTGGGTGATCACTTTGATACCGGGAACCACCATCATACTTTTTGCAGAAGGTCTAAAGAAAGCGGCGTCTGCCAAACTTCTGATCAACCGGGGTGACAACTGGCTTAAGATTCAAATAGCGACCTGAAGATGTACTGTAACCCCGAAACCGGTACCATATGAACAAAACTAGTAAATACAGCTAATGGTTCAAGTGGCTCTGACGACTATGGGACTTAACATCTGAGGTCATGAGTCCCCTAGAACTTAGAACTACTTAAACCTAACTAACCTACAGACATCACGCACATCCACGCCCGAGGCAGGATTCGAACCTGCGACCGTAGCGGTCGCGCGGTTCCAGACTGAAGCGCCTAGAACCGCTCGGCCACACCGGCCAGCACACAGCTAATAGTGTTAGCCTTATTACACATATGACACAATAACAGTAACTACTGTCCAACAACCACCAGAGGAAGGATGTACGGAGATTGTCTGGGATATGGTCAGTAGGCAATATTTCGTCCACAACAGTCTTAGGCACAACCGAAAGTTTGTGGATGCGTCTACAAACCACGTGGAACTCTGTTTGGAAACGGTGTATCACTAATAGTTAGACTGCCTCAAGAGGAACGTCTGTCTATGCAATTTATTACCGCCACCCCAGAAAAGTCGCCCGACCTTAGATACTCGAGCAAAGCCATGGCTGTTTGATAGCTACACATGATTTCAACAAGGAGCTAGCGGTTTCAGTCGTCATCAGCCATCTACAGATGATAATTAGGAAGATGTAATTTATTTCAAAATACGTTGGAGAGGGGCGGAGTCCTATTTCATCTAGTTTACCTCTAGTAGCCACTTCAGTACACTGTTTTACACCGCTGAGTTCGTAGTCTCACACACTGAGAAGACCACATTATCAGTGTTCTTTCCTCAGTGTTTGGGACTAAACTGCAATTTCCTTTTCATGACCTGAAGATGGCCTATAACGGCGGAAACAGATAATTTCTTGTTCAAATCGTACAAAACTGTGTCGGAAAATAAACGAGTATTAAGAAATCATTTCAGCGGTAACTGACGTCTTCATTACATTTTCCTAAACTACTGTATATGTTTGACGTATTCCAACAATGAGCAATATGCTACCTATTTGAGAGTGTTATCACTCCGTCTTCACATATCCATTTAGTTAGCTACGGAATCCAGGTAGCAAAAAAGGAACTTTCTCAGAGAATGTATACAGTGCAACCTCACAACAGATGTACTGACTGGAAAGAATGATACTGACTGGAAAGAACGACATTTATGTCTAGGTGGAGACAGTTTATTTTCGATAATAGTTTAATTAGGGGTGACAATCATATTTATATCCAACAGATTTCGTCGGAAACAAATATGTTTGTAGTGAACAATAACACTGTATTCATATACATTGGCGATCACCTGTCTTATAAACTGTCTGTTGAGTTACATGCCTCGCAACACCGTTTGTTTGTCGGACATGAATAACTATCCTGACATCAGTGTATCTTTTGTCGTCTAGCACAATATAAGTTCCTTGTGTATGATTTTATCGCTGAATTCCATATCTGATTGAATGGATTGTAAAACCTATATCTGAAGATGGAGCTATAACACTCGGAAGTCTGTGACACTGCAGACGTAAACAGCAAACATGAAGCCAGCTGACTGGAAGACGTCATCCACATTTTATTAGTAAACTGAGATGGAGGCCCTAGAACTACACCTGGACGACAATGGATTACTTAAAATTACTAATCAGTCGGAAGTTACAGCGACACTGAAGCATTCATGCGAGTTTCGTCCTAAACAGAGTTTTCTACTTATTAGCTATCGTCTCTTTTAGTGTGATCATAGTATCCGCTAGAGACTACCTTGTGATCGGCAATAATAATCGAGGCTTCGCACCGAATATTACATGTAGTTCACTAGTAACCAAAGCAGCGAATTATTTTTCATATTTGTTTCATAAAATGTGTAGTATGGCAACAAAACATCACCTTGGCTGTGGTTGGCTAGCCATTTCCGTGACTATTAACTGTCGCACGTTCCAACGTTCAGTACATCACAACATGCAGTTTGATATAGTCTTCGGTGGGTTATCGTAACTACGCTTTCGGGAGCGGCAGAGTAACATTCGATATAGTGACGTTGTAGTAGCAGCCTTTGGGCGCAATTTTCCATACCACACAGATCATACACGAATATGCCACAACCTATATTCTTTTCGTGTAACTGCCGCAACGCTCGGTCTCGATTTCAGTAGAACTCCACTGAATCCTAGGGCTAAAGCGAAATAAAATAAATTGTTACAGCAAAGGGGAAACCTGACTTATTACATTAGGAGTCAATGCGGGACCCATTGTCCTCTATCTTGAGGTGTGTAATAAATGGCAAAAGAATGGAAACCGCCCAAAAAATGATTTAAAACAATGACAGTACCCTGTTAATTATAACTTGTAAGATGTTCCTTTCATTTCAATAGGTTTTGAAACTACAGGATTAGGTGACACCTGAAATTGTTAGTAACACTCCAATGCGGACAGCAGCGTTCAGTTATAAGAAATATACATTTATTATGGAAAATGTTCCTCAGTAACCTGCGAAGGGAGGACTTCGGAAACATCTGACTCTATGCAGTCAGTTGCGCCTTGTAAAGCGAAGCTTTTGGACATTGGCAAAGACCACGCACCATGTTCAGTACTCGCTATTGCAGTCTCGGTCATCCTGTTAACGTGAGAAAGTTTTGTGTAACCGCAGCAGCAAGTACATTTTCCATGTTGTCTGGTTCCCAGGCGCTGTATCCAACTTCTGTCGTCTATAACAAACTCTGGTGCTTGGCACTGACCCTTGACATTTCATCCGAACTACAGTGAACGTGAAACACTTTAAAACAAATCTGTTATGTTAGAGAGGCACTCAGAGAGGAATAGCGTTATGAAGTTACCAGTGGATGCGCTCGGAAAATTACACATGCGTACTTCAAAACGTGTGCATCAAACATAATATAAGAGGCAGCTTATTCGCACGTACTCAGCCTTTTAGTAACTGACAACAGTCATAATCATTCTCTTTTTTCTGTATCGAAAGCTAATTTTTCTACTGAGTTGTCTACAGACGCATGATACGATTCTAATCCCAGTCGACAGGTAAATGTTTCCGTATGTATGATGTGTTTTTTATTAAAAGTGTTGTAAAAAATTTAAGGAAAGAATTATTTTCAACAAGGACATAAACCTACAATTTGTTTCATAAAGAAAGACCTGATTTCGACAATTTATATTATTGATGGACACATGTTACAAAAGAATGCACATTACAAAAGATCACAAAATTATGTAAATAAAATCCTACATTGTTATTTTCTATGTCAGTGACATTACCCGTTCGAGTACTACCAATACCCATAGCTAAATCTTTCTGAACCTGTATACGGGATTGCTTCATGGACAGAAATCTGTTTTTGAGCTAATGGAGGTACGAAAGTATATTTCTTCATGCATTCTTACATAAAAAAGTCGTATTGGTTCTTGTCTGTAAATACTGAATGTCGAGGATCTAGGGGTGTCTCAGGATTATACGTACCCTACGTAGTGCTGAGGCAGTACATAGTAGCGATATTATCGTGACTTACTTGAGATTGACTAACGGAATACTTAATACTTTTTTTATACTTAGGAAAACGTTTGTAATATCGCTTCTTTTCTTCAGTTGAGGTGCTACATATATTGTAGTGTTTGCGCAAAGGTTGGTTAAAAATCACGTAAATACCATACCCGTCCAGTTGTATCAGATCGGTGGTTGTTAATCAGTCACATGAATGATATTTGTGTCGCCCAACTGCTTGTCTCGCAAACTACAATACTGTGCATTAAGCTATACGAACATTAGGCCTATTGCAGGTACGTCTACTGGACATACATTGCTTCTAAATTTAAATCGTTGCTTACCTAGAAAATTGGTGATTTGTTTCTTCTTCGCCGGCAAAGTTAGATTATAAACTATTTCTTCCCACTGACTTTTTTCCACCTACTGATTTGAATTTAAATCGAACACACAGCCTCTCACGGTATCAGTTTCGATGTTCTGTATCAAACGTCACGTCGTGAAAGCAACTCACGAACTCAGTTCTGAGTGTGGTTGCTAATGTGAGAGTGCAATCATGACTTGCACCAAACCATCCGACTGGTTCCCTCTTTGTTGTTCAGTTGTTCACCGAGGCTGCACCTCTTGCATTTCGGTTCTTGAAAACTCGCTTGTGGCAACTAGATGTGTAATCAGCCATACTACACAAACTTTAATGTTTCCTGGTTGTTGTCGACTAAATTATTACTAACCCGTCGACAGCGCATGAGAGACCTTGCTATTGGTTCGAACTCTTCAATACCATGTGTTGTGTCGTCCGAACAAGACACAGCCAGGTAAAAAGAACCACAGGCGCAAAGATGCGAGCTGGTGCCAATTTCGCGAGTTCCACCAGCACCAAGGGCGTTGAGGATGAAGAATCGACTTCGCTTCGGGCAGTTGCTGGCGAGTACAATCCGCCAATGACCGGACGAAATGGTTCAAATGGCTCTGAGCGCTATGGGACTTAACATCTATGGTCATCAGTCCCCTAGAACTTAGAACTACTTAAACCTAACCAACCTAAGGACAGCACACAGCACCCAGCCATCACGAGGCAGAGAAAATCCCTGACCCCGCCGGGAATCGAACCCGGGATGACCGGACGACAACGGACAGAAGCCTACTCGGTAGATAGGAGAGCAGCTCTCGCCCACTTGGTTATATATCATCGTCCAGGGCTGACATACAAGGGAATGGTCCATTAAGACATGTCGAAATCTACCCTGAAATTTTTACACAGAAATAAGACAACGAATGAAATACACTGTTAAAAGTTTAGCTACTAAGACGAACTGCAAATATTAAAATGAAATCTGAAAATTGAAAATTTCGTAGCGCGCCTGGCGGCGGTAGAAATGTAGATGTAAAGGACGTTTCAACTTACTGTTCGTTGATAGTTTCTCTGGCACTACAGAACGCAGTTACTATTCTCTCGAATTAACCACTCAAGTAACATCTATCACACATTATCAGTTGCTTTTTGCAGTATTACTAAGTACCGACAATACCGATACAGCTGAATTAATATTATTGTGCTTTCGAAATGCATGCCTGCTAATTATACCTTTCTCTTCTTTAAGTTTCACAGTACTGTAGAATCCAATTAACGTTCTCAATTTAGCAGTGCTGCAATGTGAAGAACGTGGTTTCCAGCCGAAATCACCTACTTCTCCTGAGGACGAGCATATGTGTCATTTGTTGGTTGATTTCCTTGACATTCATTCGAATGGTATCGCCATTTCGTTTGAAATCGGGGATATGATAGAAGAAACAGATAATAACTGTGACGATTCCATGAATTAAGGTTTGGACGACGTCAGTTGTGCCATTAACAGTTCTGAAGAAGAATACCTTCCAAGCCTAAGAAAACACATACTACAACAGCTTTCAGTGACAAAGAAAAGTCAGTGAAATATTGGTTAAACGAGGGAGGGAAGAAACGCTTGAAGCTACGCAGTGTGCAAACGCGTTCTTGCTTCGTAAAATCGTAGCGTGAACTGTACAAGTGGACGAATAAATTACATGTATTAAGAAATATGCACAAAAAGGAAACACGAGACCATCAGAATGAAAAACTGTTCTAAAGATTTAGAACTTCTCGGGGAATCTGGCATGAATATTGCTAATTTCCAGGCTTCGTCGACCTAGCTACGCAGGTTCAAGAAATGGTACAGAATAGGAAGTCTAAAAATTACCAAGCTTACGTCACGTAAACATGTACAGCGGCTGCCAGTGATTGACAATGCTGTAAAGAAATTCATAGATGACTAAAGACGAAACTTGCTGTTATCCCCGCAACTGCTGTTTACAACGATTTCGTGAGAGAACTGCGTGCACACAGCACCACAGCACTTTACCATTTTCAGCTGGAAAAAAGACGGAGTCGGTTGGCCAATCAATGAAAGAAATGACACATTCATATACGATAATGTCAGTGATACGTATGAGTGGTTTACTGTTAACGCAGCTGCATATCTGTCTTCAAGAACGGCAAGGCAAATTAGAACAAAAAAATTGTCTATCTAGTTGTAAAAATCTTGTAATCACGTATCAAAATCTGGAAAAATGCGAAAGAATAATTTTCAACATTTCGTTCGAAACGTATTCCTACCTTCTGCACAAATTAATTCATTGATTTTGTTGTATTCACGGTCTGGACATAATAGCGCCTCTGTTTTTGTGGAGTACGACGAAAAATCTATAGATTTAATGTGGATTCCACCTGGAACTGCTAGTGCGATTCAACCTCACGATAAAGAATTTTTTCGACAGTGGAAAGAATGTTTCAGGAAAATATCAGACAACATAATTTCCCATACCTCTCTCTCATTTCAGGTTCATCAGCGGAACAGGATCCTTAAGTTCCAGCCATGTGTGCATTATCAATTTTCTTCTTCACGCTTTACGAATTTGATCAAGTATACCTGGTATGCAGCGAAGTATGCAGAACAACGTCCGGGACCATTTCTGACTCCACCCCAGTTCTGCGTAAAGAAAACTAGTGTTTACTACGAAATGCCTGAGTGCATCAGGTTTTCCATCGTACAGTGTGCCTGGTTCAAGAAAAAAATGTTTGTTTTTGCCACTCAATAGACACTTCACATTTTTGTTACGACTACAGGGAATAAACAAGGAACTGTTTCACTGGTAGTCAAATGTACAACGTTCAAACATTATTATAAGGAATGGTCTAGAGGAATTGCTGTAAAATTTAGTACAACAAAGCACATTTCATTTCAACAAATTACAAGTCCTCAGTGGTGGAAGTCGTCTGTGACATCAAACTCTGCCATGATTTTATTTTCTCTCCTAGCCACATTCGTCACAATTACATGTGCAAGAATTGAACTGCGGATATGAAGTTATTCAAAAACTGTTTGTATAGTTTAATCTAGAAAACAAGCTAAAAAGCTGGAGCAAAAGGGAATTCTGTCTGGTGTAGCCGGTAGGCCTCTTGCGGGTCTTTCAATTGGACTTCTCTGGAGCTCCCTTCCCCAGTTACCTAATCGGAAACTGGAAACCTGCAGCTTAGCGTGGAATCCGAACCATACGTCTTTAGTGGCCACTCCAACATCTGTGAGAAGTGAATGCGGTTAAGAGTCGCAGTGAAAAAGTTGTGGTCGGGATGGGATTTGATCGCGCGCTATCTGGATCACGAAGCTTGCGCTTTGCCGCTAGACAATTTTTGTTTTAGAGAAAACAAAAACAAAAAAGAGGATGACCATTAGACCTTACACACCTAGTGGAAACGCTAGCTGTGTAACATCTTGATATGATGCCCGACGTCAGTAATTAGTGTTCTGCTTATACATTTCCCCTCAATGGTAATGAGAAGCCAAGGAAAAATGGCAGCAGACATACTAGGGACGTTTTGTACCAGTGCTAAGGAGAGATAGTGTTGCAATTCCGTGTAGAGTGATTCGCCGAGTCGCACGCTACGCGGGTAGGGCTGTACAAAACGTTATTATAAGCTGCCCTTAGCGTGGCAAGAATGTGTAACATCAATATTCCTTACAAAATACTTGCTATGCTTCTTAGCAGCTAAGGTTTTGGCAGCATATTTCTTTCGTTGTTTTTTCACGTAAAGAATTTCAGGTTAGGTTTGGCCATGTCTTGTAGGCCCATTCCCTTGTTAGACAGTGATCTCTTAAAGTGAACGCACAGTCGTTGTAAATTGCATTTGCTGTGTACTGTGAAGTTTACCTAAGATTATCTGCACTAAGCAAATGAGGTCCTCTTTGTGTTATATTACTAGCAGTGTTCTAGACTTTATATTTCAACTAGGTAAGTAGATCTTTCAATTCATTTGTATGACGTTGTTACTAATTTGATGGAGTGTTGTAAAACCTTCGTTCTCCTATCCTGTTACCTGATCTGGGGATACAGCTGTGTAATAGTGGTAGGGAGAAATTCTCTCAGCGATGGACTGCTCCGAAAGCCGTTTCAGGAGCTCACAAACTCGGTCTCCACAGAAGCAGCAACGAGGCCTTTACAAAACTGGCGACGAGGGTTTACAAAACCATGTACGTGACGGACGTCACGTGGCTTCACTGGACGTTCGCACTCTTGAGGTGGAAATAAAGGCAACTGAGTGGTTCGCAGTAGGATGCCCTCTTTGCTCTAGATGTGTGGCAAATATGGGAACATTGTCCTGGTTGAGAATTTAAATAACTTGGTGAGATGAAACTTCCTGGCAGATTAAAACTGTGTGCCGGACCGAGACTCCAACTCGGGACCTTTGCCTTTCGCGGGCAAGTGCTCTACCAACTGAGCTACCCAAGCACGACTCACGTCCCGTCCTCACAGTTTACTTCTGCCAGTACCTCGTCTCCTACCTTCCAAACTTTACAGAAGCTCTCCTGCAAACCTTGCAGAACTAGCACTCCTGAAAGAAAGGATATTTCGGAGACATGGCTTAGCCACAGCCTGGGGGATGTTTCTAGAACGAAATTTTCACTCTACAGCGGAGTGTGCGATCATATGAAATTTCCTGGCAGATTAAAACTGTGTGCCGGACCGAGACTCGAGTTCGAGTCTCGGTCCAGAACACAGTTTTAATCTGCCAGGAAGTTTCATATCAGCGCACACTCCGTTGTAGAGTGAAAATTTCATTCTAGAAACTTGGTGAGATGAATATTTTAAGATTTCGAGCATACTTCTACCCATATTTGTAGGCAGGATAGTAAATATAGAAGTTAGAAAATTAAGGAAGACTTTCAGAACTACAAAAAATTGAAACTACTGAGCTGCTGTGCTGCTTGAGACTTTCCAGAAGGAATAACTGCTTTAGTAGTTCAGGAGCGTTGCGTTATAGTGTGTGTGTTTTGTGTAATATACATTTTTTTAGATTTTTATCTCCATTTTTACAGTCACCCCCTTCTGTACGCTCTTTTCCATAAAGTTCCCCCTTTTTATTTATATGTTCAGCTATATTGTCTCCTTCATGTTGTTTGAAATGTCTTCTTGTTATGTACTTACTGTCTCTCGGCTGAAGAGCAGCGCCTATGCTGTTGCCAGCCCTTCCAGGATGGGGAATTGAAATTCAGTAATGCGAAAAAAACCAGCAACACGTCAATAAGCACCTGAAGATGACGACAAGTGGTCTTGTTGAAATATTTTGCAGCTTTCACAACTTTATCCGACGCGACGACCGTCAACCAATGAAGCTCATGAACTGCTGAAACTTTCAGCGTACCAACTTGTAGGCCGCAATTCAGAGGTCCACAATATGACCCACATTGTGCCACAGTGTAAAAATATGCATATATTTGATGCTGTCGCTAGAAAGTCAATTAGTCAGCCCTATTTAACTGAGCAAGACTGGCACACCTTAAGGCTATCTGTCTCTTCGTAGATATTCTGTCTTTTCAGACTGGTGCTACTAGTGCGAATGTGTTGCGCCATCTGGGGGAATAATCCAAAGATACAGACAAGTAGCAATTTGATGGCAATCGACCTCTTTCTCCTTTTTTTTCTTTCTTTTTTTTCAAATACGCCGCACACAGTTCCTTTTGCGGAGCGGGTGTTATCGTACTTTATACTGTACATATAGAAACGATGAATGCACAGACTGGCATCTAAGGGCGTTTCTCTAAGTCTGAAGGCTACGGTCGATCTATCCACACTTACTTCCTTCCCTGAGTGCTCTTTATTTCGTAATTTATAATGATCTATGGACAGGTCACAGAGCACTTGTAATTACATAATAAAACATGGGCAAATAGCACGCTAGAAAACGTTAAGTTTTATAAAGATTTTTCAGTTTGCTTCCATTTTTACCATATATCTACTTATGGTTAAAATGACGTCATTCCTCGTGAAATACATAGTCTTAAAATTTGGTGTACATCCTGTCACACAAGGAATGTTACTAATGTCAGGCCAAGCAATTGTAGATTGGAAATGGGAAAAGCTGACACTGCGAAAATGTCAAAATGTAAGAAAACAGAAGCATACAATGACGGATTCAAATTACAAACAGCGTTATTCGAAGGAATGCCATTTATGACAGCTTTACATCATTTGTAACGTCTGACAGAAGACGAATTGCAAAATTTATAACAAGTTTGCAAGTAAAAAGTAATAACATAAAAATTTATTTAAAGATGTAACTCCCATGCTTCACTTCCAAACAATCACTGAATGTGCGGGACATCACCTCACATATTTATGAACACTACCAAGGAATACAGCATTGACATCACTGGCACAACGAGAAATAAAATTGGCTCTGTTTAAATCAGCTGCCGTTCTTTTCTTCAGCTTTTAATTTGTTGGTCGGTGGAAGCCGAGGAATATTCCCTGGAATGTGAAGACCATGCTGTTCGGAACCCAAGATTAAACGATATTTTTTTTATTATGTGACTGTGTTGCACAACATCTAATTAAATTCAGAGTTCAACTTAGCCTACATTGTGTTGTGGCGGTTGTTTTTGAGCAAAGCATTTCCTTTCCAGAACGAGATATTCACTCGGCAGCGGAGTGTGCGCTGATATGAAACTTCCTCCTGTCAGATTAAAACTGTGTGCTGTACCGAGACTTCAAATCGTGTCCTTTGCCTTTCGCGGGCGGGTGCTGTATCACTTGCCCGCGAAAGGCAAAGGTCCCGAATTCGAGTCTCGGTCCGGCAAACAGTTCTAATCTGCCAGGAAGTTTCAGCATTTCGTTTGTTTCTTACATATGGCTTTCTTTCACTTGTAGCTCATTACTCTTCTTTATGTTTCTAATCTTGCCTGTCCTTCGCATCAAAACACTGAACACAAAAGTTTCACGTCGGTGATAACTAAAATGACGTAAACGTGCGAGAAGCAGTTTATTACATGTTTACACTGCAGTTAGAACAGTGCGGCGCATTCAACTTTGGTCGTGTCACGAGCAAAGCAATTTACATGCGCCAAAGATAGTGGAGATATTTCGTAATATAAGCAGGCTCATGTGGTACGTCCAACGTACCTCAAATTATTAGCCATGGCACGTAGAGCCGAAGTTGCACGCTGCAGTACCGCCTTAAGACGAGGTATCAACATTTACAAGATACAAATAATACTGGCAACTGCGAAGCATTTGCACCGTGTGGCGCACTGACCTGCTGTGCGGCAGCGTGCGGTACATGAAGGGGTGGTGCGGGGGCGGCACGGCGGCGGCGTGCGGGGGCGGCGGAGGCACGCGCGGCAGCCCGAAGTCCAGCGGGTAGCCGTCCGGGTCGTGGTAGGGGTCGAGCGCGCCCGGCGACGGGTGCACGTCCGCGGTATGGTGCTGGTGCGGGTGGCCGTGCGGCAGCTGGTGGTGGTGGCGCAGCGGGTGCAGCGGCACCACGTTCTCCATCGCCTCCTGGTAGCTGCCGCTCTCGCCTGCACACGTCCCTGTCCACGTCAGGGGTCACCTTCACAGTCAGCGTCTAAAGCTAGACTCAAAACTACTGTTCTTGCATTGCCAGAGTGTCACTAAACACTCGGTTTTGACAGTGAAATGGTGAATTCGTGGTAACTATTGTTTATGGGACAGGTGACTGACTAACAAGGCAAGTAACTCCAGAAAATAACGGTAGCCATGACAGCTGGTGAAGTAAAATCCCGGCTGAAAGACCTAGGTATTAAGCAGGGCTGACAAAAACATATTTGCCCCCCCCCCCCTCCAGTAGACCTCAAACTAACATCGCTTCGAGCCTCAATGATGAAGGCAGTTTGGCGAGGAAGAGTCTGCAAAATCACGGTATATTGATAATTTTTACTTATGGACCGTCTGACAGCAACTGAATAAAACACAATTTTAGTTCCATACGTGCTTCCCCTTTATTTTCTGCAAGGCGTCATCAGTGGCAGGTTGCGTGGACAATTTTAGTTCCATACGTGCTTCGCCTAATTTTCTGTAAGGCATCATCACTGGCAGGTTGCGCGGACAATTTTAGTTCCATACGTGCTTCGCCTAATTTTCTGTAAGGCATCATCAGTGGACAATTTATTACATATTACTCTCCTATTGCATTTTTGTGTTGTTCTTCTTCTTATGAATGCCAATTTGCGGTTTTTTCCACATTCCACAGCCCTATGAACTGAACGCCTGTTTCAATGCAATGTCCATAAGTAAAAATTATGAATATACCGTGATATTACACGCAACTGAGGAAGACAGGACTACAAAAGTTGGAGAGTCTGCAAGTTTATCCAAGTAGGCCACATCCAAGTTAAGGCGCTCATAGCAGATTTGGTCTTGTACAGGTACCAACGTTAGGTGTTGTTGATTGCTGCTTTTGATCTATTGTTAGACGAGGGCTATTCGGAAAGTAAGAAACGATAGGTCGCGAAATGGAAACCACAGTGAGAATCAAAACTATTTTACTTACAACGGTTAGCTACACCTTCCAGCTACTTCTCTACAAAGTCGCCACTCAGACTTAGACATCTGTCATAGCGGTTTGCCAACTTTTAAATTCCCTCTTTATACAAGACAGCCGCCTGTGCTTTTCTACAATTTTCTACTCTAGATTGCAGCTCGCTGTCTTCATAGCCAGCGGTACATCTGAGCAGGGATGAACCACAGGGGTAGCCAATTACGGGCTGTATTGTGGGTGATCAAACACTTCCCATAAAAAACGCTGCAGGAGCACCTTCATTGCCACTGCAGAGTGCGGCCGGGAATTGTCACGTCGAACGAACCGCATGACAGTTATGTTTGGCGGATTGCATGGATTCAGGAGATATCTTTCGCCAGGCCCTCATACTTGGCGGGAGAGACTAATTTCTAGCCATCTTTACGTTCTCTCTGTGATCTCAGAACTGAAAAGAGCGACATGATGCGATCGACGGGAGTGCCTAACGCATCTGTGCAAAGCTACATCAGATTTTCACTGTATTTTTCAATTCGCAACCGATAGTTCCTTACTTTCCGAATAACCCTCGTAAGTAGTCTCAGACATTTCAATGGGATTAACATCAGGTTATTTGGTGAGCCACTGAAGATGCGATAACTTACCAAAGATGTGGGTTAATTCAGGAACGTACACTTTGCAGACCCGTCGAAATCTTGGAAGACAAAAGTATTCACAGAACACATCGTGAGGATACAGAACAGAGAGTAACTGATGGTCACTGATAATGTTGAAATAAACATGGGTGAGCTCATATCGAGGTACAAAAAACACCTCAAAAATGTGACAGAAACACCTGTGGACTGAACAGTAACCTTTCACAACCTGTTGGTTGAAGGACCGCATGGGCTACCATTGCTGTCGATGCCTTGCATCGATAGAAGGGACACAAAATCGTGACTCGTCGGATACATCTACAGGCCTTCAGTCAGCTGTGTGGAGTTTTTGTTTTGTCCGTTTGAATGAGAATGTACTCCTTAAAACGTCATTGTCAGCAATTTTCATTTGCGAGACAGTAGAATCGAGACGTTTATCTCGAAATATTCAGAATTTTTCTCGGGAACTGAATGATATAAACGACAACACGAGTTCCTGTCTCGTGCGAAACAGACCGTCAATGACAAGGCATAACACTTTTCTCCGGTCCCTGTCGGTTAGGATATTTTTACGACCACTGTTCTTATGCAGCGTTACATCGCTACGAGTGGTACACAATTCTCTGTAGACTCGTTTGATAGTCTTCACTGGTACACCAACAAATCGAGCTAATTCAGTCACAGTGTGATCATCGGCACGTCCAAATACAATACCTCTTTTCTACAATTTTTTCACGTGTTCATGCGCTTGTTCCATAAAACTGACTGGCACACGCTTATCACC
Source organism: Schistocerca serialis cubense (assembly GCF_023864345.2). NCBI lineage: Eukaryota > Metazoa > Arthropoda > Insecta > Orthoptera > Acrididae > Schistocerca > Schistocerca serialis. The sequence continues at coordinate 541,657,170 of NC_064645.1, forward strand.
TCTCTGCTACGACTTACATGGGCAGTGAAATACCATCTACAGTGCTAGAATGTGAAAAACGAGTTCTTTTAGGAGGGAACTAACATTTATTCCGGTTGGTTCATGAAGGCTAAAGCTTAAGTTCTGCGTAACCCTCGCCGCTACGTACAGTAATGGAGGAATTCATCTGCTTAAACTTGTTTGAGCAGATTATTTACGGCATCTCGTTGTCGAGGCACTCATTACAGAAGGATGGCAAGCTTCGTTTCGACGTTCGCGGGAGCTAAATCGACCGGTTTCTTTCCCATAGATTCATAAACATAAGACTGCCTTCAGAGAATGTTGGAAGGAACGTTCGTGGTGAAACCTGAAGTATCATTATACAAACAGGATCTCGCAAAGACGAGGTTTCTGTTAGGCAAGCTTCTAGTGAATCTCGATGACCGGATGACTTTCCGGTACAAGTTACTACACAAAGAATCTAACTAATACTTCAACAGAAATACGACTTCTTAGTCGCAATATAGGCTAATGAAAAACCTTGTCTAAAGGACAGCTTAAGATTTGTTGTTTTACAGGTAGGGTGAAGCCTAACATATCTCCCAGCGTACCTTATCAAATGCACTGTGACAAGGTGATACTATCTCTGCCAAATGAATCCATGCCAGCCAGTTAATGTGTCCTGAGGCCATCATAGCTTAAAGAAAAATTCAGAGAACTTGAATGCTGAGTTCATATGATATCAATACATCTGCTTCAGCTCTTAGAGATTGTATAACGCTCTATCCACGCTGTATTTCTCCCTCCTGAATGGTTTTCGTAAGACCACCGCAAAGCTGTTGTCATACCTAACGGAACCGTTTGGAGGTATATATCTAAAACTACATTCTTAATGGATTGTATCCAGCAAATAAGTTATCCGCTATAGCATGACAATTATCTACTAAATCGGTGATAAAATTTTCAACAAATTTGTAATCAACTCTGAGGGATCTTCTTTACACAGCAACTAAGTTTGCGGCTACGGATTTTAATATAATTTATACAAATTCAGAAGAAAAGCTATTGGGATCAACGGGTATAAGTAACGACACATAGTCCTGCGCTTTGAAATCGAAGGATTAAAGCTTAAGAATTGGTAGCGGCGAGCTGCGGGAAGACGTACGGACGTCGGGCATAACCTGGTCCGCAAGTTCCCGGCATAATCTGCAAGCTTAAATTTTATTGCACCTCGACGATAGCCTGTACGGATTGGAGGCAATATCACCCTGGCTGGAATTCTGTAAGTCACACCTCCTTCACACCTGAGTAAAGTTCAGTGTTGTTTTCTTATTTTGGGTTCTTGACATCCTAAGGCCAATTCTCTGTTACATAGTATTTGACGTGCTATAGTAACTTGCCTATGAGTGGTTGAGTACATGATCATCGGTTAGTGTACGGCTCCAGGCCATATGTCGTTCAAGTGTACCAGTATTCCCTGTTACAAGTTCCATGGACGGAATTAAATTATAGCATAACTTGTGTGGGATGCCAAGCAACCTTTGTAGATGAGTATGCTTGAGTTATTGCATCAGATAGCGCCGATAATTTCGCTTCTAAGTTATAGTAACTTCAAGGAGTGTTAAACTTATAACTTGTATCGGTAGTCCCCATTCATTGTGAAACTTGGCCGCTCGTTCCCTGTTCGCTGGGACAGCCGTTTGCTGTAGCTCTCAGCTTACATTGAATTTTGGGCACTTGTATTTTTATTAAGGGTCATTGTCAGCTTTCCTGATGGTCTGTACCGGTTGGGACTTATATTTAAATCGCATGTACTCTCAACTGAACTTGTATTTTGAACAACTGTAATTTTACTTAAGGGTCATTTTCAATGTTCTGTTGAAGTGTCTCGTTTGGGATTTATATTTAAATTTTATACTTTTCCAGTTTGTCTGTATTGATTAAGGGATTTTCTGATCAAATTTTATACATTGTTAAGCAGCCTTCCAACAGTGAATCAGTGGCGTGACTTGTCATTCTCATATTTATTTGTGAGGTACCACAGTGGTAATAACAGTTTGTTCGCGGATTTTCTTTCTTAGGAAAAGAACGGGTTCTACCTACTTTGGGATGTACATAGTGACAAAAGAAAAAAGTAATCAATCTGTCAAGGCTAACTCTACATTTTGCAGATCAACAATTTATAGCATCTACTTCTTAATTTATCATCAAAATATAACACATCTGACTGAGGACACACTCCACTATTGGTCAAAGGAAGCGACAAGATAGTATAAAAATTCTTAACAAACGGTAAACACCATATAGCGAATCAAAAATTTGGCAGGTATGTTAAGCCACTTTGTGGAACTAGATGCAAATCGTGAAACAGAAACTTGATATGATGAACTGCTAAATTAAATGAGCGCAATAAAGATAAGAAAAGAAAGTGTGTTAAAATTTTATAAAACTATATCCTTACCATATTTTGTGCAAAGAAATGTGATATGGACATTAACAAAATTTAACACTGCAGTACAAGAAATTTCGAAATGCATTTCTTGAGGTATCTTGTAGGATATAATCAGTATGATAAGAAAAGGTATGATACAATGGGCACATTATTAACAATGTTCGCAATAACAGAGGGAACAGCCCGTCTTTAGAGTAATGAGAGGGAAGAGGGTTATCACGATTAACCATGATAGATTACCAAAGAAATTTCACAATTGTAACTCACAGGGAAGAAGGAATATAATACAACTGAAGACTAGATAGAAAGATTTATCAATGTCTTTACATGAAGGAGTCGTCCTGGAGGAAAAAGAAAAGTTCGATTAGGTAGGAGAATTTAGAGGAGTTTGTATTTGAATCGGTTCCACTTCATCGGTACACACGCAGATCGAACACGTTTAACAGGTTTTCGCATAATAACGACTGCCAGCACCCTCTGTGAACATAGACGAAATAAAAAAAAACTTTCTAATATCCTGTTCAGTGCCACCCTTCAGGAGGGGAAAACATTTAAATGTAAGAAAGGGCTGATAGCAAAAACGGCGTGGGTCCACAGATGCCACGCTGTTTGGTACGACACAGAAAATATGATAATTACAAAACCTAGTCAAACCAAGCTACGTCTATACATAAAAAAACGATTTGTCTTGCATTCTGGTAAAATAGATAACGTAATTCTAACATTTCCTGGACGATGAATATTCTGTACTGATCGCATTCATCACTTACCAGTGGCACCCTTACTATTCCATTCGCCATCACTAACTAGGGCGCTGTCGACGGGACGTTATACTCTGATTCAGTCCTTCCTTCCTTAGTACATTCGATTGTTGCCTGTCTAAGATGAAAACTGAAGTCTGCTGAAAAAAGACCTCTTTATATTTGAGTTGCTCGCTCACAGTATCGATAATGTTAATCTCAAAGAAAAACGTATCACTGTGTACCAGAAGGAGGGGAAGTTTATTGGTCCGATTGATGGGGTTTTCTACATTTAAATTAAATTATTCAAATTTATTGTGATTCTAAATCAATAAATCGTTATGATAAGCTATGTCAGAGATCTCTATTTTCTTGTGAGGTTTTTTCATGATTGATCTCAATACAATACCACAGGAACCCACGGAACAACCTGACACATCGACTCTATGCAAAATCAACTCAGGATTATCAAATTTTCGTATAATAGATGAAGTATTTAATCGACATCTTAGTTCATGCTTGCGTTACGATAATACTTTAACCTACACAAATCTAGAATAACTTCAACAGAATAACTGGCAGAGTTAAAATCACAAAATAATAAGTCGGTATCCACCGAAATGATTAGCCATCTCCACAGTCAAATGACAGTCGGACGCACATGATATAAACGTCAGGAAGTTAGTTGTTCTGATAACGAAAAGATAACTTCCAAAAACGAGCATTGGCCTGTGATTACGTCTTTCTATGAGAGACCCGTTCTCCAAGTAGGGCTGGACTAGTAACTTTCGCAGGAGAGCTGGTATGAATTTCGAATGACGGAAAGAGGGAAGACGTACGTGCATAGCTGAAGTTGTGAAATTAGTTTGTGTGACTTGCCAAGGTAGCTCAAGTGGTACCCGTTTTCCATATTAAATACATCAGTCTAAGCTCAATTGTGAGCTACACTACAACCTCTCAGGAGGTTTAATGATTGACATTCAATAAATTTTACTTTGACATGTTCTGAGTTAATTGAGCATTTCTGCATCAGTAAAATACTTTAGTATATTCTTCTTGTATTTTACTTTGCGATGCTCTTGCTATGCAAAAGCTTCAAATAGGTAGTATCCTCGACAGGTAGTCATCACCCTCCACAAACCATTCATTTCTACGTAAAGAAACAATTAACAACCTGTTTCAGTTTTGAAATGGACGTTCAACAACTTCTTTTTGCCCAGCAAAAAATTAAGGAAACAATGACTACATGATTAATCGTACCAGAAAACGACAGCGATGAGTATTAAGAAAAAATACTGAGAAATTAACTATCGTTAACAGTTGCAAATATATTCAAAATCACTACATGTATGTTAGAGCACAAGTATATTACTTTCTCCAGTCTCATTTGTTATGTTGATGTACTGCCCCTCCAACTCAGAAAATTCAGATGAATGCCATGAATTATCAAAGTCCTTAACTACATTTTATAAGATTTAAAACGTCCGCAACTTGGCTTCCAGCATAGCTGAATTGTGGTCGAATCACGTGAATTGTTAACTACCACTAAACGTCGATGTTCCTCGCGATACCTGGTGCTGACTGATCTGAATCAGACATGGAACAGGAGAACGACTGTCCCTCTGTGCACCTAGGGATGGTGAGACTTTCCAACCTGCAACTGCTGCTGGGTGCAACAGATGGTGCCACAAATTGTTTAAAGCTAGTTTAATACTACCCCTTACGTGCTTTCCCAAGATCTTTGGAAGAGATACAGCAAGGTGGCTATAAAGCAACTGAGTAGATGGAAAACATGAACCATATCTTCGATTACTGTTTCTTTATAACGTAATTGATTGTAATTGCTAATATAGAGGCACACAGAATAAGGTGGCCGCTACATGCACAGCCGGCATGGCAAGCATTGTGGGGGCAGTAGTGGTGGGCGTTACAGGCAGACGCTGTTGGGGAGGTGATAGCTAGCTGGAGGGGAAATGCCATTCTAAACTAAAGCCTACACTGACATTTTTTGTAAATGTTAATTGGAGCCGTTCTGCGTCCACACCTTCATGGTGACCATTTAAAAAGATCTGTCGAATATGCTTTTGTTAACCTGTGTAAAATGTATTCCTCTGAAAAAGGCAGAGATTTATTCATGCCTGGCCCCTTAACTAAATGTAACTTTCAGAGAAGTGCCATGAGTAGCGAATTTTGAATAAAACTTAGATTTTTTTTTTTGCCAAATTAAAATTTGCTTTTTTTGGCAAATCACAGCGGAGTTTACATTGCGTTGCCTCACTAATATTATGAGCAGACGTAATTTCGGGGAAGCCGTAAAACAGTGGTTTATTAAGATTACTGTGTGAGAAACTTAGGAACAGTAAGGTCAGTGGTTGTGATAAAACAGATCTCTGGAACAAAAATAAACGTGTGATGTCTTCACTTATTTTGTTCAAGAACACATAGCACTTCTCGTTTCACCAGCTATCAAAGGCTCTTAAAAATCCCAGTCTTTCACTGAAAAAAAAATCTGTACTTATTGCAATAACGAAGTTTTGCACGATAACCGTGTGGCAAACTTTACTACTGGCCATTAAATTTGCTACACCAAGAAGGAATGCAGACGATAAACGGATATTCATTGGACAAATATATTATACTAGAACTGACATGTGATTACATTTTCACGCAATTTGGGTGCATAGATCCCGAGAAATCAGTACCCAGAACAACCACATCTGGCCGTAATAACGGCCTTGATACGCCTGGGCATTGAGTCAAACAGAGCTTGGATGGCGTGTACAGGTACAGCTGCCCATGCAGCTTCAACACGATACCACAGTTCATCCAGAGTAGTGACTGGCACATTGTGACGAGCCAGTTGCTTGGCAACCATTGACCAGACGCTTTCAATTGGTGAGAGATCTGGAGAATGTGCTGGCCAGGGCAGCAGTCCAACATTTTCTGTATCCAGAAATGCCCGTACAGGACCTGCAACATGCGGTCGTGAATTATCCTGTGGAAATGTAGTGTTTCGCGAGGATCGAATGAAGGGTAGAGCCACGGGTCGTAACACCTCTGAAATGTAACGTCCACTGTTCGAAGTGCCATCAATGCGAACAAGAGGTGACCGAGACGTGTAACCAATGGCACCCCATACCATCACGCCGGGGGATACGCCAGTATGGCGATGACGAATACACGCTTCCAATGTGCGTTCACCGCGATGTCGCTAAACACGTCTGCGGCCATCAAGATGCTGTAAACAGACCTGGATTCATTCCAAAAAATGACGTTTTTCCATTCGTGCACCCAGGTTCGTCGTTGAGTACACCATCGCAGGCTGTCCTGTCTGTGATTCAGCGTCAAGGGTAACCGCAGCCATGGTCTCCGAGCTTATAGTCCATGCTGCTGCAAACTTCGTCAAACTGTTCGTGCAGATGGTTGTTGTCTTGCAAACGTCGCCATCTGTTGACTCAGGGATCGAGACGTGGCTGCGCAATCCGTTACAGTCATGCAGATAAGATGCCTGTCATCTCGACTTCTAGTGATACGAGGCCGTTGGGATCCAGCACGGCGTTCCGTATTACCCTCCTGAACCCACCGATACCATATTCTGCTAACAGTCATTGGATCTCGACCAACGCGAGCAGCAATGTCGCGATGCGATAAACCGCAATCGCGATAGGCTACAATCCGACCTTTATCAACGTCGGAAACGTGATGGTACGCATTTCTCCTTCTCACACAAGGCATCACAACAGAGTTCCACCAGGTAACGCCGGTCAACTGCTGTTTGTGTATGAGAAATCGATCGGAAACTTTCCTCATGTCAGCACGTTGTAGGTGTCGCAACCGCGCCAACCTTGTGTGAATGCTCTGAAAAGCTAATCATTTGCGTATCACAGCATCTTCTTCCTGTCGGTTAAATTTCGCGTCTGTAGCACGCCATCTTCGTGGTGTAGTAATTTTAATGACCAGTAGTGTACTCTCTTCTTTGAGTGCTCTGCAAAACTCTCATTTCGATACTGCAACCCGTTTCAGATATACCTGGAATGCTGTGGATATTTCACTCTGGCTTTATCGCTGGATCGTAAATATTTGCTACACTATTTCAGTTTTCTCTAGATTGGTCACAGAGAGAGGCCTCCACTCAAGTCTGATGAAAACGTCAATATGTTAGCTAAACTTCACGTGCGCCACCATATTACGTAATATGCACCAAACACAAAATGATAGCGATCTATATTTTTCACTGCAAACATTTTTGAGTTTCTCACAGTGTCTTACTTCCGAGCAAATCTCACAACAGCTATGACTCTTAACGAAGTGACGAACACATCATCATGAAGCTGACATATAAAGCGACAAGAGACTCAAAAACTAATTTTTTTACCGAATAACTTCTGTAAAATAGTTTGAAAAATGTTGCGTTACATGGTTCTCGATTCTGCCGTCACCGACTGGTCGAAAGGGGTTGGGCAATGTCGGCCTTCTCTTCCGAACAAACGAGTGAACTCGCCCAGAACTTTGGACGGCAATTGATCACTGCGCATCAGGCACCGGGTTCTCTTCGGACTCTACTTGTGATTGCCTAAAAGTACCTAACGCTAAACAAAATATCATTTTTTGTCATATAAATAAGAAGTAAATTCTGTCTTTTGAAACTGAGTACTTTATTGGTGTGTACCAAACAAGTCTCATCTATTTGTGCTAGACAAATTCAGTTGTGTATATACAGGGTGGTCGGAAAATGTCTGAAACGCTCGTAGGGGTGCTGCAGGGCAGGTTGCGCCGTGACATAAAATGTTTAGAAAAAATTCGATACGTTGCACCATTTCCGAGTTATTAAGCACTGAATGTAGCCAATCGGGGCATCGCGCGCTCACACTCAAGCGGCCTGCCAGGGGCCGTGTTGCCCAACGAGTGCTTTGTCTCGTTAGCAGAAACTTGAATTCGCGCGCGCAACGACCTTCTTGGCTAACATCAATGCTAAATAACTCGGAAATGGCGCAACGTATCGCATTTTTTTCTTAACATTCATGTCTCAGTACAATCTGCCTTACAACATCACGACAAGCGTTTCAGACATTTTGTGACCACCCTGTATAAAAGAAAATTATTGAATTTTATACTGATAAGCTATCTGCAGTGCTTCTGGCATTTCATTTAACTACTCGTTTCTATTTAAAATTATTTAACTGTGTGACACCTGAATTGGAAGAACCGGGTACTAAAGAAATTTTCACTACACACATCTGGCATGCGCTGAAGTGTATGAAAAGGACATAAAAACATATTAAATGTAAAAGAACCTCATAAAAATAGGATTGTAAATGGTTACATATTTAAATGAGCCTTCGAGGACCGCTACAAATCTGGTATTGAAATAAGAATTATTAAATAATTTTCTTGTGTATTGTAGACCACTGAAGATGCCTCTCCCCAATAAGCGAAACGTGTTTGGTGCACACAAATAAAATATTTATATACAAAAACCGAATTTTTTCTTATTTATATGAAGGTTGATAACCGAAATAGCAACTGATGCAAAATAACTCCAAATATTAACATTTATAATCAATCTTCAGAACTAAGAGGTTCTTGACGTCTGTGTGAATAATTCGTGCACGTCCTTCATGAATTTATAACAGGCGTTATTCCACCTCCACTGGACGTTGGACAAAGATTTATAACGACATATCACCTTTAAACTGTTCACAGTAAAAACATCTCAAAGACACACCCATCCTTTCAGAACTGTAAAGTACACTGCAAGAAGCAGGTTGAGGGACTTTTATTTGCCTTACCTCCAGCCTCCTCCCCGCCGTCTCCGTCCCCGCGATGCCTCTCCTTGCCGATGCTCTCGGTGTCGTTGATGAGGTCCGGGTTAGCCTCCAGCGCGTATGACCTCATGGAGTGGGGGCTGCCAGCGAGGCAGGGGTTGGCCGCTCCGCCGCTACCACCTCCGGCTGCCGCCAGCGACATCATGACGTCGTGTTGCAGCGGCGGCAGGGCGTGCGACCGTCCGTCCGCCCCCGCCCCCATCAGCAGCGCGCCGTTGGCCTTGGCCGGGGGCGGCACCACCCCCGCTGTTCCCTCAGGGGCGCGCGCGCCGCCCAGGCCCCCGGCGCCGCCCAGCCTCGTGATGGGGTTGAGAGGGGCGCCCTTACCTTGCTGTAGGGCAACCACCTTGCTGCGCTCCTTCTTCCGGCGGCGCATGCGCCTCCGTCGGCAACGTACCGCGCACGCCACCACGCCGATCAGCAAGAAGAGCACTATTACTGATATGGAGCACGCTATCGTTATTACGTACTCGTAAGGGAACGGCGGCGGCCCGACAATGGGTTCCTCCCTCACGATTATACGTATAGTGTAGTTGGAATGGCTCTTCCCAGCTGGATTCTCAGCCACACAGACAAAAGTGCCGTTGTCTTCTGTGTTGGTATTGAAGATGAACAGCTCACTCTTCTTTTCTTCTGAACCTTCCTCTACGAAGTAGTACAGGTGAACACCAGGAGCCACTAGTGAATCGTTCTGAAGTATCCTCCCTTGAAACCACCACGACACTCGAGCCTCTGGTATCGCAGACACCCTACACAAGAGTGAAACGTTCTTACCCTCAGCAATCTCAAGATACAGGGTCGTGGGGGAGACATCTGGGAGACAAGCGAGATCGTTCAAGTCCAGTGTCTTTATGAGCTCCCCTTTCAGCCGCCCAGGTGATGTACATTTGGGCTCTTCTGTATGTGGAACCTTATACGTCACCAGCCACGCCCTCAGGTCAGTTAGTCTGCAGTCACACTGCCAAGGATTCTGGTGCAGATAAATCTCGTGAAGGGTACTCGGGAGAGTGTCGGTACCCCTGATGTTGTTGAGACGGTTCCCATCCAACTTGAGCCACTCCAGATTATCTAGACCGGAAAAAGCTCCAGGTTCCACAGTTTCAATTTCACAGTCAGACAATTCTAACGTCGTCAGAAACGGCAAGGATTTGAAAGCGCCCGCTTCCAAAGATCGGATGGGGTTCCCATTCATGATGAGCCTCATGAGCGAAGGATAGTCACTGAAGGTTGCTGTGGGCACGTAGCGCAGCTGGTTCTGAGACAGGTCCAGCTCCACCAGATTGGTCAGTCCTTTGAAGGCGCGGTCGTCTATCTGAACGATGCGGCAACGGGCCAGGTAGATGCGCTGCAGGTTGATAATGCCCATCCTCTGGAAGCGTTCCCTGGGAAGCGACTGCAGGTTGTTCCCTGAGAACTCCAGCACCTGCGTACCTGGGTCTATTCCGTCTGGGATGGTGATGAGACCTTCGCCGATGCACTCCACGGTCTGTTTGCCGCCCTTCCACATGCACTTGCACGCGGACGGGCAGGCGGCGGCCAAGTGGTGTTCCAGGGAGATCAACAGCACGAAAACGGCGAGCAGCAGCAGAGGCAGCGGGGGCGGCGGAGGCGGCGGCGGCGGCGGCGATGGCCGCAGCATGGCGGCTCCACGAGCCGGCTCACCTTTCCACGGACGGGCCTCTCATGGCCGCCGCATGCGGCGGAGTGTCAGTGGGATTCCTCAACTCACGGTGTCTTCAGAACTCAAACGAGAGCCACTTCAGATGATCCACTGACGTCTATGGTGCTTTCAACTGCCATTTTCGTGAGCAGTCCACAGGGACCACATCACGACGAATGTTACATTCTTTCTGGTACCAGTGGATACAAAGCTTCCAAAACTACAGTCCGTCAATACATAAGAACCTGAGATACCGTGAGGGCCCAGGAGGAGGAGGGACACTTATTGCTGCACAACATCGTCATAACTTCGAAAGGCTGCTGTCTCAGATGAATTCACAGGATGATGTCTTGCAACAGTTCGCAGATGACGTTGTTGTGATGTCCTTTTCTTTTGCAGCATTATTTCTACCTTTCTACACCAAGAACACAGCTCTCCACAACTAGTTCCGCTCACACACTGTCGTATCGAAATAAGCCACTCGACCCACCTTATAAATCCACTTTTCGGGGAAAAGATGGAAAAGCTTCAGAGATTACATTGCTCCAGGCACCTGCGAACAAAAAAAAAAAAAAAAAAAGAAAAAGAAATTATTGAAATTAGCAACTTCTCAGCAAAACTACACAACACATAGTAAATAGTATACACGTAATATGACAATAGTTACTATGTAAACAGTTAAATTTATATTAAACGGTATAAAAGCAATTTTTTGATTCTTATTGGATCCGAGAAATATAAAATGAACTCAAAATCAGCTTGAATCTTACAAGAACTCTGAAATATTTTGCGCTGATGTTCGTCCAAGCCAAGATGACAGGAAAATTTCGACACACAAATTCCCCCCCATGTAATGTGCGGAGAGTCTAGACCCATCGAGATGTCAAGCGATCTGCTCTCTTATGATTTCTCTACTTCATTGATGGATAGTGTATTTTCGGATGTTCAGCAATGTTCCTGACTCCTCTCATCTGTATAGCGTTTCGACGACCGACCCATCCGCCTTCCCCACGTGATACGAGCTGTGTTATCTTACGCGTACTGACTGCCTGGACTCTAGCCATACTGTACTATTATTGGCGTAGCGCCATTATCTACGGCCGAGTTCTGTTTCTAGCGCCCGCTACGCTCTTAGTGGTGCTCATTTGTTTCTCGGAGCCCTCGAAATGCATTTGATCCCATGCTTTCGTCAACATAGATTCTTTGATGTAATGTTAAATACGCTCTAGATGTTCAAAAGTGGGGCATGCTTTTTGTGGCGTAGACTATGACAACAACCGAACAAAGGTAACTAGGAACTGCAGTGACACACTCGATTGAAACAAACAGCAAATCGGCAATCATCGAGCACTGCCTCAAACTAAATCATGAAACGAAACACGACGAATCAAGGACCCTGGTGCAAAAGTAGAATTTGCTTGACAGCGTAATTAAGCGTTCTATTGAACTGAAGAACTTCTAAAATCTAAAGTACCGGTATTCAGATTTTAATTTAAACAACACTTTCGTCTGGTGCAGTGACTCAGCAGAGTTGTAAAACAATGTGTTAAAGAAACTTTCATTAAATAACAGTGCGAGCTCCGAAAAACAAATGAGCGTAAAGGTTGTAGCGGTCGGCGAGAATCGAGCGTATGCATAAAAAGCGTAACGACAACGACAGAATCTACATCGAACATTACTTACTGGATACTAGCTTCCGAAAGAAGACGTACGCGACAGAGAACTGCCAGAGGCTTCAGGATATGACAAAACACTGCTGTCTGCCACAGAGACGCATGAAATGCACAGGCCCTGACATGACAAACCGGGGCAAATTACATCAACAGAACAACGTGCATGTATGCTTTGTAGGAATAAAAGCCGTCCTGACGCCCGCTGTGGCCGAGCGATTCTAGGCGCTTCAGTCCGGAACCGCGCGACTGTTAGGTCTCAGGTTCGAATCCTGCCTCGGGCATGGATGTGTGTGTTGTCCTTAGGTTAGTTGGGTTTAAGTAGTTCTAAGTTATAGTGGACTAATGACGTTAGATATTAAGTCCCATAGTGCTCAGAGCCATTTGACAAGCTGTCCTGCCAACTGGAGAGTGTACCCAGAGTACCAAAGGCGTTATAACCTTACACCACCACCACAAAATTTCGACGCAAGACTGCAGCACGTAGCCACTTAATTAAACCCCAATGACCGACTATAACTGAAGACAGTCGAGACCAACATTCAACACAAAGACAGAATGCACACACTTACGCACATGCCACAGCCACACAATCGACAAACGAGTACGGAATTAATAATGACACTTCCATTGGTAGCTCATTGAGACAGAGGAAGACACTTATAGTCACAAGAATAACACCTGACACGACTGGAAAGATCAAGAGTACAGCGGACAAAATTTGATCAGCCATGGACACAATGAGCAAATTTATGGCCCTCTGCGACGAAATAATGTTTCTATTTGACAAGATACTTTCCCAAATCCCGGGAAAGGAGCTATGTGACGAGCCACTGAACAATGTCGTCTATGAATCCCTGGGGTCGATTCAGCCTGCCCTTCAAGATCAGTTAACAGATAAAAAAACCTTTAAGATATATTTATTGCGACTCAATTGACGTAAGTCGGATGAACGATGGGCACGTCTGTGTAGCCACAGCAGGGAAAGTTTGCGACAGATATGAAAGAAAGATAAACGTGGTAGAGAAAAAAGTAGTATGATTGAGACACATCCTTAAATATAAAACATTACACACAAATAAAAATGTGCAACAAACAAGTGAAATCCACAGATTTCTAGAAACACAATGCACAAATTACAAAATTGCAGATTCCACAATTAATGTAGAAAAGAATTAAGTAAAATAGTAGATAAAAAGAGTATGAAGTGTTATTTATTCTGTCACAAACTAAACACGAAAAAATACACGTTCCAAGGTTTACCGACGAATGTGAGACGCTTTTCATAATCGTTTACTGTAAAATAAATTTATTGAGCCATAAAATGTATATCATTATAATACGATACAGCTCTCTTCCTCTGTCACCCTCTCTATCTGTCTCTCTCTCTCTCTCTCTCTCTCTCTCTCTCTCTCCCTCTCTCTCTCTCTCTGTCTCGCACATACACATACACACACACACACACGCGCGCGCGCGCGCGCGCACAATATATCACTTGGAATTATTCCTAATGTCGATAGCATTTCTGTTGAATTATTCCCAAAGAAATAGAACAATATGGTTCCAGAGACCTCCTCAAGTCTCAACATCTTCATGATACACCATGCAAGTGGAAGCGACGAATGTCACATCATAGATATTTCACACTTCAAGAGGTCTCTGGAACGATATAGTTTCATCTAATTTGAGCCCCTACGTCTGAGCAGCAATCCCCCACTTCCTTCGACGTTGAAGTGTTACTGCAATGTAGCTGAAGAGCCTCTCCGTTGCTATTCGAGTTCAGGGGGAAAACAGAGTGGGCTGAGGCGTGAATGGGAATCTGGATGGAGGGGCGAGGTGCGCTAGGCCAGACCGTGACGTTGTTTAGAGCTACTGCCCAGGGTGGCATAGTGGTTAGTGGCTAGTACACCAGCCTATGAGCAGGAGACGTTGATTCGAATCCCGACTTTGGTACAGATTTTCATTCGTCACTTCAGTCTGCATATATACATCACACTCCTTAATGTTTATGCAAAGGCTTACGAAATATGCTGCTGTGATCTACTGTTTGACTACCTAGACGACGCAGGCTTTCGTACACCCCTATATTGGCAACCAGAGCACGGTTATTCCAAGCAGTAAACAAAACAGCGTTCGTGCTGAACTCTATTCGCGTGCCACCCCAAGAACAAAGAACATGGCTTGTTAACGTGATGGAGAGTGCTTGCGTCAGTCGCCAGCGATTTGCCTTCGGTGATACGTTTGCCGCTTTGCTGCTCTGCCAATTACGTCGTCCGATTTAACGATTTCTAATCGCTACCGCCGTTTCCAATTATCGGCGTCGCCTGGATTCGCAGGTGCCTTATTATTCGATATCCGAAATCCGATTACAGCAATATTCATTACATAGGAACGGTCGCACTTAGCAGGGCCGCGACGGGCCGCTCTGATTTGAGGCAATGCACGGGCCAGCGGATTTTCCTAACGACCACCTGGCATCACTTTTACTGCAGAGTCGGTACGAGCATACTTTCCTTTGCTACGATCGGCTACACCATTTGTGGATGGCGCTCCTGAGAATATTTTTAAATAAAACAGTCGATTGAAAATATTTACAGTTTATATTATTCCTTGTTAATATTCACTTACACTGAAATATTTTTTTAGGGGACCCTCGCGCGCTCAGTATTTACTGCACAATGTGTTGAAGGGTATTTTGTTGAAAATACTATCACTCGCTCAATATACACTGACGGAAGAAATATCAAAACAACAAGAAGATGTTGGGCGACATAAACGAAGGTTGGTAAGCGTGTTTCTAGTGAGAACGTAAATAAGGTTTGTTTTAAATACGCGCAGTAACGATTGTCAGTTAGTAACCAAGAGTGGACGTGGTGACGCGATGTTAGCCAAGAATGCCTTTAAGGTGACAAAGATCTCGTGTTTCTTGTCTTGCGCAAGGCGTTCGATACAGTTCCCCACAGTCGTTTCATGATCAAAGTAAGAACATATGGACGATCAGGCCAACTGTGTGATTGGATTGAAGTGTTCCTAGATAACAGAACGCAGCATGCCATTCTCAATGGAGAGAAGTCTTCCAAAGTAACTGTGATTTCAGGTGTGCCGCAGGGGAGTGTCGTTGGATCGTTGCTATTCACAATATACATAAATCACCTTGTGGTTAATATCGGAAGTTCACTGAGGCTTTTTGCGGATGATGCTGCAGTATATCGAGAGGTTGTAACAATGGAAAATTGTACTGAAATGCAGGGGGATCTGCAACGAACTGACGCATGGTGCAGGGAACGGCAACTGAATCTCAATGTAGACAAGTGTGATGTGCTGCGAATACATAGAAAGAAGGATCCTTTATCATTTAGCTTCAATATATCAGGTCAGCAACGGGAAGCAGTTAATTCCATAAATTATCTGGGAGTAGGCATTAGGAGTGTTTGAAAATGGAATGGTCATATAAAGTTGATCGTCGGTAAAGCAGGTGCCAGACAGATTCATTGGAAGAATCCTAAGGAAATGCAATCCGAAAACAAGGGAAGTATGTTACAAAAAAATGGTTCAAATGGCTCTGAGCACTATGGGACTTAACATCTGAGGTCATCAGTCCCCTAGAACTTAGAACTACTTAAACCTAACTAACCTAAGGACATCACACACATCCATGCCCGAGGCAGGATTCGAACCTGCGAGCGTAGCAGTCGCGCGGTTGCGGACTACAGCGCCTAGAACCGAATGGCCACCGCGGGCGGCTAAGTATGTTACAGTACACTTGTTCGCCCACTGCTTGAATATTGCTCACCAGTGTGGGATCCGTACCAGATAGGGTTGATAGAACAGATAGAGAAGATCCAACGGGTAACAGCGCCCTTCGTTGCAGGATCATTTAGTAATCGCGAAAGCGTTGCGGAGGTGGCAGATAAACTCCAGTGGAAGACTCTGCAGGAGAGACGCTCAGTAGCTCGGTACGGGCTTTTCTTGAAGTTTTGAGAACATACCTTCACCGAGGAGTCAAGCAGTATATTGCTCTACTACGTATATCTCGCGAAGAGACCATTAGGATAAAATCAGAGAGATTAGAGCCCACACAGAGGCATACCGACAATCCTTCTTTTCACGAACAATACGAGACCGGAATAGAAAGGAGAACCGATAGAGGTACTCAAAGTTCCCTCCGCCACACACTGTCAGGTGGCTTGCGGAGTATGGATATAGATGTAGATATAGAAGTCGGCATTATCAACACCCCACTGAGTTTGAACGATGTCGTGTAATCCGAGGAGCTGGATGTTCCTGCTGGTATATTGCAGAAAATCTTGGTAGGAATGTAAACATTGTACAGGACTGCTGGCAGCTGCGGTCACGAGAATGTACGGCCTTAAGAAGACGAGGCAAAGGACGGCCACGTGGCACTGCTCAGAGGGGAGACAATAGTGTTCGGCGTTTCGCTGCGGCGCATTGTACTGCATCTGCGGCAGTAATTTAGCAGTAGTTGGCACCACAGTGACACAAGGCACTGCTACAAATCGGTTACTTCGAGGACAGCCCCAAGCCAGAAGCCCCGTAGGGTGCACTGCACTGACTGCAAACCACCGGAATTTGTGAATTCAGTGGTGTCAAGTGAGAGCTAGTTGTAGGGCAAGGTGGAGGTATGCTGAGTTTTCTGATAAAAGCCATGTTGGTTAAAAGGAGGCCGATCGAGGAGGAGCTGCAACCAACCTGCGTGCTAGTCACACTGGACCAAAACCCGGAGCCATACTCTGGACTGTGATTTCCTGTGACAGCAGGAGCGCTCTCGTGGTTATCCGAGCATCCTGGCTACAAATTTGTACGTCAGTCTAGTGAGTCGACCTGCCGTGCTGCCATTCATGGACAACATTCCAAGGGCTGCTTTCCAAAAGGATAGTGCTCGTCCCAAATATTGTGGTTTTAACCCAACATGCTCTACAGTGTTTCGACATGTTCCCTTGGCCTGGACGATCCGAAGATCTGTCTCTAATCGAAAACATATGGGACATTCTAGGACGACGACTCCAGCGACATCCGCAAACAGCATTAACCGTCCCTGTATTCACCGACCTAGTGGAACAGCCACGGAACTCCATCTTACAAACTGACACCAACACCGTCTATGCATGTTTGCACGCTTGCTTTCAACTTCTGGTGGTTGCACCGGTCATTCATGTACCTGCATTTCACATTTCCAGTAGTATGTCTCGTCCTTAGATTAACCTATGTTCTTGCAATGTTAACCAATCAAATATATTATCTAAACAAATATATTCGCGAAATTTCATTATTATTTATTCATTAATTATTTTTTGATGTTGCGATTTTGTGATTTTTCTCGTCAGTGTATTATATCGTGAGCGGGTAGTATTGCGCAATATACGTCATTTCATGCCATTATCGAGAGAAATTCAGTTTGTTTCGAACGATTTTCCGCAAAGAACCTAAAAAATGTAAGTGTGACTAGTTCAGGAAGCACTGTAGAGGATTTATATTAAACGACCATCCATTACTTAAAGAAATGAAATTTCTGACTATTTAGGAATAGCCAGATACCTCGTTGTCCACGGGAAGTTAAAGATCGTGATGTCATGACAGCAAGCGGTTTTTTTTTCCTTCTTTTCTTGTAGCAGTTCTATGAATTGATAAATAAAATCAGGTCATATGTTCAGTGTGCATACATGTTTGTATTTCCTTCTTACTACATTTGTTACACCACAGAAGTAAGGTCATTCAACCTCTCAATCCACGATCCGTAAATTACAGTTTTATTTGCTTTGGAACAGTTGTTACGGTAGAGTAGCACACAGAACATAGCACATATACACGTTAAATTGCACAGTTCGGTTAATTTGTAATTAATTGTTCTTGTGACTTACGAATATATGTGCAGTAGTGAATGAGTCCCAATCCGTACGAAATATTTATCGGAAGCTTTTCAGACTTATTTCCCACTTTTTGCTTTATCTGTGGTTCCGTTTTGTTGGGAAAAAATACCTCAATCGCGGAGCGCCGACGTGGTCGCAACAATGTTGTAAATGGCGCGTTCTGTGCATAAATGGTTCAAATGGCTCTGAGCACTATGGGACTCAACTGCTGTGGTCATAAGTCCCCTAGAACTTAGAACTACTTAAACCTAACTAACCTAAGGACAGCACACAACACCTAGCCATCACGAGGCAGAGAAAATCCCTGACCCCGCCGGGAATCGAACCCGGGAACCCGGGCGTGGGAAGCGAGAACGCTACCGCACGGCCACGAGATGCGGGCTGCGCATAAATACTGCGCAATAATATTGTGCCGTTGTTAGCCTCACATTTTTACGCAATATATTCACACAATATCATTGCGCAATAGATGATGAGAATCTGAGAGCCCTTTATTCGTAGATGTGGATACGTAATAATTTTTTTGTCTCCCCTGTGTTAGTGCCCAAGATTTGTTCACCCAAGACGCTGTCTCCGTCCGTATAAACACATCTAATTTATAGAAAGTCTCTTTAAACACACAGTTGTGTGATTTTTTGTTAGAATCAGTCACTTCGTCATATTTCTAAGATATGATTCGAAACTGACTGCAACAGAAGTAAACTGATAAATAGAGTCTAGAAATTCTTAACAGTTTTTTGTCATAGCTGTTTAAAATTTGAAGTGTTTACCTATGAGTGACTATCAGGAGCGACCTAGAAGTGGAATGACCACATAAAACAAATATTAGGAAAAGCATATGCCAGACTATTATTCACTGGAAGAACCTTAAGAAAATGTAATTCATCCGTGAAAGCAATGACCTATAGCAATGACCTATATGGCCGATTCTTGAGTTTTGATAATGAATGTGGGAGCCTTACCAGGTAGGATGAACACAAGAGACAAGTGATATCAAACAAAGAGCGACGAGTTTCATCATGTGGTAATTTAGCCGGCGCGAGAGAATACGGAGATGCTCAACAAATTCCTGTGGCACACGCTACATGAGAGGCGTTGTGCAGCTCGGAGAGGTTTACTACTGAAATTCCTGGAGACTACGTCCAAGGAAGAGTTCTCCCACATACGTCTCGTTAAATGACCAAAACGAGAACGTCCGAGAAATTAGCGATAAAACGGATTTTACTCTATAATCTTTCTTCCCACGCGCCATTGGTGAATGAAACAGGAAGGAGAGGATCAGACAGCGCTACAAGAAGTACCTTCTGACAAACACCCTAAGGTGTCTTCTGAAGTATAAATTCTGACCTAGAGTTATTTATGTCTTGTTATTTCCTCATATTATCAAATCCATTAATTTTTAAATATAAAGCATGAATTTATAAATCGTATAAAACAGCAAATTATGTGCTGTGCGTAAAACAGAATTACTTTTATAACAGAATTAAATGTATTTGTGATCGCTAGTGTTTTAACAACTTCCTGACACGTTTCGGCCACTGTCAGTCTAAAAAAAATATGAAATAGAATTCGGGTTTTTAAACTCAGCGATACATAAAACACAATGTATTTATTTTCTGTTTACCCAGTCATGTTCCGACACCTATACGTCGTATTCTGAGGGTTTCGACTTATTTCTAAAACTGTATTTCTTGTGAAAATGGATTTCTAATCGTCAAGAAGATGGAGAGACACAATATCCCTAACAACTTTATTGGATATGCCATTCGTTCACTTAAAGACACAGAAATTTTCATGAAAGTTGGTAACAGCAGCATCGAACCAAAGAAGACGAGTACTGAATCACGTAAGGGTCAGTTCTCTCATCGATACTGTTTCATATTTACACCTTCAATATGCACACTGTTTTTGACATCAACATTAAGGTACAAAGGAACGGTGATGATTTGTGTATACCTGCAATAAGCGACAGCTGAGGAGAAGGACAGTGTAAAATGGACGCACCCTACTGGCTGGAAGACAAAGGACTAACAATTTCACGGACCACGTCTGCTGTGAGCGTCTACACCAGACATCGGAGGCAAGACGTCCTGTCTATGACGCTAGGAGCAAATGCTCTTCTGGTGAAACCAGTCTAGGAATATCTTAGGCTGCACACCGACAGTAAACTGCGATGGGTAGCACAGGTAAATCAAGTAGTAGCGAAATATGAGAAAAACATTAAGAGCATTGGCAGTCGTGCAATAGGGCGCGGACTATTAAACACACAATTACGTATATTTTGACCTAGTGCGGTCGCGTCTGGACTACGAAAGCATTTTCTGCGGATTGGCGAAGGTCGCGTTACTGCAAAAACTTAATACGATACAATAAATAAGTTTTGGTGCCGTGAAGTCAACCGCAACAAATGCAGTACTTCCGCGAACTAACTAACCACACCTGTAGTGAGGAGCAAGTATATAAGCATAAAATTCCTAACGAAGGGAGCTCATTTGCAGAGGACGGTTTGTTATCTTGCATTTTGTATAGGCATGCGTAATCAAATACAGAGATATGCATACAGACAGAATACGGCGCTGCGGTCGGCAACGCCTGAAAAAGACAAAAAGTGCCTGGCGCAGTTGTTAGATCGGTAACTGCTGTTACAAAGGCTGGTTATCAATTGTTAAGTGAGTTGGAACGTGGTGTTATAATCGGTGCACGAGCGATGGGATACAGCATCTCCGAGTTAGCGATGAAGTGGCTATTTTGCAGTACGACCATTTCACGAATGTACCGTGGATATCAGTAATCCGGTAAACCATCAAATCCCCGACATCGCTGCGGCCGGAAAAGATCCTGCAAGAACTGGACCAACGACGACTGAAGAGAATCGTTCTACGTGACAGAAGTGCAACTCTTCCGCAAATTGTTGCAGATTTCAATGATGGGCCATCAACAAGTGTCAGCTTGCGAACCATTCAACGAATCATCATCGATATGTGCTTTCGGAGCCGAAAGCCCTCTCGTGTATCCTTCATGAATGTACGGCACAAAGCTTTACGGCTAGTCTGGGCCCGTCAACACCGAAATAGGACTGTTAACGACTGGAAGCAAGTTGCCTGGTCGGACGAGTCTCGTTTCAAATTGTATAGAGTGGAATGACGTGTACGGGTATGGAAACAACCACATGAACCGTGGACCCAGCATGTCAGCAGGGAACTGTTCAGTCTGGTGAAGGCTCTGTAATGGTGTGGGTAATACGCAGTTGAAGTGATACTGGATCTCTGATACGTCTACATACGACTCCGACGGGTGACACGATTGGTAATTTTGCATTTCAACGGTCTTTGGCAATTCCAACAGGACAATGCATTATACCACACGTCCAGAATTGCTACAGAGTGGCCTCAGGTACGCTCTTCTGAGTTTAACCAATTCCGTTGGCCATCAGACTCCCCAAACATGAACATTAATGAGCATATCTGGAATGTCTTGCAAAGTGATGTTCAGAAGAGATCTCCATCCCCTCGTACTCTTACCGATTTATGGACTGCCCTTCAGGATTCATGGTGTCACTTACCTCCAGCACTACCTCAGGCATTAGTCGAGTCCATGCCACGTCGTTGTGCAACAATTCTGAGAGCTCGCTGGGGCCCTACACGGTATTAGGCAGGTGTAGCAGTTTCTTTGTCTCTTCGGTGTACTGTATGTTACATGTTTAATTATTGATCCTGTGAGAATTAGCCTGCAATTTATGGAGGCAGCACCAGACTTTCGAGTACCCATCTCCGTCCGGCGACTACTTGTTTTCGATCAATGTTACGTATGTATTGTCGTTGAAGTTGACGTGAGATTTAGTCTGCCATTTCAAATCACGCTTTGTGCGAGCTGCGAGCCAAAAATTCCACAGACGAGGATAATCCACAAAGACTCCTCAAATAACCAGGAGGAATACTTAAGCGCGAGCATGATTTAAGCAAAAGCAGCCAAGGGAGAAAAACTAAAATTACGGAAGAGCTTACGGCCATCTGTGAAATCCTTAAGTACTGCTATAAGATTTCGAAGGAAAACTTTGTTATCTTCTCGATCTCTAATCCAGCACTCACTCTCCTTAAGTATATCTATCGTGGGCATAAAAGCTACCCGTTAGCCGGCGATATGACAGCATACGTACGTTAACTGCAAAATAATGGCCACAGAATCTCCATGTATTGGATTAAAGAGTACAACAACGTACTGGGCACTGAGGCCATTGACACTCTTTCTAAGTAAGCAATGACCTCAAGAGACTATACATTCACTCTAGTGGAGGATCTGTTGTCGACTTACAGGAAGATGAATCTGACTGAGTGGTCCAAAGAATGGCATGCTTCCCAAGGAAATCGAGGGAAATACTATGACCAGGTAACACCAGTACAGCGTTGGTACTATCGACTTTAGCGTTTGCGAAAATTTACCACAACGCAGTTGAAGTTCAATCACTGTCGATCAGCACAGCACCTACACGGTATACGCACGATATCATCCACCTTGATGACGGCGGCGAAGTGAAAGTTACATTGTAGATACCATTTGCACGCGTCAGCCGGTAGGTTCTCACATAAAAATTGCAAGAAAAAAGTTACGAATATCGGTGCCAACATTACTGGCAACCACAGACATCGCAGTAGTCACTAACTATTGACACCAGGGACAACTCCTAAAGTATAATAGGAGCTGAAAGTTTGCGGGACAAAAGTTTCATGGGACAACGGGGACCATAATGTGACGTTGGTTATTTGTTGGTAGGTGGAGTCGCTTCAGAGATATGAAGGTCGACTTTGTTTTTTTAAAATGGGATGCTGAAGTTTGGTACTTATTTTCTGATTGCGGCTATCGAGTCGAATCCAATGATGTGTAACAGTAAAGTCTTTGAAGGTCAAAGAACGTCAAAAAAGTTGCATGAACGTCTATTTACAGAAGGCTGCCTTCTTCTTATGGTGGACTGAGTGGTATTCCTTATCACTGCCGCACTTATCGAAGCACATGCTCTGACAATTCTCTCTCGCATATCTTCAGGTGTAGTTGGAACGTCTATATAAACAATGTCTTTTAAGAATCCCCACAAGAGAAAATCCAGAGATGTCAAGTACGGCGAACGAGCCGGCTACGACACATCTCCTCAGCGTCCAATCCAACGATTTGGGAATTGTCTCTGCAACTCATTTCCAGCCATCAGCGGAAAATGTGCCGGACACCCATCGTGTTGATATCACATTCTGTTTCTTGTTGCTAAAGGTACTTCTTCCAATAACAGACCTAATGTTTCTTGCAGTAATGTGATGTAATTCCTACCAATTAGGTTTCCTTCGATGAATAGGGGCCTATAATTGTGTCCTACAGAATCCCACACCATATATTTCCCGAAAACGGTTTTTGGTGAGCAACATGCCGCAGCCAACATGGATTGTTGCCCAATAATGCATAGTATGCAAATTAACATTTCCATGGTTCGTGAACATAGCCTCGTCAGTAAATAAAATCAAATTAATAAATGTGTCAATGTAACATCCCTCTGAATCTGAAGTTGAGCCCATCGGCAGAATTCAGTACGACGCATACAATCCGTACCAGTTAATTCTTGGTGGAGGCTGATATGGTAAGGATGATATTTACGGCGATGCAGAACACGAACAACACTACTCTGGCTCATTCCAGATTCCCTTGGGATATGACACCAACTAACACAAAGTACCAATTCCCTTCTCCTCGTTAGTAACTTTCTTTTGCCGGATATGTTTCCGATGCGTTAAAGTTCCAGTTGTTCCCAGTTTATCATAAACATATTTAAATGAACGACGTGTAGGATGAGTACGTTGAGGACATCTTTCAGCGTTTAAGTCTCTACCTCCAATAAATTTCATTGGCGTTCTCCGTAAGTGAGAAGCATATCGACTTGTGCTTCGAATGAATATATCCTTTACACTTGCTTGATTCGACGATACTAGTCCTACCGTTCCTGTTAGTGTTGTACTGCCAAACTGTCGAATGGTGTTTACATGCTAATGGCACGTTAGATGGATACACCGTATTAGGCAAATATTTACTGTTTGCACGATATACAAGAGAGAATTATCAGAGCATTTGCGTCGATAAGTGCAGAAGTGCTATGGAATGCCACTCAATCCATGATAAAAGATTGCAGCACTGCATTTATACCAACCGTCATCACTTCGAACACCTTATCTAAATGGACGTTCATGCCACCTTTGTGGCCTTCGTTGACCTTCAAATGGCTCTGAGCACTATGGGACTTAACATCTATGGTCATCAGTCCCCTAGAACTTAGAACTACTTAAACCTAACTAACCTAAGGACATCACACAACACCCAGTCATCGTTGACCTTCAAAGGCCTTACTGTTACACATCATTGGATTCGTCTCGATAGCCGCTATCAGAAAATAAGTTCCAAACTATAGCATCCCATTTAAGAAAACAAAGTTCACCTTCATATCTCTGAAGCGATCCCACCTAGAAACAAAAAACCAAAGTCATGTTATGGCCCCTATTTTCCAATGCAACATTTGTCCCGCAAACTTTTCACCTACTATCATACTTTCGGAGTTATTCTTGGTAGCAGTAGTTAGTGACTCACCCTGTATAAAAAACTTGCTCCATTCTGTCGGAAGCGATTACAGAAATGTGTACTACCTGACGTGAACTAAACGACTTTGTGCAATCTCAGTATCTTATTTCAAGTTTGGTACCCATACGTGTTGTCATTATGACTTACTCACGTGAATGGCTGTATGGGGAAAACTCGAAGGCCAATAAAACAAATCAAAACAAAATAAACGCTATTTGGTTTCTTTGTCCGTAAGTTACAGACATTCTTTTTTTCGTTCATCATAACTTATACCTCTTATTCTTGTGGCCCTTTCTTCCTGTCCGCTTCTTTCAAAAATCATTACTATTGGGAATAGTGGTGGCAGCAGTAGTAGTAATAGTAGTAGCAGTAGTAGCAGAGTTGCCAGTAGTAGTAGTGCAGCAATTAATAGTATTACCACTTTTTTCGGTTTACATCGTAGTTTATCTCATCTATGTACTTATTTTCCAATCACTGTACATCTATATCTATATCTACATTCATACTCTGCAAGCCAACGGTTGGTGCGTGGCGGAGGGTACTTTTAAGTATCTCTATCGGTTCTCCCTTCTGTTCGAGTCTCGTATTATACGTGGAACGAAAGATTGTCGGTATACCCCTGTGTGGGCTTTAATCTCTCTGATTTTATCCTAATGGTCTCTTCGCGAGATATACATAGGAAGGAGCAATATACTGCTAGACTCCTCGGTGAAGGTATGTTCTCGAATCTTCAACAAAAGCCCGTACCGAGCTACTGAGCATCTCTCCTGCAGAGTCTCCCACTGGAGTTTATCATCCCCGTAACGCTTTCGCGATTACTAAACGTTCCTGTAACGAAGTGCGCTGCTCTCCGTTGGATCTTCTCTCTCTCTTCTGTCCACCCTATCTGGTACGGATCCCACACCAGTGAGCAGTATTCAAGTAGTGGGCGAACAAGCGTACTGTAACCTACTTTCTTTGGTTTAGGACTGCATTTCCTTAGGATTCTTCCAATGAATCTCAGTATGGCATCTGCTTTACCGACAATTAATTTTCTATCGTCATTCCATTTTAAATCACTCCTAATGCCTACTCCCAGATAATTTATGAAATTAACTGCTTCCAGTTGCTGACCTGCTATATTGTAGCTAAATGATAAATAATATTTCTTTCTATGTATTCGCAGCACATTACACTTATCTACATTGTGATTCAATTGCCATTCCCTGCACCATGCGTCTATTCGTTGCAGATCCCCCTGCATTTCAGTACAATTCTCCGTTGTTATAACCTCTCGATATACAACAGCATCATCCGCAAAAAGCATCAGTGGACTTCCGATGTTATCCACAAGGTCATTTATATATGTGTGAATAGCAACGGTCCTACGACACTGCCCTGCAGCACACCTGAAATCACTCTTACTTCGGAAGTCTTCTCTCCATTGAGAATGACATGCTGCGCTCTGTTATCTAGGAACTCTTCAATCCAATCACACAATTGGTCTTATAGTTCATGTGTTCTTACTTTGTTCATTTAACGACTGTGGGGAACTGTATCAACGCCTTGTGGAAGTCAAGAGACTATAGTTGTCACTATTCATTTAGCTGACATTGTATATAAACCTTCGTCTTTAAATTTTTTAATTTATTTTGACCATCTTGTTGGAAGAAGTGAAGCATCAGATCGAAGTTTCTCGGCATGACTTCCTTGTGTGGATAAAGAATAATATTAAATGAAACAGAAACATTGTCCTGCATACGCAATTATGCCGTAGTTAGAGAAGCAGTAGAGATTAAAACGTGTGTGAATAGCTCCAACAGGCACAGCGGCAACATAATCGTAGTGGCAAGTACAAGTGAACTCTGGATGTTGAAAAGATGCAGCGAAATGTACTGAACTGTTTGCGTTCTGACAAAAGCGATTGCACCACTGAGTTACAATAAGGGGAGGTGGCGCTACACATTTACGTTATACGTTGTTTTGAAGTGGGTAACGCCATGTTAGGTGCCCCACAACAATGACAGACGATTGCTTCTTCTTCGTAATTTCTGTAGCGTGCGGGCAACACTTTTAAACAGAAAATGTTACAGTGCTTCCATGCATAATACAGTGTTAGGAAGGCATTTTCAGGTGTTTTTCCCCTTTTTTGCCTTACGTGCTTATTTGATCCAGTAATTCAACGCATTTCGTGTCGCTAACTAACATGATTTCTTCATACATTTCAAACAACAAAGGACTGAAGTATGTGATATGAAAAGACATTTTCGTAATACAGTAATTTTTTTAATACGGACTGCCGAACCATGTTCGGTGCATTTTCTCTTTTGGAAATGCTGAGAACATATAATGTGTGAGTAAAAGGTTTGTGGGCGTTGCTGCGGTCTATTTGCTACGTCCGATGTGGTTATATAAGCACCGATATGTAAGCAAACTACTGGTGTGGCATTCACGTCTTAACGACTTGCATGTGGTGAATGTGGAAACGTGACTAATGGCGACATTATTACGAAATGCGTCCAAACAGGATCAACGCTCTGTTATTCTTTTCTAGGATGCCGACGACAAACACCGGTAGACGTCCGTCGGAGAACGAAGAATTTGTGTGAGGCAACATGTCTGTCGGAAAAGGAATGGAATGGTGCGCCGAGTTTCGTGCTTGGCGCGTTTCGACACAAGAAACCGGTCGATGTCGAAGTCCAGCCTCATCCATTAAGGGCAACTGAAGTCGGTGACGCTCGAGCGTCCGTCCTAAAATCCCGATCTCTCTCCACGCGATTACCATGCCTCTGCTCCCATATAGAAGGGTCTTAAGGGTCGATGATTTCTGTTGGACGAGTATGTACAGCAGATAGTTACGGGCTCCTTCACGCAACAGGACACGATGTTTTACCAAATGGGTACCTTCAACCTGGTGTGTCATTGGTATGATTGCCTCATATCGATTCCGGACTGTATGGCCTTCGAAGGGAAACTTCTTGCTGGCCCGTTACATTTTGCTATATTTAGTCGGTTTCCAGCCATTCCTTCTCGCAGTGTTTACCCAGAGAGATTTTCGAGTTGCGCTGATGGGAAACCTGAAGTCAAATGACGGAAACAATACCAGTATGGTAAAAGCAAATATCGCTACAAAAATTCATGCATATAGAAATAAACATCGTTTGAACGAGGCCACTTGTTAGTGAAACGTCATTCCTCTATCTTTAAGTGTATACTATAATCAGAATGATTGCCACACAAGTATATGACATAAGCTGGCATTTTTTGTGTCAAGACTTGCACCATTAGCCAATGGTTGGAATAAGTAACATGGTGGATGTCGTCCTTAAATTTGTGACGTAATGACAGTCCCCCTTCTACTTCCACGGCTAGCATCATCAATGTCGACACGGTCACTACTTCTGGTAGTGTGAGACAACGCTAGATAGCTATCAATCATAAGTGATCTATCTACTACAAACGATTACCGCTACAACAGCTATGACAGTTCGTCATTCCCGACGTAGGTGATGGTGGGGATCGTCGACAACTCGAGATTTTAGCGAGATATAAGCCTAGAAATTGTTATAAAAGAGTTGAAAATCCCAGATTTGTTGTGAAAAACGGTGCAATAGCCCCAACATGTCAAAGTGAAATGAAGGTCTGTTTCCCTGCTGCCCTTATCACATGAGCAACTTCAATGAAATACTACAACGTCTACATTACCGTGGGAAATTAAAATGTACGTTATCGAAAATTTATACAGACGTGCGTCATGAAGGCTGCAGTTATTCTGTCCACCGACTACTATATCCGAATCAGAATAACAGCGTGATTGATGTCTAGCTGTTTACACGGCTACTACCATAGCAACAGCCAATGAGAAAACTCGCTTGGCCGCACTTCATATTCCGTTCACCGTTGTCAAATGTCTCTGCTACTGCAGGTAACGGCTACAGTGTCCAGTTGTAGACAACACACGCGGCCGGTACCGTAAACAGTTGTGATCCGTTTCTCTGTGTGCTTATTTCCTCTGGGCGGCGAGCTTATTTTGAGCTACAGATTGCTTGAAGGCTGCAGCGGAAAAATGTGATTTCTTAACGGAAAATTCTGTGATTTGCTCACGTTTTGCGTGGCGAGACACATGAGTATGAATGCGCCGTGTGTGAGTATTTCGAGAATGAGTGAGATACACTGTGAATCTATTGACTCTCACAAATGTAGTCGAAAGAACTGGATAAGCGTTGAAGATGCATAAGGACACTGTCGAAAAAGTTTGTAAGGAGATATACTGTGCAGAAGGGAAAGAGCGTGGTTCATTCTAACTACGGACACTGGGGAAGATAGAAGGACAGAACCACAAGTAAAAAAAACTGGACCCTTTTCCTGTTGCTGTTCGTCACCACAAATATGGATATTACAAGAGAAAAGAAAATCCATCTATAAAAATAAGCTGTGCGTTACTCTTCGCTATGCAGAGTTATTCAGTGGCAGCATGACGCCTTTGTTAATGGTTGTCAGAGCCCTGATTTAGGTACAAAAAATTAATACACGGGAAATTGTGATGAAGAGAGGTGACATCGTAGCGTGAAATTGTTAGTTTTTAAGAGGTATCATTAATGTGCCGTTTGAAAACATTCTGTTGCTGAACGAGACCTGGATCAACACCGGTCATTCCATCACAAAGGACTGGAAATGATAGCACAAGTGGAAGTTCTGCTGTTCCTTTGGAAAAGGGCGTTTCAATTATTGTCTTGCATACTGTCCGGTTTAGTTCCTAAGTTCCTCCTTGTTCAGATACCGAAGGCAATAAGCGACCACGAGGGGGAAATGAATGAGAACCACGACAGTTTTCTGAAGCGGTTCAAGGAACAATTAATGGAAAATATAAATCGGCTGTCTATCATTGTAATGGATAATGAACCATAGCATTCAGTTATCAAACTGTTACATGAAGCAATAGTACAAATAACGCCAGAGAACGCGAGTAACGTTATACGCCACACAGAAACGGTCGTTAAAGAAGCACAGAAAAGTTAAGTAAGTGTAGAAAGTAATACTGATAATATAATTGTATACACTCACGCTCATAAATTAAGGATAATTGCAGAATGTGATGCCACACAACGTGGCGCTACACAAAAATGGCGCCAATAGCGTAGTCACATAGAGAACACTCACAACACTGATCTGTAAGACCACGGTATTGGTGATTAAGTTGAGGAAACCGCCCCGAAACACATGTGCTACAAAACACCACTGTTTTTTGCGCATGTATCCCGACATCAATATGGGATATGATCACCATACACACGTACACAGGCCGCACAACGGGTTGGCATACTGTGGATGAGGTGGTCGAGCAGCTGCTCCCATTCTTGCACCAGTGCCTGTCGGAGCTCCTGAAGTGTTGTAGGGGAATGAAGACTTGCAACGATACGTCGACCGAGAGCATCCCAGACGTGCTCGATGGGGTTTAGGTCTGGAGAACAGGCAGGCCACTATTCGCCTGGTATCTTCTGTTTCAAGGAAATCCTCCACGATGGCAGCTCGGTGGGGCCGTGCGTTATCATCCATCAGAAGTAAGGTTGAACCCAATGCACCCCTGAAAAGGCGGACACACTGGTGCAAAACGACGCCCCAATACACGTGACCTGTTATAGTTCGTCTGTCAAAGACATACAGGGGTGTAGTGCGCCAATCATAATCCCACTCCACACCATCAAACCACGACCTCCATACACTTCCCTTGCAATGACGTTAATGGGTTGGTATCTGATTCCTGGTTCACGCCAGATGAAAACCCGGTGAGAATCACTGTTGAGACTATACCTGGACTCGCCCGTGAACATAACCTGGGACCACTGTTCCAATGACCATGTACTGTGTTCTTGACACCAAGCTTTACGGGCTCTTCTGTGACTAGGGGTCAGCGGAATGCACCTTGCGGGTCTCCAGCCGAATGAATCATGTCTGTTCAGTCGTCTGTAGACGGTGTGTCTGGAGACAATTGTTCCAGTGGCTGCGGTTAGGTCCCAAGCGAGGCTACCCGCAGCACTCCGTGGCCGTCTGCGGGCACTGATGGTAAGATATCGGTCTTCTTGTAGTGTTGTACACTGTGGACGTCCCGTAATGTAGCGCCTGGACACGTTTCCTGGCTGCTGGAATCGTTGCCATAATCTTGAGATCACACTTTTTGGCACGCGGAGAGCCCTTGCTACGACCAGCTTTCTTTGCCCAGCCTCCATTCGCCCTAGTATTCTACCCCTCATAACGTCATCAATATGTGTTCTTTGAGCCATTTTCAATACACAGTCTCCATTATCATGTCTGAAAACGTCTGCACAGTTACTCGCTGCACCGTACTCTGACACGCACCAACACACCTCTGCATATGCGGACTGCTGCCAGCGCCACTGTGAGACGAACGCAGGTCAAATGCACCGCATAGTCATACCCCGAGGTGGTTTAAACCCGCAAACCGCCCACCAGAGCGTTGTTTCACCATGTATCATCAATATCCTAAATTTACGAGCATGAGCGTATTTGGACAATTCCAGTGACTCTTCCGCGGACCAAAGCCCATAATGGTAACGTCGAGGATGACAGTGGTTTAGAACGGGCATTTACCCTTTGCCATAATTCGTCTTTATTTTGTGTTCGTGTTTCATAATTTCGACTGAATGGAGTGTATTGCACTTGCACAATAACCCTCATCCAATCATTAAGGAATACTCCTCTGTACAAGTATGACACTCTAAATGCACATTACAGTGATTGGTAATTATTTAAGCACTTATACTATTTTAATATTGTTTGACATTGTATTTACATGAACGATTCAGATATATTGTAGCATCCCTATCGTAACGAATACGACAACTGAACGTCATTAGTCCTTATTATTGTAAACGACAGTGCGCTAGCTGTTGCTTTTGTTGCGATATACAAATCCACTGAAGCGCCAAAGAAACTGGTATAGGCATGCGTATTCAAATACAGAGAGATGCAAACAGCCAGAAAACGGCGCTGTGGTCTGCGACGCCTGTATAAGGCACCAAGGGCCTGGCGCAGTTGTTAGATGTGTTGCTGCTGCTACAATGGCAGGTTATCAAGATGCAAGTGAGTTTGAACGTGGTATTATAGTCGGCGCACGAGCGATGGGACACAGAATCACCGACCTAGCGATGAAGTGGGGATTTTCAAGTACGACTGTTTCACGAGTGTGCAATTAATGTCAGGGATCCGGTAAAACATCAAATCTGCGACATTGGTGCGGCTGGAAAAAGATCCTGCAAGAACGGGACCAATAACCACTGAAGAGAATCGTTCAATGTGACAGAAGTGCAACTCTTTCGCAAATTGCTGCACATTTCCATGCTGGGCCATCAACAAGTGTCAGCGTGCGAACTATACGCAGAAACATCATCGATATAGGCTTTCCGACCGAAGACCCACTACTGTACCCTTGATGACTGCACGACACAAAGCTTTACGCCTCGCCTTGGACGGTCAACACCGAAATTGGACTGTTGATGACAGGAAACATTTTGCCTGGTCGGACGAGCCTCGTGTCAAATTGTATGTGTACGGGTATGGAGACAACCTCATGAATCCATGGAGCCTGGACCCTGGATGTCGGCAGTGGCTGTTCAAGATGATAGAGGCTCTGTAATGGTGTGGGGAACGCGCAGTTGAAGTGATATGGGACCCATGATACGTCTAGATACGACTCTGACAGCGAGACGTACGTAAGCATCCCGTCCGTTCACCATGCTTTCATTCATGTCCTTTGCGCATTCCGGCAGACTTGGGCAATTCCAGCAGGACAATGCGACACCTCGCACGTCCAGAAATGCTACAGAGTGCCTCCAGGAACTTTCTTCTGAGTTTAAACACTTCCGCTGGCCACCAAACTCGCCAGACATCAACACTATTGACCACATCTGGGAAGCCTTGCAACGTGCTGTTCAGAAGAGATCTCAACCCCCTCGTACTCCTATGGATTTATGGACAGGCCTGTAGGATTCCTGGTGTATATTCCCTCCAGCACTGCTTCAGACTTTAGTCGAGTCCATGCCACGTCGTAATGCGGCATTTCTGCTTGCCCGCAGGTGCCCTACACGATATTAGGCATGCGTAGTAGTTTCCGCGGCTCTTCGGTACAATAGGAACACGGTATCATTTTGTACACTGGAGTGCTTTTGTTAAGCCACAAGGATATTACGATTCAGTACAGCGATCTCCGTACCGTACATGAAAAGGAGGCGTGAGAATGTAGTCCAGTATGGAATCGCATAGCTGTTGTTGGTACAGCCCCACTGCGCTTGCACGCACCGACGAACCAACATCATCGCCCCCTTCGAGGCTGGACTGCGCTTTCCTGAGTTAATCACTTTGTTATTACAATGAAATGAACACCCTTAGCTCCTTACAGGCGTTGACATGTCAACGGGGACAGATGAAGATGTGTGCTCCGACAGGGACTCGAACCCGGGATCTCCTGCTTACATGGCAGACGCTCTATCCATCTGAGCCACCGAGGACACAGAGGATAGCGTGACTGCAGGGATTTATCTTTGGCACGCCTCCCGCGAAACCCACATTCTCAACGTATTGTCCCGCACTACATTCGTAGTGCCCCCGCCCATTATACTCATTACTCGCGGCGCGTTGCCGATTCCCGTAAGAGTTCGGACATGTCCGAAAGAACAGATACCATCTTAGTAAATATACACTTTGTTATTATCATCCGTGCATGTTGTTCGGAAGCTACTGAAGTGGTTGAAGGGCGTTTGTGTAAACAACTTGCACTGATTTCGCCTGGAGAATTTGCAATCAACGCTTGTGGCTCGAAAATGGTCCTTCTGTTCTTAGTGACAAGATAAACATTGTTGCTAACTATGTTATGAGAAGCTCCACAGCTCCTAACGTTTCCGACAACTACCTTAACTAAGTCTGAACTGTTCTGGAGAGATCAAGGTAGGACTGGTTCAAATGGCTCTGAGCACTACGGGACTCAACTGCTGAGGCCATTAGTCCCCTAGAACTTAGAACTAGTTAAACCTAACTAACCTAAGGACATCACAAACATCCATGCCCGAGGCAGGATTCGAACCTGCGACCGTAGCGGTCTTGCGGTTCCAGACTACAGCGCCTTTAACCTCACGGCCACTTCGGCCGGCCGTAGGACTGGTATTGTAATATGGAGATGCTATTAACTGAGGTGATGACGATTTAGAATCTAAGGTATTCTGATCCACTAGCAACGATTTGAAGATTTTATTACAAAACACTTCACTAGAATTTGCCGAAATCGTGCACATAGTGTCACGAAAAGCAGAACATCAAGTTGACGCTTTAACAATACCGTGTTCAAAACTACTTCTTACAATGTTGCTTCGCACATTGTTTCTAATCACTAACCTCTTCGAAAATCTGCTGAAGGGGTTCGCGCAAACACTATACGTCGGTACCACGTGCGTTGGCCCACGCGTCCGGCGACCGACTGCGTTCGAGTGGCGCCTGGCCTGTGTAAGTAAGTGCCGCGAATCGTGCATCCGCCGCAGCAGTGGTAGCCCTTACGTCACACTCCGCTAAAAGCACGCTGGAAGACGGCACGCACACAAGGCATGCGCCTCAGCGGCCGATATCCCGGGTCAGCGGGATGGCGACTCGTCCCGCTGTTTACTGTTTTTGCGCTATAAGTCTTCGTACAAGTGGATTGGGCGCGCGGCCCGGCCGGCAAGCAGTCGTCACGGCGAGCGCGCAGTTAAATGCTCCGCCATTCCGGGAACCGCCAGCTGATGTCATCGGGCATGTGACCGAGATAGCAGCACTCAGCCTTCCAGTACCATTCCGTGTATGGCTGCCAGGTACCGAAATGTAAAATCCGGACTCAGCGACACATTTAGCCCAACATTTTGCCGGACCACCTACAGGGTGTTTCAAAAATGACCGGTATATTTGAAACGGCAATAAAAACTAAACGAGCAGCGATAGAAATACACCGTTTGTTGCAAAATGCTTGGGACAACAGTACATTTTCAGGCAGACAAACTTTCGAAATTACAGTAGTTACAATTTTCAACAACAGATGGCGCTGCGGTCTGGGAAACTCTATAGTACGATGTTTTCCACATATCCACCATGCGTAGCAATAATATGGCGTAGTCTCTGAATGAAATTACCCGAAACCTTTGACAACGTGTCTGGCGGAATGGCTTCACATGCAGATGAGATGTACTGCTTCAGCTGTTCAATTGTTTCTGGATTCTGGCGGTACACCTGGTCTTTCAAGTGTCCCCACAGAAAGAAGTCATAGGGGTTCATGTCTGGCGAATAGGGAGGCCAATCCACGCCGCCTCCTGTATGTTTCGGATAGCCCAAAGCAATCACACGATCATCGAAATATTCATTCAGGAAATTAAAGACGTCGGCCGTGCGATGTGGCCGGGCACCATCTTCCATAAACCACGAGGTGTTCGCAGTGTCGTCTAAGGCAGTTTGTACCGCCACAAATTCACGAAGAATGTCCAGATAGCGTGATGCAGTAATCTTTTCGGATCTGAAAAATGGGCCAATGATTCCTTTGGAAGAAATGGCGGCCCAGACCAGTACTTTTTGAGGATGCAGGGACGATGGGACTGCAACATGGGGCTTTTCGGTTCCACATATGCGCCAGTTCTGTTTATTGACGAAGCCGTCCAGGTAAAAATAAGATTCGTCAGTAAACCAAATGCTGCCCACATGCATATCGCCGTCATCAATCCTGTGCACTATATCGTAAGCGAATGTCTCTCTTGCAGCAATGGTAGCGGCGCTGAGGGGTTGCCGCATTTGAATTTTGTATGGATAGAGGTGTAAACCCTGGCGCATGAGACGATACGTGGACGTTGGCGTCATTTGGACCGCAGCTGCAACACGGCGAA
Organism: Schistocerca serialis cubense; assembly: GCF_023864345.2. Taxonomy (NCBI): domain Eukaryota; kingdom Metazoa; phylum Arthropoda; class Insecta; order Orthoptera; family Acrididae; genus Schistocerca; species Schistocerca serialis. The sequence goes on from NC_064645.1 coordinate 541,692,882, forward strand.
CGAAAACCCGAGGCCGCTGTTGGATCACCTGCTGCACTAGCTGCGCGTTGCCCTCTGTGGTTGCCGTACGTGGTCGCCCTACCTTTCCAGCACGTTCATCCGTCACGTTCCCAGTCCGTTGAAATTTTTCAAACAGATCCTTTATTGTATCGCTTTTCGGTCCTTTGGTTACATTAAACCTCCGTTGAAAACTTCGTCTTGCTGCAACAACACTGTGTTCCAGGCGGTGGAATTCCAACACCAGAAAAATCCTCTGTTCTAAGGAATAAACCATGTTGTCTACAGCACACTTGCACGCTGTGAACAGCACACGCTTACAGCAGAAAGACGACGTACAGAATGGCGCACCCACAGACTGCGTTGCCTTCTATACCTTTCACATCACTTGCAGCGCCATCTGTTGTTGAAAATTGTAACTACTGTAATTTCGAAAGTTTGTCCGCCTGAAAATGTACTGTTGTCCCAAGCATATTGCAACAAACGGTGTATTTCTATCGCTGCTCGTTTAGTTTTTATTGCCGTTTCAAATATACCGGTCATTTTTGAAACACCCTGTATATCTCACTACCGAGAACGCAACGTCCTGACTGACTGACTAACTGACTGACTAGACTCATCTTCGCAAAGCACATACCAATAAGGATAGAAATTTGAAATTTGAAGATGGCGTGGATCTTATACTCTAAGTGTCGTTTATGAACAAATTTTTCGAAATTTCCACCTTAATGGTGTGAAATATGGGATGAAGCTTTTCTTTTAAAAAATGTCGCTATTAAGGCTATTTTGAAGCTACACCTACGAAAATTGGTTTTGGCTTCTCGGAAAATTTAACCCTATGGTGGTGAAATAGTGGGTGAAACCATATTATTAAAGAACTACTAAATTATTTTTAAAGCTACATCAATGAGCATTGTTATTTGACTTCTCGGTTACAAGTTACAAAAAAAAAAAATAAAAAAATAAAAAACCTATTTCAGTTTTTTTGAAATTGAATCCTTAATGCGATGAAATAGGAGGTGAAACGTTTTTCGAAAATATTTCATTTCGAAAGCTTTCTTAAAGTTAAAGCCCTGAACATTTGCATTTGGCTTCTCGATTAGACATGAAAAAAATAGGTGTTTCACTGTGTTTTGAAATTCTTCCCCTAAGGGAGTGAAACAGGGTCAGACTGATTCACTTACGCATCCCAAAACCTCCATGGAGAGGGTGCATAGACATCGTTTAAGAAGGGACTATGCAAAATTCCACTCCTAAGGGGAAGGTTCAGGGGATGAAAAGCTTTTTGAAAGTGTGTACCTATAAAGGGAATTTTGAAGACATAACTATGAAAACTGGTATTTGATGTCTCAATTATAAAATAAAAAATTCGTGTTTTAGCATTTTTGGAAATTCTATTACTAGAGGGGTAAAATAGCGGGTGAGGTTTTTTTTGGAAATAAGTAATTATTTAAGAACTACTAAAGGAGTTTTAAGACTACATCCACGACAGTTGGTATCTGACATCTCGGTTAGAAATTTAAAAAATACGTGTTTCAGTGTTTCTGGAAATTCAACCCCTAAGGGAGTGCAATAGATTCAAATGGTTCAAATGGCTCTGAGCACTATGGCACTTAACACCTGAGGTCATCTGTCCCCAAGAACTTAGAACTGCTTGAACCTAACTAACTTAAGGACATCACACACATCCCTACCGGCTGTGTAATAGAGGATGAAATGTTTTAAGAAAATATTTCGCTACACTAAAAACATTTTAAAGGTAAATCAGTGAAAATTGGCATTTTACTGCTCGGTTACATGCAAAGAAATATTTTTTAGGGAAAGAAAGTTGCTTTGGTAACATCTCCATAAGAATTCGAAATTCAAGATTAACAAAAACTTAGGACTCTAGCTACTAGAATCGCTGGGTGGCCAGAAGTACATTCGTGGAAGACCACTCTTAAATGGCCTTAATTAGTGTGAAAAACTTAGAAGGTGTTACAGTTTGTGAACAACATAAGAATTCAGTTAAATAAAAACAATTAAAAAGAATCTGTGCAGCCCATACAGTCTACGCGAGCGAGCGGGCCCTATGCTAGTATTAAATAAAAATCGACTAAGCTTAGTATTTTCAGCTGTTTATTAATAATCAGTTACGGTCGGTTTTTTCCGTGATCAATCTTAAATGTGCTTAAACTACAAAAAAGCAAGCAGTAAATAGCATTACAATGTCGCAACTATGATAGTTACTAGACGCTCAGGCTTCTTGATTTCTCCATCCTCCTCCTAAGATAATATTACATTAAAGTAAGCTAAGAATTCTTTTTTTTTTAATATAAGAAACTATCTTTTTTTTCTGGGACGTAAAACTTTGGTCATGTCAACTGTACAGCGTGATCCAGAACGAATTACCCTTTTCCACGGATCAGAAAATCTATATTAACACAGGTCCTCATGATTTAGAAATGCAGGCGTGTAAGTGGGTCTTGAAAGTCTCATGCTGTTTATAGAAGATCCTTTCACACAGATGAGCTACGTCTTTATCGGAAGACTGGTGCAGAGGAGACGTAAAGCTGTTCGCAAAGAGTTCTCCAGTACAGCAACTGGAATATCGGCGAATTCTCTACGGATGTTGTCCTCCAGCACCTGGGTGATAGGGAGGCGATTATCTAAACTCTGGACTTAGTGTTCCACCAGAAACAGAAGTCAGCAGCCGTCATATCGGGTTAACTGACGCCCATACGCGCTCGCTGTTTTCCCTTGTACTCACATTTCACGGTCGTCCAGAAGACTTGACGTCACGCACAGACCCATCCTTGTGCCACTATCCAACTGTGTACAGTATAGCCATCTGGGACGTGTCTGCAATGGTTTAATCTTCGGAAAGTTCGTCGGCTCACTACTGTAGACTTTGTTTCAATGTACAGGTCTTCCACACCAACGGCCTTGCCGTAGTGGTTACACCGGTTCCCGACAGATCACCGAAGCTAAGAGTTGTCGGGCTGGGCTGGAGCTCGGATGGGTGTCCGTCCGGACTGCCGAGCGCTGTAGACAAGCGGGGTACTCTCAACCCTTGTGAAGCAAACAGAGGAGTTACTTAATTGAGAAGCAGCGGCTCCGCTCTCGTAAATTGACATACGGCCGGCAGAGCGGTGTGTTGATCACATGCCCCTCCATATCCGCATCCAGTGACGCATGAGGTCGGAGGATGACATGGCGGCCGGTCGGTTCGTCGGGCCTTCCAAGGCCTGTTCGGACGGAGTTTAGTAGCTAGTTTTTAAAGGTCTTCCACACTCCACGTCTCCATCATAGCTGAATTTCCCACTCACTTGCAATTCTGCTAGCTTGTCACTGACTACCTCACCGCGCAACCGCATTCACAATCGCCAAGTGAAACGAGGCATTCTTTCTGGTTCACCCTGCACTTAAACAGAAAGACCAATAATTTGTAGTTAAATACTAATATTTCTCATTTCAACCTACTCGACCAAGAACGTTATTTTGTTTCATTTAACAACAACAACATCATCTTTGTGATTGGGTCGGGCTGCAACTTATTGCATTCCTTTTCCAGTTGGGTTTTTATGAAAGAGAACACACCTTAGATGTTGGTATTATGGCCCGAAATTGCAAAGTACGCCCCGTAAAGGCAGAGTCATCTTTTTCATTTTTATGTATTTCTCGACATTATGCCAACTGTACGTTCTTATTTTTTTTCTTTTATGATATAGTGTATTTCCTAATTCATTGACATAACACTCCAGTACTATTGAAGGTTTAGCAGTGTCATACTCTACACGTCTGTATGGAACACTAAGTAACGTGTTCATTTCGAATAAAGATTGGAACTGGACGTACAGTATGTCTCACCTAGGCTGCTGACAAGATTCGCTGCCAGTATCCGTAAAACTACCTTCTCCAGCGATGTCACTGTTATGCATGTTTCTGTCCCAATCCATGCCGATTCATTTGTGATTTTCAGTTTCCTGGTCCGTCAAACTATCTCTCCTTCAGCAGTCATTATACACTTAAAAGCCGTCCGCTGTGGCCGAGCTGTTCCAGGCCCTTCAGTGCGGAATCACGCTGCTGCTACGTTCGCAGGTTGGAATCCTGCCTCGGGTGTGTATGTGTGATATCCTTAGGTCAGTTAGGTTTAAGTACTTCTGAGTCTAGGGAACTGATGACCTAAGATGTAAGTCCCATAGTGATTAGAGCCATTTGAAACATTTACACTTAAAAAAATAAAAAATTATGACTTTTCCAGTGGCTAACATGTTTGGTTATTAACGGAGAGGTCCGTAATTCGATTCCTGGTGACCGCGACAAAGTTTTCGTGTGGGAAATGTCTGCAAGAAGGTTTACTGTGCTTTTTTAACTCAACCGAAAAGGTGCGTCAATAAAACAGCAGCGAAATTTATGAGTAGGTCGTCGAAGTAGCGTTATGTCGTAAGACTATCACCGGGCTTGGTAACATACGTTTGATTATAAGCGGGAAAATCATCAGAGGCTATTTATTCAGATTAGGGGCAGAAATACTTGACACACCACTACTAAGGATCTTATTTTTGCAAGACTCCACAACAGATTTACCGGATTTAGCATCAGACTATTCCTGCGGCCGTTGAAACTAAGCCCTATTTCGTAATGGTACGCTTGCAGCAACTAACAGACAAACCCAAAAACATCAACGGATGTTAAGAGATTAATACGACCGTAATTTTCCTTCTCAATAAGATATAAAAATTTTGACAGAGATAGTATTGATTTAGGCCCTGATAATTTTGTTTGCCTCTGCTGAATTCGGCTGCGAGCTTAGCAAATTTAGCCGCCTACATCAGGGACAGAGGGGTCAAAGTATCTGGTAAACATCTGTCATTGTGTCTCATATTGCACGAAGCATTTCAGTGTAAGTACAGTTACTGTTATTAATCAATCAACAGCTCACACAGACAGCAGAAGAACACTTCATCAAGCAATTACAGTGTCACAATCGCGGGAGCGCTGAGGATGGCAGCAGTCTGGAACAGATTACAGTCGGCACTAAGTATTCCGACTGGCGCCAGCTTTTAATGATCAGTACTTGTGAGACGGCGGCTGACTTAGATCTCATCTACTGAGGACTCGTAACATACAAATTTACAAGCTTACCAATTATTAACGAAATCAATCAGTTCTTGTCCTGCCCAAGGTGCTACCCCGCACCTCAGTACTCGCTTCTCAATATAAAGGTTTCACGGCCGCTGGTCGAGACGGAACGGCAGCAGTCTGTTGGGAACCAAATTTTGTCAATGAGTCGTAGAGTGAAATTAAACAGGAAACAAAACTACCGTTCCGTAAAACTTTCTACCGTGCGAGGTGGCGCAGTAATTTGCACACTGCACTCACATTCGAGAGGACGACCGTTCAAAACCGCGTCCGGCCATCCTGATTTAGGTTTCCCATGATTTCCCTAAATCGCTTAAAGCAAATGTCGGAATGGCCGACTTCCTTCCCCCATCCTCCCCTAAACCGATGAGACCTATGACCTCGCTGCTTGGTCCCCTCCCTCAAACCAACCAACCAACCATAAAATTCCGGCCGTGCAGCCGCATATATTTCACTTCTTCTTCTTTTGATATTTACGCTGTATACAGCCCAGCCATCATCAGAGTGAGCCAGTTGACTCAGTTAATAACCTGGCTCATAGTGATGATGGCTGGACGGTATACAGCCGAAATATCAGAAGAAGAAATGAAATTTATGCTGCTGCACGCCAGAAATTTCATGGAACAATCATTGTGCCGTGAAGATACGAATATTAACAAATAAACTATTGTTTGACAACATTCTTCGTACATCATAAGTTCGCAATATAGAATGTGTGAATCCCCGGTTCTTAGATCACTGGCCGCTTTCATTTGGATGTTCCATTTTTTCGTGAAAATTTAATGTGGTATGGTCTCTTTACAAATCATTTCTTTCGTCCGCACATGATCATACGCTGATTCTGGCACGTTTTAAAATCAAGTCACATAGATGGCACCATTTTACTCAATCAATACAATTCTTCTGCGTTTTGAGGCAATTTTGTCAGGTAATATTCCAACGTTTCGGCGACTATTGTAAGGCACCTTCCTCAGGGTGTAATGGTAACTGCTGAACGAGCACTAGTTTGGTTACTTATATAGTATAGAGGAGTGCTGTCATTGGATATGAGGGTGGAGGAGGATGGGTATTATGTGTTCTTTTATTGGACTTTTCACTGCGAGTTGTCGTTGGCGCAAATAGGCGTTTTCCATTGGAGTTTCCTTTATTGCTTATCATTGGTGGATATCGGCGAATAGGAAACTGAGCGGCGACTGCAGCGATAGCGTTGTTCACTATCTGACTAGTATCGACTAAGGCGCGTCAGCACGCTGTGAACCCTCCACCGCTGTGGCCTACCGCACGGCTGTTACTTTGCGGGAGTTGTCCTTCCGCAAAATGTGTCACTGCTGGCAGCCAAGACTCTAGAAGTCGGTACCAGTCTTCTCTATTCATGTTGTCGGGTCGCTTGGCTGTTCCTAAAGCTTCTCTAATGTACCTCCTCAAACTAGCGAAACAGCCGTTTAGTTTGAGGAGGAAGATATGTAACGCTGCAGTCCTTTGTAACCGTTGTCATTCAAGGCAAAACATTTCAGATTGTTAGATCGCGTCATGCTCAAATTAAACAGTCGACGTTTAGAGCCCTTTGTTGGTATCAATGTTCAGCTGACTGGGACTACCAGAATATTCTAGGAAGATACCAGAAGAGGGGGTCGTAACATCAAAGAACTAATGAGTAATTTGATGCTACCTGACTAGGAGAGTTGACATTCTATTGTTTAACTATTGCTTCTCAACATTCGCTTGCACCTTCTGTCACCTTCTCTGCCGGCAATGTCACACTTTCTCGCTCTAGTTGTCAGTAAAATTAATGACTTTAACTGGGGGTTGTGGTAGTTACCTGAAATTTTTTTATCCACGACCACTTTCGGGCTTCCACAGCAAGGTTGCAACATGCGCTACTTTCATTTGCAAAGTGACTGTATTTATACATATGATGAAGATATTTCCCGTGACGACCGTATAACCGATTCGTATTTTTCAGCAATACATGAAAGAGAATTAGAGGCCAGTGTTTAGTAACGTTTAATAACGAGGAGTCAGCGTCCCAGCAACATTGGTCTCACCACTAAATACCAACCAAACCTGGTAGAGCGGCCGGCAGCTCGTTACACTGTAGACCAAGTCGCAGAATTTGGGCGTTCATGTACTCCGAAAGAAATGGTATCTTCTGCACAAGTGAGTACCTAACCTTCGTGTCTCGTCTTCCTGATTTCTCGCCATCCTGATTTCTATCCAGAGCAAGCATCATTTCGAAAACCCATCTCGTCTAACAATTCAGTCGAGTTTTCATTCTCAAGATGGATTACCACTTCAGCACTACAGGGTAATGTGACAAACAAAATCTAAAATTTATACGTCGCCACCACTATTCCATGAAGTGCCTTCTCCATATTGGACACAGAGAAGCAATGCCAATTCACGTGAGGAGAATGAACTAAAAACACTTATTGTGTTGTACAGAAATGCGCATGAAGATGTGGAGTACATACAAATTAAGGTAGTAACCAGTTGTAAATAGTTGTCTTTTCTGAACCTGTCTTTTAAACCCACTTTATTTGGTGACGTTAGTATCTTTCCAAACCTGCAAGTAACATACATAACGGAATGAAAGGAAATTTTTTCTCTACAGGCCGAGTATATTGAGTTGTAGTGCCTGTACTGAGATCAGGAATAAATGGATTTCAGAGAGTTTCTGTATTTTTAATCTTTTTTTATCAATTTTATGATTCTTAGTATCATATTTGGTGTTCGATTTCCCAGTACGGCGGGTACTTCGTGTGCTCTACGAGTTTTTAAACTGAAATTGAAACTGATTATCTGTTCTCAATTTTGTGCTATTATATCATTAAACATTCTGAAAACTGGTAACATTTTAAAACTTCTTTTATCATGTAAATATCAACTTTCCATTAGTAATTATTATGTCATTTTCTGTAGTAGATTTACTTTCTACGTTTAACAGATATTACCAACTGTAAATTTGAAGAGCATTTGAATATAAAAAAGAAGATGATTTTTCACGTTTTCTCTACTTTCCATTTTCCAGTTTTACTCTTCGTGGACGTGACTTTTGGTCTAATTTGTGTACTTTCGATTTCCTTGTAACTTGTATTCCATCCGCAGCTGGTGCAGTAGCTGAAACGTCCCCAGGCAGGGAATATTTTTCATTTAATAGTGCAAAGGCGTGAGTGGAGAAGACGTCAGCTGCGACATTATTGCTAGTATGTGTCTGTAAGGATTTCTTACGTTTCTTATTTTGTGAATAATGGCTTCCAGAGTAATATCCTTCTCTCTGGCATTCAGATTTTGGCAACAAACAGAAGTATCCTTATATTCAAGAACTAGGAGGTATATTAAGGTTGTGAAGATTCGGTTATTGTCCTTCACGTAAACCCGGTGATTGTATAAATGTTTCATTTACAATTATACATATGATGAATCACGACCTAAATGAGTTTCTCTAGTCTTAACGTCTTAGCACCAGCAGACAGAAGAACTGGATTGGGCGTTTCCCACCAAGAAGGAAATTATGACCACGAGACAAGAGATAAAGCTTTAACCAGTTTCCACCGAAGTCATAATTCCCAATTGCACGGAGCAGGAATCCAGAGCCCGCAGCTACGACGTCCAATAGACGACGCGTGGCTCTAAAACGAGGTTCTGTGAAATGAGTGCAACCATATCTTTCTATGAACCATTTGAGCTAACTCAGACAGTATTATGACATGTAAGGACAATACACGGGACTGCTTTGTTATGGCATATCAGCAACAAAAGATCCATATCGTTTAAAGTGTGACATGCGAGGGGCCACCAAAGCTGATTTCGTCGAAATTAGTTGTATATACACAGCTTGGCCATAAACGAAAGTGACAGAATGGGATCTCCAGATGGCCATGCGTTTAGGAAACACAGCGTTTTTGACCCCAGTCTGCCTATGTGACAGCCATTTGTATTACGTCAGTGGTTGGTACTGCGGAAGGAATACTGAACAGTAATTGGAGGGTCTTTGGATGGAGACCATCAGCGGGAAGCATATTTTTTTCAGTATCTTACCTATATGCACAGCAAATAACCAGAAATATTGCTCAATATATAGCATTTATAAATAGTTTCAAGAAATGCTATAAAACGAAAGACAACGATACATTTGGAATTGGAAATAAATTTCAAAGAAGCGATTGTCAGGAAAACAGGAGAACTTTTGCAATTTTACAGTTGACTTACATATTCTGGGGTGATATGCACTGCAGAAACTGGGGAAAGCGTAATTCTCTTAGCATCTTCCATACTTTATGAGCTCCGCATTTTTACAATTACTTAATTTTTTCAAAGTTTCTGTAGAAAAAAAAAGGAAACTTGTTTTACGTTCTCATCGCACAGTTTGGCAGCAAACTACTTGTTACGCATAATTCCGCCAAATATTGAGGAGGACAGCTGGTGATGTACAATGGAATGTGTTTTGATGCAGTCTTCTCGCGATGTAATTTGTTTGTCTCTTTCCATGGGTCGATTTTACCTGCACGGTGAACCTACTGCTCGCGTGTATCTGCTTACAGTTTCTCCAAGGTCAGAATGAAACTAAAGTTTTAACTATAGTCCCTTCTTGGAAACTGACTTCCAAAGTCCTCGTCGACCCTCTAAGAACAATACTTTCTTGGAAATTTACAATAGCAGATTTGGCTCTGGCTTTCCTTTTCATACATTTATACTAATATTATAAATACAGTACAATGAGGATTATATCGGTTATTTGTGGAGCAAGAAAAGTAAAAATTGAAGATAACAAAATGGATTCCTCAGACCGTTTCGACACGACGACCCACCGCTGTGCCAAAATCTCCTTAGCGATTACATTAACATGAATGGAAAAGAAAAGTGAAGATCTATTAGACGACGATCATTTTGGCTTTAGGAAAGGTAAAGGCACCAGAGAGGCAGTTCTGACGTTGTGGTTGATAATGAAAGCAAGGCTGAAGAAAAATCAAGAGGAAGCCATAAGAATGGGAGACGAAGAACGATGTGCTCGTATTAGAAAGCGTGTAAGACACGGATAAAAGAAAGTTTCAAAAGTGGAATTAAAATTCAGGGTGATAGGATATCAATGATAAGATTCGCTGATGGCATTACTACCCCCAGTGAAGAAGAACGACAGGACCCCGTGAATGAAATGAACAAACTAATGACTACAGAATCTGGATTGAGAGTAAATCGAAGAAAGATGAAAGTAATGAGGAGTAGCAGAAATGAAAACAGCGAGAAACTTATGATCAGAAATGGCAATCACGATGTAAATGAAGCTAAGGAATTCTCCTCCTACCGAGGAACCAAAATAACCAATGGTGCACGGAGTAAGGAGGACATTAAAAGCAGACTAGCAGGGTCAAAAAGTGCATTCATGGCCGAGAGAAATCTACTAATATCAAACATAAGCCTTAATTTGAGGAACGAATTTCTGAGAATGTACGTTTGGGGCACAGCATTGTATGGTAGTGAAATATGGACTGTGTGAATCCGGAATGGAAGAGAATCGTACCGTTTGAGTTGTATTGATACAGAAAAATGTTGAAAACCACATGTACTGATAATATATGGAATGAGCGGGTTCTCGAGAGGATCGGAGGGTAAATGAATGTGTATACTGACAAGAAGAAGGGGCAGGATGATAGGACATCTGTTAAGACATCGGGGAATAACTTCCTTGGTACTGGAGGGTGACAGACTGTGAAAACTGTAGGTGAAGGCAGAGATCGGAATACATCCAGCAAATGACTGAGCACGTAGGTTGTAAGAGATTCTCTGATATGGTAAGATTGTCACAGGAGAAGAATTCATGGCGATCCGCATAAAACCAGTCAGATGACTAATGACTGAAATAACAAGAGAAACAGATTAAAGATAACCTCGTATCTCGTCCGATCCGCATCAAAAATGCTATTTTTTCTTAAACGCTTGACCATCTGTAGCTCCCACTTCTGTCACTTTCATTTGTGGCCAAGTTTTGCATAAACAGTGGCGTCCAAAAGCAAAGCCACAAATGGTAAATTTGGAAGGTTGAATTTATTTTGATACAAAACAGTAAAAACAGGAGATAATAAATAGAAACAATGTAAATAATACAGAACATAATCAACTGCAATATGCGTAACAGCAGATAAAAATGTTTTCAACTTAAAGGATTTTCGCACACATTTTGACAACTTGTTAATGTGCTCAATATAGGCTGTGACCACCTCTGGCACCAACATAGGCTTGGCAATGAGGGGACATTCTGAGAATGACGTCATCAATCTCATGTTGAGGCACTAACGCCCATTCTACCTGCAGAGCCGCTACCAAATCATGGAGAGTGGTTGGTGGATGCTGACGTTATGCAACCCATCTTGCTAGCGCATTTCAGACATGCTTCTCAATAAACGAATTTTTAGATATGAAGTGGTAACTGTAAAAGGAAAAGAAAAGTATTAATTATTCTGTCTAAAGAAAACTTACGTTAAAGTGACACGTTCCACATAATTACGAAATGTCGTATTCATGATCTATAGAACAAGTATTAATGTACGTATGTATGATCTATGAGATGCAAATCTGGAGGGCGAGCAGGCCACGCCATGCGTGCAGTATTGTCCGTTTCAATAAAAAAACATCAATCACCCGCTGTTAATCAGTATGAGTTCTGGGCACACAGCACTTCACAACAACGGTGCATGGGATGCCAAGATCTCCACACGGTATCTGACAGTAGTTAGATCTTGCTTATTCATACGCAGAAGAGTTGTTCGAGACGTCAAAATAATTGCAGCCCACACCATTAGGGATCCTCGTAGATATCGATATCTTTCCATAATTTTTGGGGCCCTAAATCGTGTTCCACGTGCCTTCCAGATGCGAATCCGTCGAGAGTCACTCATCTGTGAAAAGAACACAGTGCAAACGTCCAAGTGTGATGCCGACGGCTCCTGCCTAGACTTACCCTACTATGAAGACACGCCAGAGGTAAACAGAGAGAAGGTCATCGACGCTAAAGGCCATTCTGCTGAAGTCTTCTGTGAACCGTTTGTCTCGATACAACACGTCCATGGGATGCTGCGAGGTCAGACACCAAATGCAGTGCATTACTAAGGCGGTGCGGTCGTGCCCTTTACAGTCAAATAACGGTCCACTCTTTGTGGTGTCATACGTGGTCAGCCCTGTCCTGGACTTCAGGATACAGTTTCGATTTCTGTATACTGTCGCCTCAACCGAGAAACAACACAACGATTCACATTAAGCCATCGGGCTGCATTAGTTTGCAACTCTCCTGCCTCCATTCTTCCTACGGCTCTCCCCTGCAGACAGTCTGTAGGCGTCTTCTCTTTGCCGTACTGTACCGTTTGTGATAGTGTACACAGCGATTGTGGATGTGGGACTGCCCCGTAATCAACACCGCGCTTGATAGGTTCCCTGATGTCACTGCTGGAGTGGTTGTCGGTTGATCGGTATGCCATATTCTGTACAGAACATGATCTTAACGACGTCTGTTGACAGTTTGCTTGACTATATCGTGAATTAGGCACAGGACAGCGAAATTGGTGATTACCAGTAGGCGCGGTCCTCTCGCTAGGCGATTAGTTACACTGGACTATACCTGTTGAGAATGGTGGAAAAGAGACGAATACTTGAAATTTGTGGCATCTTGATTTGACTGGTGTTTTCATGAATTAGCTTTATTCAGTAACCTAGACCTTAGACATGAGGTTCTCTTTGCACAAGCTTGTACACTTGATACACCTTCCAGAATAGCATTTTTACATTCCACAGTGGTTTCTGTTGGCAGTAATGATAGTAAAATTCACAACATTAAATTCCTTGTAAGGATATCGAAGAGGGTTAGATGCTTGGAACAGTCTGTATACGAGTTCGTTTCGAAGCGACAAAACTGACGATGTTATTGAAGATGGAAAGCTTTGGTAGTGTACTTATAAGATGTGGACCAATTGTTCGCCAGCAACGCGCATTTCGCCTCCTTTCTAACTGACAGCAGTGGAACACAACAAGTCTTCTGGAGAGTGAGATTCTGCCCTTACATTTCAGAGGATGTTGGTTTACATCGCCGTCTGACAATCAAAATTTTAAGGTGTTTCCTTAAACTCGTTCCGGGACGTGAGGATATAGTTCCTGTGAAAAAAAAAGGCTGATTTCATTTCTCAAGTCTACCCCAGCTTAAGCTCCAAGTGTAAAATTTTTATTGTCAATGGTCCGCTCAACTCTAACCTTCTTCTCGTTCCTGCTACTGTGAAATCCGTCACACATTTTGTTACAAAGTGGCGTGTTCCTGCTGAAACTAATACACTACTGGTCGTTAAAATTGCTATACGAACAAGAAATGCAGATGATAAACGGGTATTCATTGGACAAATTTATTGTACTAGAAATGACATGTGATTACATTTTCACGCAATTTCGGTGCATAGATCCTGAGAAATCAGTACCCATAACAACCACCTCAGGCTGTAATTACGGCCTTGATACGCCTGGGCATTGAGTCAAACAGAGCTTGGATGCCCATGCAGCTTCAACACGATACCACAGTTCATCACGAGTTCTGGTGTATTGTGACGAGCCAGTTGCTCGGCCACCATTGGCCACATGTTTTCAGTTGGTGAGAGATCTGCAGATTGTGCTGGCCGGGGAAGCAATCGAACATTTTCTGTATCCAGAAAGGCCCGTACAGGACCTGCAAGATGCGGTCGTGCATTATCCTACTGAGATGTAGGATTTCACAGGGCTCGAATGAAGGGTAGAGCCATGGGTCGTAACACATCTGAAATGTAACGTCCACTGTTCAAAGTTCCGTCAATGCGAACAAGAGGTGACTGAGTCGTGTAACCAATGGCACGCCATACCATCACGCCGGTTAATACGCCAGTATGGCGATGACGAATACACGCTTCCAAAGTGCGTTCACCGGGATGTCGCCAAACACGGATGCGACCATCATGATGCTGTAAACAGAACCTGGATTCATCCGAATAAATGTCGTTTTGCCATTCGTGCAGCCAGGTTCGTCGTTGAGTACACCATTGCAGGCGCTCCTGTCTGTGACGTAGCGTCAAGGGTAACCGCAGCCATGGTTTCCGAGCTTATAGTCCATGCTGCTGCAAACGTCGTCGAACTGTTCGTGCAGATGGCTGTTGTCTTGTAAACGTCCCCATCTGTTGACTCAGGGTTCGAGACGTGCCTGCACGATCCGTTACAGCCATGCGGATAAGATGTCTGTAATCTTGACTGCTAGTGATACGAGGCCGTTGGTATCCAGCGCCGGCCGGAGTGGCCGAGCGGTTAAAGGCGCTACAGTCTGGAACCGCACGACCACTACGGTCGCAGGTTCGAATCCTGCCTCGGGCATGGATGTGTGTGATGTCCTTAGGTTAGTTAGGTTTAAGTAGTTCTAAGTTCTAGGGGACTTATGACCACAGCAGTTGAGTCCCATAGTGCTCAGAGCCATTTGAACCATTTGGTATCCAGCACAGCGTTCCGTATTACCTTCCTGAACCCACCGATTCCATATTCTGCTAACAGTCATTGGATCTCCACCAAAGCGAGCAGCAATGTCGCGATAGGATAAACCGCAGTCACGATAGGCTACAATCCGTCCTTTATCAAAGTCGGAAGCGTGATGTTACGTATTTCTCCTCCTTACACGAGGCATCACAACAACGTTTCAGCAGGCAACGCCGATCAACTGCTGTTAGTGTATAAGAAATTGCTTGGAAACTTTCCTCATGTCGGCACGTTGTAGGTGTCGCCACCGACGCCAACCTTGTGTGAATGCTCTGAAAAGCTAATATTTTGCATATCACAGTATCTTCTTCCCGTCGGTTAAATTTCGCGTCTGTAGCACGTCATCTTCGTGGTGTAACAATTTTAATGGCGAGTAGTGTAATATACCTCACGGATGTCGTCCCGTTGAAGTTGTAAGGCACACTAGCTAGAAGATGCCGCGATGAAAGGCTGTAAATTTTTCCACATAACTCATACAGCAGTCTGTTTTACACGCTACGCTAGAAGAGTAAATGGGTGCGTCTGTAGCGAAGTCGCTAGCCATGTTGGTGATTCAAGTTCAATCCCACCTTTAAGTAAGTTTTAATTTTGTTTTTAATTATTTTAAAAGTTAAAAATCTTTATTTTAAAGTTAATGACCTAAAATACTGTCAATTAAGTTATAAAGAATTTTATTTTATTTATGAAATGACTTTAGCAGCTTGTTAACCTGAAATGTGAATTACAATAAATATTTTCTTTTTAAAAAGTTGAATAATTTCGAATTCATTTTCAATGGAAGCAAATTAAAGCTGTAATTACTATTACCATTAAAAGACGATAATACAAGCTGTGGAGTGGTGGAAATCATTCATTGCAAATGCCAGCCAGAATGGCCGAGCGGTTCTAGGCGCTACAGTCTGGAACCGCGCGACCGCGACGGTCGCAGGTTCGAATCCTGCCTCGGGCATGGATGTGTGTGATGTCCTTAGGTTAGTTAGGTTTAAGTAGTTCTAAGTTCTAGGGGACTGATGACCTCAGAAGTTAAGTCCCATAGTGCTCAGAGCCATTTCATTGCAAATATTAGAAAACAGTATCTAAGAGGAAGATTAGAGTACACCGAGGTGGCAGATGTCATGGGATACCTCCTAATATCGTGTCGGTCCTCCTTTTGCCTGTTGTAGTGTAGCAAATCGACGTGGTATGGTGACATGGGGCACTGTCATCCATAATAGTTCCATCGTTGTCTGGGAACATGACGTCAACAAATGTCTGCAAATGGTCTTCAAGTAGCCAAACATTCCGGGTAATCACGGCCCACACCGCTATGAAGTCATCACCAGCTTACATAGTGCCTTGTTGACAGTTTGGGTCCATGGCTTCGCGGGGTCTGCATACACTGCAACCCCACCATCAGGCTCTTACCTGGGACTCACCTGACCAGGCCACATTTTTCCAGTCGTCCAGGGTTTAGACGATATGGCCCATGGAACTAATCGACCAATAGTCCTTACCTGCTACAGTACCACATATATGTTTGTACTCATTTTTATTCCTCCATAATCTTGAAGTGACATGCCAGTTTAGTCTTGACTTTCGCAAACAGTGGAGTTCTCTGTACTGTGACGTACTGTCAGAATTTTTAAAATGTCTTTAATTAAAAGTGTTTGTTAATGAAGACATTGCGAAAGTATCAGAAGTTGCTAATGAAATCAGTAAAGGGTCATTATACAGTTAAACGTCGAAGGGGCGGTTGAAAGATGTGTAAACGCCTTGTTCAGCATTGCGACGTCTGTTTTTATAGACAGGTGAAAAATGTAATAAGGCATATACAAAATAGCGCTAATATGACTGAAAATAATAGAGAAAGAAATTCCCGTGGAGAATGTATAAAAACAGGATCAATAGTTCACCATCAACTTTCGTTGCTAATTTGTAATGAAATGATCCGGTATACCTGGTACATTTCCAGGCTCTCTGATGAAAGAGACGTTTCATAAACTTTAACGGAGTATTTTTTGCACCGTATATTTTCTAAAGGTTGTTCCTGTATACAGTCGTCCTTCATCACTTGTGCAGGATGGTTCAAATGGCTCTGAGCACTATGGGACTTAACATCTTTGGTCATCAGTCCCCTAGAACTTTGAACTACTTAAACCTAAGTAACCTAAGGACATCACACAACACCCAGTCATCACGAGTCAGAGAAAATCCCTGACCCCGCCGGGAATCGAACCCGGGAACCCGGGCGCGGGAACCTGTGCAGGATGTCAAAACCTTTTTTTTTTTCAATGTTTTTATGAAAGGTATCATTCTGGTGGTTGTATGTAAAATACGAGACTGAAAAATAGGCGAGATCGTAAAACTTTTTAGATAAATAAAACTCTGCCCAAAATTTTGTTACAGTGTTTATTAAAGATGTAATTTACCCCCATTAAAATGCACTTGGTATTATTCGACTTTTTGAAAATAAAAACTTAATTGAAATTCATATTTTCTGTGATTAGCTCTAAAAGTCATCACATAAATTAAACAAAATGCTTTACGATTTAACTGAGACTATTTTGGGCCATTTACTGTATTTAAAAGATTTTATAATTTTTGAAATTATTAAATAAAACGAAGTAAAAAATTATCCACAGGTAGAATCGAACGTAAATCGTCCCGTTGGAAAGCGAGTACGCTGAATGCGCAGCCATTTCGCTGTGCTACCTAAGTACCTGAAATTAACCGGTATGTGAAGAAAGTCCAAAATTTTAGAGCCCTGAATTTCTTTGTGAGAACTAGCAAGCATAACGCATTACTAAGCGGAAATACAACACAGTGGAAGCCGAAAATTCCTGGCAGACATCTGTATGCTGATGGTGTGTGCACTCAAGCCAGCTAGTTGCCGAACGCCAACTAGTTTAAATCGGACTACAGTGCGGCAGTCACTACTGCGGAGTGCAGGGTCGTGGCGCGAACAAGCTTCCAGAGTTCCTGCTCCGTGAGTTGCCAGCGCAGTGGCAATTCCACATGTTTACTCAGCCTACCGCCAGAGTAGCAGGTGGCTACGCCGAGGGCGGCCGCGGCAAACAATGGCGCTAAGGACGCGTGCGCCCGTTGCCACGGCAACCGCACTAGAGCGGCGCGCCTCTCTTGCTGCCCCGCGGGCTGCCCGCGTAAATACGGGGGGCACCGCTCACCCGCTAACGAGGGCGGCAGCCCCCGGCGGCGCGCCTTCGCGGAAATGTCTCGCAGGACGCGCCGACCCTACGGACGCCTCCCTGCAGTCGCAGTAACTCTTTGTGATGCTGAATATGTTATCAAACTGGAAATAATTAGGACGCCTAGAGAAAGAAGACAATTGCTACAACATTAATTATACAGGAGACATTGATAAAGTCGTGTAACCTCCTCGAAAAAACAAGTTGCGACAATGCTAGTGTTCCTCTTCGTCCTCCTCTCTCTCTCTCTCTCTCTCTCTCTCTCTCTCTCTCTCTCCCTCTCTCTCTCTGCCTCTCTCTCTCTCACTTTTCATCAGTTCTCAGAATGGTTTGATGCTGCCTGAGTGTTGGTTATTCGATATTATTCTCATGGCCACTTCGCCATTGGTAGTCTCTTCCTGGATATCCGAAGGAGGGACTAATTAGGAAACTTTGGTCAATGGAGAGATAATCTTGACTCATTTTCTACTATAGGCCACATCTTCCGTGTATGTACATCAAATGTAGTTAATTCACGCGTTTCCGTCTTGTAGGGGCAGTTTGCAACCAAGGGAAAGATAGTGTCTCGAACCTCCGTTTGCTCCTTCGCCCTCTTTGACAAGTTACTGGGCACCACCTGCCTCTTTTGTTGATTTTAACACATAGCTAGCTCATTACCTTTGGCTGCGGCTGTGTATGTGATGTACATTGCACACAACTCCTCCTTCTTCTCCCTATCCTTCCCCCCCTCACCTTTCTGTCCATCCCTCACTTCCTCTATCTTCTCCTCCTCCTCTCTTCGCCCTTTGCCAACTCCCTGCTCCCAGTCCATTTCCTCCTTCTCTCTGTCCTCCTCCTTTGTCTCTATGACTATGTTCTCCTTCCCCTACTCTCCATCTGTCTACTCCTCCACCCTCTGTCCATCTCTTGCTCTCCCCTCTCTCTGTTAATCTCCTCTTCCCCCTCACTCTTTTACTTACCCCTCATACCTCTCTCCGTCTACCACCAGACAATCATCTCTTCTTTCCCAATCTCTGTCCATCTCCTCCTTCACTCTGTCTCTGTCCATCTTCTTCTTGAACTCAGTCACTATATCTCCTCCTCTTAGTCTCCTCTTCCCCACTCTTTATCCATCTCCCTGCACTCGCTCTGTCCATATCCTCCCTGTTCTCTGTCCACCTTCTGACCCGTCCCTCTGTTCATCTCCTCCTCCATCATCTCTCTGTCTATCTCTTGCACTCCTCCTCTCTACTAATCTTCTCTTCCACCTTACTCTTTCTGTCCCCTACAACGCCATGTCTATGTCGTCCTCCCCTTCAACTCATCTCCTCCTCCCCTCTCCCTGTCTTTCTTCTGCTACCTCCTGTTAACCCTCTATTTATCTACCTCCTCCTCCCCTTGTCTCTGTTCATGTCCACGACCTCTCTCTGTCCATATCTTCCTCCAGCCTTTCTATCTAATCCCCATCTTCTGTTCACACCATTTTCACCTCTGCCCTCAACCTAATTGTAGGCGATTCTTTTGCCCACAGCACTTTGCAGACAGCAAGTGGTATGAGCATCAAGTTTGGCTCTGTTACCCACAGCACATTCCTGACAGTAAGTGGTATGTGAATCAAGTTTGACTGAAGTCGATTCAGTGGCTGAGGAAGACATGTGTGCTACAGAACGACAGAATGATACTGACGAGCTTCGAGGGGCTGTTTTTAGTATCGTTAGGAACATATTGAGGATAGGAACCCACGTCCAGAAACGCCATCCAAAGAAGCTAAAGAACGTCAAGTTACAGGCGCTAGCGACTGCCACTAGATGTGTAAACTGCGGATAGAAACCTGTGTCCACCAAGGCAACTGAGCATCGCTTTCATAGGATATAAGGCCTGTCTACGTAGCAGCTAGCTCCATCTTCTCCAATGTCGATCGTGGCAATCCGTCTCAATCACTGAACAACAAACTACATTGCGAGGCGTTCCCCCTACAGGTCATCAGTGTACTAAGTCACATTTCCAGTGGAACGGGTGACCTAGCGGCAAGAACTGGAACCCGTGACTTCGACGCCCTCTGAAATATAATCCTAAGCCACTGAATCGATTTCAGACAAACCACGTCTTGACTCGAGAGTACTGTGGGCGTTAGAACCACCTACTATTAGTGTGAGGGTGGGAGTGAAAATGCTATCACCTAAGAGTTCAGAGAGGGAAGGAGGACGAGGAGGGGGAGCAGAGGGACAGATAGAACATGGTGGAAGATACGAACGGAGTGAGGGGGAGGAGGTGGACAGAGAGAGGGTGGAGGAAGAGAGAAAATATGTAAAATGTTGAAACGCCACCTTAGAAAAATTTCTGAATTACTGTGCTGATGAACCTCTTACGTTATTTGATTTTCAAACAGCTGAGCAGAACTGAACATACTCAGACATTTCTCTCTTTAGTTATTCTTATCAACACTAAACTGACACACAACATTTTTAGCGCAACGCAATCTGACTTCCAATAATCTCTACAAAAGAATGGCCCTGACTGACAATAACATATACGTTTCATGAATCACTAACCTCACAAAAATCTTCTATTACTCGAACTACTGCAATACAGCGAGCGCCAATTCTGCCAGCTAAATAAAAGATTCGAACTACTGAAGGCGCCAACTACTGATAGGCATAGTTAGCAAATGAAAGATTTTGATTGAGAACAAACAATGCATTTACCTTAATAGTGTTCAAAAGTCATATATATATATATATATATATATATATATATATATATATATATATATATATCAGTTCATGACATTCAGTCTTGCAAATTTACTCTTTCTGATGGACAAACGTCCAGATCATCCGCTCTCAAAACTCCGCCATCTCACTCCCCACATTCACCACTGCTACGGCTCACCTCCAACTGCGCAACGCTACGCGCTGTTAACAGCCAACTGCCCAATACTACAATAGCGAATATTTCAACAATGCAAACCAGCCACACACCGCACACAGCACAGTCAGTGATTTTCATACAGATGGCTATGTGCTGTTTCCAACATAAAAACCTAAACAGCCTACTTACATCTAAACAGCCTACTTACAATGTGTTTAAGGAGTGTTTTGGATCGAGCCTGGGTCCCAGAACGTTGTGATTATTACCCAAAGACACACACTTCTACGTATTCATTCGTCAAAGTGGTACAATTTCCCACCAATGTATGACTCCAAGGGAGCATTGATAATACAGTCTGAATTTTTCCTGTTCGGGAAACGCTCCACCTCAAATACCTCCTTGGCCCCATTACATAAACGCCAGCCACGCAACAGTTCAGTTGAGAAAAACTATGATGTCACTAGGAGCCGAGTGAGGAAAACGCAGGTGTTGAAGCAAACTTAGACAGATCAAAGATACAGCGTGTGTTACTGTGACCTGTGATCAATGAGCGGAATGGATAGTTGTGCAGCAAAACATTGGTTTAGCGAGTTTCCCTTGGCGCTTCGTCTTGACAACCTCCTGGGACCTCGTCAGGAGGGTTCGGTTCTTTAAACTGTAGCGACTTGCTCCTTATGAGCTTCATCTCGATGTCAGTTCCAGAAAGCATGCAGGCCACTTTATCCGATGATCGTTTGGTCCTTACCTTTTTTTCGGAGATGTTGATTCCACATTACTCTATTGTTTCCATTGTTCCTATGCCCCGGAGTTATAGTGATAAACATCGTACTCATTAATGGTGAGTAGGCTACTACAAAAGTTGGTCAGACACGGCGGCGCCAACATCTCCACTGTTGCTCAGTTTCGTGTGATTTTAGAATGTGTCCGAGCAGCCGCTCGACCTAGGGTGTGGCGAATTTCCCCTAGTTAAAAATGTCGCGCAGGACATTGAAAACTGATCGATGACTGGTTTCTACGTTTCTTCAGTCACCTCGATTGCAATATGTTGGTCTTAGAGCATCGGAGCTTTATTTCTCTTACGACTTCTTGACAAAGAGACTGCGCTCCAGTTTGTTCTCTGTCATTTAGACCAGTGTGTCATATGACTGTGCATTGTTTCTCTACTTTTACACCAACATAGTATGGATTGTTGCAGTGTTGCTCCTGTCCAGTTACAGAAAACGTATCAACAACTCATCGTTTTTTCAATGACGATTTTGTTTTTGGTCCTATAGTGGCGTGCTGCAGCACTGCAGCTTGGTTCAAAATGGTTCAAATGGCTCTCAGCACTATGGGGCTTAACTTCTAAGGTCATCAGTCCCCTAGAACTTAGAGCTACTAAAACCTAATTAACCTAAGGACATCACACACATCCATGCCCGAGGCAGGATTCGAACCTGTGACCGTAGCTGTCGCGCGGTTCCAAGCTGTAGAGCCTAGAACCCCTCGGCCACCCCGGCCGGCAAAATTTCATTCTGCAGCTTGGAAATTTCATTATCTACAAGGACTGCTGATCAGTAACTGCAAACGAACAACAGAATAATTACATAACCTTAGTTTTTAGAGACGAGAATCAAAACCACATCACTACTCGTTGTATAAGGTAGTCAATTTAAGTCTAGCAGTTATAACAGCTCTTAATTTTCATATTGCAGCAAAAGAAAGACGTGGTTTATTGCCTAAAGTCTTTTCTACGCTCCTAAAAAAACAACGGTCATTAGCAACATTATTTTGTATGTGAGTGAGTGAGTATGTGTGTGTGTGTGTGTGTTCAAATGGCTCTGAGCGCTATGGGACTTAACATGTGAGGTCATCAGTCCCCTAGAACTTAGAACTACTTAAACCTAACTAACCTAAGGACATCACACACATCCATGGCCGAGGCAGGATTCGAACCTGTGACCGTAGCGGTCGCGCGGTTCCAGACTGAAGCACCTAGAACCGCTCGGCCACACCGGCCGGCTGTGTGTGTGTGTGTGTGTGTGTGTGTGTGTGTGTGTGTGTGTGTGTGTGTGTCGGAATAACAGATATGAGATGAAGTTAGTGAGATAACTCTCTTACAGATCTAACAAAAATTTGCATTCGGGAGGACGACGGTTCAATGCCGTCTCCAGCCATCCTGATTTAGGTTTTCCGTGATATCCCTAAATCGTTTCAGGCAAATGCCGGGATGGTTCCTTTGAAAGGGCACGGCCGATTTCCTTCCCCATCCTTCCCTAACCCGAGCTTGTGCTCCGTCTCTAATGACCTCGTTGTCGACGGGACGTTAAAAAAAAAACTAACACTAACAAAAATTTGTGATATTAAACATCTGGTATGGGGATTTTGGCACCGCTGTTGCACATGAGTGGTGTGCCCAGTGGAAGTTCACTTCAGTCGCTGTCGAGAATGGCGCAAACATCATGCGTCCTCTGGGGCGGTGGCGCTAATGTTCATGAAATGTGACGCAAACTTCCGGACAGCAAGCTGTTCAAAATGCTTCAGCATCCCCATATTCCGTGTATTTTTATTGTAGACAGTAAAAGTGGCAGCATCGGTCGTAAGTGTTTTGAAGCCATTTATCACAGCAAATCTATTTCAGTCACTGTATGGCCATCTTCAGTACAAATAATAAAATCTTGAAGACTCATGTAATAAAAGCAAATATTAGAATTTCAAAGAGGAGTGGTAGGGCACGTGGTGTCGTTTGCTGATCTGCGGTCTTGTTTGTCTTTCGCCGTTGGTGAGTGTTGATGGATGCGCTTGTGTCGAGTGCCAGTGTGGCACTTCACTATTTCAGTGGACACGTTATAATTTCCACGACTATGTGTACTTTAACACTTTTACGGCATGTCAAGCAGCAGTGAACCGTAATTAGTTGCTACAGCTGATGCTTGTATCCATGAGTAACAGACCTGTTGCATGTTTTTGGCATTGGTTATTCAGACTAGCTAATTTTAGTATACGTAGTGATTGATGGTGCGAAACTGCACTTTCGAACTTCAAATATCAGCTGTTGATCTTCGTGAATTACTTCGAGGTTATAGTAACTTTGCCCACATGTGTTACTGTATTCGATGCTTTGCTAACACTACTATACAAATTAATTATTGTTTAATGTTTTTCTTATTATTATTTTGGATCCGCAGTTCATGTTAGGCATAAGGTCTTGGTACGTCGTGGTGCAAAAGCTAAAGCGCCTCTACACCCTAGTGCTTGCACATATTCTGCTATCTGCAGTTGGTTGTCTGAATTCTTATTACGAGCTCCAAGTTCGTTTAGTTGTTTCTCTCGTTCGATTCATTGAGTGTCAAAAGAAAGGCGGTTAGTTACAGTCATCCCGGGTAGCAGTTTATAAAGAATTAGCCGAATTTGCAGCTTGAAATGCCATACCTTATATGATTACACACCGGTAAAGAATAAATCGTTAAAAAACCAGATGTAAGTTTTGGAGCTGTACTAAAAGTAGCTCAGTTATTTGAGACAGCGCTAGCAGAACAAAGGGTGTTAAATATCAAAGTATAAAGTTTTGTACTTAGACCGTCATAGAACAACAAAGCAATGCCGTATAGTGCCACAATTAGTAAACTTAGGTAGTTCCAAAACCTAACGAACATCCATAAATGCTGAGAGAGTACGTTGCCGATAAGGTTCAGCAGACACGGTTTCGCGTACCATTCCTTCAAAAAATTTGTGACAGACAAGATATTTGTATATTAGACGAGATACTCTATGGCGTGAATAGTGGGAATTGACTATGGATAATGAAAAATTTGAATTAATCCACATGAATACTCAAAAGGAATCCTTTAAATTTCGTTTACACGTAAGTTCTTGCAGTGTGAAGCCTGTAAATCCAACTAAATACTTAACAAGGTCAGTGTTGATACGTTGTATAATTTTTATTAGCTGAGTCGCACATAATAAATTTGATAACGAGATTCGATAGTTATCGGGCTTTCTCATATCAAAATATTTATAGGAACAGCTAAGCTAAGGGGACACTTGGTCAATTGGCTGTTAACAACTCAAGGAAATGTCAGCTTCGCAGTGACACCTGTAACACGAGTAAATCGTAGGTGCATACCAGCACTGATTTCGTGTACTGTCACTGTCACTAGACAGCATGGCTATTGTTCATGTCACTTTGAAAGTACTAGAAGAATGTTGTCTGAACTTACGATTTATTCATGTTACAAGTATGAGTGCAAAGCTGACATTCCCTTGCGTTGTTAACACCCGGCTGACGACGTTTCCTCTTATCTTAGACACTGCTGCATATATTTTAATCTGAAGACGACTGGTAGTCGTCGAAACTAGCTATCAAATTTCTTATACGCCATCTTGGCTAGCAAATATTTTACAAAAATTATTATTCTTTAAAATAATGGAGCGAGTCTCTACGCTTCCAGTGTCAGGTAACTATACATGCTTAAGGTTTACAGTGGTAAATAACTTAAACAAGAGCGATCACTTATTTAATGTCGATTTATAGGCATAACACTTAGAATATGCAGCAGTCTATTAAAAAGACTACCTGCAGTTCGCTTGTCCGCCTTCTTCTACATACGGCTGTGCCCTATAGATGCCGCTTCAGATGGGACTGACAGACAACGTGGAAACAGTTTAAAGAAGGTATCAAATTTTTTTAAAGCTATATAGTGGAGACAATGCCACAGATATGATACACGAGGAGGGATGGCAGTCATTAAATCAAAGACGTTTCTCGCTGTGGCAGGATATTTTCACCAAATTTCAGTCGCCAGCTTCCTCCTCTGAATTTGAGAACGTTTTCTTGGCGCCCACCTACGTGGGGAGAAATGGTCGTTGTAACAAAATAGGAGGAATCAGAGCTCGCACTGAAAGATTTAAGTGATCTTTTTGTCTTCGCGCTATTCGAGAGTGGATCGCTAGGGAGGAGGTTTATGAACACTCTGAGAGGTATTTCATTGTAAAGAGCACAATATGCTTCTAGATACATATCCCTATGGTAGCGACAACTTAGCGCTACATTTCTGACGTAGTGCTAGACTATTACAACTAGCAGAGACGTAAATACTGCCCACATAGGAATGCAGCATTCCACGCTTGCAACAAGAGCGGACACAAGACCTCAGTTTGTGTGGGACATTGGGTGGCAACCGCAGAACATAAAGCGCCATACCACAGCTTCAGTTCGGAACTCACAACAGCTGCGGGAACTCCCAGAAAGTTATCAATAGAACTCGACATCAATGCTAGCAAAGGGGAGTTTCAGGTAGACTCGAACGAAACACCGGCACGTTTAACCACCCGATCCCTCATTGTGCTAATCAACACAGCGGCCATTGGAGCCATACAGTGAACTAACGACACCACAAAGAGGCCAAATCATGGAATAAGCTGAGCGGAAAAATGCATGTAGAGCACTACCTTTGTTAGCTTACCCTTTCTGGACATGAAGCACTTTGTTTCCACATAGGCGAGAATACACACACTATGTAATCAAAAGTACCCGGAAAACCCCAGAAACACATGTTTTTCATATTAGGTGCATTTTGCTGCCACCTACTGCCTCCTACTCCATATCAGCGACCTCATTAGTCATTAGTTATCGTGAGAGAGCGGAATGGGGCGCTCCGCGGAACTCACAGACTTCGAACGTAGTCAGGTGATTGGCGGTCACTTGTGTCATACGTCTGTACGTGAGATTTCATCATTCCTAAACATTACTACGTCCACTGCTCCCGATGTGACAGTGAAGTGGAAACGTGAATGGACGCGTATAGCATAAAAGCGTACAGGCCGACCTCGTCTGTTGATTGACAGAGACAGCCGACAGTTGAAGAAGGTCGTAATGTGTAATAAGCAGACATCTGTCCTGATCATCACACAGGAATTCAAAACTGCATCAGGATCCACTGCAAGTTCTATGTCATTTAGGCGGGAGGTGAGAAAACTTTGATTTCATGGTCGAGCGGCTGCTCATAAACCACGCATCGCACCAGTAAATGCGAAACGACCCCTTGCTTGGTGTAAGGAGCGTAAACATCGGACGATTGAACAGTGGGAAAACGTTTTGTGGAGTGTCAAATCACGTTACACAATGTGGCGATCCGATGGCAGGAGTTGGGTATGACGAATGCCCGGTGAACGTCATCTGCCAGTGTATGTAGTGCCAACAGTAAAACTCGGCACCGTTGGTGTTATGGTGTGGTCGTGTTTTTCATGGAGGGGGCTTGGACCCCTTGTTCTTTTGCGTGACACTATCACAGCACAGGCCCACATCGATGTTTTAAGCACCTTCTTGCTTCCCAAAGTTGAAGAGCAATTCGAGGATTGAGATTGCATCTTTCAACACGATCGAGCACCTGGTCATAATGCACGGTCTGTGGCGGAGTGGTTACACGACAATAACATCCCTGTAACGGACTGACGCGCACAGAGGCCTGACCTGACTCTTATAGAACACCTTTGAGATGTTTAGGAACGACCACTTCGTGCCAGGCCTCACCAACCGACATCGATACCTCTCGTCAGTGTAGCACTCTCTGAAGAATGGGTTGTCACTCTCAAGAAACCTTCCAGCACCTGATTGAACATATGCCTGCGAGAGTGGAAGCTGTCATCAAGGGAAAGGGTGGGCCAACAACATATTGAATTCCAGCATTGCCAGTGGAAGGTGCCACGAACTTGTAAGTCATTTTCAGCCAGGTGTCCGGATACTTTTGATCATATTGTGTACGTTATACCTTTTGCTTATTGCGGACTTGACAGCGTATCGCTATAAGGACCTTCACTATTGGTATTACGGCTACTACTACTACTACCTACTAATGACACGTAGGTCGTTTTACTCGTTCCGGTCTCTGACACTGTTTCTATTGAGTTTTCTGATAACGAATAAGCAGTTTGAATCGCATACTTGTTGTCATATCACATTTCCATTTTGAAATTTTACATACCTATGATTAGGATGTAGAGTACCAAGTCTTCCATCTTATAGTTTAAAAGTTTTCTTGTTATTTTAACCTTTTGATGGCATAATTACAACATATACTTTATCAATAGGTTAACCACTTTTGGACGCTTCTCATTTTTTATATCCACACTAGCCTAGCTTCCGCTGCTTCGCTTGCATAGATTGTATGGTTGGCACAGACAATTTTCTTCTCTTTCTTTGATAGACTTTGTATGTTATGCCCATCGCTAATGTATAAGTGTACGCACTGTATGCCTGTATATGACTGCCACCGCTGCATAATTAAACTGTCTGAGCAGGTTCAATTTAATTCCATATAGCGAGTTAAATAGAACGAAGAGAGAAATCGGGAAGTGAGTCTGTAGTCATTAACGCCATGGTTACACCCGGTACTGAGTTCTCTCACCTACAATGGATATACCTGTAAACAGAATCGCTTTTAAAAATGGTGCCTATTTTGTCATCAATTATCATTAGTTTGCGTAGTAGTTACAACAATTCTTTTTATAAACATGTATTAGGGCTAATGAAGAATTAATATTTTAAAAATGTGTTTCCCTTGTATGAAAGTTTGATAAAGCCTATTTCTAGCAGCGACTTTTAAATAGCTTTCTTGACGTGGTTAACAAATTGCAATGTGTTCCTAACTTTTCATGCTAATTAAGGCCACAGAGGCATGGTCTTTTTCGAATGTACTTCTGGCCAAAAAAAGATTCTGCTTTCATAATGAAGTATTTTCATAAAGCTTTTCATCCTCTATTTCATCTCCTTAGGGACTGACTTTCCACAAACGCGGAACATAATTTTTTTTAAATTCTGACCGTACATCAAATATGAAGTTTCACAGGTGTAGCTTTAAAAGTGCTTTAGCAGATATTTAATAACAATTTATTTTTAAAGAAATATAGAATATCCACCCACTATTTCACCCCCTCACGAGTCGAATTCCCAGAAGTGCTGAACGTTGAGTATATTTATGTCCGAGAAATGAAATACCACTTTTCGTAGTTCTAGCTTCCAAATTGCCTTAGTAGCGGCATATTTTCAAAAAACAAATCATCCCCTACTTCAGCCCTTTCGGAACGGAATCTCAAAAAATCAATTCTTAAACGATGCCTACTCTATAACATGACCACCCTTTTCAAATTTCAAGTTTCTGTTCTTAGTGGTTTGTGCTGGGTGATAATAAGCCAGTCAGTCAGGGAATTTCCTTTCATACATAGAGATAATAAACATAAGTTGTGGAACCTTTGTATCTGGTCGCTTCATACTTCAAACGTGTTCATATTTTATTGATCTGGCCAAAATATGATTTCATTTATCTACAGGTAGTATCCTTATTCACTGCAATTCGTGTTCTTAATACTGGTGTAAATTTGTTGTTTAAGGCCTAGTGACGACAGATTATGTCGCCGAAACCGGTAGCCTATAAAATAAAATGGACATGAACTTACAACCTAAGTCTTTTTTATATTTATCACATGCATATCGGCTGCTGTCCCGCCATTCCACATAGCAAGGAATCCATGCACCTAAGTTAAACTAAAAGAAGTAGTTGGTTTTAGTTGTTTGTGAAGGAAAACAACTGACGATGGCCGAAGCAGAAAGGATATAAAATACAGACTGGTTGTAAAAAGAAAAGCATTTCTCAAAATGAGGGAGCTATTGACATCTAATATTAATTAAATTATTAGGGAGTCTTTCGTCAGGTATTTGTCTGGAATGTCGCCTTGTGCGGAAGGAAAATATGGAATAATGAGCAGTTTGGACAAGAGGCACAATATAAGCGTTTAAAATGTAGTACTGTAGAAGAATGCTGAACATTAGATGGGTAGATCGAATGACTGAAGATCGATTCCCATACTGGTATTAAAATACGGAGCAATCATGAAAAAAGAGTCAATACTTTGTAATTTTCCCCGAGTGAGAACATGTTATCCTGCAGCAACCAAGTGTACCGTTCGTGTTCTTGGCAACGAATTCCGACGTTATGTGGCATCTGATCTACATAATATGTCTTGCCACATTGGCAGGATATGTGATAGACCTCGGGGTTCTGTAATCCGAGATCATCTTTGACAACATAAAGCGATGCACGTTTTTTAACTGGTGGGCGACAGACGGTACCCATTTAGTGGTTCCAGAGGATTCATCTCATCTTTCGGGATAAATGAGCCACAAAATGGAATAAACGAATAGCTGCATCTTCCATAGGTTGCTACTCTGTTACCGCCGGTTCCACAGTGGGTACAGGACGTAGGGCTCTTCGAATTTTCCCCACTGCTTGTAGCTCTTCTTGCGGAACATGCAGAGCAACAACGAAGATGCCACCAGCTACGCGTCCCAGGACACAAGCTGAGGATAAACCAATTGGTAGATGGGAGAAGGAGCGGAGAGGATGCAAAGAGCGCGAGTGGTGGAAAGAGCGGTTGGTCGGAGGGGGAAAGAGAAGAGATAAAAGCGGCACGCCAACTTCAAAGTAGTCGGTTAATCGGCGCAACTGGTGGTGACAACGTGACCGCTTGACGAAAAATTGTACCCATATTTACTCTGAAATCTTCTCATAAATACTGAGCGCATATTTGGCAATGTTTAGTCAGTTTCTAATCTTCTCACAGAGACTATGAGATCAAAAGTACCCAGACACCTGACTGAAAATGACTCACCAGTCCCTGGCGCCCTCCATCGGTAAAACTGGTATTCAGTACAGTGTTAACCCACCCTTAACATTGATGTCAGCATTCACTCTCGCAGGCATACATTGAATCAGGTGCTGGAAGGTTTCTTGGTTAATGGCACGGAGTGCTCCACTGAGGAGAGATATCTAAGTCGGTCGGTGAGGCCTGGCACGAAGTCGGCCTTCCAAAACATCCCAAAGATGTTCTATAGAATTCAGGTCAGGGCTCTGTGCACGCCAGTCCATTACAGGGGTGTTATTGTCCTGTAAACACTCCGCCACGGGCCGTGCACTATGAAAAGGTGCTCGATCGCGTAGAAATATACTATCGCCATACCCGAATTGCTCTTCAACACTGGGAAGCAAGAAAGTACTTAAAACGTCAAAGAAGGCCTGTCCTATGATAGTGTCACGGAAAACAACATGAGAAGCAAGCCTCCTTCGTGAAAAATACGACCATACCATAACACCATGGCCTCCGAATTTTACTGTTGGCACTACACACACTGGCACATGACGTTCACCGGGCATTCGCCATACCCACCACCCTGCCATCGGATAGCCACATTGTGTACCGTGATCCGTCACGTTTTTCCATTGTCTAATCGTCCAATGTTTACGGTCCTTAAACCATGAGAGGCGATGTTTCGCATTTACTGGCGTGATGTGTGGCTTATGAGCAGCCGCTCGACCATGAAATACTAGTTTTCTTATCTCCTGCCTAACTGTCATAGTACTTGCAGTGGATCGTGATGCAGTCTGGAATTCCTGAGTGATGGGTCTGGATAGATGTCTTCCTATCACACATTAGGACTCTCTTCAACTGTCGGCGGTCTATGACAGTCAACAGACGATTTCGGCCCGTACTCTTTTGTGCTGTATGTGTCCCTTCACTTTTCCACTTTACTGTCACATCGGGAAGAGTGGACCTAGGGATGCTTAGGGATGTGGAAATCACACGTATAGACGTATGACACAAGCGACACCCAATCACCTGACTATGTTCGAAATCCGTGAGTTGTGCGGAGCGAGGCATTCTGCTCTCTCACGATTTCTAGTGTGTACTGAGGTCGCTGATATAGAGGGCCTGGCAGTAGGTGGTAGCACAATGCACCTTACATGAAAAATGTAAGTTTTGGGGGGAGTTCGGATACTGTTGAGCACATAGTGTAGCTCACAGAAGAGTATTTTCGATTTGGAGTGACAGTAAATCTAAAGTGAAATGATGGAAATAAAATCACTACAGTATCGCTTGAAAGAGTCCACCTACGAATGAAGTGTGATTCCTTTACAGTTCAGAATTTAATCTAAATGTTAGCACACACGTAAAAGACGCAAACTTTTGATGAAAAAAATAGCTTCCACCAGAAAATAATGTTTGGTGCTACTAACATGTTGAGGGTTTAAATGTTTTAGTAAGGCATTTAACTCTCTAGTGCTACCGGCCACAAAAACATAGTGTTTCATCCACATATCTAAACCAGTATTTTATTCCGTAAAGCTGTGATTATTTCTGTAAGAAAGCTTGTATGGAATTGTCCACGAAAATTCCAAATAGTACAAAACTATGTGGGGAACACGTAGCCAATCCATCAGACTGACCATTACACATTTTCTAAAACTGGAAATAAATTCTGTTTTTAGCTTCTTCCGCTTTCTCCTACTATGTACGCCCATCCCATCCCTCCCTTTCTCTGCATCCCCTACCCACCTACCAATCACCCTTGACATATATGCACCCTGAATTCGAACTGCTACTAATAATACGTTGTGGGCCAAAAGAAACGGTTTTCAAAGGTTGTCTTTTTCCTACTTCTTATTCATTCATCAGGTTCTGTGGGACAAAACACAGGCATTACTTCATGGAACGAGCCACTACATAATTTACAGAGTGCTAATTAGACAATTTATAACCAAACCAGTAAAATAATTAATAAAATATGCAAAAAACTATAACACTTTACAGACACACGTTCTCACTTACTGCGAGAAAATTATTATACGGAGTAGAAGGAGTGAGCCATCAGAAATCCTATCAACCTCGATTTCATTAGTTAAAGTTTAACAAACATTTTTTTCAGATCTGCTGGATACCGTCAAGTAGTGCACATCATCAAAGAAGTTGTAACGATACAAGGTGGAAACTGGGTGGAGCATCGCAAAACGTTATAGCATGTCGTTTCCCCATCTGTTGCACATCGTTTCCTCATCTGCTGTTCACTTAATGAATGCTACTGTTTCTTCCGAATGATCCAGTATTTTCAACAACAAATTCAATGCCTGGATGTGTAACAAAGGATGGCAGGACGGGAATTCCGAGACAGGTGAACAAGATATGCGTGTCTGAGCCCAAGCTTAGAGGATAATTTTTTCTTGTTTTGTTCCATACTACTTTCTCCGAAAATATGGAAAGCGAAGAGCCTTCAGTAGAATAGATTTGTTTCACAGTTCAAAAGGTGAAGCAGTGCTCATTGCTCTTAAGGTATGAATGTTATAGCTTACGTTTACTATATATCTTTGGTTCGAATGCTCGTTCGTGCCATATCCATGAATACTAACCACCCTGTACATCGAAGCATGTTGTCAGTCGCTCATACCTTGCAACTGTGTCTGTTGTTGTTGTGGTCTTCAGTCCTGAGACTGGTTTGATGCAGCTCTCCATGCTACTCTATCCTGTGCAAGCTTCTTCATCTCCCAGTACCTACTGCAATCTACATCCTTCTGAATCTGCTTAGTGTATTCATCTCTTGGTCTCCCTCCACGCTGCCCTCCAATACTAAATTGGTGATCCCTTGATGCCTCAGAACAGGTCCTACCAACCGATCCCGTCTTCTGGTCAAGTTGTGCCACAAACTTCTCTTCTCCCCAATCCTGTTCAATACTTCCTCATTAGTTATGTGATCTACCCATCTAATCTTCAGCATTCTTCTGTAGCACCACATTTCGAAAGCTTCTATTCTCTTCTTGTCCAAACTATTTATCGTCCATGTTTCACTTCCATACATGGCTACACTCCATAAAAATACTTTCAGAAATGACCTCCTGACACTTAAATCTATACTCGATGTTAACAAATTTCTCTTCTTCAGAAACACTTTCCTTGCCATTGCCAGTCTACATTTTATATCCTCTCTACTTCGACCATCATCAGTTATTTTGCTCCCCAAATAGCAAAACTCCTTTACTACTTTAAGTGTCTCCTTTCCTAATCTAATTCCCTCAGCATCACCCGACTTAATTCGACTACATTCCATTATCCTCGTTTTGCTTTTGTTGATGTTCATCTTATATCCTCCTTTCAAGACATTGTCCATTCCATGCAACTGCTCTTCCAAGTCCTTTGCTGTCTCTGACAGAATTACAATGTCATCGGCGAACCTTAAAGTTTTTATTTCTTCTCCATGGATTTTAATACCTATTCCGAATTTTTCTTTTGTTTCCTTTACTGCTTGCTCAGTATACAGATTGAACAACATCGGGGAGAGGCTACAACCCTGTCTTACTCCCTTCCCAACCACTGCTTCCCTTTCATGTCCCTCGACTCTTATAACTGCCATCTGGTTTCTGTAAAAATTGTAAATAGCCTTTCGCTCCCTGTATTTTACCCCTAGTACCTTTAGAATTAGAAAGAGAGTATTCCAGGCAACATTGTCAAAAGCTTTCTCTAAGTCTACAAATGCTAGAAAGGTAGGTTTGCCTTTCCTTAATCTTTCTTCTAAGATAAGTCGTAAGGTCAGTATTGCCTCACGTGTTCCAGTGTTTCTACGGAATCCAAACTGATTTTCCCTGAGGTTGGCTTCTACTA
This sequence comes from Schistocerca serialis cubense, assembly GCF_023864345.2. NCBI lineage: Eukaryota > Metazoa > Arthropoda > Insecta > Orthoptera > Acrididae > Schistocerca > Schistocerca serialis. Next base: position 541,727,024 of record NC_064645.1, read on the forward strand.
GTTTTTCCATTCGTCTGTAAAGAATTCGTGTTAGAATTTTGCAGCTGTGACTTATTAAACTGATAGTTCGGTAATTTTCACATCTGTCAACACCTGCTTTCTTTGGATTGGAATTATTATATTCTCCTTGAAGTCTGAGGGTATTTCGCCTGTTTCATACATCTTGCTCACCAGATGGTAGAGTTTTGTCAGGACTGGCTCTCCCAAGGCCGTCAGTAGTTACAATGGAATGTTGTCTACTCCAGGGGCCTTGTTTCGACTCTTTCGTTTCCATAATATTGTCCTCAAGCACATCGCCCTTGTATAGACCCTCTATATACTCCTTCCACCTTTCCGCTTTCCCTTCTTTGCTTAGAACTGGGTTTCCATCTGAGCTCTTGATATTCATACAAGTGGTTCTCTTTTCTCCAAAGGTCTCCTTAATTGTCCTGTAGGCAGTATCTTTCAGTGCTCTGTCAAACTCTTCACGCAGTATCGTATCTCCCATTTCATCTTCATCTACATCCTCTTTCACTTCCATAATATTGTCCTCAAGCACATCGCCCTTGTATAGACCCTCTATACACTCCTTCCACCTTTCTGCTTTCCCTTCTTTGCTTAGAACTGGGTTTCCATCTGAGCTCTTGATATTCATACAAGTGGCTCTATTTTCTCCAAAGGTCTCCTTAATTTTCCTGTAGGCAGTATCTATCTTACCCCTAGTGAGATAAGCCTCTACATCCTTACATTTGTCCTCTAGCCATCCCTGCTCAGCCATTTTGCACTTCCTGTCGATCTCATTTTTGAGACGTTTGTGTTCCTTTTTGCCTGCTTCATTTACTGCATTTTTATATTTTCTCCTTTCATCAATTAAATTCAGTATTTCTTCTGTTACCCAAGGATTTCTACCAGCCCTCGTCTTTTTACCTACTTGATCCTCTGCTGCCTTCACTACTTCATCCCTCAAAGCTACCCATTCTTCTTCTACCGTATTTCTTTCCCCCATTCCTGTCATTTGCCCCCTTATGCTCTCCCTGAAACTCTGTACAACCTCTGGTTCTTTCAGTTTATCCAGGTCCCAACTCCTTAAAATCCCATCTTTTTGCCAACTGTGTCTATGAAGAAAAAAACTATTGTAAGAGAAAAATTTATTCTCAGCACATCACATTCGTTGGCTTCGCCAACTAACGAACAGTCTTCCACCTTACGGACTTATCTAGAACTCGGACTACGCTACGTATCCATTTGTCAACACAAGCGAGATTCAAATACATGACAGTACTTCTGCATGTATGATGTCACATACTACCAGAACTTTCCCCACCTCAGTCACAGCAGAAGTCGAGTAACGGCAGGTTCAAACGAAGGGGATTCCCACACACTCAAGAGTCAAAGTTCAAAGTCTGTTCCCTAGTTTGCCAAAAGACTTGGTTACAACATGTATTTCGATATTTCACGGTTCTATTGTTCCACTTGACATTATTTTTATTTAAATTTGTAGTTTATTTGTTGAAAATCTTTGAGCATCTGGGTGCAGATTATATGCCCAGGCTGTTCTGAGGACTTAGACTCTCACCTGACAATAGCTGAATAATATGAAGAACGTTTGTTGATCCACAAAACTTTTGGTAGAACAGAGTGACGTCGAATCCTCCAAATGTAGAACGTTGTTCTTTTAAATTTAAAGACAAATGAATATTCAAGAAACTGTTTAGAGATTCATGAGAAGATCAGATTGGATAATCTGAAATATAAAATTTCTTTAGTTTACATTGTATATCTAAGAGGAAATGCGTGGAATGAGAGAAACGTTAACACACCCAACTGGCGGCTGAGTAAAGTGGGTTATCGGCTATTGGAGCATCAAATTTTTCTGCGAAGGGAAAACTGTGGAGGTTTAGTGCAAATTATTTTGAGAACCTTAGGAACGTAAAACTAAACAAGTCAGTACCATGGTTCTCGTGGTGAACAAGAATGTTCACCGTCATTAATAAGCCAAAGAATAACAATCAAAATGAAATTCAGATACTTACGTAGTGGAATAAATGCCGATGAAGGGACTAGAAGAGAAGACGCCGAATAAACCGAGAAGACGCAGGTACCTGCAAAGAGAAATGACATATTCACTTTCACCATTCAGAACTAGATCTATAATATTTTCATTTGGAGCATTGTACTGTACATGATTGTGGAACAGAACAAGTTAATAAACGGAGCGAATTCCCATTTCAATTAATGTTTTATAAGAATACGCTCAATGTTATATGAAATGCAATGCAGATAAATTAAAAAGTTCCAGGCAAAAATGTTCAGACGATAGGGCTGGAAAACTGAATCAAAGAAAGGAGCGACAACTGAGGCAGATATACACATTGTGGAATAATACTTTACTACACACCTTGCTGCACTGTTTCATACACAGGAAAAAGTGAAATGTTGGTCAAAAAAGGAGAATTACCAGAAAAGACGCTGGAGACTTACGATGTTCATAAGGCTGAAGAGACGGTAAGAGGGGCGTAGAAGATACAAGCTCTGTTATGCATCAGAGATAGTGTTTTTAAAAAAGCAAGCGTTTATTAATGTAGAATGAGAGAGATGGCAGACATACAACTCAAACGTCTCTCTTCTTTGACGTATTTCTATCACAGAACTACCAAACATGTAAATGTGCCAACATTAATGTTAAACAAATAGAAAAGTGCTGAAGTCTTACATAAAGCAGTGTACTGTTTGCCCAAGTGTTGCTGAATTTATAATAACATGTGTTCTGTAGCGACTGGAGGTGGATGAACAAGTACAAATGGTTCAAATGGCTCTAAGCACTATGGGACTTAACATCTGAGGTCATCAGTCTCCTAGACTTAGCAACTACTTAAACCTAACTAACCTAAAGACATCATACACATCCATGCCCGAGGCAGGATTCGAACCTGCTACCGTAGCAGCAGCTCGGTTCCTGACTGAAGCTCCTAGAACCGCTCGGCCACAACGGCCGGCCTGAACAACTACCCAAGATGTTCTAGTGGAACTGTGAAACAGACTGTTCGTATTTCACTAGAATCACGCAGTGTAAAGAAAATACGAAGAACTCGAACAGCTGGTGTTTCCGGTGAAAGTAGTGGTGAAGCAATTCGGGATGTACGACAATAAAGGGACGTCATCGTCATATATAAGAGAAAATTTGTCAGTGTTTTCCACCACCACGTCCTATTTCTTGCTCCCCGCTTTATCTGTTAGCAGATTACCAGTACATCTCTGATTCTTTAGCGATTCGAACTCCCATTTAAAAGCTGCAAAACTCTGGTTACTTTGCAAGTGAGCTACTGTGTTAAATATTTGCCTTTAAGGATGTTAGAGAGAAAAAGTTTAGGAACGGTTTGAAATTTACGTTTAAAGTTCGTTTGGAAGTTGCTAAATGCTCTCATCATGAAATACTGGGAGAATGTAGCATGAGAGTTTGCCCTTGTTTTAGCAAGAGCTGGCTTTTTCGAGCCTCTAATTGGTTTTGACGTCATATCTCGTGAACTACATGTTGTAAAGTGATATAATATTGCAGATACATTCAGTGACATACCTAGATAGTGTCTAAAATCTGTATTCGAATAGAGTTAGTAGTAAAGACGTTAGTAGTAAAGAAGTAATGTATTAAAAAGTCACGCCTGATGCTGAAGTTTTACTGCAAGGGTAGCGAAAGTGTAGTAAGTGACAAACTTCTTCTCCTTTCACCATTTTGTGGAAGTGTCAGCGAGAAAACATTTCGTCCGAGTTCGGGATCATGTGTTATGGTCTCTTTCTCAAATACTGGATGATTGAAATCCGGGTACTTTCTCGCTGGCAGTTACGCTGCCTCTAGGCAAACACACCGATTCTAACTGTAATACTTGTCTTACTATGTTAAACTTTTAACGTAACATTATACCTTTTATTCAGTTGATTATTGAGGCACTTTAAATTTTTAATTTCTTTTAAAATTTACAAGAAATATTGGAAATCGAATTCATCGCAGCCTTACACTGCAACTGGTACCGGTTTCCGGGACAGCGTTATACACTCCTGGAAATTGAAATAAGAACACCGTGAATTCATTGTCCCAGGAAGGGGAAACTTTATTGACACATTCCTGGGGTCAGATACATCACATGATCACACTGACAGAACCACAGGCACATAGACACAGGCAACAGAGCATGCACAATGTCGGCACTAGTACAGTGTATATCCACCTTTCGCAGCAATGCAGGCTGCTATTCTCCCATGGAGACGATCGTAGAGATGCTGGATGTAGTCCTGTGGAACGGCTTGCCATGCTATTTCCACCTGGCGCCTCAGTTGGACCAGCGTTCGTGCTGGACGTGCAGACCGCGTGAGACGACGCTTCATCCAGTCCCAAACATGCTCAATGGGGGACAGATCCGGAGATCTTGCTGGCCAGGGTAGTTGACTTACACCTTCTAGAGCACGTTGGGTGGCACGGGATACATGCGGACGTGCATTGTCCTGTTGGAACAGCAAGTTCCCTTGCCGGTCTAGGAATGGTAGAACGATGGGTTCGATGACGGTTTGGATGTACCGTGCACTATTCAGTGTCCCCTCGACGATCACCAGTGGTGTACGGCCAGTGTAGGAGATCGCTCCCCACACCATGATGCCGGGTGTTGGCCCTGTGTGCCTCGGTCGTATGCAGTCCTGATTGTGGCGCTCACCTGCACGGCGCCAAACACGCATATGACCATCATTGGCACCAAGGCAGAACCGACACTCATCGCTGAAGACGACACGTCTCCATTCGTCCCTCCATTCACGCCTGTCGCGACACCACTGGAGGCGGGCTGCACGATGTTGGGGCGTGAACGGAAGACGGCCTAACGGTGTGCGGGACCGTAGCCCAGCTTCATGGAGACGGTTGCGAATGGTCCTCGCCGATACCCCAGGAGCAACAGTGTCCCTAATTTGCTGGGAAGTGGCGGTGCGGTCCCCTACGGCACTGCGTAGGATCCTACGGTCTTGGCGAGCATCCGTGCGTCGCTGCGGTCCGGTCCCAGGTCGACGGGCACGTGCACCTTCCGCCGACCACTGGCGACAACATCGATGTACTGTGGAGACCTCACGCCCCACGTGTTGAGCAATTCGGCAGTACGTCCACCCGGCCTCCCGCATGCCCACTATACGCCCTCGCTCAAAGTCCGTCAACTGCACATACGGTTCACGTCCACGCTGTCGCGGCGTGCTACCAGTGTTAAAGACTGCGATGGAGCTCCGTATGCCACGGCAAACTGGCTGACACTGACGGCGGCGGTGCACAAATGCTGCGCAGCTAGCGCCATTCGACGGCCAACACCGCGGTTCCTGGTGTGTCCGCTGTGCCGTGCGTGTGATCATTGCTTGTACAGCCCTCTCGCAGTGTACGGAGCAAGTATGGTGGGTCTGACACACCGGTGTCAATGTGTTCTGTTTTCCATTTCCAGGAGTGTAGGTAATGTAGACTGTAGCCCGACCAGTTAGCCGTGCGGTCTAACTCACTGCTTTCTGGGCGGAAAGGCGTGCCGGTCCCCGGCACGAACCCGCCCGGTGGATTAGTGTCGAGGTCCAGTGTGCCGGCAAGGTGGTTTTCCAACTGTCTCGGCGCATGCGGCCTGGTTCCCCTTATTCCGCCTCAGTTACACTATATCAGCGATCGCTGCATGTACGCGTACCGTAATTACTCTACCACGCAAACATTGGGGCTACACTGATCTGGTGTGAGACACGCGCTCTGATACAGGACAATAAATTACATCGAATGGACATGCCCCTGTGAACGCGTTATGTCAGCATCTATCTTGTCTGGAAACTGAACTATTTTTCGCATGTCCTTCCCTTGATGGTTACAAAGGCCGGCAGTTTTCGAGCAGCAAATGGTCGTATCGTGAGCGCCTGTCTCGTTTTTAAGGTCCGATACACCACCCTGACATGCCGCAGCGGTCGGGAGGTATCGGTTTAATTCATGTCTAAAACCGTGCGCGATCACTCTGTCTCAACACTATGCGTCGCACGTGGAGCCCTACCCACGCCAATCTGACGGGCGCCCTGATAGCTGAAGTAACGCCACACACTCATCTGAAGGACGACCCCTTGTGTCCGACACTCTCGGTCGCTGATTCGGATGCACACTGCCTGACTTGTGCCGTGGCCAGCGAGCTCTGGCTACTCACACAGTGCTTGCTGGCATTACTCTTGTGGCGACTGCCGGAGTCTACCTCCCCTGATGATATATTGCGCCCCGACGGTGTAGTCTTTCCACCAACCAGGTAACTGTTAACTGGCTAAAAGACATGGCCCATTACTACAAATTTCATGATGCTCACAAAGGCAGACTCGACTCTTGGTCCCTACAGATGACGGCACCTGCAGCTTTCAGCCGCCCCCGAAGTAGAGGACCCATTTCGCTAGTCATTTAGGTTCATTATTTGCGGACCCTACTGCTCACTGGGGCGTTCCAGGTATGAGACGTTATACCCGAAGAAGAATCCTGGAGCATATTGACCCACTACAGACAGAATAGGGGGATAGGGGGCCACCCCTACCAACAGACGAGAAGACGACTCCGACGCTCGGCTACCACAATTGTAGGGCCCTTTTTTACCAAAAGATAAAATCAATAATATACATAATCAAACCCACTAAATCCTCTCTCTGATCCTTTGATCCTAGAACACGTTGCGTGGGCACGGCGACGGGATGGCCAGACCTCGAGTGTCGAACCCTGCCCTACCCGTCGTCATGCCCCTGCAGCGGTTTCGTAGATAAAAAAAAAAAAAAAACCTGACTGGTAACATGCTTCCCTACCATGCACTGGGCGCAGGTTCGATGCCCGACCAGGTTTTCTTACCTCGTGGACTGCATCACCGACACATGAGTCGCCTAATGTGGCGTCATCTGAAATGAGACTTACAACCCGGCGGTCGAACTTTCCCGGATGGGGCCTCCCAGTCATCGGTGCCACACCATCATTACATTTTTCTTCGCTGTCGCCGCATAGAGAAGACTCATAGTGGAAAACGACTCATGCACACATCACAAGACCTACAAAGAGTAACGCTCCGTCACCCAGCAGTTTGGCCAGACACCACAGAGATTGTGGACACCTGGAACTACTCCTGCCTCCTCAAAATAGAGCCTCGCGCCCTCCACAGATGATCGTGAACGCACAGTCACATTCGCCCAGCTTAACGCCACTTTCAGATATTCATACCGGCACAGACCTTTTCAAGTAGCCGCCATTATAGCCAGTCGCTATCGACAAGTGACTGTGAACGCCAGGTGTCGAAGTGGTATTCAGAACTGAACCTAAACTACTGTATCAGCTGCTAATTACAGACGTCCAAACTGTACTTCTATAGGTTAGTTGTCTTTCACTGTCTTAGATCCGACTTTAACTACAGATCCGCACCTCATATATCACAGAAATTAAATTACTTTAATAAATGCTGTTTACCTGTTTATAATTATGTTGCCAACTCAAGTGTTCTAGTTGATAAAACTTTGAACATAGCTGCTAAGGTTCAGTGTCCGTGTCAGTATTATATTGTAACAGATAAGCCCTCGGTCACAAATATTAAGTCAGAAATTGACCTGGCTTCGACGCTATTGTGAGCGTTGTCTTCAGATTCAGACTAACTGTACTAAAACATTAGGTATATAGTACATTAATATAATTAAATGTTTGTACTGACTCGAAAAGATGCATTACTTACAAGTCACATATTAAAAAAGATCTCAGCCGGAAAGGCGACGTCATGAACACTTGCAGATGGCGAGGCGCTAAGGACTGCTCGTACTGTGTACAAGGGTTGCAACAAGACTGAGGTGCCCACTTTAGAAAGTGTGGGCAAGTAAACGTGGTGTTGCTACGAGCGCCATCTAGTAGCCGCAGAGACAACTAGGCTACTGTGCATTCAAATTAGACACATGAAATTGTGATGCAGCTGATTCAGGCATAACGTAAGCATTAATAATAACAGGGTGAAGCTACATATTTTTCTGCTTTAAATAGAGATACATTGTGTAACGAAAAACGTTAGTTATGACATACAAGAAAACAGCAAAGATGTGACAAGATAACAACATTTCGGTAAACTGCATGAGGAAATCTGAATCAAAGATGAAGCAATGGCTTTATACAGTCAAAAAAGTTTTTATTTCGCAGCTGCAGCTGTTCGTTGAGAATGACGCCATCATGGCGAGTGAGATGTTTGAAAATCTCCAATTCCTCAAGACATCTAACCTACGCCCCTTCTTTTCGGTATGCAGAATATTGTTATCGCTATGGCTTTAGGCACGTGTCCAGTAATTAAGAGATGATTGGCAAAGGATGAATTTAGGGGACTGGTGCCGTTCTTTCTCAAAAGATGTTCTTTATATCTGACGGTGAAAGCACGTCCGGTTTGCCCTATATAATAGGAGGAGTAGGTATCGCAGATGAACTTATAAACGCCAGAACTTTCTGTAGGGGAGCGAATGGATTTCAAATTATGAATGAAGTTTCTCTTTAGATTATTATTAGTAGAGAAGGCAACATTGCAGTTGTATTTGTTGAGAAGCCTTAAATAGTAGACGACATCCTAAAAAAGAAAACTGCAAGAACTACCACGCTCAACACCTCATGCACTGAAATTAATCCGGAAAAACGTTTTTCTATTCCTTTCATACGACTCATTTCCTGTCAGATTCAGCGCATGCTTCGCAACAAATATAACCGCAATGTTGCCTTCTCTACTAATAATAATCTAAAGAGAAATTTCATTCATAATTTGAAATCCATTCGCTCCCTTACAGAAAGTTCTGGCGTTTATAAGATCATCTGCGATACCTACTCCTCCTATTATATAGGGCAAACCGGACGTGCTTTCACCGTCAGATATAAAGAACATCTTTTGAGAAAGAACGGCACCAGTCCCCTAAATTCATCCTTTGCCGATCATCTCTTAATTACTGGACACGTGCCTAAAGCCATAGCGATAACAATATTCTGCATACCGAAAAGAAGGGGCGTAGGTTAGATGTCTTGAGGAATTGGAGATTTTCAAACATCTCACTCGCCATGATGGCGTCATTCTCAACGAACAGCTGCAGCTGTAAAATAAAAACTTTTTTGACTGTATAAAGTCATTGCTTGATCTTTGATTCAGATTTTCTCATGCAGTTTACCGAAATGTTGTTTTCCTGTCACATCTTTGCTGTTTTCTTGTATGTCATAACTAACGTTTTTACGTTACACAATGTATCTCTATTTAAAGCAGAAAAATATGTAACTTCATCCTGTTATTATTAATGCTTACGTTATGCCTGAATCAGCTGCATCACAAATTCATGTGTCTAATTTAAATGTACAGTAGCCTAGTTGTCTCTGCGGCTACTAGATGGCGCTCGTAGCAACACCATGTTTACTTGCCCACACTTGCTAAAGTGGGCACCTCAGTCTTGTTGCAACCCTTGTCCACAGTACGAGCAGCCCTTAGCGGCTCGTCACCTGACAAGTGTTCATGACGTCGTCTTTCCGACTGAGATCTTTTTTACTATGTGACTAGTAAGTACTGCATCTTTTCGAGTCAGTACAAACATTTGATTTTATTGATGTACTATGTACCTAATGTTTTAGTACAGTTAGTCTAATTCTGAAGACGACGCTCATAGTAGTGTCGAAATCAGGTCAATTTTTGACTTAATATTTGTGACCGAGGGCTTATTTGTTACAATATTGTTCTAGTTGATATCACCTTGTGATTACACTAGTTGTTAGCTTGCAAACAAGCAACCTTTCTACATCAACTATTTTTCTGTGCTAGGGGGTTCGCTTCCTGTTATTCTTTGTATTGGTTGGCAGACTTGTTTCGGTGAATACAGCATAAAAGACACAGAATATGATCACCTACTTTCCTTCTAGAGGAAGAAAAGTAGTGTGCAATCAAAGACATACTCTATCGCCAAGTACCCAAACACAGGAGAGAAATTGACTCTCTCTTGAGTTCATCCAGAACTTCTCTCTCACTCCGTTATTTTCGTAGATTTATTCTAGCATTTTTTACTAAACTGCATCTCATGGCAGAAAACAGGTTTGGTCGGCGTTCGCATGCTATGGGAATGGTGACTTACCATTCGTCTGAACCCGAAACTTTCCGAAAATTAGCGAACTTCCTTTGCGTAATGAACGGGTCATTTTTGAGACGATAGTTTCCCTTGGCAGAGCTTGCGATGTTCGTTTTGACTGTTTTACATACAGTTTCGTTAGCATCGCGGGGCAGAAGCGGAGGACGGAAGTTCTTCAGACAAACGGAGGGGACTAAGCCTTCTACAGACGTACTTGAAACGCGGTGTTTTTCGGAGACACTTGAGAAGGGGAAAAGCAGAGGGCAGAGGCTGTTGTGATGCAGGCCAGCACCTACAGCAACATCTTCTCACCACTGCTCCGTTTAACTTGTATAAGTTCACACAGCACTGAGGAGAATGAGTAATAATGGCTGATAGGTGCGATTGAGGTTACTTAATACTAATCGATGGCCTTCTACACTAGACCTCTTGGCCGCGACTTTGTTGTTTTGTTTTCATGCATGCATACCCAGCTCACTTTCCAAGTCGATACATCTGTTATGACCAGAATGACCCTACGTTTACATTCAGATAGATTCTGCGCGAAGTTCGTTACCCTAGCAATCCCAATACCTTTATGAGCTACACCGCTCATCGTAGTAGTTTAATGTGATTATTTCCGTGAACTCAGGTTCAGCAGTCATTTCTTATGAGAGAGAGAAATTGCCTGCTTGTTTCTGTTCAGTGACAATTTACGTTCGATTGACTCGTCGATAAATTATCATGGTTGTGAATTACTGCTTCATTCCAGCAGCAATCTGTCCCCCATATTACTTTCATGTTTATTAATTTAATAGACGTCCCACAGCTACCGTTCAGCTGTCAGGGCCAACCTTCCATTCCGTTACCCTGCTCGTTCAAAACTACCACACATCTGAATCGTAGTGGGGCGATTAGCATACCGAGGAAGGACACTCGGAGCATATCATAGACTCATTTTGTAAAAGTGTAACAGCTTGACCCAAGTGGTGTCTTGCATAATGACGACTCAAGTACAAAAACAGAGACCGAGCGAGGTGGCGCAGTGGTTAGACACTGGACTCGCATTCGGGAGGACGACGGTTCGATCCCGCGTCCGGCCATCCTGATTTAGGTTTTCCGTGATTTCCCTAAATCACTCCAGGCAAATGCCGGGATGGTTCCTCTGAAAGGGCACGGCCGACTTCCTTCCCCATCCTTCCCTAATCCGATGAGACCGATGACCACGCTGTCTGGTCTCCTTCCCCAAACCAACCAACCAACCTACAAAAACAGAACCTCCCAATAGGAGTGACGAGTCCATAGTGATTTCATGTAAAGTGAAATTTTAGTAAACTTGGCGAAAGACACACTAACCAGCAGGAGTAGGTACATAGATTTCACTATGAGCTAAGATGAGATATAAGCTGACTCTCCAAACTCTCTAAAAGGATGCTCATGCATTGACTGGGTATCCTGGGCCGGAAGAAGCAACTACGCTTCCGATTTTGGACGCACTATTTCCCCATCGGGAAGACGGAGATCTAAAGCATTCCCTTTACAATAGTTGCCTGCACACATATTTACCCTCATAGGTGCCCGTCTAGCAGAATCCTATAGTGATTATGGACGGCTTTGGTTGTTAGGTCCTATGCAGTGTCTGATTCTAACAACCCGCAGTATAGACCAGTACGCCGGCCGGTGTGGCCAAGCGGTTCTAGGCGCTTCAGTTTGGAACCGCGCGACCGCTACGGTCGTAGGTTCGAATCCTGCCTCGGGCATGGATGTATGTGATGTCCTTAGGTTAGTTAGGTTTAAGCAGTTCTAACTTCTAGGGGACTGATGACCTTAGAAGTTAAGTCCCATAGTGCTCACAGCCATATAGACCAGTACACAAACATTTATTATTCAAGAAGAATGGATGTTCGCCATATCAGATTCAGTTAGCGAAGAATATGTGAACACCTACGGAACAAGAAAGATAAATGTAATTTTTTTGGAGAATTATTCTTCTTAAAAATATGAATAATGAAGAACGGAGTGAGAACTATTTGGATAATCCATGTGGGATCCTTATTAATACTCGGAATACTGACACTAATCTTTTCTAACGAGGTTAAAACCGAGTTACATAACATAGTCTTCGAGTACAGGTCCTCGGATCTACAACAATTGACTAACCGATACTTCGGTAAACTTCTTGTACACCGACCCCACAATAACATTAAAAGTTAGTACAAATCCAGATATTGAGCCCAGCTGTTTCGCATAATAAGTTGCGAGCGAAAGCAGCAGGAGACGAAAGCAAAGCCCGTCGCGAGAAAAATTCTGACACTCCAAAACCTGTGTAGATAATACTCCGAAGAGAAGGCAAATGGGTCAAAACAACTCTTACTATGGAGCAAAGAAGTCGGTTTCGTGGGCTGGAACAGCTATTTCGTCTTAAGGTACTAGAAGCTCCACTTGGGTATCATGTCTGTCTGTTCTCCTTCTGACAGTGCCATATACACTGCCAAAATACAAAAAATAAAAATAAATGCAACAGCTTGAAGGCAGACAACTTAGTGACACTTATTTAACCATTCTACAAGTATATGATACAAATTCAGACTAAATGAAACTCACGTAAAGGGGAACGAACATACTCATCAGTACACAGCGTACCACCCCTCTGGTGGCCACGCAAACGTGTATTTTTTGGATGTATACGCTCATAAAGGTGCCGAATGGGATCCTGCGATTGACTGTGCAATGCATCTTGCATCTTTTTTGCTGTAGTTTGGCACTGGGTCTGGAGAAGAACTAAGTTTCGGCTTCATCTTGTCCCATACATGTTCAGCTGACGAGAGATCTGGTGATCGTGCAGGCCAGGTAAGTTGCACACCACGTAGAGCGCCGGCCGGTGTGGCCGTGCGGTTCTAAGCGCGTCAGTTTGGAACCGCGTGACCGCTACGGTCGCAGGTTCGAATCCTGCCTCGGGCATGGATGTGTGTGACGTCCTTAGGTTAGTTAGGTTTAAGTAGTTCTAAGTTCTAGGGGACTGATGACCTCAGTAGTTAAGTCCCATAGTGCTCAGAGCCATTTGAAACATTTTTGAACCACGAAGAGCAAGTAGCATTGGAGCAGACGCGTGTGGAGATACGTTGTCCTGCTGAAGAAGTGTATCAGCTATCTGTCGAGAAACTGGCAGAGCACGGAAATCGCTCCACGTGCATTGTGGCGGGCTCTGGCTATTTTATCCTGCAGAAGTACCGAGTGCGACCGCGAATTGCAGCTGATAGCCGCACACCACATGAAGCGAAACATGATATCTTCATTTCATGGACGAATGCGCTGTGGAATAGGCAGAACGCCAGAACTACGCCTACGTTTACGCTCATCACTCGCATGCAGACAGAAACTTCCCTCATCGCTGAACACATCAGAACGCCATCCCACTCTCCAGGAAACTCTTTCACAACAACAGAGCAGCCGCGCCTGACGGTGTCGTGCTTTCAATGATAGCCTTGCCAGAGGTGCATATGATCTTGGCCTTGCAAGCAGACGGCTCCCAATGGACCCAGGTGACACATCCGATGCAAAATGTTCCCGGATTTCGTCCCTAGGTGATGTTCTGTCGGCAAGCACTGCTCGTAGTCAGCGTCGATCTCGGCGCACATCTGTACTAAGGGGACGTCCACAACAAGCCCACAAGTGTGGGAATATTCCACAGACCATTACTGAAAGCAACGATACATCACGGATGCATTATGCGTAATATGTGCAGCAATTCGTCGATACGTTGTTTCAGCTTCCCATAGACCCACACTGCGACCTGAAACTGTTCGACAAGAGTACATACTTGTCGGTGGTGCTTGGTTGTATACTAGAATGTATGTTGCAAACACTGTTCACCTCTGAACAGTTACTGCCTGCAGAATCGAAACGGAGTGTGCACACACAGGCCTCCGGAGCACCATGTTATCGCAGATTACCATGACAAATGAATCGCTAACACTGCAGTCTCTCAGTATGCACATATTATAACCTGGTGCCATTGAAAATAGTTCTTGAGGGTGTTGACTTTATTCGGCAGTACATGATTAGCTACACTACCGGACAGATCACAAAACGTCAATATACCGTGCCGTCTGCATATATGTGTGAGCACGCAATATGCATGATCTTGGTTCTTGTTTAATGGACTTTTGCTCGAAGATGCTGTAGGTTGCTGGTTGCCCCTTAGAATTTGTTAATGTGTGCGTTGAAGTTACAGCGCTCAGCGTTAGTGAGAGTCTGCAGACATTTCAAGTGACTGTCGGTGCCTACTGACACCACCTCCGAAACAAACAGGATGGCTGAGAGTGTAACGGGACATCATACAATCAGTTTTATTTTCCAGATTGCGTATGCAGTTCATAAGAAGACCGCAACCTTTGTTGAAAGCACTGGTTACGTGCGATCTATAAGTCAATCTCATTCCTAGAGTGAGACTTGATTATCTGACTAACTATTAAAAGGTCTGCGCCATCATCTGTGAGTTAACTGTTCCGTTGTTTGAGCTTACAAACAGAATTTTTAAGTGGGCTGCTTCTGTATGGCAGCGCTGCGTAGCGCTTTGCATTGGATCTCTGACTGCGCTTTCTTTGTAAGGGACTCTGTGGCTGGTTGGACTCATTGTTGGAAGTTAATCGCCAGTACTGTGGGCAGTTGGAAGTTAGTCGCTAGCAGTGATGGAAGTACTATTGGGCAGTTGGAGGGGAACAGCCAGTAGTGATGGATGTTAGATGTGAGATGTTAGCTTTGATGGAGGGTAGAGGTCTGGAGCGTTAGCGTAGGCTAACGATCTGTACATGTTCGATTTGGAGATTGAATATTATTCATGATAATATACCTCTGTACTAGATGTCAATGATTTATATTCGTGTATGAACTGGATGTCACATTATACATTGTTTGGTTTGCCACAAAATCTTTCCTTTGCTAACCAAATACCTATTAGTAGTTAGTGGCTTTAGTAGTTAGAATCTTTTATTTAGCTGGCAGTATTGACGCTCGCTGTATTGCAGTGTAACGAAGATTTTTGTGAGGTAAGTGCTCAATGAAACGTATAGGTTATTGTTAAGAGTTCTTTTTAGTCAGGTCCATTCTCTTCAATTAATTATCTAAGGTCAGGTTGTAATTTTTTTTTTTTGAGCAGTCATATTACGTTGCGCGAGAATATTGTGGGTCCGTGTTGATATGATAAGAAAAAGTAAAGAGAAAGTAGGCTCAGTACGTTCAGTTTTACTCAGCTGTTTCAGAATCAAATAACGTAAAAATTTCATCTACTCAGTCATTCTGCAATTTGAGTACAGACACACTCATTTAAATAAGGGAGTTTCAAATTTCTTGTCCTCCGTTAGGATTTACTTTGAGCTTCAAGGCATTGCACGATTTGCACCGACTGATGTCTGGCACTCTTAACAACATAATTTAGGTTACAACAGTGCTTAAATGCAAAAATATCATGGTCGAAAAGCGCGATTGCTACTCATGCATCACTGGGTACGCCATTGGTGTATACAGAGTACGTCATGGTGACAGTATCCGAGCCCTGCAGCTCTCCAGTCGTTATCAGTCTTATACCATTCCTGATGAAGGATCTCCTCTCCTTCCGGAAGATAACAGTCATTTTGGGGAGGCGTCCTGGTCATTCTATGGCATCTAAGCCATTTAAACGATCGTGCCAGCCAGACAAGGTGAAAAAACTATCGGTGTCCAGGAACACACGGTCAGTGCTGCCCTTTGTCTCTTTGCAGTCCACATATACTCTACAAAGCACAGGGACTGATGGCCTACGGAATGTACGGCTCGAAATCAGAACTGTTGTGGAGGGGAGGATGCTGCGGTCTGTGAGGAATTCCTGAAGCCACTGCGAACAGACTGTGGTCCGCAGGTCAAGCGGCTTTGCAGAGAAGCTTCCACGAAGCAGTATGCCCAGCCAAGCTGCCCACTCTGGTCATCACTCTAGGCGATGAACGTACATTCGAGCACCGCATCCCACTAACACGATGTCCCGCTTTAACGTTTTACCCAGACACGAAAGAAAAATATGTTTGTGTACAAACATTCTCGTTTCTTTGTCGCATCAAACCTGGGTGCAATATCGAGATCTCGACGAAATCCTCCGACATCATTTTCAGTGAAAACAAACTGTCGTGGCTGCTGTTATGATGACCAGAGAAATTTTTTATGAAGATAGTAACTGTTCTCGAAAGAACAGAAACCATTGATGACCGTGCAGCTTAACTGGAATAAATGATAATTAATTGAAACCCTCAGCAGCCAACAAGTGTTGTGGATATGCCTCGATGGGGACCGCCGAAAATTTGTGCCCCGACCGGGACTGGAACCCGGGATCTCATGCTTACGTGGCAGACGCTCAATCCATCAGACCCACCGATGAGACAGATGAACAGTGCGACCGCAGGGACTTATCCCTTGCAGGCTTCCCGTGAGGCCCACATTTCCAACTGTCCACAATCTGCATACGTAATGTTCCTGCTAGATATCTGCCAATCCACGCATTACTCGCGCCCACTAAGGTGACGAATCCCGTAAGAGTTCGGGCTACCTGTGTGCATTCGCACAGACGAAGGTCAATGACGGGGTAGCCTTTAACTATATATGAAGGTAGTAACTGTTCTCGAAAGAACAGAAACCATTGATGACCGTGCAGCTTCGCTGGAATAAAAGATAATTAATTGAAACCCTCAGCTGGCGACAGGTGTTGTTGATATACCTCGATGGGCACAGCCGTAAATGTTTGGACCTACGACGACTCGAACCCGGAATCTCCTGCTTACATGGCGGACGCTCTATCCATCTGAGCCACGGCTGACACAGATAAACAGCGCGACCACAGGGACTTAACCCTTGCACGATTCCCGTAACAGCACTTGAGGGCGGATGTAATCATTACGTTATGTAGCCAAAGATGGTGCCTGTGTCTGCGCTGGTGGTGCCAACGCTCTCGTAGGAACGCAAACTATTCAGCGCGTATCTCTGTGTCTTCTCACTGCTGATTTATCGCTTTCACGTATTACTAAAATTATAGCCTCGGTACCAGTTAATGCTTTTCTCGCACACTGTAATTTGTACTGAGTTTCTACAGAATCCCATCACAGGTAGGGGGAAGTCGAATGGAAATGAGATGGATGGCAAAGGGTAATTAAGCTGTTATTTATTTCAAACGTAACCGTCATAATTGTAAAGACATTTATCCCACTTTGAGGAAAGACAGTCAATGCCTTCAGGCCTTTCTTCAAGGTTGTGTGTGGGGGATGTCCAAAAGCTTCCAAGCAAATTTTCTACAGTGTAGTCGAAACAACCTTGGCAATGTGTACGCCCTCCCGCATCCCCTATACAATCCCGATCTCTCCTCACATGTTTTCCACATTTTTAGGGCCCTAATGAAAGACATTCTTGGCCGTCGAATTGCTTCGGTCGAAACGGCGCACACCTGGATACGATCACGTTTTTTTGGCAACTGGAAACCTTTTGCATGAGGGCTTTGACCGTCTTGTCTCACAGTGGGGTAGATGTATTAACAATTATACCGAGTATTTTTGTAATAATAAACTGTGTAATTAATTTTCTTCCCTCTGCTCCTCATATAAGTGTGGTATAAGATTTCACTGTTGTCGTACATTATTCCACGTTTACTTGTGAGACTGTGAGTCAGTATCTAACGATTTCTAGGTTTTCCTATTTTTAATGTGGCCTTAGTGAAATGCGGCCTGAAGCTTGGTTGCCCTGGAGATGGAAGGACTGAGCAAATACAGCTTGAAAACCATTTGTGATACAGCTGAAAATTAAATACACTTTATTACAATCACGAAGTTCCTTGAAAATGTAAAAATTAGCAGAGCGATAAGGATAGGTGAACTTTAAATGCGAACATTTTAGATTAGGCTTTACCGTGACTGTTATTGACATTAAATGAAACAGCAAGTTTACTGTTACCACTCACCGTTTTATTTAAAGATAGGTCAGCTGAAGTTCGAAACAATATGTTTCAACTGCGACATCAACAGTTGATTGGGAGGCTTCGCATTTTAGACTGATCAAAAAACTCAGACACCAACTTTTTCTAAAACACTGAAGTAAAACAGCTTTGAAGCGCATACAACAACAAAAGATAAAATTAACACTTTAAAAACTATAACTAATCAGATATATCTTTGTTCAAAGACAAGCCAAGTTACCCTTGATCGCATTCTACTCCAAGAAAATTTTTATTATAACTCACGAGCATTCAAACAGTGAATAAGTTACATGCCGTAACCAGTTATCAATTTGTTCAGAAGCCAAGTTAAATGTGCACTATGATTAATAGCAACTGCATCAACTGTTATAACAAAATGCTTTAAATGAAATAAGGATCAAGTTCTTTAAAAAGGTGAGCTATACCCAAACACCTTGCATGGCAAGGCAGTAAATAAGTGTAGAGGAATGTTGGACTAGGATGGAAACTGCCGGAATGCGCTGTGTTACAACTAGTCCGAGTTTCCTAAGTGATTTATTATTTCCAGCTACAGTGCCCCCGTTCCTCTCATTCTGTGCCACCAAGTCCAGCAATGCTGAGGACACCACTTCGCTGTCTGCGAAAAGGCTTTGCATGGAATGCCTGCCTCAGCGACCCATGCAACACCCTGCTGTGTGCCGGCCTTGTATGGCCGCGGAGTTGTGATGAAGCCAGGATGTGCCGGCAGTCGACTCAGAGGTCTCCATCCCTGCCACCTCAGTGCCACGCGCTGGGTGCTGCAAGGTGGCCCGCAGCATGCTTCCTCGCCAGCGTGGCTAAGATCGCAGCGACAACAAGTGCCTGCAATCCAGCGTCTGAAGCTGCGGCCCTCGCTTCAGCATTCCTCTGGTGTGTGTTGGGAGCCAACAAGACTGCCCGCAGTAGCGAGCTGTGGCATGGCCCGCCGTAGGCTGGCTGCGGACCCCGTGTTGGCCCCAGAGGGTCGAACCAGCGACCCGCCGTGGACTGGAACGTTGGCGCCCTATCTGCTGCTGCCTGTAGCCAGTGGTGTGACACGCCCCGCCATCCAGGAGAGCTGTCACACTTGAATGCCTTGTTAGTGATCCGGCGCCTATTTGTACACAGCTATGCGCCTCTGTTTTGCTAACGCACCGCTCTGAGTCATGCACTCATAACACCTGGGATGGGCCAGTGGGCCCCTTCTGCCTGTAACTTGCGCCATAAAAACAGCTGTGCTTACACTTTTCAGTGGGTCTACAGCCCTGTCACCTACCTCGCAACAGCTGGTAGTGTAATTTACAGTCAACAGGCCCAAGCCTGGCTGTAAGTTGTGTGCTGAGCAATAATGCACCAAAGCAAACCTTTTCCCATCTTAAATGTGGTGCCGCTACAAAGAAACAGGAAATGCCCATTAGCTATGTCGAATTAAGAATAGCTCCTTAAGTTACAGAGCCTAGGAAGGATGATAGCTCCAGCCAACGCACACAGAATCGGATTACAATCATTCATCCTATTTCACAAGTAATCCAGATTAAGTAGTACAAATAGATGAAGCGCCAGCAGGGAGTGCATTACAAATTCCTTTATAAACCACAAAATTGAAAATGGAATTGCTTAATAACCATAATAATTATAGAAACCAGAAATACACTCAAAGGGAGGCTGAGTTGCACTGAATGCAAATTTTACAGTTTAAATATGCTTGTCCGGCTCCAGAAAACCAAATTTATACCAGTCTGTAGACGAAGAGCAGAATACGTAGCAATGTGGGTTAAGGCCACGGGAAAAGATTGAAAGGACTGCCCTCACAGCAAAGTGTATTGCCCCAAGGCGACAACATGCGACAGAACTAAATTAACCACAGGGAAAGTTTCCAAACGTGCTCACCCTCAAAAGCACAAGTTCATGTCAGTATGAGAGCCACTTTTTCACAATGCTAGAACTCCTTCGCTGCTAACAGTGGCCCACAAGAACACTGTTACAGAGAATGGACACCAGGCAGCTTACTCCGCGTAGCCAGCCCCACTCTCGTTGATGTGGGGGCCACGGCCACCAAGCTGCCGCCCCCCCCCCACACTTCCCCGCTCCTACCACCCTGCCCTCCACCTCCCCCCCCCCACCCCGTGCAACAGAAGGAATGCGACTTCGAAGCACAGACTCAGAACACGATGCCACTTGAGTTAAGACGGCTGACCTTCAAAGAGAGCGATCCTCCTGCCAGCGTAGCGCATCAAGTCACCAGCCACGCCATCTATACGAATACACTTGAGAGTGTGACGGCACCTGTCAGTTCGCGGCATGTCTCATTTGGTGTTTTTCAACGCAGTCGATAACACTGCGGATACACTGACCAGTGACGCTGCTTCCTCGGTAAGGTAGAAATTTGTATATCACATGAACCCTGAGGCCGAGACTGTCCATAAGCGAGTGCAGTATCTCCTCTACCTTCTTGAGTGATCGCAAAACAGATCTTATTTTTCTTCCCAGGGCTGTATGTCGTTTGGCACTTAAATTGAATGCTCTCCAAGTTAGTAAACTGACAAAGTATTAAACAATCAACTGACGATCTATCTACTTTACTTCTACTTTTTCAGAGTGGGGCATTTAGCTGAATAGATGCGATAATGGGAGGAATAGGCGACCGCCGATTTTCCGACTGCCCAAGAAGGTAAAGGAGATAATATACCCAGTTAAGAACACAGTCGGTCTGAGGGCCCCTGGTATTTATACGATTCAATCTGAGTGAGAAACGAGTACGTCTGTCTGTCTACAGCTACTGTGACTAAACGACGTACAGAACACCAGAGACACATTAAAAATCGAAAACGTGTGATATCCGCAGCTGCTGAGAGCAATTTCACAAGTAAACAGGGATAATGTTTGATGAAATTAAAATCTGGTCCCACGCTTCTATGCACTGGAATTCTGTTGTTGGAGAAGCAGTTCAATCTGAAATGTGGCAGGACGACTTCTGTCGGCACAGCAGGTATAATCCAGTAGAGAGTGAAAGAGAGCTCTCAATGCTGTGGACACGTGGGGAAATTCTCTGAACTGTTAACGTTCCTACGAAAGTGGTGGCACCAACAATGCGGACATGGACACAATATCTGGAAGTATGAGGTAATGATTACGCCGACCAATCAGAAACGACTATGAGCTATGAATGGCTACCTCAACTGCAGCTACGACAGGCAGTGAAGGCAATGGAGGATTTCGTCGGAAGATAGAAATTGTATGCAGATTTGAAGCTAGAAGTAATTCTAGAATATTTCGTCCAATGACAGCGTCACGAGAAACACCTGGCTCAAACAGACTTACTTTTTATCAAGACATATGCAGCTTCAACATCGCAGCGCGTCAGCAATCGTCGGTTAATATATTAAAAAACTAAAAACCCGCCGCGATTGCGAAAACAGCACCTAGTGTTAAGTGTTAACCCAGGTTTCGGCGTAGATAACTACACCTTCTTCAGAACAACAATAAAATCCACAAGTGCCTAAGAAGGCCTTTGTCAGTGATTAAAAGAACACCATAGCTACACATTTATAACGGAAAAGGAAAGGAAAATACAAACAGTACATATGTACAAAGACATAACCACTACTTAACTTAATGGTGTACGCTCCACCTCACACCGGCCTATGTTCGATGGCCCGTGACCCGCCATAAACTGCAGCCTCAAACGGTCGCTCACTTACAACCATCGGACATAGGCCGGTGTGAGTTGGAGCGTACACCATTAAGTTAAGTCGTGGTTTTGATTTTTTACATATGTACTGTTTGTGTTTTCCTTTTCTTTTTCGTTTATAAACATATAGCTATGGTGTTCTTTTAATCATTGACAAAGGTCTTCTTAGGCATTGTTGCGTTTTATTGTTGTTCTGAAGAAGGTGTAGTTATCTACACCGAAACCATGGTTAACACTTAACACTAGGTGCTTTTTTCGCAGTCGAGGCGGGTTTTTAGTTTTTTAATACAAGATATATGCCTTTGAAATTTATGCAGTTGAAGTCAGGATACGTCTAAATCTATGCTACAAAAAGGTTCTTTTATCCTTATGTTGGTACCTCAGATATATCGTTTTTGACGCATGAAATAGATACCAGGTAATGAAAATGTCTGTACACGCATACTTGTTTGAAATAAGGAGACAAAAAGAAGTCGATAGGTGATAAATCAACTGAATGCACGCAGGCACTTATTCTACGTCTTCTTTTGTAAAATATAAAGTTGTTAGCTCGTGGTCGTGCGGTAGCGTTCTCGCTTCCCACGCCCTGGTTCCCGGGTTCGATTCCCGGCGGGGTCAGGGATTTTCTCTGCCTCGTGATGACTGGGTGTTATGTGCTGTCCTTAGGTTAGTTAGGTTTAAGTAGTTCTAAGTTCTAGGGGACTGATGACCATAGCTGTTAAGTCCCATAGTGCTCAGAGCCATTTTATAAAGTTGTTCGTCGTGCTGCGTCACAGCTGCCATTGTAAAGGTGTATAATGACGCAAAGTTTTCGGTTATTTCTCCTGCTTTCATAGGCGACGTATGGCAAACCGACTGTTGCTTCCAACAAATGCAGGCGTCGCCTGCAGCGGACATACAGAGGCTGTTGTAATCAACATAAATATAGGCTGTTCTTCCTAAGGGTTGTCGGAAGCACACACTCTCTGATGTTTCGACAGATATCTGCAATCCCTGTTTTGCTATGTGCAGATGCAGTCGCCCCAGATAAACACAACTCATCATGTATTTTATGCTACGCCTACCGTCGACGGGAAACGTCGCTTTGTTTTTGGTTGGAAACAAAATGAATTTTGAAGCGGAGTATCACCTGCCCATTTCACTGAGCGATATCTATTAACAGAGACAGTAAAACAGGAAGAACAAATAGTATGCGGCGGTCAGCGCGTTACGTGGTCGTTCTCTCTGTACTATAGTATTTGTTATTCTTCATGTTTAACTGTAGCTGTCAGCGCATATCGGTAAAACAAATATCGCACTGGACTAGTGTGGGACCAGTCTATCGAATGGACATCTAAAACCACAGATTAAAATCATTTTATTTGTAACCGGAAACAATCGACGTTTTCCGTCGGCATTGGGATCCGCATCAGATATGTGAAAAACTGTGTTTTTGCTGACAGCAGCTGTACATTGCTAAAAATAAATTGGAAATATCTGCCGAAACATCAGAGAAAAGGCGCATGACGACTCTTAGGAGGGACGTTGGGTATAAATCGCCACAGGACGCGAATCTAATGAATGCGTGACATGAAATTTCCGTTTTTTCACGACACTGTTTCCTAAAAACCTGGCAGTCAACAAGCTACCCGTCGGTTTCTACGTTTTAGTTATTTCAACAGTAACAAATGAAATGTTTTAATCAATCATAATGTCATATTTATTTAGCGCAATGAGACTTAGCTTCAAATGCGACGTACACATACACTCCTGGAAATTGAAATAAGAACACCGTGAATTCATTGTCCCAGGAAGGGGAAACTTTATTGACACATCCCTGGGGTCAGATACATCACATGATCACACTGACAGAACCACAGGCACATAGACACAGGCAACAGAGCATGCACAATGTCGGCACTAGTACAGTGTATATCCACCTTTCGCAGCAATGCAGGCTGCTATTCTCCCATGGAGACGATCGTAGAGATGCTGGATGTAGTCCTGTGGAACGGCTTGCCATGCCATTTCCACCTGGCGCCTCAGTTGGACCAGCGTTCGTGCTGGACGTGCAGACCGCGTGAGACGACGCTTCATCCAGTCCCAAACATGCTCAATGGGGGACAGATCCGGACATCTTGCTGGCCAGGGTAGTTGACTTACACCTTCTAGAGCACGTTGGGTGGCACGGGATACATGCGGACGTGCATTGTCCTGTTGGAACAGCAAGTTCCCTTGCCGGTCTAGGAATGGTAGAACGATGGGCTCGATGACGGTTTGGATGTACCGTGCACTATTCAGTGTCCCCTCGACGATCACCAGTGGTGTACGGCCAGTGTAGGAGATCGCTCCCCACACCATGATGCCGGGTGTTGGCCCTGTGTGCCTCGGTCGTATGCAGTCCTGATTGTGGCGCTCACCTGCACGGCGCCAAACACGCATGCGACCATCATTGGCACCAAGGCAGAAGCGACTCTCATCGCTGAAGACGACACGTCTCCATTCGTCCCTCCATTCACGCCTGTCGCGACACCACTGGAGGCGGGCTGCACGATGTTGGGGCGTGAGCGGAAGACGGCCTAACGGTGTGCGGGACCGTAGCAGCATCCGTGCGTCGCTGCGGTCCGGTCCCAGGTCGACGGGCACGTGCACCTTCCGCCGACCACTGGCGACAACATCGATGTACTGTGGAGACCTCACGCCCCACGTGTTGAGCAATTCGGCGGTACGTCCACCCGGCCTCCCACATGCCCACTATACGCCCTCGCTCAAAGTCCGTCAACTGCACATACGGTTCACGTCCACGCTGTCGCGGCATGCTACCAGTGTTAAAGACTGCGATGGAGCTCCGTATGCCACGGCAAACTGGCTGACACTGACGGCGGCGGTGCACAAATGCTGCGCAGCTAGCGCCATTCGACGGCCAACACCGCGGTTCCTGGTGTGTCCGCTGTGCCGTGCGTGTGATCATTGCTTGTACAGCCCTCTCGCAGTGTCCGGAGCAAGTATGGTGGGTCTGACACACCGGTGTCAATGTGTTCTTTTTTCCATTTCCAGGAGTGTAGTTTTAGGACGCGGATCTGGCAAAATGCGTGACATGAAATATCTGTTTCTTCAGGGCACTGTTTTTTTAAAATCTCGCTGTCAACAAACTAGCCGCGCAGTTTTTGAGTTTTAGTTATTTCAGCAGAGACAAACGGAACATTTTAAAACAATGATAATGTCATATTTCTTTAGCGCAAGAAAAATTCGCTTCTAATAATTTCACATGCTACGTTCGTACAGTTTTATTTTCCTAGGCGCCAGTCTCAATGACGATCGACGGAATTAATAATGAGCAGCGCAAGCTTGAAGCATCTGTGCAGCCGCCTGGTGCTTCCTTGTCCTGGACTTCTGTTTCATTTCATTATCGTTACGTGTATTGTCAGTTACACGTTTGTATTCCACAGGATATCATCCATTTCGTTCAGAAGACAGTCAGCTGGCAGTTAGGTAAATAATTAGAGCTGCTATTCTGTACGACAGATAGAACAGCCACCAGAGAGATTGGTATTGTTCGTGTTATCACCGATTAAGGAAGGTGAACACCGTCACATGTTAAGTGATCACTATGAAGGACACGGAGATCCTCTGTAATCGTGTGCGACAGCATTATCAGCTCCGGACAGAGTGAAAGGGGCCTCATTTAGGGTCTCCATTTGGGTGGCTTGTCGATTCGTGAAAACTACAGATCTCAGGAGCATTTGTATATGAGAGTGGTCCCATTTTTGGACTGCGTGGATATGTGAGAGCAGAGAGAGTCGTCGCCAAGCTTTCGGTAGACCACCACAGGGGTGGATCGTTGTATCGTGCACCAAACACGTCGCAACCTCTTCACATCCTCGCCTGCCATCCGTGAACAAGTAGAGGAAACTCTGCAACATTCTGCGTCATCTCACGTCATTGGCCGGAGACTACCATCAGCCGGAATATGGAATTATCATACACTGCGTCGGCTGCCATTAACATTATAACTCAAATGGCTGAACTGGTAATAAATGGCGATGCCTTGCGTTCGGTGATCAACTGCGGGTCTGCACTAACGCGCACGACAAACGTCGGATAATACGCCTGAGACATGGAGAGAGACGCCTTAATGAATGTTCTGCAGTGTCATAGCGGCGTCACTCCTGGCGTTATGACTTCAATAACTTCAAACCATGGCTGTTGTGATTGAGGGAATACTGAAGGCGCAATGATATGTCACGGACACCCTGCTTCATCATTTGCTACCTATCACGCGACATAATCGCGGCGACAGTTTTTAACGAATACTCATTTATACATGGCACGTGAATCTATAAAGATTCTGTGTCATGCTGAGGTACTCCTGAGCCAGAAGCATCCCCGTATTTGTCCGAAAAGATTGTGTGTGGGACCAACTCGGAAATCAACGCCGTACCAGGGTCCCAAGGACTTGTACACACAGCCCTAATTTCAACCAGTGAAGGCGCTAAGGATAGGCACAGATAAATTAAACTGACTTGTAACGTTATTAAAAAAGCTGCCATAGTAATGGAAATAGAATATCAGATAACTTACCAACAAAATATTAACATCCTTGTCACAAAGCAGTTCTACAATAAATGTAATGGTGGCATGCTGTAAGTCCGAGGTTAGTGTTGATCAGAATGAGGGAAACATAATGACTATTAAAGTTCTGAATGTGACAACAGAACCACAAGATGCAAAGAACTAGCGAATGTAACGGTTACAGATTGGAATAAATCAAACGGAAAGCTGGAAGTGTACACTGTAGTGATTAACATACAGAGTGACCCAAAAGTCTCATAACCTTCGAAAATTCAAAACTTCACGAAGTGGTGAAGGGATAGATGGCGCTTCATGTGATAGAAAACAATAATAACTGTAACAATTGACTTTCAGCAAAGACGATGCTGTTTACAACAAACGCCCAACATGTCGGACGTCGTTCATCAACAATACCTGTAGTCCAAGGACAGTGTTGTTAACAGCGCAGTACAGCATATCAGACGGTATGCTGTCGTACGTTGTCTTTCAGCATCTCTAATTAGGTCGGGCGACTGCGTAGACTTGGGACTTTAGGTAGACCTACAACCAATAATCACACAGACTGAGGTCCAGGGACGTGCGAGGACAATCATGACGGACGTGGTGGCTCAGCACGCAATTTTCACCAAACGATGCGCGGAAGAGTCCCTTCACACAGGTAGCGGTATGGGGTGGAGTGCCATCCTGCACAAATGTCGTACTTTCCAGCAGGCGTTTACCAACCAAGCGAGGGATGATCCGACTACCCTGTATCTACAGCTAATGTTACACATGATTCTCCTGCGGCGTCCCTGACGTGTTGCTATCCAGCGCCATCTGTTGGTCAGTTTTTGTACTCGTTTCTGGTTTCAATGGTTTCAATACAATTCCATGTCATTCCAGGCGTGTGTGTCAATTTTATCTCTCTGTCTACATTATTCCGTGACGTAGTGCAATTTCAAATGTTAATGAACTTTTGGGTCACCCTGTATGTAGAGTAATAAAGTGATTATATCAGTAGTGCACCATTAAGTGTGTTGGTTGTTGGTTGATCCTGGGGTGGGGACCAAACAAAGAGGTCACGTCCAATTGGATTATTGAAGGGTGGGGAAGAAAGTCGGCCGCGCAATTTCAAAGGAACCATTCCCGAATTTGCATGAAGCTATTTAGGAAAGTCACGGAAAACCTAAATCAGGATTGCCGGACGCGTGTTCGAACCGTCGACCTCCCGAATGTGAGTCCTGTATATTGACCACTGCACCACCTCGCTTGGTCACTATGTGTGTAAGTTTATATGAGTAAACCAGACACTATAGTTATAGGACAGTCGCAACACGAGGTATATATGCATCTACATTTATACTCTGCAAACCACCGTGATGTGTATGGCAGAGCGTAAAACTCAGCAGTGAAGTTGGTCCGAATAAAGCAGTATCTAACCGGCCGACAGACTACAAGGTTTTACTCGTACCGCGAGAAGGGTTGAAATCAGGTAAGTGGGGCACTATCCCCTTCTCCATTTCACTTCCTACTATCTTCATTGATCCATTATGGTCGTGAAATCGCTATACACGGAAGGAGCCATATAACTGGATACGTGAAACAAATCGCTATGCAACAGCTCTTGGTGGCCAGGCGACACCTGGAGCTGTTGCAGGACGATTTGATTCACGGATCCAGTTATATGGCTCCTTCCGTGTATAGTGATTTCACGACTGTGACGAGTGGGGCCTGAAGATGGCATCAATGTAATGCCGAAACTGGTAGCACATATTTCATAAAATAAAATATACTTCTACAATACACACGAATTTTGGTAAATTACTCATCAAGAACTTCCTACTATTGTGACTCCTGATAGCTGTCATCAAGATTGATGTCCGAGGCATTTTTCTACTTCAGTGGAATTTTGTCCGACGTTCAGGAGGACGATGGTTCAGATCCTGTTACAGCCTTCTAGATTTAGGTTTTCCATCGTTTTCTTAAATCGCTTAAGGTACATGAGGGGATGATTCCTTTGAAAGGGTACTGAAATTTCCTTCGCATCCTTCAATAATCTATGAGCCAGTACCGAAAAGTTATGGCAAAGAATTTTTTATTTGCAACTTTTTAAATAAAACAAACGTTATTAACATTCTACACCTTTATTATTCATGTCTACATATTTGCAGCGCTCTTCCGCTAGAGGACTCCGATTCGTAGCGTCTAAAACGCCGGTTTTTTACGTACCTATGTCGGTGCATGAGAAACAGCGTGCTGTAATCAAGTTTCGAACTCTCAGAGTTCGTCCACACATGGAGCAACCTTCCGTTTAGCACGACAAAGCCAGGCTACACACGAGGGGTGGGACACCTGCAACAGTACGATGCCTTGGATTCACAGTCCTGACTCGGGTCCATCCGATTTTCATCTACTTCCAAAACTTAAAAGCCCCTTTGAGCACTTCATTTTGACAGTGATAAAGCGGTGAAAGCATAGGTAAGGCTGTAGCTCTGTCAACAAGGTCAGACATTCTACAGTGACGGTATCAACACATTGATCTCTCGTTGGGAGAAATGTGTTCGATGCCCGCGTGGCTACGTTGAGAAATAAATATGTAGCCATGAAGAATGAAGATATACAATGTTATTAAAGTCCGTTTTATTTAAGAAGATTTACGAGTTTTCACATCAAATGTGGGGGGGGCCCTTAATATTCTGCACGCCCTCATTAGATTGTGCTCTGTCTCTAATGATGTCGTATTCGACAAAAAGTTAAACTGTAATCTTATTTCCTTAATTTTCTTACGTTCTTGGCTTATAGTCGAACAAGATGAGTTACTGCTTTTATCCATTTGTCAACGATAT
This sequence comes from Schistocerca serialis cubense, assembly GCF_023864345.2. Classification (NCBI taxonomy): domain Eukaryota; kingdom Metazoa; phylum Arthropoda; class Insecta; order Orthoptera; family Acrididae; genus Schistocerca; species Schistocerca serialis. The sequence continues at coordinate 541,756,158 of NC_064645.1, forward strand.
TATTTATGTTTCAGTTCATTGCCCTCAATTCAGTCATTTATATTTAAGACTTCCATTTCCTTCTGCATATTGTTATTTCTTTCTTTGATTCAGTAGTTCACAACCAACAAAGGAACTTAAAAATCTCATGTCGTCGGCTTGCATTTTCCTGGTTTGGGTGTGTTTAATGTCCATTTCTCGTTACGAGTATCTCTTGGAAGCCCGTTATTGCCCCTGGTTTGGCTACAGATGTCATCAATTTAATATATTTTTCAGCTACTTCATCCTTCTGAATAGTTAGATATAAACTTCTCCACTGCAGATAGAAGGATATTTGTAACCGCGTTAACCACTCTAACATTATTTCTGAGAGTACCTTCTCCTAACACAGGTGGAAACAGATTTCACTTAGTCCACGATTTATATCAGTTTTCTCTTGTTGCTGGTTTGTCCACTCTTAACTGTTAGTCACTTGTACCTGTTTAGTTCCAAATGTTTTTAATCTGCTTTAGTTTCCATTATTTCCCATGTTGTATCCTCTGTTTTCTTTTTTATTTACAAATAGAACAATTACTCTGGTATAGATGTACAAAGTAGAAAGACTTCACCTAAAAGCACATTGTTGTTACCAAAGTGGCTTCAATAATTAAATGTAGCCTTGTGACCAAATTTTGTGTTCCAAGTGAAGGAGACTTTATTCAGGTAATTTTCGCAGTCATGTGTTTCCCTTTTCTTTCTCAAAGCGTAAGGTACGGCCTATCACTCGTTTCGGGTATTACAGCTGAATTCTAAATCATCAGTATGACCATCAACTTAGAAGTTCTATAAGTTCTAGTGGTTCATAATTAAATAAATATTTAAGCCATTCCTGCACTATCTTTCCAATTTTTGGATGAATGTTTCTCAAATTCTTGGTGTTCTATTGAATCTAGAGCTACTCCTTGTGTCGTGTATTTCTGTCTACTTTCACACTTAGCTGGTAGTACGTCAAAATTACATTTGGGAGGCGGGATTCGATTTTAGTTTCCGCAAAGAAATTAAATTTAATGGCCGATTAGAAGGGGTTGTAGGCAGGTTCGGTATGGCGGTCTCACATAGTTGAAAGAGAAGTTGCGGCCCTGGTTACGGACAGCCAAGATTATGGATATGGAGAGTGATGTGCTGAACACATAGCGCTGCACCGTGATCTAAAGCGATGCTACAAGAGGCGCAAGGGGGATGACGGAACCGTACGGCTCTCTACATCTGCTTTCAAACTTCATTGTTGTTTCTTTTTGTGTTTCAGTTTTGTTGTGCATGAATTCTGCAGGATGTATGTTATTATTTAATTTCTATCTAGCCAAAATCAAAAGCATATGTACATACCTTAACTGCAGTAAATCAGTATGTCATTTCCCGGAAATGCCAGACAATGTGTTAATCGTAACAAACAGAAACAAATTTGGACAGAGTTTTGTTTCCATAGGCAAAAATGCCTTGGGAAAAGTTAAAACTTCAACATGGAGATTTTTCAGTAAAACTGAAGATTCTAGAGGTCTACAAGTACACCTTTTTAAAATTTAAGTCAGTATGTTTCTACATTTACATTATTTTCTGACAAACGACAAAATGTTCATACGCATATAGCTGCAAAAGACAAAACTGTAATATTGGTGGCTACATTTATGAAAAAGACTGTGCGGATAAGCAAATGGGCATGGTGCAATTTCTTTACATGTTATTCTCATAAAATATCTGTAGATCTACGATCTGGAAGGCTATTTATATTTTGGAGAATGAAATAATGAAATTTCCTGTTCCGGGATGTAGTCACAAAACTGAAGCGTAATATAACTTGAGCCCATACAAGTAATGAAAATTCTATTCGCTAGCACTGAATAAAAGGAAAATAGGAAAGTAAATATGAAATAATTTAACTTAGCAATTATGTAGAGCAGTCCCACAATAGAAGTGAGGGTTTCAGATAAAAAGTTCAGAGGTAACAGCGGTTTTATTTTTCATTAATTCAACTTAAGTGAATTCGATACCGAAATTAACGCCTGAACGGCTACACTGACAGACTGGTGTTAACGTATAAACGGCCTGTATTGCAAAACACACTGCAGAGTGCGCTAGCGACCAGCGGTAACAGAGCAACCCGCAGGTCTGTACCTTTGTTCCTTTTAGCGTATGAATCATTAACAAACGCGCGCTTTGATACGAAACCACGCAATTCAGTCAGTCGTAATGACACAATTTCAAACAACATTTCGGTCCGCCGTGGCGGAAGAGCTTCCGGCTACATAATTTTCGGCGGAACTGGCAAGCTGTTTTGTTGACGTACTGTTAATATGACAGTTCCATCTGCGGACCAGGTTTCTGCCGCTGCGCCGACCGATGTGGCCGTGCGGTTCTAGGCGCTTCAGTTAGGAACCGCATGACCGCTAAGGTCGCAGGTTCGATTCCTGCTTCGGGCATGCATGTGTGTGATGTACTTAGGTTAGTTAGGTTTAAGTCGTTCTAAGTTCTAGGGGACTGATGACCACAGATGTTGACTCCCATAGTGCTCAGAGCCATTTGAACCATTTTTTTTCTGCCGCTGCCTTTGTAGTTCTTCCACGTATCTACTAACTCCACACGACTTGAAATATGATCCCACTGCTTTAGGTATCCTATGACACGAATGGATAAGATTTATACTTCAGAAAGTGGTGGCTGTAATTTTATCCATAGGAATTCCTTCACTTACAAAATGTTTACATGTCACATTAATTACATTCTCGTGTCTCTTAGTTTAACTGTCACCATTTGGATTTGGAAGAAATCAAGGCAAGGTTCGAGACAGAGCGTAAGCTCAGAACGCCAGTGTCCTTCAAAATTACCTACCGTCTCGATTAGTGGCGCTCAAGTAACGCTTCGGAACCTGAAGATGATTACACGTTAGCGTTTACATTAAATTCTCGAACAAAGTCGTCCCTCTACTAGAAATACTGGAGTATATCGTAGAAGTTATAACAAGGGAGTGTCACATGCAATTGGAATGGCAAGATTCTTAAAACATATCAGTATAAGCAAATTCCAGTTCTTTAAAGAATCGAACTCCCATGTATAAAACATCTTGAAACCTGTCATTACAAATGAGTCAGGAAATTAAATTTTTGACTCTAACACGCAAGCGAAAAAAGATTGGAAAAGGTTTAAAGTTTGTCAGAAGTCGCATGATTCTCTAATTATAAAACACGGGATCAGTATATTCTGGGTAATTTGCGCTCCTTTCTAAGGTAGAGACATCCATGAAATTCACCGAATGTGCCAATTTTCAGTTCATTTTTTATTTATTAGTACAGCTCATAGAGAATAATTTTCCCAAGTTTCACCGACGAGATCGAATCCAAAGACCCTAAAATTAATAAAATGTGTCATTTTTTTTATTCCAGTCTTTGATCACAATATAAAGTCCTTCGATGATGACCGATTTCAGTCAGTAATGAAAATCTTCAGGTCTGTTCTACAGCATGTCTTAATATGATAAAGCCGTAATGGCATCGCCATTACTGACTGAAACCGGTCATCGTCGAAGGATTTTGTATTGTGATCAAAGGCTGGAATAAAAAAAAAACATTTGTCAGTACCTGGATCACTGTTTATATTTGCGCCTATGTCATAGCTGGTGAAATTAAATGTGTGATGTGACCTTCCTTCCAGGCCCACTTTTTGAAGTAACACTTCAGTACCAGCTCTGTGAACAACGATTCCGTGGATTACTTTCAAGCAAACGAGCGCAGTATACATTTAGAAAACTGAAAGTCTAAAAAGTTTGTTCATAGCTAAATCCACAGTCCAAATGAGTCTCTAAATTCAGTCATACGGAAACGACGCCCTAAAACTACATTTTCGTCTGCTACAGTTGTTAGAATTGCAACTTATGATGCAGCTCTTGTATTTACTGATGGGAACATGAGGAGGATGAAGGTATTACAGAGAATGGGCTTTACAGCATGAAATTTCACGCAATACATCTTGAGACAATTAGGTTTACAGCGCCTCTCTGCTGCTCAAAGGTCAGTAGAAGACTGGATAAAGGAAACAAAGAAGAAAACAAGAAATCAAAAGAGAAACCTAGAGGGGGAGGAGGATCCTGGGCACAAATCAGGGTTCTTCTGAAGAGGTGACGTAAGCAAAAAAGTTGGGTTGAACTTTAAATTGTATTTCCTAGTTCATTTTTCTCTGAGTCTGTGAAGGCTAGAATTATGACATTTTCTACAGTTGTTTCTATTAACTTAATAAATATCGTCTCAAGAGTAAATTTTGAAATTCTGAGTGTAAGTTGAGGTATGGGGCAAAGAACCACGAATTTTGCACGATTTTTTTATTATATTTACAGAACTGTAATTTAAATATATTATAATTCTTTTATTCGATATAATGAAAAAGCCTCCCAAGAGAATTTAAATATATGCAAAGAGATTAAACAGAGGAAATTTTATAGAAATCTCTTTCATCTCTTTAATGGTTTCTGAGGAAAATATATTTATATATAATTTTTTTGAGAAGTGAAACTTTTAAATTCCATAAGAAAATTGAATCTATATAATGCAAGGACTTTAACAGTGAATGCGTTAATTTCAAGTAAGGCATGGTACAAAAAATTCATTACCGTATCTTCAAGATTGTGGATTTGGTGCATCTTTTACATAGTGTGCGTTTCTCATGAAAGTCCCCTCTAAGCAAAAGCTGGTTTTTCACGCATCTCAGTGTTTATGACATCATGTCTCCTGGACCATGTGTCCTGTATTAATATAATGTTAGAGGTGTATATAGACACTGTCTACAAAATTTGTTGCGAATACAGTTGGTATAAAGGAAACAATACATTACAACGTTATGCCTGATATGGCAGTTTCACCACATGAACAGCGTAAATGATGAGAAAAAGGGAAAAAAACATTTTTTCTTCCACCAGTTTGTAGGGGCCGTCAGCGACATAAGGCTCTGTAAAAGTTTGCTGGAAGTCTTCTCATTATCAAATAGTGGAGGGTTTATCATCTTGGTATTTGTACGCGGTGAATTACGCTGCCTCAGGACACATCTCGTGGATCAAAACGTACGACGAAACTTTCAGAAAAAATTCCTCACACATAGGCGACTAAAATGTATTACAAGGACTTGGATCCGGAAATGCTTTATATGCATATTAGCCCTCATTTTCTAATTTTGTTCATCGTCACATTAATCATGGGAAACACACAGAAACAAAACGTACACGCGTTACATGAAACCTTTTCTTACATGAAACGTTCAAAATCTCATCTTGTTTACGTTTGAATATTCTGTACAGAAAGTTGTAATTCTTAAGTTCACCACCCATGTTTTTTCGCTGGAACGAAGGTAACGTTGACATGTAACTGACTTCACTGCTCTACGTTGTTTTTCAGGAAGGAAAGTAATGTTAATATGCGACTAACATCACTGCTCTATTAGCATCAAGCATGTAGCATCAGCCGTACAGTGTTCATCGCGGGCTTGGTTTCCGGTACAATGCCAAGGAAGTGTACTCAGGTATATTGCTGCCAAATGTTTAGTTGCAAGGATTAGCAAATGGTAGTGGCCATGCCGTTAAACGTTTGCATCGGGAGACATTATCAGAACGATAGTGTCCCTAGGTCTTAGTGAGCATGGGTCGTTTAAGCCTGCTACTTGTGACTGGGGGGAGGCATGCAGAAGGGCGAGGACACATCAAACGGAGGACGAATTTCTTCGTGCAACTGACGGCAACACTAGTGTCAATTTAAGACCATCAGCTGGAACAAGTGAGGTTGACTACACGACTGGAGAGTGCTACATGTGAACCTGCAATATTCCTATAATGTACAGTTGTGGCGTCGTGTAGGTGAGCGCCAAATTCAGGAGTGTATACGACAGAGGCACAAAGGGCCAACACCCGGCATTATGATATGGGGAGTATTATCCTACACTGGCCGTGCTCTTATGGTGTTCGTAGGGGGAACATTGAACAACGCAAGGTACATTCAAACCATCATCCAGCCCACCATGTTTCCATTCATGGACCATCAAGATGATGTGCTTTTCCAACAGGACAGTGTACGTCCACATGTATCCAATGCGACCCTATGTGCTCTTGAAGGCGTACGTCAGCTACCCGGGCCAGCACGATCCCGGGATCAGTCCCTCATTGGGCATGTTTGGGTCCGGATGAAACGTCATCTTGCACGGTCTGCACGTCCGGCACGAACTCTGGCCCATCTGAGGCACCTGGTGGAAATTGCATGGCAAGCCATTCTACAAGACTACATTCAGCATCTCCACGATCGCCTCCATGGGAGAATTACAGCCTTCATTGCTGCAAAAGGAGGGTAAACACGGCACAAGCGCTGACATTAAGCACGTTCTGTTGACTGTAATCACGTGGGTATGGCTCTGTTTGTGTGATCATATATTGTATATGGCCTCAAGAATGTTTCAATAAAACTTCTCCCTGCTGGGGCGACGAATTCATGCTGTTCGTTTTTATTTTCCAGGATTATATGAAGAGATAAGAAATCGTCACTATACCATATTTTAGGAAAGCTTCACAAAATCTGTCCAACATTTTAGACGATAAAATCTCTTGTTGGAGCTCGCAGAAAAAAAACTTAATGTGATTTTCTTACAGCATGAAGCTGACATCGGTAAGTAATTAGAAGATTACATCCCTGTATCTCCTTGGTAGCTTGTTTGGAACGCTATATAACGGCTCTTGGCTCAGTGCAGTCTGTCGGAACAAAACAAATATTTACGAAATGGTGATGCACAGAGAGGCAGATGATGTGACCAGTGTTTACCGTTTCATGGAAGGAACGCCTCAGTGAATGGATGGTAACATGAATAAACTGTATAGAGAGTATGATGCTGTTATTATTAAATTAGGAGGGGAGCTAAATGTACACACAACTATACTTGTTGCTATATTTTGACCTTGTATGCTTTTGAAGTGCATGGTTATGTAGTACGTATTACCTGAGACAGCCAGATGATGGGAGCAAGACACCCGAAACACGTTGCTGATAGTTAAATTCCTAATATTAGTGGCTGTATGTAGAGATATTTGTAACTATTGTCTTAACAATGGCTACCTACGGTTCTTAAGCGGACGATACTAAAGCAGCTCATTATGTCTGAGTTCAAAATCTGTGTGAGTAAACCACTATGCAAGAGAAGCTAGTGGCAAGTTTCCTATTTCACGGCTTCCAGGGACAACAAAAATATGATTTTCAATAATTCATATAAATAGAGACCAAAAATAAAAATTTAAAATGCTGTCGCAATATACTCGTTAAGAAAGATAATGTTACGTGAAAGTTCCAGACAAGTATCACAATTACAAACTGCGTATGCAATGTATGACAAAGATATGGCCAGACTCTAAGAAAATGTTCCTTACATGTTGAAGAGGAAAATATGCTATATGGACATGGGTTATGATATGGTTTATTTCTGGGATAGGTCTCGGTTTCTTCAACTATTCAACTACACGACGCCACACATGCGTACGACCATTGTTGGCAATAAGGCACCAAGGCAGAAGCGACTCTCACTACTGACGACGACACCTTTGCATTCGTCCTTTCATATACACCTATCGCGAAACCACTGTAAGCGGACTGAACGAAGTTGCGGCATGAGCGGAAGAAGCCCTAATGGTACGTGAGATCTTAGCCCTGCATCATGGAGGCGGTTGCGAATGGTTCTCGCTGATATCCCTGGAGCAACGGTGTCCCTAAATTATTGTGAAGTGACGGTGCGTTCCAGTACGGCGCTTCGTAGGATGGGAATGTCTTGGCGTGCTTGTGTGCGTCACCACTGTCCGGACCCAGGTCGACGGGCATGTTCACCTTCTGCTGACCACTGGCGACAACATCGATACACTGTGGAGACTCACGCCCCCTGGGTCGCGCAGTTCTGCGGTATGTCCTTACCGCCTCCCGCAGGCCCACTATACTCCCTCGCTCAAACTCCATCACTTGCACAAACGGTTCACGTACACGCCGTCGCAGCATGCTAACAGTGTTTGAGATAGACGGAGCTCCGTATGCCACAGAAAACTGTCTGCGGCTGACTGGTGCTGACCAACCGCTGCGCAGCTGCAACATTCCATGGCCGATAAAGCGGTACCTGTTGTGTCCGCAGCGCTGAGCGTTTGATCATCGCACGCACCGCCCTCTCGTAGTGCGCAGTGTAAGTATGGCGGGTCTTATTCACTTGCGACAGTATGTTCGTTTTTCATTTTCCAGGAGTGTATTTCCTCATTCTGTTTCGTCTTGCCCCCAAGGATAAGACTATCTATCCTCGTTACATCGTACCCGTTATTTAATGCTATCGTTTTGTTTACATTAAATTCCTTTCATCAGTCTGCATCACACACTGGAAGATTACTTTCCCTGATCACTAAGGTTCTAGGCTCCCCTTCTTCTGATAGGGAATCCTAACATCTGCTGCATTTAGCTTTATGAAGATCTTTAAAGTACACGATTTGTCTTGCCTCATTTCTTCAAGATCCAAGAACGAATCACGATAACTATTTGTCAGGTCTACAGTGAAATCTATTTCTTCTTGGAACTCGGTGAATAGAGCAAATTCTGTTCTAATGAGTGCAGAAGATGGATGAAATGGAACAATAAATTTTTATACAGATAGCAGTAAATAACGGGTACGACGTAAAGAAAATAAATCGTCTTATCCAAAGAGGCAAGATGAAATGGAACTAGGACACAGCAACGAATGAGAAATTAGTCACTATAGCATATTTTGGAAAAATACATAAAAGCTGGCGAACATTTTTCGGACCTAAAGCTTCCAGTTGGCGTTCACAGGAAAATACTAAATGAGGTACAGATTAAAGGTGGTGTTTGGGAACGGTAAGCAAATTTGAAAAGGCTGGTGTTTATAAAATACAGGTGCATACTGCGAAGCGCAATACACTGATATGACAAAAGTAACGGGATAGTGATATGCAGATATACAGATGGCCGTAGTCTGGAGTACACAAGGCCGAAAAAGGCAGTGCATTGTAGGAGAAGCTCATTTGTATTCAGGTGGTTCATGTGGAAAGGTACCAAACGTGATTGCAGCAACATGAAGGCTTTTAACAGACTTGCATCGCAGAATGATAGCCGAAGCTAGACGCATAGGACAGTCCACTTCATAAATCGCTAGGGAATTCAATATTCTGAGATCCACAGTGTCAAGAGTGTGCGACATTAACATATTTCGGGCACTGGCTGTTGCCATGTACAACGTAGTGAAAGACGGCCTTCACTAACGACCGAGAGCAGCAGCGTTTGCGTAGTGTTGTCAGTGCTAAAAGACCACGAACACTGCGTGAGATAACAGCAAGAAATAAATGTAGAACCTACGAACAACGTATCTGTTGAAAAAAGTGCGGCGAAATTTGGCGTTAATCATCTATGACAGCAAATGACCGATGCGAGTGGCTTTGCAAACAACATGACACCGCCTGCAGCGTCTCTTCTGGGCTCTTGAACATGTCGGTTGGACTGTTGATGGCTTGGAAACCCTGGCCTTGTCGTATGAGTACCGATTTCAATTGGTAAGGGCTGATGGAAGATATTCAAGTGTGTGGCAGACCCAACGAAGCCAACAAGGCACTGTGTAAGCTGGTGGTGGCTCCATAATGGTGAGGGCTATATTTAAATGGTATGGACCGCGTCCTCTGTTCCAAATGGAACCATCATTGGCTGCAAATAACTATGTTCGGCTATTTGGAGACCATTTGCAGCCATACATGGACTTCACGTGCGCACTCAATGATGGAACTTTTACGCATGACAAAACTCCACGTCACTGGCCCACAGTTGTTTGTGGTTTGTTTGAAGAACACTTTAGAGAATTCGAGCGAACGATTGCGCCACCTAGAGCGCCCGATATGCATCCCATCTAACATTTACTAGACACAAACGAGAGGTCAGTATTTTCACAAAATCTTGCACAGGCAACACATTTGCATTAACGGTCGTACATAGACGCGGCGTGGCTCAGAATCTCGGCAGCGGACTTCGAGCGACTTGTTGAATCCAAGCCACGTCGAGTTACTGCACTGCGGAGGTCAAAAGAAAGGTCGATAAGATATTAGGATGTATCTCACGACTTTTGTCCCTTAGTGTGTACAGGTTGAGATCCAGAGAGGATTGCAAGGGACGCTGGGTGCAAGTAGCAATGGACTGCTGGCGCTTTGATCGTCGTATTGACGATGTCTCCAAAATTACTTCTTCTATTCTTCAAGAGGGGCATAGACGACATAAAGATATATGTTAAATACTTACCTGAAGCCTGCAAGTAAGGGGGTGGAAAATGGGAAGTGTCTAATTAAACAAAGACTTTCCTTCCAAGAAAAATCCAGAATGAAATTTTCACTCTGCAGCAGAGTATACGCGGATATGAAGATTCCTGGCAGATTAAAACTTTGTGTCAGACCAAGACTCTAATTTGACACCTTTGTCTTTCGCGGGCAAGTGCTCAATTTTTCTGAAACTGTAATACTTTGTCTGTGTACGAACACTATATCTACAGATTTCCTGTTCATTCGGATAATACCTTCCTGCTGGGTCTATATTTTTTCTTTCCCTCTGAAACTGATAACAGATGACGTGTATTTACTCGAAATTAACCTCGTGTAGAAACTGACAACAAATGAGCGAAAAACAGAGAGCGATCAACGCTTTGTGGAGAAACTGGAGCTGACTCACAAAATAAACAGATATAATAAAATGAGTGTAAACATATGGAAATTCTAGATATTTTTTGGGTAGTCACACGAATGAATTGTCTCCCTGAAACTATTTCATGTGGAACTAACACATGAATCCAGAAAAGAATTGGCTGATTGAGATACATACGAATAACTCCAAGGCAGTGTAATTGACAACGCAATGGACGTTGACTGCCAAATCAGTGTTCAGCCAGTTAATTTACGTCGACGTGGGGCACACAGTAAACTGTAAAGATTGTAACACTAAAACTAATATGAATGTGGGATGGGGAGTGATAAAGCAACAGTCTCTTTTTCTACAAGTAGCAACTGGGATCAACAACAACAGCAAAGGCACTCTGTACTTCTCAGTGTTTAGTTTACTAGAAGAGATAAAAGATATGGTACATCTTTGACATGTGAGTGTTTAGAACTTGTCACAAATTTGTTATCGTTTTTGACTATTGCTCCATCGTTTCGCATGTATACGCTGCGAACATTTGTTTCTGAGGCTTTCACTTAACATGACAGCTAAGATGATCCTCTGATTTCATTCCTTAAAAGCTCTTCGTGCTTTCTTCAACGCGTCATGATGTAATGTAATTTTCCCACACGGTGCTATTAGTTACCAAAAATCCATTGCGTATACTCCACTATACTCTTGGTATACTGTGATGCAGATAAGACAAATACAGATAATTCAAGTATAACAAAAAGGCTACATCGTTAACAGAGTTACTATACACCGCTGTTAACTAGTAGCAACAGAATAGAGAAAACACTCTCTAATTTAAAAGAATCATCGCTTTTCCCTCACACAACACACAAGAAAAAAATTGAATTCAATTGTAATCTAAGTATTTTCCCTTTGATAAACGCACCTAATCTTTTACGTCTGATTCCTCTTCAGTTCTAAATTTCGCAATATTAAAAGGATAACTAATGGAGGATGTAGCCGCGGTATGCATGCTCTTCAGTATTCTAACATAACCTGAATTACGGGCTTATTTCTCAAAAGGTAAGTAGTACGGATTTCGTTGAAACTGATTCCAGATTCTCAAAATCTCATAGTTAATGACAAGGCAATAACGCATACTCACTGCAGTGGACTGTACTGTAGTGTATGTACGATTTCCGAACGGTCCATTGAAGTGTCCGGTCACCTTCTAAAGATGGTCTGTTCGTCTGCGTAGTTAAAATGGAATATATTTTATTTGCGTACATGGTACTGATTTTAGTGACTCGTGTGAGAAATTGGTTCAGATTTGTCACTAGATTAAAGAGTTTCGAGGTAATGGAACACATCCTGTCATTTTAACGCAGAGAAATCGTCATCATAATCTCTTAACAAACGATGAGGTGTTGTAGTCACTTGTACCGTTCTCTGTCATCCATCGACGCATCTCTTACGAAGTCTATCTAGCTCTTTCTTTCCAGTCAGCCAATAATTCATTATGTTATTTGGAAATCTGTTTTCTGTCACTCTGTCAATATGATCCTTTCAATTCATTCTTTTCTCTTCTGTCTTGTTAACGGAAGAAATTTTTATATCTGATCATATTGTTTCAGTTCTTACTCTACCCATTTTATTAGAGCTTCTTATATATCTCATAAACTTCACCTCTGCAGCCTATATACGTGATTTTTCTTTCTTTTGTCACTGTCCATGTTTCGGAACCATGTACAAGAGTCGTTACAGTCATAATTTTACAGAATTTCATTTGTGTTAAGTTTCTTCTTTTTCTTCCTGAAGTTCTTCCAACTGTTCTGCATATAGTTTTATATTTATTAACCTTCTTCTCAATATCTTTGTCTTACTTAAAATTAATATCACATTCTATGTAACGGAAGAGGAATATTTGTCCTAAAATTTTCTCATTTATGATTACTTTCGATCTAACTGGATACTTTCCTCTGAAAGCAATTATCTTTGTCTGACCGTGGATACAGTTAAGTTGTAATATATCGCGTTTTGGCTCAATTTGTATACACTCCTTTTAAATCATCTTTTGTTTCCTGTGTAATTTTGTGGCTGTCAGCATATAAGAGAGTATTTATTGGTGTGCTAGATCCTACTTTAATACCTAATAGTAATCATCTTTCCGTATCGTAACTAGGTCATATAAATATATGTAGATTAAGTAAAGTAGGTGATAAACTGTACCCTTGTCGAACACGTTGATTTATTGAAATTTCGTCTGATGTTTTCGAACCTGAAGTTATAAATATTTTGTATTTACATATCAATCCTGCATGGTATTAATAGAATGGTTAGGAAAACTTTTATTTTCAATTTTTTCCACAAAAGGTGTCTTTTTATCTTATTAAAGGCTTTCTCATAATCAACAAATGCTAAATATTTTTCAAAGGCGAATTATCAACATTTTTCAACAATCTGGCTTACTCTAAATATGTTACCATTTCGCAAACACATCTTTTTTGAGCCTGATTATTCTTTTGAGATTACTGCATCAGTGATAATTGGTAATCTTACATTAGAAATTTTTCACAACTTTATATCCTGTATTTAGTAAACTTATTCCTCTATAGTTTCCTATATCTTTCCCATTGACTTTCTAAATATAGAAATAAGTTTAGCTGTGTTCAGCGCTTCAGGTACGGAACAGATCTTCCAACACGAATTAGAAAATGGAGGATGCAAACTTCTAAAAGTTTCCTCTTTGTTTGGTTTGTCAAAAAGCTTTACGAACTTCATCTCCCACTATTTTCAGAATGTCAGTGTTTTGTTAGCAGCTGTTTATAGTATTAAAGAGATACTGTGAGATTTAAATATATTTACCTGCTTCTGTTAGAAGCTAGTAGCGTGTAGAATACCAGTTCGATAGTTAGAGGGTCTTACTTGGACAACAAGGTGAAGACTCGAATTGTCAGTAAGTTGAAACAGCGGTATACATATTACAGAATTGCTCAAACGATCACTCAGTCTCCGACTTGCAATTTGAATACTAACGGCTTCCACGGGGGCAAAAATTTCATTTTCAGTATCACATGTAATTTGTAGTAGAATTTACAAAATGGAAGTTAAGAAGTAATAACCTTACATTATAGGTTTATCTAACAAGCCAAGTCTTCATGTTAAAAACTGTGTATATGTCTTGTTGCAGCGCGCAATTTACCCAGACTATATTCATCCAGTATTTGAAAATGAGAGCACTTGGCGACATCCAACAACTTCGCTCATAATTTCAAACCTTTTCGAAACATTTTATCGCCGACACCCATCACAAAATAATGAAAACAAAGAACCTTATAGCTTCTGACATGTTCGGTATTCTTGCTGGAAAAGCTCAGCAGCAGGCACAACATTTTAAGTTATTGCTGCTTTACTAGTGATTCAATTCGCAACACATTTTGTGGCAGTACACACATGTCACTGAATGTTTCTACAGAAGTATATTACTATACGATACGTAGTTCAGAAAACATAACGTCATAAACATCGACATGCACGAAGAACAGTAGCTTTCCTCAAAACGAACACAGTTCACCAAAACTATACTCATCCACTAAATAATTCGAAGCTAATAAAAGCAATACAATTAAGGATTTACGTCTTCGACCACATAGGTTTTACATGCTTAACGTCATATATTTATCACATTAAACCACTTGTAGTGCCATGAGGCGGTACAGCTGTTTTATATGTTGGAGTTCGATTCTTTAAATTATAAAGGGCTTGAGTACAAAGAAAAGAAGTATTAGAAAGCGCAAACTTACAGTTTTGTGTGTTGCGAGGAAGTAATCCACAACTTTCATTTAACAGATTGGCCAAAACAGAGCCAAGCGCATTATGACTGCTTGGGTGCAGTACACATGTGTTGCCCAGTGATGCCAATTACGCAAATTAGGCCGCTGTGGGGTGCGGGGGTGGGGAACTGCGTCACAGGAAGGCGCTTAGCTCTCAGAGCCCTGCTGTGGCCACAGCCCAACATTACTGCCAAACAACACAGGCTGGCGAAGTGAGCTGGACCCAAGCGTGTTGCATATTCTCTGCCGAGCTCAAACGCCACAAGGTCAGGACGTCTATAAAAGTTGCGCAGAAATTCCTTATACACTCCTGGAAATTGAAATAAGAACACCGTGAATTCATTGTCCAAGGAAGGGGAAACTTTATTGATACATTCCTGGGGATACATCACATGATCACACTGACAGAACCACAGGCACATAGACACAGGCAACAGAGCATGCACAATGTCGGCACTAGTACAGTGTATATCCATCTTTCGCAGCAATGCAGGCTGCTATTCTCCCATGGAGACGATCGTAGAGATGCTGGATGTAGTCCTGTGGAACGGCTTGCCATGCCATTTCCACCTGGCGCCTCAGTTGGACCAGCGTTCGTGCTGGACGTGCAGACCGCGTGAGACGACGCTTCATCCAGTCCCAAACATGCTCAATGGGGGACAGATCCGGAGATCTTGCTGGCCAGGGTAGTTGACTTACACCTTCTAGAGCACGTTGGGTGGCACGGGATACATGCGGACGTGCATTGTCCTGTTGGAACAGCAAGTTCCCTTGCCGGTCTAGGAATGGTAGAACGATGGGTTCGATGACGGTTTGGATGTACCGTGCACTATTCAGTGTCCCCTCGACTATCACCAGTGGTGTACGACCAGTGTAGGAGATCGCTCCCCACACCATGATGCCGGGTGTTGGCCCTGTGTGCCTCGGTCGTATGCAGTCCTGATTGTGGCGCTCACCTGCACGGCGCCAAACACGCATACGACCATCATTGGCACCAAGGCAGAAGCGACTCTCATCGCTGAAGACGACACGTCTCCATTCGTCCCTCCATTCACGCCTGTCGCGACACCACTGGAGGCGGGCTGCACGATGTTGGGGCGTGAGCGGAAGACGGCCTAACGGTGTGCGGGACCGTAGCCCAGCTTCATGGAGACGGTTGCGAATGGTCCTCGCCGATACCCCAGGAGCAACAGTGTCCCTAATTTGCTGGGAAGTGGCGGGGCGGTCCCCTACGGCACTGCGTAGGATCCTACGGTCTTGGCGTGCATCCGTGCGTCGCTGCGGTCCGGTCCCAGGTCGACGGGCACGTGCACCTTCCGCCGACTACTGGCGACAACATCGATGTACTGTGGAGACCTCACGCCCCACGTGTTGAGCAATTCGGCGGTACGTCCACCCGGCCTCCCGCATGCCCACTATACGCCCTCGCTCAAAGTCCGTCAACTGCACATACGGTTCACGTCCACGCTGTCGCGGCATGCTACCAGTGTTAAAGACTGCGATGGAGCTCCGTATGCCACGGCAAACTGGCTGACACTGACGGCGGCGGTGCACAAATGCTGCGCAGCTAGCGCCATTCGACGGCCAACACCGCGGTTCCTGGTGTGTCCGCTGTGCCGTGCGTGTGATCATTGCTTGTACAGCCCTCTCACAGTGTCCGGAGCAAGTATGGTGGGTCTGACACACCGGTGTCAATGTGTTCTTTTTTTCATTTCCAGGAGTGTACTTTGACTACAGGGTTTTAATAAAGACCCAAAACGCACCTAAATATGGTCCGATTGAAATTACTTTGACAGACTACACTGGCAGGGGGCAGTCCTGCCTGCTTGCAGTAAGCCACCCTTCACAAATCGTTGCACATACTAGTCGGCAACAGTATTATTGCACCTCGAACTGGGGGCTTTTGGGAGCATTTGTAGCGATATTACACGTGGAAACACTGAATCACTTGATAGTATATGCACAGCTGACCTGAAAAGCATTGACAGTGTGACGTGTCGCCACGTGTTTCCGATAACGACCACGGGAGGCCAAGTGCAGTAATATCGTGGTTGTGTGTTAGCTACAAAAGAGGGAACACAGAGAGCACGTGGCCTTTGAAAAAGAACTACGATTGGCTGGCGGCCTGCCCCTACCACTTGACTCGCTGAAACGACATTTAAAGTAATTTTAATGTAAGTGTACTTGAACATATTATAATATTTGTGACATTTTTTAATACGATGTATCAGATATTTAAATTTCAATTTCAAAACCGACTGGCCTGCTCACCCAGCTTAAAGCACAGCACTCTAGTTTGCGAGAAAGTGAGGTCACCCAGAGCCGGAACGACACTACGCGAGAGATTAACGACCGTACGTCTGATATACTACCCATCTGATATACTGTCCAACATGGTTTTCTCAAGCTCGTTTAGACGAGTTCTGGACTTGTCACCAACCTCTATCTCAGTATATGCCATACGCGAACAGTTAAAAATACGATCAAACAGAGAACAAAATTTGCAAAGTTCTCAGGCGGGTGGCGCTCATTACTCTTCTCCCGTAGTTTAACTGATGACTGTAACAGCAGGAAGGACATACGGCTACAAATTAAAATTTAAAAACTGGACGACTATGAAAAATAGTGGACTCGGTACACAGGGGAAAACAGTAGGAAAAATAATGTGAAACCGGTTATGTTTGTATTTTAATGTGTGGAGGTATTGGCGTCTATGGCGAATGTATTACATTTGTTGTTATGACTGCTTCGGTGGCAATCTGAACGCAAATAAGTCTGCATAGACGACGGTTGGACCTTTCCGTATCTTCCATGAATCCTTTCTTGTGAATTGAGAAAATTGTAGTATTCACTGCCTGACAAGAAATATGAAATATCCAGAAGCGGAGAAAGAATCAAAATGTAGCCGGTTCGGTTAATAATCTATGTGACGTTATTTCATTGTTAACAGAACGAGCCCAATTTACAAAGAATTGTCAGTATGAACTCACAACTCATAATAATGTTGCACTGCATCTGGCCTGCGTACATACACTCGCCGGTTGGGAAGTGTGTTATAAAGCCTCTGTACCCTTTCCTGACGTAAGATGGCCCACAAGCCTTGTAACAGAACCGTGATATCCTGGAAACGGCCACTGGGACTGAGATGAAGTCCGAACTGGTCCTACACATGATCTGTCATATCCAGGGATGTCGTTGGCCCCAGGAGTACCTTAACAGAACGCAAACAGTTCATGGACACACGTTCCGTGTATGGAAGAGTGTGTCCTGTTGAAAATTGAGACCAAGATGTGAGATTAAATTCTTGTCAGTCGTCACGGTCGGCTGGTGATGGTTGAAGTGATCACTGTAGCAAAAATCTACTGTTACCAATATTGCTGGCCGCTGTTTTGAACCCAGGTATATTCTTCCTACATGTCTGTCAGGGTCCTAAAGATGACGTAGTAAAAGACTGAAACTGCTTGACAAATAAAATAATGTTGAAAATTGACAGCTGAAAGGTATTTAATTTGACATCCTCTACCGAACAGTCGAGTTCCGCAACCATTTCTAAAAAGATGGACATACAGTGACACCAAGATTGTCAATTTTGAATTAACACTTGATTACCCAGGATATTAATGATGTATCACTGTGCCGTTAGAGTTTCCTCAACCACTACCAGCCTTGACGTGAAGTCATACCCGATGGTCATAACCATGGCGCCTAAGGTAAGACCGCTCGGCCTCTCAAAAATGGTTCAAATGGCTCTGAGCACTATGTGACTTAACTTCGCAGGTCATCAGTCCCCTAGAACTTAGAACTACTTAAACCTAACTAACCTAAGGACATCACACACTTCAATGCCCGAGGCAGGATTCCAACCTGCGACCGTAGCGGTCACGCGGTTCCAGACTGTAGCGACTAGAACCGCTCGGCCACCTCGCTCGGCACGGCCTCTCCAAAACAGTGGAAGAATGGGACGTCTTCCGACATCGCCATCATACACGCCGACGACCGTAAATGGTTTACGCAGAACTGCAATTCATCGATGAACACAATGCGACGCCATTTATCGTCATTCTTTACTGGTCGGTAACGGCACCGCTCCAAACGTAGCAGTTTGTGGTCGTGTTAACTGGAGCCGCGCATTGGACGGTAATTCAACGGAGCGACCACTGCTATTCTTCGACCAACGATGCGGAATGACATAAAATTTTGCACGGAGTCGGTCTTTGGTGCACAACCAGATCTACCGTTGCGGTGATGAGATGTGGTCGATTGGAATCATGACGTCGAGTATGCCTGTCATCACGTCTCACGTTTCCACGCAGTGCAACATCATCCCCCTGTCACATATGAATGCCCTGCTAATCTTGATATTGCACGATTCGACTAATCGAGCAAATGAACACCCAGAATGAGACCACTTTCAAACTGTATCACATACTGATAACACTAGTTTACACGAGTACCCGGCATTTCCATATCTTCACAGTTATCACGCAATATCTGATGCTTTTCGTGTCCGTTATATACCCCACCAGGTCTGGCAACAACACTAAACACGAGCAACGCTAATACAGTCAAGTGGCAGTTCTGCCCGTCACAGAAATTCGCAATTCTAATCATCCACATTCTCGCCCATGGTATATACATGTTATCGTGTTATACTGTTATCCGATCATGTATTCCGGGGCCTTCAGTAATTTTGTGAGGCAGCATTATCTCCAGTTTTGAGGACTTATCTTCCTCAGCAAACCTCCTTTCAATAGTGAGGCACATAATTTTGGTATGACTACTTCAAAATGTTCAAATGTGTGTGAAAACTTATAGGACTTAACTACTTAGGTCATCAGTCCCTAGGCTTACACACTACTTAACCTAAATTATCCTAAGGACAAACACACACACACCCATTCCCGAGGGAGAACTCGGCCCTCCACCGGGACCAGCCACACAGTCCATGACTGCAGCGCCCTAGACCGCTCGGCTAATACCGCGCGGCGGTATGACTACTTCCCCAGCACTACTATTTTCGATGGAAACATCTCGTGTCAGTGCTACTGTACTTCATATATTGAATGACTTTATAAGCAACACCTATATTATTTTCGGAATGCATCGACTTGTTATTGATCGTTTAACGAACATTATGCAGAGTCTATCGAAACGACATACGTGTTGGCACACCAGAGTGATGTGGCACTTGAATGTGCCAATAACGGAATGTTAGAAACCTTTTTCCCAAGTAATACAGTCTTGGGAAAAATTTAAAATATGTTTTCTCTTGTTTATTATAAGATTGTATGTTCGTATTGTAATCTGCATCATTGGATCAGATCGGGGTCAAAGTATACGTTATAATGCTTTAGAGTCAGCCCTCTTCCAAAGCGCTTTCAGATAATAGTCCCATGACGTGTACAGCCCGCTCCTCGCGTCGCTCTGCGAGGCTCTCCAATGGGAAGTATACACTAGGACACGGAGAATTTGTAGCGCTCGGAAACACAGTAGCTGAGGGCTTGATGCGTTAAGGAAAAAGTTACCTAAGAAACCTACCGAGCTCTGTGCACCCAAGCAGAGAATTTGGCCCGGTGAGAATATCGGCGTCTCCAGTGGTTCGACTTCATCATAACAACCAATACCGTCTACAATAACCGTCTTATAGATACTGTAGCGTGTATAAGTCACTCCTAGTAAAATTTTAAAAATTTTGCTTGAGTATTGTTGAAATTACTGTAACTGCATTCCTGTTACGCATTTTGTGGTCACTTGTAATGGAACGCCGTAGTATCGTTGATTGGCCATTTTGATTACTGATTTTGTATTAATGGAAAATGTTATTTGGAACTTACAAGATGCAGCAAGGTGAAACTCTGTAAGTAGACACGTCCTGCGTGAAGTAGACGTATGGCCAATTACGTGGTTAATTTGATTTACATTCTTACTGGCACGTGCGTAACGAATAAATCCATATCCAGACATTACTAAATTTACAAATGTATGCTGTGTTACGTCATAGTTGGAGTTGTGTAGATGGATTTCATTATGATCTACCATAAAACAGTATTTGTCTGGAGCCTTTTGCCGCTTTTAAAGTGTCATTTTTTTTTGGTCATCAGTTTACTGACTGGGTCGATGCGGCCCGCCACGAATTCCTTTCCTGTGCTAACCTCTTCATCTCCGAGTAGCTCTTGCAACCTACGTCCTCGATTATTTGCTTGACGTATTCCAATCTCTGTCTTCCTATACAGTTTTTGCCCTCTACAGCTCCCCCTAGTACCATGGAAGACATTCCCTCATGTCTTAGCAGATGTCCTATCATCCCGTCCCTTCTTCTTATCAGTGTTTTCCACATATTCCTTTCCTCTCCGATTCTGCGTAGAAACTCCTCATACCTTACCTTATCAGTCCACCTAATTTTCAACATTCGTCTATAGCACCACATCTCAAATGCTTCGATTCTCTTCTGTTCCGGTTTTCCCACAGTCCATGTTTCACTACCATACAATGCTGTACTCCAGACGTACATCCTCAGAAATTTCTTCCTCAAATTAAGGCCGGTATTTGATATTAGTAGACTTCTCTTGGCCAGAAATGCCTTGTTTGCCATAGCGAGTCTGCTTTTGATGTCCTCCTTGCTCCGTCCGTCATTGGTTATTTTGCTGCCTAGGTAGCAGAATTCCTTAACTTCATTGACTTCGAGGGCCATCAATCCTGATGTTAAGTTTCTCGCTGTTCTCATTTCTACTACTTCTCATTACCTTCGTCTTTCTCCGATTTACTCTCAAACCATACTGTGTACTCATTAGACTGTTCATTCCGTTCAGCAGATCATTTAATTCTTCTTCACTTTCACTCAGGATAGCAATGTCATCAGCGAATCGTGTCATTGATATCCTTTCACCTTGTATTTTAATTCCACTCCTGAACCTTTCTTTTATTTCCATCATTGCTTCCTCGATGTACAGATTGAAAGTAGGGGAAAAAAGCCAACAGCCTTGTCTTACACCCTTCTTAATACGAGCACTTCGTTCTTGATCGTCCACTATTATTATTCCCTCTTGGTTGTTGTATATATTGTATATGACCCGTCTCTCCCTGTAGCTTACCCCTGCTTTTTTCTGAATCTCGAACAGCTTGCACCATTTTATATTGTCGAACGCTTTTTCCAGGTCGACAAATCCTATGAAAGTGTCTTGATTTTTCTTTAGCCTTGCTTCCATTACTACCCGTAACGTCAGAATTGGCTCTCTCGTCCGTTTACTTTTCCTAAAGCCAAACTGATCGTCACCTAGCGCATTCTCAATTTTCTTTTCCATTCTTCTGTATATTATTCTTGTAAGCAGCTTTGATGCATGAGCTGTTAAGCTGATTGTGCGATAATTCTCGCACTTGTCAGCTCTTGCCGTCTTCGGAATTGTGTGGATGATGCTTTTCCTAAAGTCAGATGGTATATCGCCAGACTCACATATTCTACACACCAACGTGAATAGTCGTTTTGTTGCCACTTCCCCCAATGATTTTAGAGATTCTGATGGAATTTTATCTATCCCTTCTGCCTTATTTGACCGTAAGTCCTCCAAAGCTCTTTTAAATTCCGATTCTAATACTGGATCCCCTATCTCTTCTAAATCGACTCCTGTTTCTTCTTCTATCACATCAGACAAATCTTCACCTCATAGAGGCTTTCAGTGTATTCTTTCCACCTATCTGCTCTCTTCTCTGCATTTAACAATAGAATTCCCGTTGCACTCTTAATGTTACCACCGTAGCTTTTAATGTCACCAAAGGTTGTTTTGACTCTCCTGTATGCTGAGTCTGTCCTTCCGACAATCATATCTTTTTCGATGTTTTCACATTTTTCCTGCAGCCATTTCGTCTTAGCTTCCCTGCACTTCCTATTTATTTCATTCCTCAGCGACTGGTATTTCTGTATTCCTGATTTTCCCGGAACATGTTTGTACTTCCTCCTTTCATCAATCAACTGAAGTATTTCTTCCGTTACCCATGGTTTCTTCTTAGCTACCTTCTTTGTACCTATGTATTCCTTCCCGACTTCTGTGATGGCCCTTTTTAGAGATGTCCATTCCTCTTCAACTGTACTGCCTACTGCGCTATTCCTTATTGCTGTATCTATAGCGTTAGAGAACTTCAAACGTATCTCGTCATTCCTTAGTACGTCCTATCCCACTTCTTTGCGTATTGATTCTTCCTGACTAATGTCTTGAACTTCAGCTTACTCTTCATCACTACTATATTATGATCTGAGTCTATATCTGCTCCTGGGTACGCCTTACAATCCAGTATCTGATTTCGGAATCTCTGTCTGACCATGATGTAATCTAATTGAAATCTTCCCGTATCTCCCGGCCTTTTCCAAGAGTACCTCCTCCTCTTGTGATTCTTGAACAGGGTATTCGCTATTACTAGTTGAAACTTGTTACAGAACTCAATTAGTCTTTCTCCTCTTTCATTCCTTGTCCCAAGCCCATATTCACCTGTAACCTTTTCTTCTACTCCTTCCCCTACAACTGCATTCCAGTCGACCATGACTATTAGATTTTCGTCCCCCTTTACATACTGCATTACCCTTTCAATATCCTCATACACTTTCTCTATCTGTTCATCTTCAGCTTGCGACGTCGGCATGTATACCTGAACTATCGTTGTCGGTGTTGGTCTGCTGTCGATTCTGATTAGAACAACCCGGTCACTGAACTGTTCACAGTAACACACCCTCTGCCCTACGTTCCTATTCATAACGAATCCTATACCTGTTATACCATTTTCTGCTGCTGTTGATATTACCCGATACTCGTCTGACCAGAAATCCTTGTCTTCCTTCCACTTCACTTTACTGACCCCTACTATATCTAGATTGAGCCTTTGCATTTCCCTTTTCAGATTTTCTAGTTTCCCTACCACGTTCAAGCTTCTGACATTCCACGCCCCGACTCGTAGAACGTTTTCCTTTCGTTGATTATTCAATCTTCTTCTCATGGTAACCTCCCTCTTCGCAGTCCCCTCCCGGAGATCCGAATGGAGGACTATTCCGGAATCTTTTGCCAATGGAGAGATCATCATGACACTTCTTCAATTACAGGCCACATGTCCTGTGGATACACGTTACGTGTCTTTAATGCAGTGGTTTCCGTTGCCTTCTGCATCCTCATGTCGTTGATCATTGCTGATTCTTCCGCCTTTAGGGGCAATTTCCCACCCCTAGGACAAGAGAGTGCCCTGAACCTCTATCCGCTCCTCCGCCCTCTTTGACAAGGCCGTTGGCAGAATGAGGCTGACTTCTTATGCCGGAGGTCTTCGGCCGCCAATGCTGATTATTTATCAAAATTTAGGCAGTGGCGGGGATCGAACCCGGGACCGAAGACGTTTTTGATTATGAATCAAAGACACTACCCCCTAGACCACGGGTCATAAATAGTAACTAACAATGTACGCTGCAGTAACAAACACTGTCGTCCGAAACTGCTTCAGTGAATACCAATAAATGATTTCATGTACGAGATTATTGCACACATGCGCATGTGACATAACAGTTGCACGAAAAACAGACTGAAATACATTGCTATTCCACTAACTGTGATTTACTGTAGAACTACAGAACATAATCTGTACTTGTGTAAGATGTATTCAGAGTCGTAAAACATGCTCAGGAAGAATCAACACTGATTCTCCAGGCAACGATCCCGTGAATCTCAGATTGGTTTACTCCTCAATAGGATCACGAAGTTTGTAATGAGTCCAGTACTGTTACTGTGATGCTTGATGACATCCGGGAAGGAACTGCGCGCAGTTCCACACTTCCATTTAGTACAGTGGTTCGGAACCTCTATGTCGTCACCCTAACGAGCAGTCACGAAAAGGGGGCGCTGGTGTCTGTGGAGGTGGGCATCCTACCTAAGATTTGTTAATTATTTCTTTGGTTGTCAACACAAAAAAGAAAGGGAACTTAATTTCCTAAATACTGGTGACGATCACTTTGGCTGTTGAAAATGTAAGGGCAAGAAAGAAGCACTTGTGACGTTGCCGTTGATAACGGAACCAAGACTGAAGTAAAATCAAGACATTTTGATAGCGTTTGTCGACTTGGAGAAGCTTTCGATAACGTAAAATAGTGCAAAACGTTCGAGATCGAATGAAAAACGGGGGTCAGCTATATGGAAAGATGATTAATATACAATTTTTACAAGAACCAAGCGGGAGAAATAAGAGTGGATAACCAAGAACGAAGTGCACGGATGACGAAAGTAATGAGAAGTACCAGAAATGAGAACAGCGAGAAACTTGACATCCCAGTTGGCGACTATGAATTGGCGACCATGAATTCTGCTACCTAGGCAGCAAAATAGTCCATGACGAATGGAGGAAGGAGGACATAAAAAGGAGAATAGCACTGGTATAATGGGTATCCCTGGCCAAGAGAAGTCTACTTGTATCAAACATATGTTTTAATCTGAGGAAGAAATGCCTGAAAACGTACATTTCGAGCACAGAATTGTATGGTAGTGAACGATGGACTGTGTGGAAAGGAGAAAATAAGAGAATAGAAGGATTTGAAATGTGGTGCTACAGAAGAATGTTGAAAATTGGATAGACTGACAGGGTAAGAATGGGGAAGTTCTGCGTAGAATCGTTGAGGAAAGGTAAATATGTAACAGTGATAACAAGAAGGGACAGGATAATAGGACATCTGTTAAGACATCAGGGCATAACTTTCACGGTTCTTGCGGGAGCTAAAAAGGGTAAAAACTGTTGAAGAAGACAGAGACTTGGATACATCCTGCAGACAATTGAAGCCGTAGGTAGGAAATGCTACTCTGAGATGAAAAGATTGACACAAGAAAGGAATTCGTGACCAGCCTCATCAATGCGTCAAAAGATTGATGACTCAAAGAAAAATGGTATGTGTAAACCCTGAATTTCAAACTAATACCATTATTAAAAGATTTATTTATTTATTTATTTATTTTTGCTCTTTACGTTAAAAGCAACCAGAATAACTTTTAAAAAATAAGAAGTATGAAAATGCTTTTAAATAATTTTTGTAACTATTAATACTTTAACTTCCACATGCGTCACCCAGCGTTCTTTCAGGGTCAGTGGGCATGTATAAAATGGACGAGCTCACTGACCACCCATTCAGCAGCATCGAAGCGTCACAAATGAGACGGCGGAAATTGCATGCGTATTGTGGTACGTTGGAGCACGGGGAAAATCTGTGTCGTCTATCTAGTGACATTAATAGTTCATTTTGAATGCATAGTTTCTCAAAATCTGAATGAATACATGAGAGATAGCGTCATCACCTCTCTTACAAACGAGCAACGGCCATTGGGAGTCACTTGTGATAAAACATTTTCAGCTGAAGGTATGAAGCCTTCGACAGTAAGTGATTACTTGGATTGCTGGATACTGACAAATTTGATAAACCCAATTTTTTTTCTACGAAACTTCACTACAGTAATATTGGAAATACCGTAAAATTGGCGAAACGTATTACCCACGGTTAGGCGAAACATATTACCCGCAGTCAGAGAAATTGTTAATACCGCACTGGAAAGCGACCCATATCTCCAATGACGTAACTTACAGAAGGATTAATGAGATTCTCTTCGATACAAAAAAACACCAAATTTTAAAACTACGAATTTATTATTATGTAATACAGATGCAGATAAAATATATAAGTTAATATTCAAAAATTAAACGCTACAGTTCTTTTGTACATAAACAAAAGAATCTTCAATTATGTGTAAGACATGGCAATGCTAAAAGTGTAAATTACGGGAATTTTGTTGCCGAAGGCGAGTAAGAGCGGCGTGGAGAGGGGGGTGGGTGCGGGGGGGGGGGGGGGGGGGGGGGGTACTGGAGAACCAGTACTCTGGACGCCATTCCAAGGCAGCAAGGAATCACTGATTCGGAAAGCTGAACAAGACGTGTGCCTTCAGAATACCAAAACAGGTACACCTAAGACCTGAAGCCGTTCTATAAAATTTGAGTATGTCTATCTTAATGAAGAGGCAGTATAAGAACCAAATATTACATCAAAAGTGATATAGGGAAAAGAAGAAGGACTTCTACTTTTCATTGTGTGTGAAAGTCCTCGCAAACAATATTTATAGCTCTTTTCAGTTTACTGAGAATGATATAATAACATGTACCGGGAGATAACTTTGTCATAAATTTATTAACAAGAGTAAAGAACATGCTTATAATCTATAGTAGAGTTTTCCACTCTTCAAAATATACAAATTTTGCACAGTGTCAGTATTTTACGGGTGCCTGCAAGACAATAAGAAAATTATATTTCACAGTGCTTGTGTGACCTCTATTAATTATGGAACGTTTCCAGTGCTCTGATCCATTTGCAGGTTGATATTTTATAGAAAACCGAAAACCTTTACTTCAGTAAAACATGTATTAGCAGTTTTGTAGGGCCAGCACTCTCAGTAAACAACAAATCACATGAAACTAGAAGTTATCAAAGCCATACATAACTTCAAGATGGGATTGTAAAAGTCTAGTGCTGCATATAAACGAATTATTTAGACCATTTTGAATGCATTAGCCTAAATGTATATGACAAACGTGTGGTGAAACATATTTTATTCAGTTGCGAATAAATGAGGTCTAACTCTAGCACTTTCACACGGCTTTTCGTTTACAAAATAATGATGTAGAGATCAATTTTTGAAGGTAGTGTTTAGCATTTTTGATCAAATATCAGTGGAGTCATCGTCCCTATTAAAGCCTATCGCTTAAGTGGGATGTCACAATAAGAACACGGATTTTCAACACATTGCTTCATTTACAGAACGTGTTATCGTATTAGTGCTTAGTTAACATAGGCACCACACTACGAATGCTAAAGACTATCACGTCTGACCTCCCGCTACTCACCACTAGCAGTTCATCGAGTAGTCTCTATATTTGACTGCGTGCTGATTTTGGTAAATTCTTGCAGTTTCCGCAGTCAGCCGCAGTGTGGGCTTATTTTTTATGGAGATGGCGTACTCCTTTCTCTTCTAATTCAGAATACCGTCTTCAGCTGGTTTTTCATATGTTATGCACACAGAGCACCCTACAACTTCTCAGTTATGCTTCCTAGTGTTCTCCAAAATCTCTTCATATGTTCGTCCTTGCCCTCAGAGTCAATGTATTTTCTACAGAATGAAAAGGAGCTTCTTTCCTGGCCATAAAGGCTCAAGGGATGTCAACCGTCTGCCGTGTGATCCTCTACCTTGCAACGTCATGCGGACATGGTGTGGAGGTGCATGTGGTCAGTATACCACTTTACTGAGCATTTTGCCGACATTCGAGACCGTGGAAGCGCTACTTCCCTTTCACAAGGCTCCTCTATTGGAATCAAGAGGTTGAATGCATACCGTACCAGTCCTCCTAACAAAGTAAAATTATTGCCAGTCGGAAATCGAACCAGGGTTCTCCGCATAGCAGCCACATACACTGATAGCCAATACATTGTGACCACTGTCGAACGCGACGTTCCTTGCCGCCTGGTGACGTTATGGACACGTGAAAAGTATGTAAGCGCAGCAGAAATGGATGGGCTAAATATGGTGAAATCCACTGAGATAAGCGACTTTGGAAAAGGACAGATAATTATTTCACAAAGTCCGTGAAGGTGTATCTCGGAGCTGGTAAAATGATCACGTGCTACTGTCGTGAGCATCTACGGAATGAGATAGAAGTACATTGAAACTACCATTCTGCGCGAAAAGGTTGAACGACCAGGACTCTTAACAGTACGTGGAGTTCAGAAGTTTTCCTGCTCTATAAAGTAGGGTTGATGGTGGTCAATGGCACCTCTGCCGAAAGAACACAATGCTGGTGTATTTACAAGTGCTTCGGAGCACACCGTTCTTCGTACATTGTTGACCACTGAGATCCGCAGCAGACCACTCATGCGTGTTCACATGTTGACCACACGACATCGTCAATTGAAGCTGCGGTTGATACTAGATCATCGGGATTTGACAGTCGATCAATGGAGACGTGTCGGCTCTTAGGGTGAATAACATTTTTGCGCCGCAAGGTCTACGGTCGACGCCTGGAACGCTGTTATCGAGGTCAACGGCGGCTCAATACGTGCAGTGCGCCACGGACACAGGCTGTTGGGTGCAGCATTGCGCTACGGGAGGCATTGTCCTGCGCTTGCATGGGGTCTCTAGTAATAATCTAATATACGCTGACGGCTGCAAACGACGTGCATCCCTTCGAGCTTGATCTCTTTCCCGACGGCAACGTTTATCTTTCGAACTGTCCGTGTCTCGGATCCAGAACCGTTCTACAGCGCTTTGAGGAGCATTATAATGGACTCACGTTGATGTCTCGGCGACCAAATTCGCCTGATGTAAATGCTGCGGAACCAGTGTGAGTCGCTATCTTGCGCCATCACCGAGTACGCAAATCAACGGTCCGTTATTTACGCGAATTACACTACCTGTCGGTAGACATCTAATGCCACATACCTTCACAAACCTGTCAACACGCTACTGGATTCCTGATATGCAGAATCAGTGATGGATTTCGTTCCAAAGACGGAAAAACAAGTTACTAAGCAGGTGGTCATAATCTTTTTGTTCATCTGTACTCGTTGGCCACTCAGTTACAAAGGGGGCATTCTTCTGCAGCAAGGCAGTTCAGATAATTAGAACAAATTGACCGTTTACTTCACATTACAGGAAGTTTCCGTCCGACGGTGTGCACGTCGGTTGGAGCTGCATGACACATTTTGGAGCGGAAGTGTTGATAAAACGCCTGGAAGCCAAATGATGACTACATTATAGTCATGTGACGTATGGTGTCACTGTCGTTCTAGTTGTTATCATACTTAAGGGTAAGGAAATTTAACTTGCATTTGAGTCCCATCAATCAATTCAACTTAGAGTGAACCAGTGTAACTTCCGATTCAATAAGCGCCTCCTCAATATCATTCGTTCCTAGACTATAATTATAGGACGAACCACCCGCAGCATTGTTTCTACCTTCCCCATTTCAATTATCCTCTCAAGTTAACCAACTCATTAAGATTCCTCAGACCAACTTTCGATGGTAAACTACGGAAGCAGCCGTGCCTAAGAACCATCCAACAAAAATCCCACAGCAGCCTACATTTAATAAACTTCCGAAGATTGGGAATACGTTCTTCCACTATACTGCACACCTTCTCCACTTTTTCTAACACGCCATTGCCGACTGTAGCTCCGAGGAACTTCACCAGTCACTCGAAATACTCGCTCCATCAGAATCTTGGTCGCACTTATTAATTTTCTCTCTTTTCATTCCAATATTGAACTCCTTCGTATTTACCACACTGCCACAAACTTGGCTGTATCGTTTCATATGTGATTATTAATCCTTGAACGCTGCTGGGCTTGATACGACACGTCCTTCCTACTCACTCTCCACATCATATGCAAACGAAGCTTTAACCGCCGCCCACTAACTGGCTTCTACATTCGCGAGAAGCTCTTTCCCTCCTTTCTAGAAAATACACCTCTTCCTCTTATAATAGAAAGTGGACTGTGTGACAAAAGCTTTGGTACATACACGCTGTAACCGGTTTAAGTGCAGATATTTCTCTTTGTGACTAAGGAGTATGTACTGAACAACATGAAATCGATATTTAGGTCATTTTCAAACTAATAATGGTAACTATTACAGGGATTATGTTTTTAGGTTGCTTAGTAGTTGTGGCAAGAGAAACTTGATGAAATTGACCAAAAATGTCAATTTCCGATTTATTTTTTATTTGTTAGTACAACTCATGGACAATAAGTTCCCACAGTTTCAATGTTGAAATCGCACCCGAAGTGCCTGAAAATTAATTGAACGTGTGACGCGGCCTCCCTGCCACGCCCACGTCTCGAAGCAGTACTTCAATACCATCTCAGTGAACAACGATTCTGTGTATTACTTTCAACCAAACATGTGCGGGATGCATCTATAAGGCCGTGATACATACCATTTGGTTTTATAGATCATCTTTGGCCGATCCCGCACTTCCAAAAAGTGAGTTCATGGCAAAACCCAAAATCCAAATGAGTCTCTAAATTCGCTCATGTGGAAACGATGCTCTAAAAACACATTTACATCTGCTAAAGTTGTCAGGATTTGCCACTTATGATGCAGTTATTGTATTTAATGATGGGAACGTCGGGAAGATGAGGGAATTAGAAAGAATAGGCTTCAAGATAGGGAATTTTACTCAAGACATCCTGAGAAAAATAGATTTACAGTGCGTCTCTGCAGCTGAAAAGTCAGTTGAAGACCTGAAAAGCGAGGAAGACAGACAACAGGGAACCAGAAGGGAAGCCTTGAAGGGAAAGACGACCCAGAGTACAAATGCGGTGCCTTCTGAAGAAATGACATAAGGAAAAAGCTAGGTTGAACTTTAAATTGAGTTCCCTGAAAAGTTTGTTTTTTCAAGTTTATGTACCTTTTCCTCAGATTCTATGAATGCTACAATTACGAAATTTTGTACACTTATTTCTGCAAACCTAATAAATGTTGTCTCGAGAGAAAATTTTGAAATTCTGATTGCAAGCTGAGATATGCGGCCAAACGCTTGGAATTTTGCATGAATTTAAAATTGTACTTGTGGAATTATAATTAAAAAATTATGAAATATCTGCTACTTGACCTATTCCAAAAACCTCATGAGAGAAGCTTACAACATATAAAGTGATGAAGCAGAGAAATTTTTGTAGAAATCTCTTGAACACTTTCTGAGAAAAAGGAACACACATTATTTTTTGAAAATAAAACTTCAAATTCCATTAAAAAAGTTGAATATATATAATCAAATGTATTTTATATGTAAATGTGTTACTTCCATATTTCCAAAACTGTGGATTTGGTGCATTTTTGATATAGTGTGTGTTTTTCATCAACGTTCTCCCTTAATGCATATTTTCCTCTGGTCAACAGGTCAGGTGTTGAAGTATGTACGCGTGGGTGCAAAACGCGTTGTCTATACTGACAGGCACAGTCAACTTAACTGGTGCAGTTACAACAGCGCAGAAAACATCAGGTAGTGACCTTTGTGACGTGTTTGTGGGAAGCCTGTTCAATGTTGAGAAAAAACAGAGAACATACGTATATGTGTACGTATTAAGTTACCACATAGAAAAATATCTGCATTTACACCCGTTACACCCTGCATATCTAGCTTGTCCCATGTATATCAACGGCTGACACAAAATGAGAGTAAACTCGTTGAAAATCAATTACACTAATATTCTTGTTACTGCTGTATCGTCAGAAGTGTGAACACCACAATAAAACATGTGATTACATTCATCAAAGTACAGAGTGATTATCATTAAAGTTAAACTATCAAAACGCCGTAGAAATAACACCACTGGTCAGACTGACGTCAAATTGCAACGGAATATTATAGGAGAAGGGAGAAAACGTAGGGCAGAAGAAAAAAAAGTGATATGAAAACTGATCTATAGATAGCGCTGTATGTGTCAGAATACATAAATGAGACCACCTGTCATGTGCACGATCCATTGAAGCTGATGTAAACACGCCGGATACACGTATTTTCCTCCTTTCGCGTCTGCGACGCTCGCCATGACTGTCTCAATGCAGGATCGCGATCTGCTTGTAAAGCTGTATAACAAGAATGATGACTGTGCAGACGTCGTTCTGCAGACGTTCGGGACACTGAAGAGTTTGAAAAAAAGCTTTGGTTCTCATGACTGCCGTGGGTCTGGAGAAAATGATTCGGCAATTCGAAATGACGGTTTCTTTTGGTTTGTAACCTGGTAGAGGGAGGAAGCGAATTGATTCGACGTCAGTGGAAGAAGTGGCCACAGCAATGGAGGAAGAGACGAGTGGTGGTGTGCAAACGTGTGGTGCACAAGAATTGCCGGAACATGTGAAATACCCGTGAGCACAGTGCATAAAACCCGACGTGTCATCCTTCTTTGCTATCCATTCAAAATTATCAAGGTGCGCCATTTGCTTCTTGTTGACCTTCCAGCAAGAGAGACCTTCAGATTTCTTGAACGTATGGAAGTGGACAATTATTGGCCGTGGAAGAATTTGTGGCCGGACGAAGCTCACTTCCATCTGACAGGATATGTGAATACACGGAATTGTCGAATATGGCAACGGAAAATCCACACGAAAATCAACCAGTACCACTTCATCCTGAAAAGGTCACTGTGTGCTGCGGTTTTACGGCATCATTTATCATAGGACCATATTTTTTAAAAGTGAGAAGTGCTTCCGGTCCTGTAACCTGTACCGTCGCTGGTAAGCGCTGTGAGCGACTTTTGCGCAACCACGTCATTGCAGCTCTCCAACAGCGTGAATGTGTGGATGGGATCATTTTTATGCAAGATGGCGCACCTCAGCCCATTGTAAATCCAGTTAAGAAGCAGCTGCTGAAGCTGCTGGAATTATAGCCGCCATTTCCTTATAGCCTGCCCATCACGATCACTTGATCTTAATCCGTAAGACGTCTGGCTGTATTGCTATCAGAAAGATGTAGGAAACGGTGAACAGTATACTGAACATGTTTTGCGCCAGTCACATGGAAATTAATAATCCGATTTGACTCTGACTGATGCTTTTATGCGGTTTTTGGCATCAGGACAATTAAAACCCGATGTGACTGATGCTTTTTATGTGGTTTTTGGCCTCAGTACCATTAAACACGATTTTTCCCATCCGATGTGATATACGACTTTGCCGTGGTGGATGGGCTTACGTAACTAACAGTATCAAAACTGTACACCCATGGACACTGAGTAGTTCAGTTTGTTTAATGTCAGACGTACACCTTAGACATAGTTGTACCATACATTTGTCATTTGAATTCGACCACTATTAAATTATGATGCTTACAGCGCCATCTACTGATACATTTTGTAACTTTTTATTTTTCTTCTGCCGTGTGTTTTCCCCCTTCTCCTGTAATATTCAGTTGCAATTGGATGTCATTCTGACCAGTGCTGGTACTTCTACAGCGGTTTGAAGGTTTAATTTTAACTATAATCACTCTGTGTACTACATCCACAAAAGTCTCATAAATGTAACACAGACATAAAAAGTGGCTGAGGGACTTGAAATAGTAAGTTACACATTATTAATTATTAAAGTAGGGCAAATAACTGTTACTGAAAGCTGCACTACTCTTCAAAGCAATGCAGATACATGACACCTTTTTTCATATTTCCACAAAGAACAGTCGGAACCTTCCATGAGTCGCTCACTTCATCGACTACAGGAATTCACACATTACTCCGGAAGCTATTCGAGAAACGTTCTGCGAATCACTGCATCGTCGGTAAATGTTAGATTGCTTCGAATCTGTTCCTCGATCCTGTCATAGCGGCCCCTTATCAGTTACAGGGTCCACACAACAGACAAGCAAGCAAGAGCTCATATCAAAACATCGCCAGTGAATGTAAACATCAACAGACTTTCAGCACAAAGACAGAACTACTTAATGATAAGCTATGTGACAGAGATCCACTAATTGGAACTAATGTGAGTAAGTGTATCTCTAAGCAGAATCGGTGTTACAAGCACGCCAGCGAAGTCAGACCGACAGTTTGTACTTACAGGTAGGACAGCTCCGGCCAATACCTAAGCCGGCTCTAGCCCAGCAGACACTCGCCGAAGTCTTCCATATAAATTTGTATCTTGTTTGGCGTAACGCCAGTTGGGCATTGTGTAGCGTAGTATTTTCGTTGTTATTATTTCTTTTCATTCTCTTGTAACATTTATCTGGCCTTTGCCACCACAAGAATCATTGTTTCTTGTTAATCTTGAGTTTGGAAATAAGTGCACGCCAAGAAGGCGTTTTAGTTAAATAAAATGAGTTCAAACTTGATCGTTAGTTCTTTCCTGCCGACCGCAGGACACTACAGATTCCCTAAACACTGACGTCTATGGCCGATGTCGATGGCCTTCCTTCCCGACAAGCATCGCCCACGTCTGCGCTGGGCTGATCAAATTTTTGGCACCATTTTGCTACAATTGGACGTTACAGTAAATTTGCTCTATATATCGCCAGCATTTCGCTGTGAATCTAGGTGCAATTTTGGTGTTTTGCCCTCAGGAATCGCACTGTCTCGCGTACTTCAACTTCTGAGTGCGTTTTCAATTACGGCGTCATTTCACTCTTACTCTGGTCATCCCTTGTTTCTCGTACAGCAGCAGAACTGGTCCTCAGGAAACCAAGAACACGTACTCTCTTCTCAAAACGTGCCACTCCTGTTATGTAGAGGTCTTGGAGTGGGACGAGATGTGCAAACTACGTTTTGAAATCCTCTAGTACGTCTTAAGCTTGGCGGGCAGAAAAGAGTTTCAACATCACTACCACCAACCACGTAGACATATCACCATGTCGACAAATGGTTCAAATGGCTCTGAGCACTATGGCACTTAACATCGGAGGTCATCGGTCCCCTAGAACTTAGAACTACTTAAACCTAACTAACCTAAGGACATCACACACATCCATGCCTGAGGCAGGATTCGAACCTGAGACCGTAGCGGTTGCGCGGTTCCAGACTGTAGCGCCTAGAACCGCTCGGCCACACCGGCCACCCCATGTCAGCATATCACCAAGCCTGCATAAGGAGTCAAAGCCATCATCTGCGCTATTTGTGCGCTTGGCCACGTCACCCAGGGAAATGAGGGAGAATCCTAGGTTGATGACGTTGTCTGCTAAGCCAATACGTTTTAAAAGGAGCCGGTCTCCACAGAGTGTCGCTCCCCGAAATTTGTCAATTTTTGCCACTACCTTTTAATGTGTGCTTGTACTATATTGTGATTATCTTTTCCCAGAAGGATAGATCATCAACTTGACCTCAAATTTCAGGGAGAAAAACCCAACTTGGACCGTATGAGCCACCGCAAGCGATCCCACGTGGGAACATGGGCCATAATTCTGGTAGTACGCTTCTCTGAAGTACATTTTTAAACTTTATCGGGCACTGAATGTTTGTCACTCAATCAGCTCCCCTACAGCCGCCTAATATCCGAGCGCGAAATATGTACGAGTACAATGGAGTGGTTTACTACACAGTGGAGTTTATGAAGTACTGCTGTAACACTGGTAACATGCTTTGCTCATTGTGTCAAAGTGAGCTATTCTTAACCTGAAGTTGATGCCAGAGCTCTCTTTGATTTGAACATTTTATGCTGCGATTCCCAAATGTATAAGTTAGTGAGTCATTAAAGAAGTAACTTAGCGCTGTACAAGTGCTGAATCGCTGGTGTGCGTTATTTTCTTTTTACTTTGAGGCTAGCATTGTTAATGAGAATTACTTTTGCGGAGATGCGCCGTTATCAACGTGATAGGCGTGATTAAATTGAAATTAGAAAATAATTCATTTCATAGAAATTCTGCAGTCGGTTAAGTTAATTCGTTGTTCAGACATTTACTGAGTATTGTCACGAAAGATGTTACAATGTTTGTAAACAACACTGGAAGAGAAGTTAGACATGTAGACTGAAGATGAAACGTACAACAAATAACGTCTTTGACAGTGCAGTGATAATGCAATGTAAAAAGTAAAAATTTGAACTTTAAATAAATAAAAATGGAGTAAACAGAAGGAAAATTACATACAAAACAGGAAGAGCAAGCGTTCACACCAGTTTATATTAATAAACAATACCAATAAAGTCAAATAAATAAAACCAATGAAATAAATTAAAATTTATTAATATAAACTGTTATGTAGGCTTGTTGTTCGTGTTTTTTCCTGTTTACTCCAGTTTTATTTATTTACTGTTAACATTTTACATTTGACATTGCATTACCACCACACTGTCAAAGACGTTATTTGCTGTACGTTTCAGCTTCAATCTAGATGCGCATTTTCTCTTCCAATATTGTTTACACACATTGTAACTTCTTTGGTGACAATACTCAATAAATGTCTGAAGATGGCCTTGTATGCCGAAAACCGGTTAACAAAATAAAAGTAATACTGTAGAACAAAAGCAAACTAGCTGTTTTCGTTTATTATAATGTTGTTCTATCCGGAACCAACGCAAGATCCAGTTAACGTAAGTTTATTCACATCCATTCTGAGATGTTTATAACTTCACAATGGAACATTAGAATATTGATAAGATAATAATGAAGATTTACGCATGTGCATCAGGTTCATTTTTACAAGAGGTTTTCAGTAATTAACCCAACACATTATATTTTCTAAAAGCAGTTTGGTTTTATTAAGGGTTCCAATACATCATATTATTTACCACCATATTTGCTACAAAAACATGTTTTTCAACATACTCTGTGTTCAATGCGACGGCCTTACGCCATCATACCACGCCTGTATATCCGAATGGTGCCACTAACCGGTTGACGTCGGAGCCAACGTCGTGCTGCGTCAATAACTCCCCATCATCAAACAAGTAGTGCATCTTTCAGAGGGCTAACAGGATACAAGCCGAGAGGTGCGAGACCCAGTCTGTGGGTTGGATGAGGGAGAACAGTTCATTCAAGATTTGTGAGCTCCTCTCGGATGCGCAGACTAGTGTGAGTTGCGTTGTCGTGCAGAAGGAGAAATTCGTTTGCATTTTATTGACGACGAACACGCTGGAGTTGTTTCAATAATTTAACAGCTGTGTGTGGCGGATCGCCACGAGGGAGGTAGGTCAGGTTTCAAAATTTCTTGATGCAATAATTTACCAACAGCCGTATGTATTGCAGAAATTTATTTTATGAACTTCTTATGTGCTACCAGTTTCGGCACTACAGTGATTCCATCTTGAGGCCGCACACGTCATAGTTGTAAAATCGCTATACACGGAAGGAGCCATATAACTGGATCCGTGAATCAAATCGTTACGCAACAGCTCTTGGTGGCCAGGCAACACAGACACAAATGGTTCAAACGGCTCCAAGCACTACGGGACTTAACATCTGAGGTCATCAGTTCCCTACACTTAGAACAACTTAAACCTAACTAACCTAAGGACATCACACACATCCATGCCCGAGGCAGGATTCGAACCTGCGAAAGTAGCAGCAGCTCCGTTCCGGACTGATGCGCCTAGAACTGCCCGGCCACAGCGGCCGGCTAGGAAAGTTTTGCGCGACCTTGATGCGATAATGACAGACGCCTCGCCCAACTACTCACCGTTCTTTTGTTCTTTGCCAGATCTCCGTAGACATTCTGCAAGTGACGATGAATATCTGTGTTGCTTTCGTTACCCGCCTAAAGAAACTCAGAGACAGCTCTCTGCTTGCAGCGCATCTCCGTTGCAGCCGCCAGTTTTAAGGCTACGAATGGGCGTCCACCCATGGGAACTTCATGAAACTACAAGAACTGAAGTGGAAAAATTCCACGATGTCTCATAAAAAATTCAACATTGTTTCAACCGAAACTGGCAGAGAAAAACATATGTTGCATTACGTACGAACTCATTTTACTAACCATATTTCACGTCGAATAAAATGTGTTCTCCAATAACATTTCAAAACACGTTCGACAGCCCTGGCCCCATCTCCCGCCCTTTACCACACCCATCAAAATCGCACGAATAGGATGGCTCTTGTAACTTCGCTCTACAGTACCTCACACTCTGGGATTTGATGGCTGCCGCGTGACGGAGCAAGTGACACACGTGCCGTGTATGCCACTGTTTAAAAGATGAACTCTCAGAAACCGCGCACTATCAGAATTGTAGCCCTAATTCTCACGCGGGATCGACTGCTAGGACTGGCATCTGTTAAGTGATTTCATCTCTATAAAATATGAGGTCAAGCTGATGATGTCATCTTCGCTAAGAAGGGGTTCAAATTGCTCTGAGCACTATGGGACTTGACATCTGAGGTCATCACTCCCCTGGACTTAGAGCTGGACTTAACTAACCTAGGGGCATCACACACATCCACGCCCGAGGCCGGATTCGAACCTGCGACCGTAGCAGCAGCGCCGTTCCGGACTGAAGCGCCAAGAACCGCTCGGTCACAGCGGCGTGCTATCTTCGCAGAAGTCTGTATCGAAAGGCACTATTTACCTCTTCTGAACATTCAGTTTCAATAATCATTTTATTATACAAATTACCTAAATTCTGTGGTTTCCTGAGGCAGTTTCTGGGGCGCAGCCTTTGATAGTGATCCCCTCGGAGGGTCATTGCGTGTCCTTGCTCCTCGCGGAAACCCACCTGCGCCAGTGGCCACAATAGCCTTCACTGTGGTGATTTCCGGCAATCTGTGTAAGTATTTTATTTGCAAGCAGCACCACCAGCGCTCACGGCACCCACCATGTGCTGCATGAAATTCCCAACGCACAAAATCCAAATGGCTGGCTGCTTTAATTTAATAGCCGGATGGGAGGGTAGTATCGTTACCCTCTCCAATTCAGTGTTCCTCTTCGTCACACTCCTGGTATATTTCCTTCTACTCTTTCCGAAAACTTCTTTCGGAATCCTCCTCCACGACTAGTACATCCCACGTCCTTTCCAAAATGCTCTCCCTACTATTGTCTTTCTGCAAATCCAGCAACGTGAAGTGTTCCGTTTTTTGAAGACCATTGTGAGTGCAATGCATTTTGAAAGACAACTGAATTGAATTCAATATTTCCAAGGTAAAACTCTCTGTTTTTATGATTTTAATAAATGTACAACTTCATATTTTTTTTGCTTTGTTCCTAGAAACAGTGTTTGTTACTTTATGAACGCTCTGGACTGTCGAGCGGTAATGTAAATTGTCAACCACCCTTCTTCCTGACGGTTGAGTGAAATAGATAACAAACAAGACAAAAAATTCTCGTGTTTGTGAATTAATTCACGCTCCCCCCGTAACGCGACTTAGTTTTACATATCAGGACATACACATCAGAGATATAGAACTGCATGTGCATGAAATCGAAAGAAATCTTTAAAAAAACTTGAGATCTCGTTGACTAGGTACATTGCCTAAGGGGACTGTGGTGTAAGAAAATTCTTTTAAGAATGGCTTGAAGAAGTGTGCTTGGCAATTTGCAAATATAACAAAGTATTCATCGAAAACTTCGCTAATATTCTCATAAGCCTTCAGTGGTAAAATACACTTCAGGCCATTAAAATTGCTACACCACGAAGATGACGTGCTACAGATGCGAAATTTAACCGACAGGAAGACGATGCTGTGATATGCAAATGATTAGCTTTTCAGAACATTCAAACAAGGTTTCCACCGGTGCGGGCAACCACAACGTGCTGACATGAGGAAAGTTTCCAACCGATTTCTCATACACAAACAGCAGTTGGCCGGCGTTGCTTGGTGAAACATTGTTGTGATGCCTCATGTAAGGAGGACAAATGCATACCATCACGTTTCCGACTTTGATAAAGGTCGGATTGTAGCCTATCGCGATTGCGGTTTATCGTATCGCGACATTGCTGCTCGCGTTGGTGGAGATCCAATGACTGTTTGAAGAATATGGAATTGGTGGGTTCAGGAGGGTAATACGGAACGCCGTGCTGGATCCCAACGGCCTCGTTTCACTAGCAGTCGAGATGATAGGCATCTTATCCGCATGGCTGTAACGGAGCGTGCAGCCACGTCTCGATCCCTGAGTCAACAGATGGGAAAGTTTGCACGACAGCAACCATCTGCACGAAGAGTTCGACGATGTCTGCAGCAGCATGGACTATCAGCTCGGAGACCTTGGCTGCGGTTATCCCTGACGCTGCATCACAGACAGGAGCACCTGCGATGGTGTATTCAACGGCGAACTTGGGGGCACGAATGGCAAAACGTCATTTATTCGGATGAATCCAGGTTCTGTTTACAGCATCATGATGGTCGCATCCGTGTTTGCCGACATCGCGGTGAACGCACATTGGAAGCGTGTCTTCGTCATCGCCATACTGACGTATCACCCGGCGTGATGGTATGGGGTGCCATTGGTTACAAGTCTCGGTCACCTCTTGTTCGCACTGACGGCACTTTGAACAATGGACGTTACATTGCAGATGTGTTACGACCCGTGGCTCTACCCTTTATTTGATACCTGCGAAACCCTACATTTCAGCAGGATAATGCACGATCGCATGTTGCAGGTCCTGTACGGGCCTTTCTGGATATAGAAAATGTTCGACTGCTGCCCTGGCCAGCACATTCTCCAGATCTCTCACCAACTGAAAACGTCTGGTCAATGGTGGCCGAGCAACTGGCTCGTCACAATACTCCATTCACTACTCTTGATGAATTGTGGTATCG
Organism: Schistocerca serialis cubense; assembly: GCF_023864345.2. Taxonomy (NCBI): domain Eukaryota; kingdom Metazoa; phylum Arthropoda; class Insecta; order Orthoptera; family Acrididae; genus Schistocerca; species Schistocerca serialis. The sequence continues at coordinate 541,796,867 of NC_064645.1, forward strand.
TGTTCAAGCTGCATGGGCAGCTGTACCTGTACACGGCATCCAAACTCTGTTTGACAATGCCCAGGCGTATCAAGGCCGTTATTACGGCCAGAGGTGGCTCATCTGGGTACTGATTTCTCAGGATCTATGCACTCAAATTGCGTGAAAATGTAATCACATGTTAGTTCTAGTATAATATATTTGTCCAATGAATACCCATTTATCATCTGCATTTCTTCTTGGTGTAGCAGTTTTAATGGCCAGTAGTGTACACTCATTTTTTTTTAAATTCAGTTAGCGTTATATAAAATTTCAAAATATGCAATCCATGAAATAAATATCAGTATCTCTGCTGCTTAAAAATATCGTATATTTAGACAATTGTATTTCTGTTATTGGTAAACGGCCATGGCATGTGCTAAAAGTCCAATATATAACAAAAGTTACATTACATGAAGTAGCAGGCTCTCGAAGCAACATGGAAAACTGTATACTAAAGGTAGCTGTACTTTGAATGGTATTTTGTCTTCTGTAGAGCATGAAGTTGCTGTCGACTGGCATGTCCCGGAACAGTCCCCGCAATAAATGGATATGGTTCAAAAGGCTCTGAGCACTATGGGAAATAACAACTGAGGTCATCAGTCCCCTAGAACTTAGAACTTCTTAAACCTAACAAACCATGCTGCTGCATTGGGGCCGGCCGGTGTGGCCGAGCCGTTCTAGGCGCTTCAGTCGCCGGTTCGAATCCTGCCTCGGACATGGTTGTGTGTGATGTCCTTAGGTTAGTTATGTTTAAGCAGTTCTAAGTTCTAGGGGGCTGATGACCTCAGATGTTAAGTCCCATAGTGCTCAGAGCCATTTGAACCACTTTCTTCTTGCATTGGCAGCCAGTCCATTCGGGAATGTTACTGTCCGCAAACCTTTGCCTCATAGATACGATCATTTTCAACCACCGTTCACAATACTGGATGGTCCCGTTCCGCCAGTACGTAAGTCAGATTGGTCTGGGCTTAACTGTGGCTGCTCCTTCACGTTTCCGCTTTAAAACGACAGTCGGCTTGGACGACGTTACCAGAATCGAGATTTCGAGGATGAATATGTTAGTCATATGATAGCCAATGACAAGTCAACGATTGAAGTCACTGAACCGTCGTGAGCGGCCCATTCTGCGGTTACTGCATCTGTACTGTCAACACAATACTCCCCGCTTCTTTCTAGTCTAGCTTGTTCGCCTCTCGTGGCGTGCACTGGTCAATTTTGCGTTATATAGGAGTGTGCGGATACTTTTGATCAGATAGTTCACAATAGGAGGAGACTTAATTTCTTCACATAAATTAAACAACCTATGATGGACGTTAGTACACATTCGAAAATACTGATTTGCAGTTGAATAGGCTTATCCTATACCAGAAGTATCTAACGTGTCCACAGTAACTAATCATGTCATCCAGGAGATTCGCAGGCATAGTGTATCTGATAAATTGGAAGGTTACAGCTATCCTCAGATTGCGTTTTACTGATGTTGATTATTAATCCAAGATAGGTAGGGAAGCGTTTTGGAGTATCCGAAAGCAAGCAGTACCCTGCTAGCCGTGCAGTCTAACGCACTGTTTCCCTAGCGGGAAGGCGTGCCGGTCGCCGGCACGAGTCCGCCCGGCGGATTAGTGACGTCCGGTGTGCCGGCCAGTCTGTGGATGGTTTTCAAGGCGGTTTTCCATCTGCCTCGGCGAAAGCGGGTTGGTTCCCCTGTCACCACGTACACGAACATCAGAATTACTCTAACACGCAAAAATTTGGGATACACTCGTCTGGAATGAGTCGTTCCTGGGGGGTAGGGGGGGAGGGGGGGTCAGCTGGTGGCCGAACTATACAGTAACAATGGGTTCGGTGTGGGCGGCCGTGGGGTGAATGGACTGCTGTAGCCTGTTGTGGGGTTGTGTAACACTGAGGGCTACGGCGGGGACGAAGCCTCTCCGTCGTTTCTAGGTCTCCAATTCAATACAATACAACACCCGCCGCTACTGTGATTTCCGCTTTCACCTCCGAATGGCTTCAGCAGTCTTGTGGACGCATGTGCACTGGAGTCGGATATTTCTTCCTTTCGTCGGTGCTTTGTCTGCTCTGAGTGCTTGATGGTGTTACTCTAGGTCTCAGTGCGCGGAACATACTCTGAGGCCTATGGTACACTCTTTTAAAGTAAGTGATTAATTTCTTTTCTATATTTCGGTTTCTAGGTTATGCAAGGAATGATCTCACGTTTCGTGACAATTTCTATGAAAGAGCGTGCAGTGTAGCTTGAACCTACTGCGTGTTTCTCATGCAGTGGCACCCACCCGATTGTCTTTCAGTATCGGCCAGAAGTAATTCCAAATTTTTAATTGTGTTTTCTTCTTCTCACTTCTTTTTAGGTTGAAATGGCAGAAAATGAGAAAAAAGTAAAAGGAAAATGGAATGAACTGTGCATGGTAATGGCTGTGAGCGAAGTTATGCCGAACGAAATGAACGCGAGGGAGGAAGCTGAAGCTTTTTCAGCAATTTGAGAAGAAAAAGATCATCACCTAAAATAAGACATTAAAACAAAAAAAAATAAAGTCTGAAAAAGAGTTGAAGAAAGCTGAACCGAAGTCGGGTGTTCCAACGTAAAATAAACGCACAAAAGGTCATCGCGGAAAGTCAATTACAAAGCGACGAAGAACACTGCAAATGGCAGGTCAACAGAACAGACAGAAAAGTGCTTTCTTTGTTTGGAGTCACTTGAAGAAGACTGATTGCTGTGTACCAAGTGTAGAGGCTGGGCACATGTTGGATGTGTGGATCAGTTCAACACTTTTTTTTCTTTCTCTATCTTCGTAAAACCGTGAACTGAACTGAAATAGTAATAGCTGCCATGCTTATGCGTTCTCTTATTATTCAATAAGTGTCAATGGTGTGTATCGTTAACAACCGACATTATCACAGAAAAGACAATGACCGCTACTGCAAGACACTTTCTACAAGCCTTGTAATTGTAGCTCTTCTACGTTCGATGTAATTAAGTACTACAAATGACAAATAAAATTCAGTACACAGTTCTGCTCGTAGAACATGTCTTCAGTAAACAAAATAGTATATTAATATCCCGATTAACCACAATAGTTACACAGTAAAGTAAAAATAATTATGCTGACTGAATTTCCCCTAATCGAAATCAGAATAGACATTCCATTACCAGATGTATCTGGGGAACCTATCCCTTCTGTATCGACTCAATTAAATACACCAATGCATGAATACCCAATAACATCTGCTTCCCACTTACATGACAGGTCTACAGTTCACACCTAAGTGTTTGACAGAGGCTTGACAGAATCACTACCGGACTACTTACCAACCGTTCCACTCTTGAAATTAGCCCCTAAGTCTAGTCTTTCCAGAAACGATTTATTTTATTAGTATGATCATATGTCCCTATGTGGCTGAGAGTCAAAGAAGTATTATCACATTCGGGGGAGAAATTTGGCGGTTGAGATTTCGTGAAAAGATATCACCGCATCGAAAAAGCCTGTGTCATAGTGATTGCCACCGAAACTCGCTTATCATATCCGCGGAAGTCTTTTCCTGTTTGGCGATAATATAAAACTAACGGTCCTGCTTTGAACTTTATCCATGTCTTCTGTCAGTCCTGTTTAGTAAGGATCCCATACCGCGCAGCGATACAACAGAGGAGGACACAAAACGGTAGTACAGGCAGTCGCTTTAGGAAACTGTTTGCATCTTGTCAGTGTTCTGTCAATGAAAAGTGGAGCTAGGCTCGTCTTTCTCACAGTATTTTCTAAGTAATATTTTTGCTTTAAGCTGTTCATAACTATAACCTGTAGGTGTTTGAGTGAATCGACAATCTTCAGTTTGTGTTATTAGTGTGTAATAGAAATTTAAAGGATTTTTTTGTACCTATGTGGGATGCCTCTACCTTTCAGTTGTTTAAGATCAATTGCCTATGTTCGCACCATGCAGATATCTTATCTAATTCCTGTCATAAATTTCTTGCGATCTTCTGACGTCTTTACCAGTGCTAAATGATAGCAACATCTGCGAACAAACTACGACAGTAGCTCAGTTTGTTTCCTACATCATTTATGTGGATAAAGAATATCAAAGGGCCTGTAATATGTTCTTTCAGAACTCCAGATATCACTTCCGTTTCATTAGATTATCGTTCGTCGGTTATTACTAACTGTGATCTTCGTAAAGGAATATCACGAGTCTAGTCGCACAGTAGACACTATATTGCATACAAACGCCGTTAGCTTAGAAGTAATTTGTGAGGAACGTCGTCAAAAGCCTTCTGGAAATCTAGAAATTTGGAATCAACTTAACTTTTTCTGCTGATAGCAGTCATTGTAGATCGGTCACAAGCAGCAAAGGACTTGATCGGATTGGGTAATGCCTAGAAAAATGTTACAAAATTAACATCAACAAAGGCAGAACAAGGTAATGGTAATCGAATTGAATCAATTGATGATGAGTGAATTAAATTAGTAGATGAGATACTACAAGTTGTAGAAGAGTATTTCTGCTTGAACACCATGAATAACGACGATGGCCGGAACACAGAGGACGTAAACTGAAGACTGCTGTAGGAAGGAAAACATGTCTGCAAAAAGAGGAATTTGTTACGATGGAATATACATTATGGGTTATAAAAAATTTTCTGCATGTATTTTTCAGGAGAGTAGTCTTCTACGGAAGTGAAACGTAGACGATGTACGGCTCAGACAAGAAGAAAATGGAAGCTTCTGTATTGTGGCGAAACGAAGAATATTGAATATTACGTGAATAGATGGCTTAAGTAATGAGGAGTTATTGAATTGAAGTGGGGAGAAGAGAGTGTTTTGTTAAAACTTTCCTACTGAACTAAAGAAGTCATCGGATGATAGTACACACTCTCAGTCATTAAAGCATTGTCGGTTTGACAGTGTAAGGAAGTTTGTGTTGTGAAAATTGTAGAGTGGTGCCAATAGATAAATACAACAAGCAGCGTCAAATGTACGTAGGTTAAAGTAGCTAATCGGAGATGAAAAGTTTAGCACACAATAGACTATCGTGGGTAGCTACATAAAACCGTCTTCGGATTAAAGTCAGCATCAATAGTAACGACAACTATCACAAAAAAGAAGAGCCAGCTGTGTTTAGCAAGAATTACACTATCTCTATCCGTATATGTTACATGTCAGTAGATTGTTTTCTTCGAATTATTTTTAAATGTTGGATCACAGAATATCTTTCAAAATAATGGCAACCTTCCGTACAGCTTTACAAAGTGGGAAATCACCTAACGTTACGAGAAATCCGATTTTCCAACAAGTTTTTTCTCAATCTCACTTTTGGATTTCGTACATCTTGTAAACGAAAGAAGGATTTCCGTATGAGTATTCGTGATGTTGGCTGTGTCATTAAGAGCAATGGCAAGATAACAGCTGTTGTTGTGTATCGTTTGCGAGGACGTATATCTGAACCGATATTAATGTGCATAATGTCCCTGGTATATGTAATGACGGAATGCATGCTCCGCAATCGCTCTTGTGCGTTTTATGAATAAATCAACTCGAATAAATTGCAGCCTCAGAAATATTTGCACTCACTCACATTACCTTCCAGAACAGTCTCTCACACATATATCTCCAATTTTGCCAGTTTCATCCATCCTTCGCTCATATCGTCTCTCAGTTTCTCTTTACTGCGAAATTTAGCAATTAAGCAGGCGTCAGGAGGAATCTTGCGCCTCGCTGAAAAATTCCGGCCGAAAACATAGAGAAGGAATGGTGACGGATAACAGCCTTTGGGAAACCGCGAGGGGAGGGGAAAGTGGGTGGAACGGAGAGCGGCTCGAAATTACCCTCGGAAACATCGAAAGTGTTGGAGAGGGCGCGCGGGGGGGGGGGGGGGGAGGTTAGGAACAGAGAGGAGGAGGGGGGAATGAAGGATGAGGCGGAAGGGCAGACATAGCAGTAGCTAGCGTCCCAGCGCACAGGCGAATCTGAATCAGTCAAATTTTAACTGCCCCACTCCTGGCGCTGTGTTCCAATTAGTCTAAGTGGGAATGTGAAGCGCAGCGCCGGCTAGCCGGGTTTTACGGGTTTCATCTTACATTTTACTGCCCGGGGCAATTCTTCCGCCGACATTCTCGGTGCGACAGCGACGTCGGTGGTATCTCGTCTGCTCCCCGACGGAGCTCCGTAATCGTTATCAAGCGGCGTCAATGCCGGCGCACCCTTTGTGTGGAGGATGCGGATATTTGCATCCCAGCATCAGACGCACATCAAATATATGTGAGTGTGTGTGTTCGTGCATATCCAGCCCGTCCCATCGCCAGCGGCTGTAAAATATGGAGCACAATTCGTCGCAGTGCCAACTAATCTTTTCGACGTTACAGCTGTACTACCAAATTTAATCTTCTTGCTTCTATTACAGCGATATTAGTACACGAAAAACTTACATGTATTTAGCATCTAGTTCCTTTTAACATCGCTCTTCCACTGCGTCAGTAGTTCAGTTACAGTACACTACTTGTTGCTAAAGTTTACGACAGAAATTGAACCGTCAGTAAACGATTCTATTCTAAGTACAGCGTTTAGTAACAGGAATAAATGAAAAGAAACGCGTGATATATAGTCCAGTACGTTCTTCCTCTTGGCCTCAGGGAAATCGCAACTGTCATCATTTACTACGTATTTACTTATTTAATCCGATCAGCTAGGGACTTTAGACTCTCTACTACATCGGGCCAGGGTATCACAACTGCAGCAATTTTTTATCTGAACGTATGTAAAACCAATGTGAATAACTGTGTTAAATGAGAACTATTAATGTTAATACTACCACTATCGGTGAGTTTTGAACCTAGAGGATGGTATACCTAGGAATACACTATGTTTTCCAGTCGGTACTTGAGAATAGTGATCGATTTTAGAATCATGTGAAGGGAAGCGCACCTGAGACCATAAACAATTTCCTCCGTTGTCTACAGATGGGCTGGTGGCTCTGAACACAATGAGACTTAACTTCCGAGGTCACCAGTCCCCTAGAACTTAGAACTACATAAACCTAACTAACCTAAGGACATCACACACACCCATGCCTGAGGCAGGATTCGAACCTGCGACCGTAGCGGTCTCACGGTTCCAGATTGAAGCACCTAGAACCGCACGGCCACACCGGCCGGCTTGTTACAGTTTTTGCAGTTTTTAGATATGAGGTTATGGCCTCCGCGGCATTTTTAAATGTTTTTAGTTGTACAAATTTAAGTGCTGTGTACTGTACAGAAACGCCAAAGCAACTTGTATAGGCATGCTTATTCAAAAACAGAGATATGTAATTAGGCAGAAGACAACACTGCGGTCGGCAACGCCTATGCAACACAACAAGTGTCTGGCGCAGTTGTTAGATCGGTTACTGCTGCTACAATAGCAATTTATCAAGATTTAAGTGAGTTGGGACGTGGTGTTGTAGTCGGCGAATGAGGGACCGCACAAAGCAACTCCGAGCTAGCGAGGAAGTACTGTTTTTCCAGTATGACCATTTCACAAGTGAACCGTGAATATCAATAATCCGATAAAACATCAAATCTCCGACATCGCTGCGTCCGGGAGAAGATCCTCTAATAACGGCACCAATCACGATTGAAGAGAACCGTTCAACGTGACAGAAGTGCAACCCTTCCGAAAATTGCTGCAGGTTTCAGTGTTGGGCCATCAACAAATGTCAGAGTGCGAACCATTCAACGAAACGTCATCGGTACGGGCTTTTGGAGCCGAAGGCCTACTCGTGTATCCTTGATGAACACATAGCTTTACGCCCCGTCTCGAGACGTCAACTCCTACATTGTACTGTTGATGACTGGAAACATGTTGCCTAGTCGGACGAGTCTCGCTTCAAATTGTATCGAGCGGATAGACGCGTACGGGTATGGACACAACCTCATGAATCCATGTAACCTGCACGCCAGCAAGGGATTGTTCAAGCTAATGGAGGATCTATAACGGTGCTGGGTGTGTGTAGTTGGAGGATATGGGATCCCTGATACATCTAGATAAAAACTCTGACAGGTGACACGTACGTAAGCATCCCGTATGATCACCTGCATCCATTCAGGTCCATTGTGCGTTCCGACGGACTTGGGCAATTCAAGCAGGACAATGCGACATACCACAACTGCAGAATTGCTACATAATGGCTCCAGAAGCAGTCTTATAAGTTTAATCACTTCCGCTGGCCACCAAAATCTCCAGTCATGTCATTATTGAGTAAATCTGGGATGGCTTGCAACGTGCTGTTCAGAAGAGTTCTCCACCGCCTCGTACTCTTACGGATTTATGAACAGCGCTGCAGGATTCATAGTGTCACTTCCCTATAGTACTACTTCAGACATTAGTCGAGTCCGTGTCACGTCGTGTTACTGCAGTTCAGCGTGCTCGTGGGGGCCCTACATGATATTAGGCAGGTATACCAGTTCTTTTGGGTCTTCACTTTACATAGCATCTATTTGATACACACCCGTGAAATAGTCGTACGGGAAAATCCCCACTTCATCGCTTCCTCGAAGATGCTGTGCGCTGAATATAGCACGTTCACACTCACATAAATCTCGATAACCTGCCACTGCAGCAGCTGTAACCGATTCAACAACTGAGCCACACACTTGTTGTCTTACATGGGCGTTGCGAGCACAGCGCCGTATTCTGCCTGATGACATATCTCGGTATGTAAATAAGCACGCGTCTATCACCTTCTTTGGCACTTCAGTGTATATCGTTAACTGCTCAGGTACAGAATTTTATGGGGATTAACAGGCAAAATATGTTCAGGAACAATTATGTATCATGTGGACAGTTAAAACATATTTCATCAGCTGTGCTCCATATTGAACTATGAAAAAGAAGAAGGAGTTTTCTTTTTTTTACCATGCAATATGTGATAGTCGCAAATGAACTGAACTTCTTTAAGGTCTTAATAATATCGTATGTGTCGAAAATCCAATTATGTTTTGCTTCCCAGTAGCTTCTATTTCAATATGTATTTCTCTTGTTATAGGTTTTTGATAACACTACTCCTTACTCTGGTTTCAGGTACTGCTTGTTGATTTGTAGTAAAGTAATAATGTAGCAGATGGCTTATTAAATATAGTATTGACAAGATTTTCCTGATAGCAACACTTTTAAATTGCAGCTTATTTTTTTCTTAAGTACATAACAATGCTGTACCATCAGATTGGTTCAAATGGCTCTGAGTAGGGGACTTAACATCTGAGGTCATCAGTCCCATAGAACTTAGAACGACTTAAACCTAACTAACGTAAGGACAGCATACACATCCATGCCCGAGGCAGGATTCTAACCTGGGACCGTAGCAGTCGCGCGGTTCCGGACTGAAGCGCCTAGAACTGCTCGGCCACCGCGGCCATTCAGTTGTACCATCGGACATATTTCCACATTTGGGAAAACTTTAATAGAAACACCAGACCTTTCTTCTGTCCTTTCGTTTGTTTTTCATCTTGGTCCCTACTGCGCTTCTGCTGTTGGAAGGCCCTTTGGATTTGGTGGTTGCCGCAGCCACGCTTGCGGAACTCGGTCTCTATGTGTTTGAGTTTCATTGATAGGTTCTGTTCGTTCGACATCGTATGTGCTCTGTGTACCAAGGTGTTCAGCATTTTTTTTAGCTGGGCAGGTTGGTGGCAACTGGAAGCATGTAAGTACAGGTCGGTACGTGTGGTCTTGCGGTACACACTGTGACCTAGCGAAGCATCTGACCTGCGCTGTACCAGGATACCAAGAAAGGATAGTTGTCCATCTTCCTCGATTTCCATTGTGAACTCTACGTTATTATGGATGGAATTTGGATGTTATAGAAATAACTGTAGTTGATCCTTTCATTGTGGCCAGATTACAAACAACCGAAACGCAGAAGCGACCAGGATGAAGAACAAACGGAAGAACAGAAAAAAGGGCCGATCTTTCTACCTCTTGCAGGCAAAGTGTCATCCAAAATAAGGAGACTACTGGGGCATCACACGATCGACACAGACCTCCGATCGCCGGCTAAGACGCGCGCCTTACTAGAAATGGCGAAAGGCGACGTGGGTCTCAAAAAAGAGGGCTTATACAAGATGCTGTGCGGCTGTAGCAAATTCTGTATCAGCCAAACAGTTCGTACAGTGGAAGATTGATGCAACGAACACCAATGCTGCACCCGCCCAAGCTAACCAAGTCGATCTGCCCTAGCAGAACATAGCATAAGCACTGGACACACAGCGAACTATGACGAGACAAAACTACAGACGACCTAGTCAACAGGAACATTGGTTACCAACTCAATAAGGCATGAAAACTAATACTAAGCTCTGTCAAGAAGCGACGGCGCAAGCAGTCACTAAATCATTCCGCCACGGCCACCGAAGAAATTCTGGAGCCCCTCTCCCCCCCCCCCCTTCCCCATCCTCTATTGCTCCCTCTTCCCACCACCTGCCGCAACCTTCGCCTTCCCCAACACTAGACACGCCGCTAGCCGTCCGCGTTCGGAATTGCACCTGGACCCACGATGGATAAATACTAGCGGCAGAAAGCGGACAGACCATTGTGTCAGCACTACCTGATGATGGCGGATCGGTTATCCGCCGAAAAATTGTGGACATTCGATGATCGTATGCAGCTGGACACCCGAGAACCCTTCATTCAACTTATATTTCGTCAAAGCCTCGGATCACATACATTACACCTCTATCACTTTACTAGAATCTAATATCTGAAAAAGTAGCAGGTTTGACCGCTCTCTCCAACTGCTACTACTGCTGCAGTTGACGATGATAATAATAATAACAATAATAATAATATTTGGGTAAATAAATTATACTTAAAATGTACACATGTGATACTTTCGGAAACAGCAAGTTCTGAAGAAGAGGAGTGTAGGTATACTGCAATAGCTTAGAACTTTAGGGATGAGAAAGGTCTGGTTTGATTTAGTAATTTCAACAAAAAATAGCTCATTACAAACGAGAAAACACATGACAGTGGAGTAATATTCCGCAATACTTATTGCTCTGCAAACCGGTTTTCGCCTATTTTGCCATTTACCTCTGTACATAACAATGGCTTAACAAGCGAAACCGCTTTTTAAACTAATAAATATTTTAGAACATTACATAATGCATAAAATATTCTACCAAGAACCAACGAAACTGACTGTCAATGCAATAACAGCTCACACTGCATAAAATTAATATCGTTCTGCCGTCGCTTTCAGCCCCTGGACGATTCTTCAGGGTTGAGAAATAATGTTACACAGTCTCGACTGGACTCCATGATTTCTCAGGGTTATCTACAAGATTCTTGTCATCATAAATAATGCATTACCAATTTAGAAGACATACACGGAAAACGAGCTAAACCTTAAATTTAAAGAAATTAGGAAAGTTCTACCATCTGCTTCTGGATACAGCAACTATCAAATTTTACATTGGTCTAACCCCTAACTGTCACACTGGGATGTAATAAGGTACATAGAATGTTTTGCTGTTCTCCTGATATGATTTCTGAAATGTCAAAAACGGGCAAACCTTCCGCCATACTACAGCTTCCCTCTAGTGAAAATCTGAAATCGGACACAGAATATCCAAAATTAATATTTCTGTTAAGGTCGTGGCTTTCGACATGCAACAGTGTCTGCCTACACCCAACAAGTTTACAGGTGTCGCATTCTACAAATGACATCTGTGGACATTTAATTTCTGCGTAAATTATGTATCCAACCATGATGCAACTATGTTTGTGTAGTCGGAGAAAGTAGCTAGTACCGGGCGGCGGGAGGGGGGGGGGGGGGAAGATGACATTATTTCATGCCTTAATCAGTGTATTATTGAATGTACGTTGCCTTTTTTTTGTTTAGGATCTTGCACTGGCCGGACTAATAACTTCTCTTTGATTTGCTTGTGAGTGAACTTAACACGGTAAGGAAATTCGACATTGTTTAACAGAAGCATCTAGTGCTTGTCTATAAGTATTTACACTGTGACAACGCTTTTGGGTTAATCAAGAAAACAAAACACAAGCCTCGTTCACTTACGTTCCAGATCAGTGGACAGAACTTGTCGCGAAGACCAGGGTAAAGACACCTTCCAGTGTTATGAAAGGACAGGTGACATGTTCATTACAGTAAAATCTCTTCTCGAAAAGACACAGAGACGTCAGTATCTGAACCTTGACGGAGACTTTTACTACATAAGATTAGATGTTTGGAAATTATGAAAGATCGCCGTTTTAAGCTTTTCCCTAAATATATTTATGTTAGTCTTCAGAATTTTGACACTATAGAGTTTTTTTTAATGTACCAGCTAGGCTTACCATAACTAATTCGGCATTTCCTCTCAAATATAATGGTCCAAGACTTATAAAATCTGCCTAGCTAAGGTTTTACATTGCACCAATTCACCGTGAGTGTTATAGGAGCTGTAAATCTGACATTTTGAAAACGTTAACGATGATGTATCGTTTGATAACAGTAATTATTGTTAATTAATAATGTGCTGCCTCCTTTATAACAATAAGTTTATTTAAAATACATTAAAATTATTATGCAGTGTTAAGGCTAAAATATCACAATTTTCTAGTATTTGTGTTTGTGGATGTTTCATAATGGGCAAAAGACTCTTCATATAGTATTGTTCTTTATTTATCAGTTATTATTTATTATGTTAGGCTGCCTTATAAATGATATGGCACATGAGGAACATTAACTGGTCCTTTCTTTATAAATCCCTTTTAAAAAAGGAAAAATAAATTCATTTGCAATAATTTTTGCAAACTTTTTAAAAACTCTCTTTTCCTCCATTTCTTTTTAAAAAAAAACAGGAATTAGCCCATTGTTTGTGGGTGTCTTCATTTATATAGCAAATTAAGGTATTACATAAAATGGAAATGTTTCTCAGTTTAATTGCTGAACACTTCAGAATGGCCTAGAGGGAGAAACCAGTTTTTATGAAACAGAGGTTTTTATTTGTCAGTATTGCTAATAACATTTGCAGATGCACTAAGCTCAAGAGAAAAACATACTGGATTGAACTAAGTATTTGTTTCCTAATCGCTTGTGAACGACCTGTTGCGGGATGCAGATCGCAAGACAAAATTTATCCTTGAAAAATAAACTGCAAACAGCTATTGTATCAGCATTTCGTACTACTACTGGTTTCACAACTTTGGATATGCGTCTTCAAGTACATCGAAGTAGAGAAGAATGGCACATGTAGGATTTAGAAATAACAAAAATTTTAGAGTGGCAAGGATGTGTAGAGAAGAAAATATAACCGAATATACGATACGTAACTGAGAAAAGCCATTTAAACGTATCATAAAACTTACCTAATTTTAGATCAGTTACTTGAAAAAGTTGAGGGAATTGGACGTCCCATCATTCCCAGTCAGTTTTTAGTAAATTCGTCGAAACAGTGATGAAAGTCCAGATTTAAAACAGGCGGAATGAAGAAGACGACAGCAAAAGCAGTTCAGTTCTGAAAGGCAAATAAGGGTTTAAAGTCAAAGAAAAGGGACTAAAGGATGGACAGCGACATTAAATAATAGTTCATATCAAAATACAGGACGTAGTTAAAAGCACCAAAAATAGGCCATAGGGTAAAATAGGAGTGGAAAAAATAATGGTAAAGAGATGTAAAACAAATAACCAAATCTCACCAGAACGGATCTGATGCATGTCGGTAAGAAGCGTCATAGGCGGCTACCAGCAGAATGCTGAGCTCGAGCGAGAGTATAAACGAACAGGTGGAGCGGCCTGCTCTAGAAAGACATAGGGCACGTGAAACCGTAAATATTCAGAATAAGTTCCTATTAGTCACGTTGTAGACAATAGCATTTGGAGGGTGTATTACAATGCTTCAACTCATTTTATCTATTTATTATGCATTCTAAACGACAGTTATTATTTCAAAAAGTATCAGTCTCTCCAATTATAAAAGCTTGCTGTTACAAAATTTATTTTCAGTGTGTAGTGCATGTGATGCATTAAACTGTAAACTGTTTGCCACACCATTGTTGGTGAGGTCAACATTACAGCCAATATACAGTCCTTCCATAATGGAATTGTCACTATTTGCAGCGCATGACTGATTTTCGAATATACACTGACGAGCACCACTGTCTTAATAGAGTATTTTTACACCTTCATAACGCAAGACAGCAACATTTCTTCTTGGCAAGAATTTGAAAGAACTTTTTAGGTTCCCAGAAATACGGTTTGTTCCAAAAATATTGTGACAAACTTCGGGGGTTGGAGAGGGTGTCTTGAGGAACAAATAGAGAATAGGAACCCGTGTCCGGAAATGCTATCCAACGGTGCTATAGAACGCCGAAGCTATAGGCTCCGGTGCCTGCCACTAGGTCATCAAGTCGGCAGCAAACTGGACTTTGTTTGCTGGCGGACCGTAAGCGAAACGTCTCACAATGTTGTTCATTATTCAGTGATCGCAATCGATTGCCTTAATCGCCACTGGAGAAGATTGAGCTAGCTGCTACGTATAAACGCCTAGTCTCCTATGAAGGCACTGTTCTGTTGCCACGGTGTCTAATGGTTTCGGTCACGGGTTTCCATCTGCAATTTTTTTTCTCTTGTATACCAGAAAACATTGGAGATTTTGCAGGGTTCCAGTAGAAAAATTAAAAGTGTCCGAAACAGCAATCCACCGAGGCAAAAGAGCATCGTGTTCACAGGAGACAAAGCCTTTCTATTTATGTTCTTCAATGGCGATAGTGGCATTCATTAGTGATTACTTAATACCAAATAACATTGCGAGATGTTCCGCCTACAGTCATCAGCTTGGAGCTGACGAAAGGGTGACCTAGTGGCAAGAGCCGGCACCTGTACCTTACACGCTCGGCAACATCATTGTATGACATTTCCCTACATGAGTTGCAATCCTCAATTTGTTTCTCAAGACATTTCTTGGACGCCCAGTATGTGGCACCAGATGCTTACACGGAGGTCACACAATTTCCGTAAATTATGAGCAGCTATGAACGGGGGTTCACGGTTGTGGAGCTGGTCTTCAGTAGCATGCCAGATTTATTCTATCTGGTTCAGATTGTAAGGTGGCAGAATAAATGAAGGTCAGTATAGCACCTTACATAAAAGTTTTATAACTCATAATGGGAAGGTGAATATGACACCTAACTTACTTCAGCGGTAATGAGTAGGTTTGCCTACAAGTATGTAATTCAAAAGGGATGACACTCAGTCGATGGTATTAACACACCACTGCTTCATAATGCATGCCAATGAGCAGAAAGTGAAACAAGCAGGGAAAGGAAACGTTTTGTGTGGAATAAGGCGCAGGCAGAAGCAGAGGCTGCATCATGGGAGGCAGCACAAGAACCTCTTAGGGGGTGTTCCTCCGTGGGAGTCAGCGACCAGACAGGTGATGCATACTGGAGAGCAAGTAACGGGCCACCACAGAAAAAAGCTTTAGAAAACTGCGTTTCGGAATTGCAGTTGGATATGAATAAAACCAGTGACGCAGTTGATCACGTGAACAGTGAGTGGTACACATGTGATATACGCACGTAGCTTTAAGGCGTATGCAGCTGGCACAAAATGTCCGATTGGAGGAAATGAACTAGGAAGGAGTAAAGTGCCAAGATCTCGACGCAGTTTAATGGTAGGGCCCTTGTGACTGGCAGAGAGAGTTTCCACAAAATAAGAGGAATGCTCCTATTGGTCGAAAAAAGCTGTGACATGGAGAACAACAGAACCCAGGTGGAGAGACAGTTTGGCTATGAGAATGACAAGAGCGAAATTTTCGAGGACTCTTCTCTGAAGTGGCGTCAACTGCAGAACAGGGTGCATAACGCTTTGTACGATGCAGGGGAGAAATTTCTGTGAACACTGGGTTCACTGCGGCTGACATTCAGCTAGATGTTAGCTGTAGCATCAGTGAGCTCCAACTGTTGAGGAACGAACCAGCCAGTTACTTAATTGTTCTTGTGAGAACTTTTAATATTTTTTTGTGGTATTCAAAAAATTTAAAACCTCTCTCACACCGGCCTCATTTAGCTTCACTGATCAGGATGGTAAAAACATGCGTATGTTAAGGGAATTTTCATTCACAAAGCAGGCTTATGATATTCACACAGTTCAACACTGTTCTATCCTGATTAAATTGAGCTTAACTTAAATTCCATAAGGCAGTGAAGCAATTTCGAAGTCTCGGTGCGACGAAAATTGTCAGTCGATCTCCTGAAAACATTTGTAATAATTACTTTCGGTGATCACATTGGGAAGACCGGAGATCTGCTGGTAAGACCGTGTTAGTCTATTTATTTGAAGTAACTGTATGTGTTGAGCATACAAAACGGCAGGTTCGTCCAGTGTAAATCAGACGTTCCCCACTGATCCCGTGCAACACAGCGTAGTAAGCAGACACTGTCAATAATAATCAGTTAAATAATACGCGAACACACTTACTTTAGTTCAGTTCATGTATTAAATCCCTTCTCATACAGAATCTCATCAAGATGGCATCTAGCTCAACAATACATACATATACATCTTTGTTCTTTCATGGCTAATCGGAAGGATCTCCATCCTTCTTTTCATAAGAGAAAACATAGATAGCAGAGAAGTTATTCTATGGAGTAAATGGACACTTCAAGGAATAATAGGGCTTGGAACTACTTTGCATTGATAATTATCGTATATTAAAGTTTAGGAACCGGTAAGATAAGAAGAGATATTTCGAGATATGTACTGAGTTATATAATTTATAAAATTTTTGAAAATATCGCGGAGAGACCGCTGCCAGAGACATTACAGACTGAGACGGCATTTTATTATGCACAATGCTCCAGCAATGTGCATGCATATCGCCATATTCCAAGACTGGGGATGAGTACATATTTTCTCGCATAACGAGAAACATAAGGATGGTTTCTGCTATAAAAGTCAGCCAAGGCTTAATTAATTTTTATAGGAATTTCAGAGGACGAGAGGAGCCATGCAGACGACAGGTCATCGCAGTTAAGGTAAATACTGCGAGCAGAGGTGTAAACTTGTTGGTTCACCAACTTGTGTCCACTGTAAACTCGAGCGACCTTGGGTAATCTTTGGCTCAACTCGTCACAAAACTAATGATCCTCTGTAGACTTGATTGTCATCCCAAACAGTACCAAACTTTGAACCGAAGTAGGATTATTTATAATAGTACTGGCCAACATCATGATGTAGATGTAAGGATAATTTTGTAAAGACACCTGTAGCTAAAATTTACCATTGTTGTGTTTAGGATTATTTGACTTCCTGAGGACGAGATGCGTTCGTTTGACAACTGTTGTAACATTGTCACATTGTAAACTTTGTAAATTCCTGTATTTCTGTGGTAAGATTGCAACATTAAATAAAAAAAATGTTTACAGCTTACACAGTAGTTGTTCTGTCCTCAAAACCTTACAAGATCAAGGAATTTTGGTGGCCTAGGCATCACTTTTCGTTCACTGTTACGCTTATCAAATCACTACAGCGCGATTCTGGCCCTGTAACACGGACAGTTATAATGCAATAAGATGCCATCACCGTCATGGGAGACATGATACACGAAAGCATGCAGGTGGTCTGCAATAGTGTTTATGTAGTCCACAGCTGCCATGGTGTCTTCCATTACTACCACAGAAGTCTTGGAAGCCCATGTGAATGTCTCGCATAGCATAACAGAAAGCGTCTGTGACATGATACATGTTTTGAGAAGCTGTTCGCCTGGACGACAGCCCATACAGACACCAGCATCGACATTCCATAATAAGAAACGCGTTTGATCGGACTAGGCGACAAGACTCCATTGATCCATGGCTATATCCATGATCCCTTAACGGCTGTAATCAATAACTCTCGATGTTGTTGGGTCAACATTTTAGGGATCAACAGCAACAGAGCACCATCTTCAACATCGTGCACCAAACGGTGAACTCTAAATGTATTTCTATTAGCATTCGGGAAGACGGTGTTTCGACCCTGCGTCCGGACATCGAGATTTGGATTACCTGCGATTTCCCTTACTCTCTAAATGCGAATGCCGGGATGGTTCCTCTGAAAGGGCACAGCCGATTTCCTTCTCCGTCCTTCCCTACCCCAAGCTTGTGCTCCGTCATTAATGACCACACTGTGTGTTAAATACTAATCTCCTCGTCTTCCCTCCTGCGAACGTACTTGCACCTGCATTGTACTCTGACGTCAAATCTGTCAACGATCACTGCTTAATTTGCTTTGGAGTCAGTTTTAGCTCCTTCTCCATATCACTCATTATGTCTCTGTCAGTAAGACGAAAGAAATTGGAAGTGCAATGAAACGGAATGGATAGTATCTTGAAAAGAGAGACGAGAGTCAACACAAATAAAAGAAGGGTAATGGAATGTAGTCAAATTATGTCAAGCGTTGCTTACGGATTTAGATTAGATAGTTAGACAGTAATAGCAGCAGTTGAGCTGTGCTATTTGGCTAGCGCAACAATTGATACTGGAACGAGTAGAGACAATATAAAATGTAGACTGGCTGTGGCAAAAACATTTCTGAAAGTGAGGATATTATCAAAATCGACAGTAAATTTTTCAGGAAGAGTTTTCTGAAGGTATTTGTCATGTGTAACTGTCACGTGCGTAGCCTTGTACGGAAGTGAAACGTGGGCAGCAATCAGATCAGACACCTAATGAGATGCTACAGAGGAATGCTCAATATTAGATCATAGATCGCGTATCTAATGAGGAGGTACTGAAGACAACTGGGGAGATAAGAACGAGATGTGAAGAGCTGTCAACTTTCCTACACCCACTTGAACAATTGTAGCTCCACCGATCTTCAGACACTTTCCGTAGATGTATATCTACATCTACATGGATACTATGCAAATCACATTTAAGTACCTGGCAGAGGGTTCATCGAACCACCTTCACAATTTTGTATCGTTGCAACCTCGTATAGCGCACGGAAAGGAGAAGCACCTCTATCTTTCCACAGATCTGATACCCCTTATTTTACTATGGTGTTCATGTCTCCCTACGTAGGTCGGTGTCAAAAAATTATTTTCGCATTCGGAGGAGAAACGTGGTGGTTGGAATTTCGTGAGAAGATTCCGTCGCAAGGGAAAACGCCTTTGTTTTTATGATGTCCAGCCCAAATACTGTATCATTTCAGTTACAATCTCCCCCATATTTTGCGATAATATTAAACGTGCTGCCCTTCATTGAACTTTTTCGATGTACTCCGTCAATCCTATCAGCAGTATTCCAAAAGAGGACGGGCAAACGTAGTGTAGGCAGTCTGCTTAGTAGATCTGTTACATTTTCTAAGTGTCCTGCCAGTAAAATGCAGTCTTTGGTTAGCCTTTCCCACAACATTTTCTATGTGTTCCTAGCAATTAAAGTTCTTCGTAATTGTAATCCCTAGGCCTTTAGTTGAATTTACGGCCTTAAGATGCGACTGATTTATCGGGTAATCGAAGTTTAACGGATTCCTTTTAGCACTCATGTGGATGACCTCACACTTATCATTATTTAGGGTTAACTGCCAATTTTCACACCATTCAGATATCTTTTTAAACAGTTTTGAAATTTTTTTAATCTTCTTATGACTTTATTAGTCGACAAACGACAGCGTCATCTGCAAACAACCTAAGACGGCCGTTCGAATTGTCTCCCAAATCGTTTATATAGGTAAGTAACAGCAAATGGCCTATAACATTACCTAGGGTAACGCCAGAAATCACTTCTGTTTTATTCGTTCACTTTCTGTCAATTACTACGAACTGTGACCTCTCTGACAGGAAATCACGAATTCAGTCACGTAACTGAGACGATTTTCCACACGCACACAATTTCACTACGAGCCGAGTGTCAAGAGCCTTCCGGAAATCCAGAAATATGGTGTCAATCTGAAATTCCTTGTCAGTATTACTCTGCACTTCATGCGAACAAAGAGCTAGTTGTGTTTCACAAGAACGATGTTTTCTAAATCCATGTTGACTGTGTGTCAGTAGACCGTTTTCTTCGAGGCAATTTATAATGGGCCGGCCAGAGTGGCCGAGCGGTTCTAGGCGCTACAGTCTGGAGCCGCGCGACCGCTACGGACGCAGGTTCGAATCCTGCCTCAGGCATAGATGTGTGTGATGTCCTTAGGTTAGTTAGGTTTAAGTAGTTCTAAGTTCTAGGGGACTGATGACCACTGCAGTTAAGTCCCATGGTGCTCAGAGCCATTTGAACCAATTCATAATGTTCGAACGCAATACGTGTACCAAAATCTTGCTGCATATCGACGTTCATGATATGGACCTGTAATTTAGGCGATAACTCATACTCCCTTTGTTGAATATTGGTGTGACCTGTGCAACTTTCCAGTCTTTGGGTACGGATTTTTCGTCGAGCGAACGGTTGTATATGATTGTTGAGTATGGAAGTTTTGCATCAGCATACTGTGAAAGGAACGTAATTGACATACAGTCAGGACCAGAAGACGTGCTGGTATTAAGTGATTTAAGTTGCTTCACTACTCCGCATATAAGCAGATTGAAGCGAAGAACGAAAATTTGTACCACGGCCGGGGTTCGAAGCCTACTCTCCTGCTCACTATGCAGATCCGGTAACTGCTACACCACACTGGTACACTGGCTCTGCACAAGTGCAGGAACTACTCTAGCACGCCTCCCTCCTCAGTCCAAATTTCCATTCGTGCCTCGGCTCACTTTCCATAGAGCGTCACGACAGCAGAATGCTCCCAGGCGCCGTGTCATAACAATCCATTGTTTCTACTGTCAGTGGATTTCCTAATTTTTGGCCCGTATCGTCGCTAGAGTGAAATCCCATTCTTCTGTGGGTTGTTGATACACTCTCCTCATCACGTGACGCGACCACAGCGGCGCCAGACGGCATTCAGTTTCGTGGTGGCCAGCGGTCATGACGTTTCGTCTCATCAGGATAGAATTGAACTCGTTAAGGAGTCTTAGAGATTAGCGTTTAATGTTTGCGAAACCTGGTAGCTAAGGAAGGCAGATTTGGGTTACGACTGTGGACGGGGCCCAAATCAATTACTATTGGTTTCATTTGCAATTTCACTCATTTATTTTAATAAATATTTTTTGAAAACAAGCCAACAAGTATCCACAGTCACGGCTGAAGGCCTTTATCACGAGAATGGCAATTATAAAAAAGTAAAACAAACATACATAAAATACAGACAGCAAATAATTTGGGAAAATGTGGTCATAACTAGAATTCTAAAGCAAGTAACCACAATCCCGGCTGAAGGTCTTCAACGCCTAAAATGGCAATTATGAATTAAATTTAACAAATGTACTGTCAAAGGCGAGTGGCATACCAAAAGCTAATTTAAAAAAAAAAAAAACGATCGCAAAACAGGTGAGACAAATGATGGTAACTTAATAATACAATAATAATAAGTAACACAATGATAAAACACAAGGGCCAGTGACATATGGTGGTCCAGGAATCGAGCTCTGAGTAGGTCACGTCAATAACACTTTCAGGAGAGAAAAGAAGGGCAGCCAAGAGTTGCATTCAGACCACAAGATGGTAACTAGTGGCAGTCTAGCGAGCGACTAATGATAATCTTTGTGAGGCTAGCTAACATCCAACAAACAAATGCAAGATATACAATTACGACAAAGCCGGAACCTGCGGTCTGGGCTCCGACCCCAGAATACTGTGCATAGAGCGCCCAAAACAGGAAGGAATGACTACCACTAGGGTAGAAAAGTGCAACCCAACCTGCAATCAAGAAGCTGTCAGACTTACACGCCTCACCGGACAGCGGCGGCAAGGCAAAGAAATGTTCACCGCAGTTACATACACTAAACCCCAGGGCAGGTAACTGGGGCGTTAGCGGCCACAAGAAAGAAAAATACCGCTGGTAGATTCAGATGGCTCTAAGCACTGTGGGACTTAACATCTGAGGTCATCAGTCCCCTATACTTAGACCTACTTAAACCTAACTAACCTAGGGATATCACACGCCGCCTAGCCCGAGGCAGGATTCAAACCTGTGATCGCAGCAGCAGCGCCGTTCCGGATTGAAGCGCCTAGAACCGCTCGGCCACAGAGGCTGGCGCCGCTGGTTAAACTTAACAATGTAAGAAGCTGAAAATAGTAAATAGTAATTAGAAGCACAGGAAGGCTACTCCCAGGTACTCCACTGGGTGCTTTTCGACTCGGCGACACTACGACCAGTATCACGAACCCAAGTCACGGGAGAATCGCAAGATTTCACAGTGCTGGAGGTTTTCTCTACGCGAATTGCAATGCACTCAACTTAAACATGCAGGATACGGTTTCGGCGAGGTCGTGCACCCTCTTTACCACTGCCCTTCGATCAGGCAGTCCACGCACGCCACCAGCGGTCCCGGCGTGTTGCCGCTCTGCGCGGACCTCGCCGCTCCTGCGTCCCCAGCCGAACTCTCACTTACACCACACGGAAGAAGAGCGAGGTCGCCCCAAGGACAGGGCAGCAGAACTACATATCGAAAAGCGCCGCTGCTACCACTAGCGGATAGACAACGCTTGCGAAACGGAGTTGTGCCAGTAAACACGAGAAAAAGACAAACAACGCAACCATGGCAACTAAACGATATGGTCTTGCAGAAACCTACACACGGCACCAACGCGAATCACAGCACGGCTCAGTATGATAAGGCAAGATATAGTGATCAGAAAGGGAATGAATATACGGAGAGAAGTTTCGGAGCAGGCATCTCCCGAATTCTGAACTTTGTCACCGCTGGTATATAACGATAAACTGGGCCGTTCAAGCCAAAGAGATCTGGTTGATGTGCTTGATTAACTGTTGTTTGCACATCACAATTTGAGTAGAAGGTGCGGATCATGTACGACAAAACTAATAAATGAACACATGTGGACTCACTTGTGAACAGTACTCGTAGATCTGTATAGGGTGTCCCAAGAGAAACGGTCTACATTCGGGATATGAGAAAGATCTATCATTCGAAGCAAAATTGTTTAGTAAACATGGGCTCCAAAACTCATATGGTAACACCTGTGAGCACTTCGTCATCTTTGACAGTGTGAGTCAAATCTCTTCTATTGCTAGCTCTTTGCCTTCCAAATTTTGAGAGGTTGCAATAAGGCCTAAAACAAGGAAACAGTGTCCAGTAAACGTGAGCTCTTTTAAGTACAAGCCTTAAGAGTTAAGAGCACAACTTCATCTTCGCTATTCTGAAAGACCTTCTGTGCTGAACAAGCGTCTTAAAGCTCTTAAGGTACGCATTTTAGAGCCAATGTTTATTAGACTTCTTTGCAACGAATTTTCGTTCCTGTTATTTCCCTAAATTGACAGTTTCAACTGGGATAATCTGTAGAGCTTGGAGAATAGGAATAGAGCAGTAAGTTGTGGAAACATTGAGGCTGAATGCTTGTGAACTCAAGGGTGAGCTGTGTTAATGGTTTATTTCGGACTGTGGCGACAGTGACAACTTTCCTACAGTGTGTATTGATCCCAGTCCTGATCTCTTTCAGTCGTGGTGTTATCTTCAACAGGTGCTGCAGCATTGAAATCTCTACGCCACGCTTTTCTCGAGCCTCGTGAACGACACCCCGACAATATGCAGGATGTAATTGTACATGACCAACCGAGAGGTCCTGCTTGAGAAATGGTAGGCAGTGCAGAATCCAAGGGTGACAGAGGCTCCACGCGGTACAGCGAAGTGAGAAGGGTTGCCTAAGCTGAAGGCGTTAGAGGCCGAGAGACTGTCGTGTTTCCGTTCGGACCTACAGAGGACGCCGCCCTTGCTACACTATTGTACAGCCCCTGTCATAACGGCGGATTTAGAGTTGCTCAATATCCTTCCCTACGTCCTGACCTCATCAGAGCGGAGAGTCAACTAGAGCGTCAGGGGATCTACTTCCGTGGACGAAGTCACACCAACCAGCACAAAGACACCAGCGGGCCAAAGACTGCCTTCCCTCTACGACGGCCGCCGGTCCCCTACCATTTCAACCGCTTCACGAACAGACTTAAAACTCCTTGGAAATGTAAATAACTTTGACGCAAGGTGATTACTAGTTAAATACTGTACCTAAGGTCGGGGTTCTTGAAACAGTTACTAGTCAAATATTGTATCTAACGTCGGTGCACTTCACACAATTACTATATATACAGTATTCAGCAATAAGTGTTGTGGACTTTTACTTCGAACCATCACTCCGCTGTGCTGACAACCTTGGTATAACTGATTAACTGATTTGGTTTCTATGTGCTCAATACAGCAGACAGTATCTCTACACGTCCGTGAGATGTTTCATGACTGTAACAGAGTGACAGAAGAGCGGAAGGGCTGATCGATTAAGTGGATTATTCTTAAGACACAAATCACAAGAAAAAAATTTAATCGCCCCCCCATAGACTCAATTAAGCAGTTAGGGGCAGCGCCACGTTACCAAATATATATATATATATATATATATATATATATATATATATATATTTGAAATAAGCAGGAAGCAATTTGAATTCACTAGTTGTGCATAGCGGCCACCCAACTAAAAATGTCTTACAATTGGACCCAAAGGCACCTTTACCAAATATTTTAAAGTCTGAATATGACTGACATAGAACGAAAAGTATAACAATGACAATAATTTAAATTCAGTGATTAGGCGTGAAACCCACTTTAATATAAAATAGGTCAAAAATTCAATTCAAATAAATAGGTACAAATTCCACCAAAAGGCAAGAGATAAATATCTATTTCCGATAATACGGTTCTTCTCAAGCTGAATACTAATTTATACAGTTATAAACACGAAGGTTTCCTTCAGAATATGTGTGAAAGGAAGTACGTAGTTTTCTTCAGGTTCCTTCTGGGTTTCTGACAGTTGCCTCTGTAGACCTCCTGACGCGCTGCGCAGCAGGATGCTGAGACGCCCGGTAGGAGCTCCAAATATTAGCAGAGGTGAAGCCGTTACTCTCAGCTGCCAGCGCTCACGGTGACAGCCTACGCAGTGTTGCTCATCTCACTCGACGCCAAGAAACGTTCTGTCTCGAATGCATCGCAGCTGCACGGTCAGTAGTCGCCGCGTGTCCTCTAGCGTGCAGGCGGCACTCGCAGTTGACAGCCGAGGAGCGGTGCCGTGTCCAGCACGGCACAGTGACCACGATGCCTCATGGCACTTCAATATTAATGCTGATAACACACCAGAACAATAAATATACTCATAGATTGATTTGAATAAGAAAAATGAAATGAGCGTATAGCATCGTTGGCCGGGAGGCCCCATCCGGGGAAGTTAGGCCGCCAAGTGCAAGCCTCATTTCACTCGACGCCACATTGGGCCACTTGTGGGCCGCTGACGAGGATGAAATGATGATGGGGATCACACAACACCCAGGCCCTGAGCGGAGAAAATCTCCATCCTGGTCGGGAATCGAACCCAGACCCGCTCGCCGGGGAGACGAGCACGCTACCACCCAGCTAAGCAGGCGTAAATTTCAAGAAGAGAGCCTGAACGATGGACACAGCGAATGCCCAATTTCAATCCGATGAATTTATTCTGGTTGAGTTACAGAGGGTAAACAAAAGTATGAAACCGTCAGAAACATGACACATGCCTTATACTGTGTAGGAAAACGGTTGTCTTTTAAAACTCTGCCGTCCACACGTCTCGTACTAATTCATTCGCTTGGTGCCGGCAGCGCTAATTCGGATTACTTGGCTTGTCGCCAGCCGTTATTGACTTTATCGGGAGATTATAAATTCTTAAGTTTTACTGATCTCATCGTTCTTTCTCTTAAGTTCACAACCCTGTTCCCCTACTTTCATAAAATTTCCAAGCCATACATACGTAAATAAATACAAAATTTGTTTGTTTCATATATTTGTTTATGTTCATTGTCTTTGGTACTTAGTATTTCTCTTTCATGTGATATCCAGCAAAACATTCTCCAAGATGTAACGCAACTCCACAAGACTTGCACATTAAGTTTGTTGTCCTTTTCTTGTTTAGTTTTTGGAACGTTCATGACAGTTTCTTAGTTTTCGTTTCGGAAATACGTAGGCCTATTAGTTGGTGTTCTTTTATGTGACCGGAAAGTCTGTCAACCGGATCATGATGAGACGTGCCTGTCAACTTCCAAAATTTGCTCTGCATCGTAAATAATCGTATCGTCTCTTTCGTCTGCCATGACTAAAGAGCACAAGTAATTATAAAAACGAAAAACTTGTAGAAGTTTGTAACTTATTGTTAACTAAATAAAACACCCACAGAATGCAAAAGATACTAACGTGCTGTCGCCGGCCACTGCGCGATACTATGCTCACGACCCCACTGTGGTGTCTCCGGCCACTGAGCAATATTGTGCACATGACATCACTGTGGTGTCGCTGGCCGTTGACCGCTTTTTCACGCACGACACCACTGTGGCCTCCCCGGACGGCAGAGTGTTAAAAGCCAAAAAAAAGGGGGTTCAATATTAATAAGATCTGGTGATCAGGTTGGCCAGGAGAGATGTGATAATTTCTTCTCGTCCTCAAAAATACAGTTGTGGACAACGCGCACTGTGTGAATAGGGAGCTTTCCATCAACATCACAGTTGGGAAACAGTCACTGTACCATGAGGTGGACATGATCAGGCGAAATTGTCATATGAAATTAGATAGTAAGGCAACTTTTCAGAGTAACAGTGGGATCCATGGAATATCATGATGTTGATACCAAAATCCTTGGCTAGCATTTGTCTACGTGTTCAGTCATGCATTTCTCGTGGTGTTTCCATATTTCTGTCCAACCCCTGTACGTCAAATCGTAGGTGCATGAGACGACAGTAGAAACTAAAGAGAAAGTACTGGTTGGATGCTAGATGCTAGCTGCTTACTACGACCGTTACGAATATCTGAGAGACGGCGGCAAAATGCTATGCGCCATTTTAATGTAGAGATCTCTCGCCCAGATACCTTATCCTGGATCTAATACTCCTCGCGGGTTAACGTCAATGGCAGTTAAGGCAGCCAACCTGGAGTTGTTGTCAGCCAGTGTCCGACATTCATCTAGGTAAATGTCAGCGTGGTACCCACGTCCCACCTCAGATACCTGTCACACTATGAAAACATTTATAAAACGTCCTCACATTATCTTTAATCTAAACGCAAATAGATGTGATGCACAGATTCCGGGTGTTGGGCGGACGGGCGAGAGGGGTGATAGGAGTGTGGTGGCGTCCGGAAGTGGTGTCTCAACCCAAAGCAGTAACGTGAAAAAGCTAAAGAAGAACAAATTATAATGTATTTATCGAGACTGGCGGGAGTCTTTTCAGGGAAGCTTACTGACATAATTTGTGATGTTTTAAGTAATCAAAAAATAAAAATCGGATTTTTGACCACTAGTTTCTTTTCTAAAATCGTTCAGGGACAGGGATATGGTTGCTTTATGCTCTGCATCTTTGTACACGTCATGGATTCCTTAAATATGAATCAATATTTTCAGCTCCGTTCAAATTATTTATTACTAGCTTAGAGCCTTCTGTTCCATCTCCACAGACTGTACAGTTTGTACGATTTTCTATTTTTGTTTTTCCTTAATCGACTTTTTATCTTGCTCACAAACTGCAACGACTAAATTTTTCACGCTAATTAAGGCCAGCGAATCATGATATTTTCCGAATGTATTTCCGACCAAAAGCGATTCTGGCCGGTGGAGTCCTACGTTTGTTCTTTTGGTGATAATTCCTTATAAACTTTCATCCCAATAGACATATTTGTTCATATCCAACCGAACACTGAAATACCGTTCTTCATAGATTGAGCTTAAAATTATTTGAATACGTTCTTAAATATTTTCGTCTTCTTTACCATCCCAAGAGAAGTTGAACTTCCAAAAACAGTGAAACATGTATTTTTTATTTCTATCGGAGAAGCCAAATACAAATTTTCATAGATTTAGCTTAAAAAATGTTTTCATATTGAAATACTTTTAAACAAACCTTTATCCCCTATTTCACCCCCCCCCCCCCCCCCCCGAGGGATACAAATCTCAAAAAGATAGTGAAACTTTTATTTTTTTATCTCTAACTGAGAAGATAAACAAAAATTTTTATAGATTTAGATTTGAAAAAGCTTTGATGATTAAATAATTCTATAACACTTTTTATCCCCTATTTCACTCGCTTGGGTGGCTGAATTTCCAAAAACGTATCTTTTTATAAAAAACTCATAGATCCTCGGAAAGAGGAACACATCCAGATAAAGTGCTATTTACACGAACAACAGCATGTGTGCGCATATTGTTTGTATCTACAAGTGCAGTGAAATGCCTCATCAACAGTCGCGAAGAGCAATTATTTCGCTTTAACTACGTCTGTCTTTCCTACATTTTAATTAAATTAGCAGTCGATTTGTTTTAATGATAAGGCCGCAGTTTTTAATGTTTTCCATTGATTACTATGACTGTCACGTGTTTCGGATACATGCCTCGCAGCATTCACTTGTGACTAGTTTTGTTGTCTCGCCGCAGCTAACAACTGTAAAGATCTGAAACTACAAGCACAAACAACATATGAAGAAATATGATACCGTCAGCTATTGTTATTTGTTATCGTGTGTATTACTTTAGGCTCAACCCAGCCAGTGAGAGTAACAAGTATGTGCTCAGCGTTAGTAAAATTCCTCAAGGAAGACAAAAGTAAGGTATTTTTTGTTTTATTTGGTTCCCACAACGACGATAGACGCGAGTTTCCGCATTCTCTTAAGGGAGCATCGAGTGCAACTTTGTCTATTAATTTATTTGTGAATCAGTTACGTGAAATCCAATGGCTATTGTTTCTTCAGAAAAAAACTTAACTGCAATCCTGATGAGTTGTTTGTGAGTTTCCAGGATAAATATGGTTTGAAACGGTTTTTTTCCTTCAAAACAGTAATTTGGTATCTTTTCTTGCGGGACAAAATCTTTTACCGAGGGAACTCTAAATTTCATATTCTCTTCTTCGTGTTTCTATTTGTTTGTGTTATCTGGTTTCCTTGGAGTCTCCAAGTAATACATCGGACAATGAATCTAACTGCTAGTTGGTTATAAATTAATCCTGTTTTTCTTCAATGTTTCAACGAACAGAGTTCACATAGGGAAATATTCTCGGATCAGAGTCTGCTTGTGAATCCTTTGCACACGTCATTCAGACGTAAACAGATTTCGATCATAGTGCCGCCATAGTTCCGACGATCAACCTGACTTGATGCCCAGAAGCGATCTGTATCGAATACATCGCTACTGCAGGGTGCGCTGTCGTCCCGCGAGTTCTAGACTTCTAGCACCGAGGCGGCGGTCGGTGCGAAAGCCGCGATATTCGTGTTTCACTCATGTCAGCTGCGGAACGGTGCCGTTGACATCACTTCACTATGAAACTTCGGTGCCGAAGAGCACCAGAACAACAGAAACATTCGTAGTACACTTTCAGTAAGAGAGCCTTTGCCATGGATAGATTAACTGATAGATCGATTTCTCAATTTTCGTCCTACGAATTTCTTCTTGTGTAGCTACATTGGTGGACAAAATTGATGTGGATTAGCCACAAGTGCAACACACTACCACGGCCCCTAGGGGGCAGGAAACGGTTTGCGTTAAGCAAAAAGATACAGTCGTTTTGCAGTCGATAAATATGTGTCCTGTATAGTTTACAAGTGAATCTTATACCAGTCTTACAAAAAAATGATTCAGGAAGCTGTAATAGAAATGGATAGCGATCATGCATATTTCTCTCCAAAGTAGACCACAAAGGGTTGTGACTGCGGTGGCCAGGACAGATGCGAAATTTCCTTGTTGTGCTCACAGAACCAGTCCTGGAAGATGCGAGCCATCCTGAGTAGGGGCTCTGTCATCTTTCTATACAGCATAACCATTCATGAAAAATCATTGTATGAGGGTCATTCAATAATTAGAGAGACAAATTGGTCTGGGGAAAAACCTGTTAGTAGGGCAAGTTTGATACTTTTGTGCCCTATAAGTTGGCATCACTGGGATGAGCCCTGATCAGCTGATGCATCAACATGGCTCTGTTTACAACCTCAAAAATACATTTAAAGATGGCGTGTCCGCTTGAAACGCCCACATTAGTTGAAGAACGTTCTGTTATTCGTTTTCTACTTTCTGAAGGCGATAAACAAGTGAATATGTACTGCGGAATGTGTCACGTCTACCCTGAAGGTTGTGTGAATCGTGCAAATTTTTGCAAGTTGGTAGAGCAGTTCAAAAATGGTCGCCACTCAGTGACTGACGAACACCGTTCAGGCAGACAGGTGGCAGTTCCACCTCCCTCATCTGAAAGTCGAATTAACGACATTATTCGTACCGACCGCCTTGGGAAAAGGTAGTTGATAAGTTTCAAGCTAGTGCTGGTACAGTTCATAACATTATCTGTAATAAGCTGAAGTACCGAGAAACATGTGCGAGATGGGTCGCAAAGGAATTGACGAGGCTACGCAAGTAAACGAGATTGAGATTGTGCTCAGAGCCAAGGGGACGTTGTGAAAGAGAAGGTCAGCACTTCCTTAACAAAATTTTAACTTGTGATGAAACATGGGTTCACTATTATGAGCCAGAATCGAAAAGACAATACCTGGAGTGGAAGCACACCAACTCACCTGTCAAGAAAATTTCAAAACCCAGGCATCATCAGGAAAAGTCTTGTTGGCGATGTTATGGGATGCTGAGGGTCCAACTTTTTGCGATTATCTCGAAGAGCAACCTACAATATTGGCTAATACACCTCGGATTTGCCTTTAGACAAGGTGAAGCCAGCCGTGACAGAGAGAAGTTGTGGGTCTCAGAGGAGAGGAGTGATTCTTCAGCAAGACAACACACGTTCTCATATTGCTCAACTAACCCGTGAAACCATCGACGAAATGGGCTGACAGGTACTGCCTCATCCCCCTTATAGTCCTGATTCAGCACCTACTGAGTTACATTCGTTTGGTGCACTGAAGGAGGTATCACGTGGGAAGCTCCAGGACAAAGAGGACGTGAAAAAGATTGTGGGAAATAGGTTCAAACATCAACATAAAGAGTCCTTTGCAGCCGGAATAAAAAAAATCTTGTAGCCCGTTACAACAAGTGCATAAATGTTCAAGGGGCTGATGTTGAAAAGCAGCAAAAGTATTGTTTTCTAAAAGTAAACACTTTTTTCTCCTGACTAATTTGTCTCCTTAATTATTGAATGACCCTCGTATAATGGATTGGACCGGATCAGCCACAATGTTCATATAACTCTTGGCAGTAAGGTGACCTTGCAGAGAGACCCCAACACCCACGAGAAAACCACAAAGTGGATACCCAAATCAGCACAGAACTCCTGCCATGTTTCACTCTTCGGACGTAAACTCGACCAGAAGTTGGAAACAGTGTGAAAGAAGGCTCATCACAGCAAATGACATTGTTTCATCGAGCCATAGTCTAGGTTTTATGGCTTACGCTTCACGTTCTGCTGTTACGGGCATTTGTATCACTAAGGAGTAATTTGAAATTCCACCACAGCCTGCAATGCCCTGCACAGGGAGCGCATTTCGTATTTATTTAGTGCTGACATGGTTTGAGAGTAGGACAATCAGTTCTGCAGTGACTTTTGTCGCTGTCGTCCTCTTATTTTTCGTCATGAAGCTCTTCAATGACTGTCAGCCACGACCACTCAACACACCCGCTCGTCCGCGACGTGACTGAGCGGAAGAGGTTTTTCTAATTTACCTGTTTGCGGTATAAATATTCCATTCGATGCCTCTTCGAACACCAAACATTTCTACTCCATTCGTTACGTTTACACCCACTATTCGAACACCGACAATTTGACCCATGTTCGAAATCACTTAGCTCCGACGTAATATACTCACAACCGCACTGACAACTGCAACGTACTTTGGACAGTGCACAAGTGGCCTTCGTGCCAAATACAACAGCGTAACGTACAGGCTTGGCTAGCAATTGCATTTATGTTCAAGCATGCATTTCTGGCAGTGTTTCAATATGTTGGCCAACCCCTGTACATCAACCCCAGTGTATATGAAGCGACAGTAGAAACTGAAGAGGGGCTGATGGTTGGATGCTAGCTTACTACAACCGTCGTTACGATTATGTGAGTGAGGACGGCAAAATGGTAAGTGCTGTTGTAACGCATCTATCACTATCCCGGATATCCGAACATGGTATAGGCTTCAGGTTATGCAAATTAGGAGATTAGCTCTGGCAAAAGGGCGTTCCTGTTAAAATGAAGTCTACTCGTATCAAACATAGGTCTTAATCTGAGGAATAAATT
This sequence comes from Schistocerca serialis cubense, assembly GCF_023864345.2. Taxonomy (NCBI): domain Eukaryota; kingdom Metazoa; phylum Arthropoda; class Insecta; order Orthoptera; family Acrididae; genus Schistocerca; species Schistocerca serialis. The sequence goes on from NC_064645.1 coordinate 541,829,177, forward strand.
TCTTAAAAAGTCCGTTTGGGTCACAGCATGTAAGACTGTGAAACATGGACTGTGGGAAAATCGTAACTGAAAAGCATCGAAGTATTAGAGACGTAGTGCTACAATCGAATGTTAAAAATTAGTTGGAATGAGGAGGTTCTGCGCTGAATCATAGTGGAAAGAAATGCGCCGAAAACACTAATAAGAAGAAGGAACAGGATGATACGACATCTGTTAAGACATCTGGGAATAACTACCATGGTCCCAGAGGGAGCTGTAGAGAGTAGGAACTAGAATGAGATTTTCACTCTGCAGCGAAGTGTGCGCCGATATGAAACTTCCTGACAGATTAAAACTCTGTGTCGGACCGAGACTCCAACTCGGGACCTTTGCCTTTCGCGGGCAAGTGCTCTATCAACTCAGCTGCCCAGGCACGACTCACGACCCGCCCTCAAAGCTTCAATTCTGCCAGTACCTCGACTCCTACCCTGTAAACTTCACAGGAGCCCTTCTGCGAACCTTACATTACTAGCACCCCTGGAAGAAAGGATGACGCGGAGACATGGCTTAGCCACACCCTGGGGGATGTTTCCAGAATGAGATTTTCACTCTGAAGCGGAGAGTGCGCCGATATAAAACATCCTGGCAGATTTCATATTCTGGAAACGTCCCCCAGGCTGTAGCTAAGCCATGTCTCCGCGATATCCTTTCTTCCAGGGCTGCTAGTTTTACAAGGTTCGCAGAAGAGATTCTGTGAAGTTTGGAAAGTAGGAGACGAGGTACTGGCAGAATTAAAGCTGTGAGGGCGGGTAGTGTTCGTGCTTGGGTAGCTCAGCTGGTAGAGAAATTGTCGGCGAAAGGAAATGGTCCCAAGTTCGGGTCTCGGTCTGGCACACAGTTTTAATCTGCCGGGAAGTTTCGAGAGTAGGAACTGTAGAGTGAGACAGAGACAGAGGACGTAGGTTGAAAGTGCTACTTTGAGTTGACGTTAATGGTACAGGAGAGGAACTGGGAGAGGGCTGCACCGAGCCAGTCAGAAGTCTGATGGCTCAAAAGAAAAAAAAAAATGTACGCGTAGAAGAGTCTATCTAGAATCCGCCTTGCAGATTAACGATGAGGACAGCAGTCCTAGCCAGCTTGGATGTGATTTTTAGGCGGTTTTCGAAGTACAACTAGACAAATATCAGGCTGGTACTCACGTCCCGCCACAGATTCACATTACATAAAAATTTAGAAAACGTTTTAAGATTTGAACATAGGTTTAATCTAATCGCAATCAGACGATGTACACATATTCCATCCGAGGGTGGGGAGAGGAGGACAGGAAGGGCAAGAGGGAGAGGGCAAGCAGGTGGGTGGCGGAGTCAGGAAGAACATCTGGCAAACTCACTACCGCTAATGTTTCTTCAAGCCACATAACAATACTCATGCAGCAGCAGAAATGTGAATAGGCAAAAGGATAAATGATAATATATATATATGTAAAAGTATCCGGACACCCCCAAAAATATGTTGTTTTTGTTGTGGTCTGCAGTCCTGAGACTGGTTCGATGCAGCTCTCCATGCTACTCTATCCTGTGAAAGCTTCTTCATCTCCCAGTAACTACTACAACCTACATATTTCTGAATCTGCTTAGTGTATTCGTCTCTTGGTCTCCCTCGACGATTTTTACCCTCCACGCTGCCCTCCAATACTAAATCGGTGATCCCTTGATGCCTCAGAACATGTCCTACCAAAGCGATCCCTTCTTCTAGTCAAGTTGTGCCACAAACTTCTCTTCTCCCCAACCCAATTCTATACCTCCTCATTATTTATGTGATCTACCCATCTAATCTTCAGCATTCTTCTGCAGCACCACATTTCGAAAGCTTCTTGTCCAAACTATTTATCGTCCATGTTTCACTTCCATATATGGCTACACTCCATACAAATACTTTCAGAAACCACTTCCTAACATTTAAATCTATACTCGATGTTAACAAATTTCTCTTCTTCAGAAACGCTTTCCTTGCCATTGCCAGTCTAGATTTTATATCCTCTCTACTTCGACCATCATCAGTTACTTTGCTCCCCAAGTAGCAAAAACTCCTTTAATACTTTAAGTGTCTCATTTCCTAATCTAATTCCCTCAGCATCGCCCAACTTAATTCGACTACCTTCCATTATCCTCGTTTTTCTATTGTTGTTGTTCATCTTATATCCTCCCTTCAAGACACTGTCCATTCCGTTCAACTGCTCTTCCAAGTCCTTTGCTGTCTCTGACAGAATTACAATGTCATCGGCGAACCTTTAAGTTTTTATTTCTTCTCCATGGATTTTAATACCTACTCGGAATTTTTCTTTTGTTTCCTTCACTGCTTGCTCAATATACAGATTGAATAGCATCGGGAGAGGCTACAACCCTGTCTTACTCCCTTCCCAACCACTGCTTCCCTTTCATGCCCCTCGACTCTTATAACTGCCATTTAGTTTCTGTACAAATTGTAAATTGCCTTTCTCTCCCTGTAGCTTTCTCTAAGTCTACAAATGCTAGAAACATAGGTTTGCCTTTCCTTAATCTCTCTTCTAAGATATGTCGTAGGGTCAGTATTGCCTCACGTGTTCCAATATTTCTACGGAATTCTAACTGATCTTCCCCGAGGCCGGGTACTATTAGATTTTCCATTAGTCTGTAAAGAATTCGCGTTAGTATTTTGTAGCCGTGACTTATCAAACTGATAGTTCGGTAATTTTCGCATCTGTCGACACCTGCTTTCTTTGGGATTGGAATTATTATATTCTTCTTGAAGTATGAGGGTATTTCGCCTGTCTCATACATCTTGCTCACCAGAGTTTTGTCAGGAGTGGCTCTCCCAAGGCTGTCAGTAGTTGTAATGGAATGTTGTCTACTCCCTAAGCCTTGTTTCGACTCAGGTCTTTCAGTGCTCTGTCAAACTCTTCACGCAGTATCATATCTCCCCTTTCATCTTCATCCGCATCCTGTTCCATTTCCATAATATTGTCCTCATGTACACACCCTTGTATAGACCCTCTATATACTCCTTCCACCTTTCTGCTTTCGCTTCTTTGCTTAGAACTGGGTTTCCATCTGAGCTCTTGATATTCATACAAGTGGTTCTCTTTTCTCCAAAGGTCTCTTTAATACATACGTTTCTCATATTAGGTGCATTGTGCTGACACCTACTGCCACGTACTACAAATCAGCGACCTCAGTAGTCGTTAGACATCGCGAGAGAGCAGAATGGTGTGCTCCGCGGAACTCACGGACTTATAACGTGGGTGTCACTTGTGTCATACGGCTGTACGAGAGACTTCCACCCTCTTAAACATCCCTAGGTCCACTGTTTCCGATGTGATTCTGATGTGGAAACGTAAAGGGTCACGTACAGCAAAAAGCGTACAGGCTGACCTCGTCTGCCGGCCGTGGTGGCCGAGCGGTTCTAGGCGCTACAGTCTGAAACTGCGCGACCTCCACGGTCGCAGGTTCGAATCCTACCTCGGGCATGGATTTGTGTGATGCTCTTAGGTTAGTTAGGTTTAAGTAGTTCTACGTTTCAGGGTACTGATTACCTCAGCAGTTAAGTCCCATACCGCTCAGAGCCATTTGAACCGACCTCGGATATTTACTGACAGAGACCGCCGATAGCCGAAGAGGGTCTTAACGAGCAATAGGCAGACATCTATCAAGACCACCACTCAGGAATTCCAAACTGCATCAGGATCCATTGCAAGTACTATGACAGTTACGCGAGAGGTGAGAAACCTAGGATTTCATGGTCGAGCGGCTGCTCATAAGCCACACATCATGCCAGTAAATGCCATCGACGCCTCACTTGGAGTAAGGAGCGTAACAATGGACGATTGAAAAGTGGAAAAAAGTAGTGTGGAGCGACGAATCACGGTACACATTTTGGCTGTCCGGTGGCAGGGTGTACGAATGGGGAATGCCCAGTGAATGTCATCTGACAGCATGTGAAGTGCTAACAGTAAAATTCGGAGGCGATGGTGTTACGGTGTGGTCGTGTATCTCATGGAGGAGGCTTCAACCCATTGTTGCTTTGCGTGGCACTGTCACAGCACAATCCTACATTGATGATTTAAGCACCTTCTTACTTCCCACTGTTGAAGAGCAATTCGGGGATTGTGATTGCATCTCTGAACACGATCGAACACCTTTTCATAATGCACGGCCTGTGGCGGAACGGTTACAAGATAATAACAACTCTATAATGAACAGGACTGCACAGAGTCCTGACCTGAATCCTATAGAACACCTTTGGGATGTTGTGGAACATCGACTTCGTACCAGGACTCACCGACCGACATCGATGCCTCTCTTCAGTGCTGCTCTCCGTGAAGAACGGCCTGCCATTTCCCAAAAAACCTTCCAGCATCTGATTGAACGTATGCCCGTGAGAGTGGAAGCTGTCATCAAGGCTAAGGTTGGGCCAACACTATACTGATTCCCAGCATTACCTATGGAGGGTGTCACGAACTTTTAAGTCATTTTCAGCCAGGTGTCCGGATACTTTTGATCACATAGTGTAGGTTTCAATCGCGGCTCTGAGATAAAGAGGTCGTCACAGGAGAGGAAGCTATACATGTAGAGGCTCTGGGTAGCCTTTTTGAAGAGTTTCAATCAGTTAAAAAAAGGTTCCCATAAACTGCGATGTTTTAAGTCACCCAAAAACTAAGAATTAACTTTTGACCAAGAGTTTCTTACCTAAAAATACTCATGACGATCATATGGACACTTCGTTTTCTGGACCTTTATACATTGCTTCATCGAAAAAGAAACAATTTTTTTAGCTCCGTAAATATTATTGTTGTTAGACATGTTTTCGGGACTGTGTCACCATCAGGAATCTTACACCGGTACCATTCAGATCCATGACGGCATTATGTTTACTGCCCAACAATGTCAAATTCTCTTTCGTTTCGTAGCAAACTTGAAAATTATAACCACGCAATATTTCGCATCTTGTTGAAATCATGAGGTATCATCTACAGTTCTAAATCCTGTCATTCTGTTGTTCCAGAGTGTACACCACTACAGCGCTCGTGACCAACTTAGTCTGCTAGTGAAACTAGTATGAGTTGTTGGTTCTATCTTATAATTTTAACAAAGCGCCATGTTTTACAGAGTCTTTTTTCCACGTTTCGTCCCTTACAAGGGGAACACATATAGCTGCTGGCAGCACACATGATGGAAACTTGCTGGTGACTCGAGACACAGTAAGAATCTTGATGATGGGCTAGCCTCCAAAACCAGCGCAATAACATTTAATTTGCAGGCAGCTTAAAAATGTTTTTTTTTTTTAATGATAATCCTCTGTTGACCTTTTGTATGATTTTGATTGTAAACGTTTGGCAAATTATATCGTTATGTTACACATTATTTTTCTCTAGTTGGTTTTGTACGTTCAGTGTAATAATAGTGGACTCGAATGTAATATTTTTAACAGTGACCATATTTAAAACGAGTGCGAAATACGTACTCCTTAATATTGTTTACCTGATGATGCTGTTGCATTCATAAAAGCGAGAGTTACTGGGAATTACAAACGAAACGTGCTCTCTCAGTTCTGACGAGGATATGCTTAATATATTATGCAAACGGAAATGTCGAATCGGAAAGCGGAACACTTCCAGAAAACATACTATTTACGCGAATTAATAACAGCATGTGCTGCCTATTGTCTGTAACTGCAAATGCAGTGAAATGCTTAATCGACAGTAGCGAGGAGAAATTATTTCGGTTTAATTATGTCTGTCTTTCCTACATTTCCATTAAAAAAGCGGTTAATTTATTTTAATGATGACAACGCAGCCGTTATTGTTCTCCATCGGTTACAAAGAGTGTCATTTGTATCGGGTACATGCTTCGCAGCTTTCGCTAATGCCTAGCTTTGTCGTCTCGCAACAGTTAATAAATGTGAGGGTCTGAAATTACAAGCATAAGCGAAAAATGAAGAAATATAGGGTACGATGAGGTGCCATTATTTGTTAACGTGCATAATGCTTTAGGCTCAACCCAGTCAATGAGAGTAACAAATATGTACTCAGCGATAGTAAAGTCCCTGAAGAAAAATAAAAGAAAGATTTTTTTCCACTGCTTTCCACAACGACCATACACCGAAATTCTCTCTCTTAAGGGACTATCCAGTGCAACGCAGACTATTAATTTATTTGTGGATCAGTCATGTGAAATACAATTATATTCTTTCTTCAGGAGAAAGAATTTAACAGCAGTCCAGATTAGGTGTTTGAGAATTTCCAGGCCAAGTATGGTATGACACTGCTTTCTCCGTCAATGCAGTAGTTACTTGTGTTATAATTAGGAATCTCTTCTTGCTGGACCAAATGCTTTAACGAAGGGACTCTACATTTCATAATCTCTTCTGCCTGTTTCTGTTTGTTTGTGTTGGAGTCTCCAAGTGATACTGTGGACAATAAATCTAACTGCTGGATGGCTTAAAATAATCCTGTTTTTCTTAAATGCTTCAACGCACACAGTTCACATAGGTAAATATTCTTGGATCAGAGTGTCATTGTGATTGCCCTGCACATGGCACTCAGACGTCAAACAGACTTTGGTCATAGTGTCGGCACATTTCCGACGAATGACCTCGGCGGTAGCCCCAAAGTTCTAAAAACATGTTGTTATTGTTAGAGGTGATAGTTTCAGTAGGAGAACGCTATTTCAAGTAGCCAACAGTATGCATCAACGGACAAAATGACATTTTAAGTATACTAAAGGATATTTGAGGTTTCTACTATCTCACTAAATGTATGACAGTCTGCGCTTATGGTACGGCTCAAATGGCTCTGAGCACTATGGGACTTAACATCTATGGTCATCAGTCCCCTAGAACTTAGAACTACTTAAACCTACCTAACCTCAGGACATCACACAATACCCAGTCATCACGAGGCAGAGAAAATGCCTGACCCCGCCGGGAATCGAACCCGGGAACCCGGGCGCGGGAAGCGAGAACGCTACCGCACGACCACGAGCTGCGGACGCTTATGATATGTCCTTGACATTTTAAGAGATCAAATAATCCGTTTATACAATGTTTCGTAAACCTTTACACTCAAGAATATAGCGACACTGATGGCCTTAAACGTTATAGAGCCCGTCACTGCCGCGCGGGGTAGCCGCGCTATCTAGGGCGCCTTGTCAGGGTCCGCGCGGCATGGGTGTGTAGGTTGTCCTTAGCGTTAGTTAGTTCAAGTTAGTTTAATTAGTGTGTAAGCCTAGGGACCGATGCCCTCAGCAGTTTGGTCCCATAGACCCTTATCGTAAATTATCGAATTTTTGCTCGTCGCTAGTTTATGAGTCTAACTATCTTATGTTCATCTCATGATGAATGGTACATTGTCAGTACTTGGGTTATTGCATTGTAATATTTCTTGATAATTGTAGCTTTATAGCCGGCCGCGGTGGCCGAGCGGTTCTAGGCGCTTCAGTCTGGAACCGCGCGACCGCTACGATCGCAGGTTCGACTCCTGCCTCGGACAAAGCCGGCCGAAGTGGCCGTGCGGTTAAAGGCGCTGCAGTCTGGAACCGCAAGACCGCTACGGTCGCAGGTTCGAATCCTGCCTCGGGCATGGATGTTTGTGGTGTCCTTAGGTTAGTTAGGTTTAACTAGTTCTAAGTTCTAGGGGACTAATGACCTCAGCAGTTGAGTCCCATAGTGCTCAGAGCCATTTGAACCATTTTTTGCCTCGGACATGGATGTGTGTGATGTGCTTAGGTTAGTTAGGTTTAAGTAGTTCTAAGTTCTAGGGGACGGATGACCTCAGATATTGAGTCCCATAGTGCTCAGAGCCATTTTGTAGCTTTCTAGAATGTATTCGTTGTTGTGCGGGCTACTTGCTTCGTGCTGAAGAAATTTATGTTAAGCACTCTGTTCCCTCGAGAAGCGGTGCTGGCTTCAGATTTTTTAATCGTTCTTTTGATTCCTTATACTTCTGACTGCTTTGATACGTCCCGCCACGAGTTCATCTCCTGTGCTAACATTTATCTCAGGGTAGCAACTGCAATCTACGTCCTCAATCATTTTCTGTGTGCCAGTGTCCGCCTTCCTCTAACGTTTTTACCTTGATTGGCCCCCTCTATTTCCATGGAACTTATTCCCGGACGTCTTAACACATGTCCAACCATCATGTCCTTCTTCATGTCAGTGTCAAGTTGAAAGTCTGAAGTTGGTGTATTATCGAATAATCGAACAATGTTACTTCATAAAAGAAGAAGTTGGTAAGTACCTTCGCTGTGCAGAAGTGAAGCCAATGAGTAACAATTACAGTTATACGTAAAGGGTACGAGTATTGGTGGTTGAAATGTTTTCTAACAGTTACGTGATTCATAATTTCTAAAGTGGTAAATAACATTCCCAAGTAAATACAGACTTTGACATAGCTAGTCGTCTAAAGGAATAATATTTTCGCATATTGTCCGCAGCTCATGGTCGTGCGGTAGCGCTCTCGCTTCCCACGCCCGGGTTCCCGGGTTCGATTCCCGGCGGGGTCAGAGTTTTTCTCTGCCTCGTGATGACTGGGTGTTGTGTTCTGTCCTTAGGTTAGTTAGGTTTAAGTAGTTCTAAGTTCTAGGGGACTGATGACCATACATGTTAAGTCCCGTAGTGCTCAGAGCCATTTGAACCATTTTCGCATATTGCGTTATCTCGCGCTGCTTAATGGAGTAACAATATGACGAAATTAATTAGTGGTGGGGAGAATTGTGAGTAATTATCTGTTTATTGACATTTGTAATTTACATCCCAAGGTAAGAATTTAAGCATCTACTAACTGTTCAAACTGACGATCTCCAGTTTCACAATCATTTCATGCATTACAATACAATACATTCACAGAACGCTTGGTTCCAAATCATTTGGCCCCGTTGCTTGCAAATATTGTTAATGATGGTGTTCCACGAATACTACCTACATTGTACTCTGCGACGTGCGCGTTCTCTTGGTGATTAATAGTGAACCGTTTCTAACACAGTCCAGCAACATCTCCTCATAGTCAACCGTACAAAATACGTATAGTATTTATTGCACCAGAGTCACTTTCAAATAGCCACACTTGATAGCAAATTTAATGACCTGACTAACCACGAGTTGATAAATTTAAAAAAAATTCTTAAGAAGTACTTAGTTATGTCATGTAAAACACGACGAACAGAACTTCAGTACGCTTGTGACAACATTCAAGGCTTCCAGCATCATTGAGAGTATGTCATACATTGTTGTTGTTGTTGTTGTGTTCAGTCCAGAGACTGGTTTGATGTAGCTCTTATGCTAACCTATCCCGTGCAAGCTTCATCTCCCAGTACATACTGCAACCCACATCCATTTGAATCTGCTTAGTGTATTCATCTCTTAGTCTCTCTCTACGACTTTTGCCCTCAATGCTGCCCTCCAATACTAATTTAGTGATCCCTTGATGCCTCAGAACCTGTCCTACCAACCGATCCCTTCTTCTAGTCAAGTTGTGCCACAAACTTCTCTTCTCCCCAATTCTGTTCAATATCTCCACATTAGTTATGTGATCTACCCATCAAATCTTCAGCATTCTTCTGTAGCTCCACATATCGAAAGCTTCTATTCTCTTCTTGTCCAAACTATTTATCGTCCATGTTTCATGACCGTACATGGCTACACTCCATACAAATACTTTCAGAAACGACTTCCTGACACTTAAATCTATATTCGATGTTAGAAAATATATCTTCTTCAGAAAAGCTTTCCTTGCCATTGCCAGTCTACATTTTATATCCTCTCTACTTCGACCATCATCAGTTACTTTGCTCCCCGAATAGCAAAAATCATCTACTACTTTAAGTGTCTCATTTCCTAATCTAATTCCCTCAGCATCAACCGACTTAATTCGACTACATTCCATTATTCTCGTTTTTCTTTTGTTGATGATCATCTTATCTCCTCCTTTGAAGACACTGTCCATTCCGTTCAACTGCTCTTCCAGGTCCTTTACTGTCTCTGATAGAATTACAATATCATCGTCGAACGTCGAAGTTTTTATTTCTTCTCTATGGATTTTAATTCCTACTCCGAATTTTTACTTCTTTCCTTTACTGCTTGCTCAATATACAGACGGAATAACATCGGGGATAGTCTACATCCCTGTCTCACTTCCTTCTCAACCACTGCTTCCCTTCCATGCCGCTCGACTCTTATAACTGCCATTTAGTTTCTGTACAAATTGTAAATTGCCTTTCTCTCCCTGTATTTTACCCCTGCCACCTTCAGAATTTGAAAGCGAATATTCCATTCTCAAAACTTTCTCTAAGTCCAGAAATGCTTCTACCAGTTCTTCCATTTTGCACCCGTGACTTTTAAATTGATAGTTCGATAATTTTCACATCTGTGAACATCTGATTTCTTTGGAATTGGAATTATTATATTCTTCTTAAAGTGTGAAGGTATTGCGCCTGTCTCATACATCTTGCTCACAAGATGGTAGAGTTTTGTCACGACTGGCTCTCCCAAGGCTGTCAGTAGTTCTAATGGAATGTTATCTACTCCGGCGGCCTTGTTTCGACTCAGGTCTTTCAGTGCTCTGTCAAACGCTTCACGCAGTATCTTATGTCACATTTCATCTTCATCTACATCCTCTTCCATTTTCTTAATATTGTCCTCAAATACATCGCTCTTGTAGATACCCTTTACATACTCTTTCCACCTTTCTGCTTTCCCCTCTTTTCTTAGAACTGGGTTTCCATCTGAGCTCTTGATATTCCTACAAGTGGTTCTCTTTTCTCCAAAGGTCTCTTTAATTTGCCTGTAGGCAGTATCTATCTTACCCCTAGTGATATATCCCTCTACATCCTTACATTTGTCTTCTAGCCATCCCCGCTTAGCTATTTTGCGCTTCCTGTCGATCTCATTTTTGAGACGTTTGTATTCCTTTTTGCCTGCTTCATTTACTGGATTTTTGTACTTTCTCCATTCATCATTTAAATTCAATATTTCTGGTGTTACCCAACGATTTCTACTAACTCTTGTCTTTTTACCTACTTGATCCCCTGCTGCCTTCACTAATTCATCCCTCAAAGCTACCCATTCTCCTTCTACTGTATTTCTTTCCCCCATTCCTGTCAATCGTGCCCTTGTGCTCTCCCTGAAACTCTCTACGACCTCTGGTTCTGTCAGCTTATCCAGGTCCCATCTCCTTCAATCCTCACTTTTTTGCAGTTTTTTTCAGTTTTAATCTACAGTTCATAATCAATAGATTGTGATCAGTGTCCACATCTGCCCCTGGAAAGAGCTTACAATTTAAAACCAGGTTCCTAAATCTCTGTCTTACCATTCTATAATCTATCTGACACCTTCGAGTATCTCCAGGCCTCTTTCATGTATACAATCTTCTTTCATGATTCTTGAATCAAGTGTTAGCTATGATTAAGTTATGCTCCGTGCAAAATTCTACTAGGTGGTTTCCTCTTTCATTTCTTACCTCCATTCACCTACTACGTGTCCTTCTCTTCCTTTTCCTACTATCGAATTCCAGTCACCCATGACTATTAAATTTTCGTCTCCCTTAACTATCTGAACAATTTCTCTCATCATACATTTCATCAGCCTCACACAATATCATACATTATTGCGAAAAATTCTTTGTTCAGCCTCTAGGCCTGCTCACTTTGCCAGGAACGACACAGTTAGTTCATTTGTTCGAGATTTCGCTTACAGTTCGTGCTTCCTCGATGACACGTACGAGGTTTGGAACTTCCATAGTGGCAACTACTTATTTGCGACTTTTGCAAGAAAGATAGATGTTTCGAAGGCTTGTTGTTCTTTGAAGTACCGGCGCTGTGTAAAGCCCGTTGCCAGCGATGTGGATGCCACAGAATAACCCTGACAGTGCCAGTTGTGGTCGTAATGCGTGTGCAGCTACCTGTTTCCAGGCGAATGTCTGTAACCGTTCTGAAGCAAATGCCATGAAGCGCTTCCTTCAGTTTAGGAATCAAGTTAAAGTCACAAGAGCTTAAGTCCGGGGAGTGCAGCAGGAGGAAGAGCACTTCACAAGCCAATTGATCGAAGAAATCTGTCACAACTTGCACCATATGCAGCCGAGAACTGTGCTGTAAAACGTTGAGCGGGACTTGCAGAAAGTGTCGGCTCTTCTTTCTCCAACCTGGTCACAGGATTTGTTTCAAACATGAACTGAAGAGACCTTACTGCTGTGTTCGTTGTCCAATCCAGTGTGCGGCAGGGCAAGTCGTTCTCTCACTAGACGTTAAACCAGGGACTCCCAAAGTGGTGAGCGAGGTGGCGCAGTGGTTAGACACTGGACTCGCATTCGGGAGGACGACGGTTCAATCCCGCGTCCGGCCATCCTGATTTAGGTTTTCCGTGATTTCCCTAAATCACTCCAGGCAAATGCCGGGATGGTTCCTCTGAAAGGGCACGGCCGACTTCCTTCCCCATCCTTCCCTAATTCGATGAGACCGATGACCACGCTGTCTGGTCTCCTTCCCCAAAACAACCAACCAACCCAAAGTGGTCGATGTCGACCCCTTGGGGTCGATATCGGTTTCCTAGGGGTCGACATAAACGAAAACTGATTTTGGGGGTCGACGAGGTCTAAAAATGTACCCCTATTAAATTAACACAAGTTCTTATTTAAAACTTATTCATAATAGTCAGCTAACTTGAAGCATTGCTAATTCACACTCTGTCTTCTTCTATTGAACCTAAGTCAGAATGAAAAATGACACTCTGTAGCAGCTGTTTTAAGTTAGCGGACCATTATGAATAAGGGGGTTGATCTCAAAAGTCGGTAATTTGGCCATGGGGGTCTGAGGTAACAGTTCATTTTGGAAAAGGGGTCACTTGTTCAAAATAGTTTGGGGATCCCTGCGTTAAACAATCAGTCCACCTACCTGGTTAGGTTTCAGGTTGTCTGCCCCCTCACTCTGCGATGATAGGTACCGGTTCAGCAGACAAGTGCAGTGTTGAGAAAAATTTGATTAAATACGTACCACGCAAAGGCCACATAACTGCAATCCATGGGCAGTAGCGTAGAGCTAGTTAAACTATCCAGCGTTCGGGATTCTTGCATGACTAGTTTGAAAAAATGTCTAAAATTTCCTTTAAGTTGGAATATTGTCTCTAAAACACAGAAAATGGCAATCAATCCGTATTTTATATCCCGACGTTATTATGCAACGTTACTGACGTCTCTGTCACTAATGAACACCCGAAAGCAGATAGAAGATATTTAGTCCGACACGGTATTTTGAACGTCCTAAACAGTCACTGACCCAGAACTGCCTGCGAGGTACCACAGTTAGCCGTTCAGAAGGCTTCTTGTAAAGAAGTGCTCGCCATAATGTCTCGTAAACTGCTTGAAACACTCCACGCGGAGTATATGGACGACATGAAATGTTCATATGCGAATATCTCCAAAAATGAACCACTCACAAAGCTCAAACTTTCAAAAAAATACTCAGCTCTGTAGTCAGTTTTCGACAGCGATACGAGAGCCGATGAAATGCTGAATTTCTTCATTTTGGTACAAATTTGATCAGCGTGGTTCAACATAGGTGTTTACCAGAAGACTGCTCCCGAGAGACTGCCTCGACTCATAAATCTGAGGCACAAAGACCTACTCAAACGTGCTGGAAATGCTTAATTCTTCTTGGCTACTTTGTTAAGCAGACAATCAGTTCATCTACAGCACTTCCGTATTCGCGGTATTTATAATGTCAGCCAATCACATTAGCACCAGTAGTTTAGACTATAAATGTCCTAATTCCCGAACTAAATGAAGTTTAATAGAAACAAAATACGATTCCTTTCCACAAAGTAAATAATTAATGAATTTAATATTCAATGCCTCCTTTGGTTGCCTTCTACAAAACAAAGTTCACTCGGTCATACGTCACCTATTCCCCTTTTCACAACTTCCTCAAGCATACATTTATATAATTTTAATAAAATATCACATTCTCACTTTACGTGAGTGCTTCATTCATTCTCTCAGTCTGTCCAAAAGACACAGAATCAAAACATGATCATATAATAATTTTTCAAAGTGCTTTTAATTACGCCAGAAATCTCTGATAAGAAAACTAAAGAACATTCCATAAAATTAGACTGAATGAACCTATCCTCTTGGTTGTAGTCTCAATCGATACTGTAGATGAATACATTGCAGCCCCTAACTCAGCTTCCCAGAAAAACTGTATATCGGCGAAACTGTTGAAGTTATTGATCTGAAATTTTAACAGTTTGGTTGTGTTATCCATAGAATTTGATACTCAGAGTATGTAGAGGGTAGATTGATATTTATAGTAGTTCTTCAGATTCGTAGAGAGTACGTGTAACGCATTGAACGATCGTTACGCATGTAGACAGCTCACTCAGCCCAGAAGCCAGCGTCAGCTATGCCAGCGTTTGAACCGAAACCTGGTCTCCTTCCCGGCTGCACTGCAAGCAACGCTTTCAGAGAGATGACAACTCGTAATAATTTGCTAAGTTACAATGGTCTGATTTAGATGTTTCTTGAAACCATTCAGCTGGCTACAGCGCTTTCTTTAGAGTATAGAGGAAGTGACTACTTCAACGCTCTCTCGCAGGGCAAAGCGATGCTGACGATCTTCATTTAACTCAATATGACACATTTAGTGGCGCATAGCCATTGTCCAGGCCCTCTAACAAATGTTGCGAAGGATGTCCACGAAGCAGTATGTCGCATGATTTGTCTCGCGCACAGAACGGTGCCGGAAAAATTCTTGGACTCTGGCCGCAAATGGCACTTCATCTGACGCTAGAGAAGTTCGAGACGACGGACGAGAAGAAACATTTCATAGTGTGCTTGCGTAATGTTTGTAGTCAACTGTAACTTGGTTCGTTTGCTTTAGTTAGCTACCTACTCCGTTTTACCTGTGCTAGTTCTGTCGTAATTTCGAGTCGTTTCCCGAATTTATTATTATTTAGTACCCGTCGCCTTTTCTAGAATATTTCGTATTGTTTTCAATTTGTAAAATTAAATTTAATATTCGGAGAAACCAAATTATACAACAGCGTGTAACTAAAATGACTACAGTTACTGTATTACCCACTATGTGGCAACGAATATGACGGCATTTACAAACGACGCAGAGGCCTACAGCGAAATCCACAACGAACAGCGAACGGGTTGGGATTCTGTCACATTCCAAACCCACTGTACTTGTATTGGCCTTTATAGGGTTCCGGCTCCAGGTCTGTAAAAATGGAACCAACAATAGGATGGTTTTCTTGTCCGTCTGACTGTCCGCCTGTTAATAAACGTTTTTGTCAGGAACGAGTTGATGTATCAAGTTCACATCTATGTCACATATTAAAGTCTTTGACTCCTTCGCGGTGTAAAGCATTTGAGCTCCTAAGTCAGTTCAGTTAAAAGGTAGAGTCATTTATGTCACAATTGTTGATACTCGGAAGTTTGTACATCAAATTCTTTTGGGTACTTCCCGTTGACCTACAGTCATGAAATTTGGCAATAAGCAAGGTTTCACAGTACAAGTAAAGGCAAAAACCTCAATTGTTGATTTTTAACTATATCACACGGCAAAAAATATTTCTTTTGTCATTTCTTAAACGACTTCAAATTGGAAATTAAAACATTCTCGAAAGTCTAAAAATTCCTGGGACCGATATATTTCCAGTATCAGTAAAAGTAACTGTAAAAATCTTCAATATGCTCTATTCCTCTAATGGATAAACTTTATATACATGTAAGAAAGTTCATATGGAAACCTTATTGGATGAATCCTATTCGCATCTGGCCAAACAAGTCTTTAATTTGCAGACAGTTAACAACACAAATTTTGATGATTTCGGGTTTGATTTGCCAAATACAGCAGGATATTAATGATGTCACTAAGTATCACAGAATTAAGCTACCAGGAACTGTTCACTGCCACGTCAGTTCATGTTTCAGATGAAACGTCAAAGGTGATGTGTTTTGTGGTGTCGAAAAACGAGGCAGTTAAATTCAAATCGTCAGGCAAGGTGCATCGCAACTTAGCTACACAAGAGCGTTTTGCATAACACAAAAAACACACTTTCTGTGAACTAAATGGTCTAAAAATGATCTGCTGTGACACAGATAAAGGAAGAAGGTAGATAATGATCCGTCCCTTGTATGACGAGATTATTGGAGACGAAGCCTAAATCCGTCTAAGGCAAGGAAGGGGATCTGACGTATCTCTTGGGTGTCTGTTACTCGTCGCGATCGATTTTAAGAACCATGGAGAACATAAACCTATTTATCTGGGCGGGGATTGGTATCTCACGTCTGCTGAAAGAAGTACACAACCACTGCACTCGGTGGTATTTCTCGTATACCCCTCGTAACAGCGCAGTTGGCACACCGCTTACCCCAATAGAACTGTGCGGCCTGCGAATGAAGCAACCCCCCCCCCCCCCCCCCTCAATCATTACAGGCACTTCGTCAGAGGCCGGCAGTGATCACCGCATTAGTCTGCCAGGGTCTTCCCATTCAACTCGCTGCACCTCGTTCCACCACGAACTTGGACTGCAGCAGACCGGTGCCAGTCAATTGAGGTGCCGTTTGGTAAACTCGCTCCAACTTGCCCCTCCTTCCACTCACTCAAAGTCCGCAGTCTGTTACTGAGCGATCTACAACAGTGCTGTTTCGGGGTCTGCACTGCCTGACGTAATTAATACCATACTGGCCATTTGTGATACGATTTGAGACCAATACACCGTCTTCCTTTGCTGTCCCAGCCGATTTTTGATGAGCATTTACTTAGTGAAAAGAAACTGCACGTTTAGCGTGCCTAAGAACGTTACTAGTAAACAATGAGACATGACACGTCGCGCAAGTATGCCTGGTGATTGTGTAGCCAAATATTTTTTGACAAGTCGTTCATAATTTATGAGCACGAGTGAGGTAACCAATGCAAGATAGTGGAGACTATACTTGAGATCATTAAGAGTGCAATATTAAGTTTCATTATTATTATTATTATTATTATTATTATTATTATTGCTGTAACTATTCTAACACTTTCCAAGTGCATAGGACTGCTTGATGTACGGGCGGATAATTCGAGCAGATCCCAGCTAAGCGGCTTTTTGTACTTAACAGATGAATATTTTATCTTGTCAGTAGTATTCAAGTTCCCACTACGATCTTGTGCCACTGTTCAGTATTCAATGGGAACCATTAACATCACAGTCACTAGTTTACACCAAAAGGATCGCAGTGTATTCTCTGGATGACCAGACACTTTGGAAGCACTCAGTAAAGAGCCAGTGATAACGTAAGAGGGGTATCAGGTTACACATCCAGTCTCATGTTACATCTGAAGCAATTGCTGAGGCCTCTCTGGATTCCCTTCCGACTGAGGAACCTTCTCCTACCCACACACCTCAAGCAATTGTCTGAGTTATATTCAAGGTTACCTGGGGAAACCTAATCCTGCTCATGCACACCTCCTTCCTTCTCCCCTCCACATGGACCAATCAGATTCAAGCGCTCCATCTCCCTCTCTTCCTTTGTAACTAGAGTATACTCCTATGTGTGGGTTTCCTAATTCCAGGTCTATGCACCATAGTGAGAGGATAGTCATGAATCTCTGGCGGACCCCAGTCAACTCCGCCAGGCTGTGTAGAAAGACATATAAGTAAAATTAATCCTGCTTCTAATAATTAATTGCTTTTGTACAGTTTTTCAGTAATTTCATTCAAGATCACAGATTTTCCAAGTACCTACTTGTCCTCCCCGAGATAAATGTAAATAAAAAGTTAACCAGTTATTCCACAACATTATTAAAAACAAATCCGTTAACGCTTAGTTCTTAAAAATATTAAACAAGTGCCACAACACGACATTTAAACAAGTAAACTTTTGTTGCATATCAAATCTATGTCATCCCAATATTATTAGTGTGTCTGAAGTCACAATGCATTTGTTAAAATAAGCGTGATGCCTTATATGTAGAAATATATCAATATAATGACGTTGCAAGCAGTAAAGGAAACAAAAGAAAAATTCGGAGTAGGTATTAAAATGCGTGGAGAAGAAATATAAATTTTGAGGTCACCGATGACATTGTAGTTCTGCCAGAAACGGCAAAGGACCTGGAAGAGCAGTTGAACGGAATGGACAGTGTCTTGAATGCAGGATAAAAGACGAACATCAACAAAAGCAAAACGAAGATAATTGAATGTAGTCGAATTAAGTCGGGTGATGCTGAGGGAATTAGATTAGGAAATGAGACACTTACAGTAGTAAAGGAGTTTTGCTATTTGGGGATCAAAATGACTGATGAAGGTCGAAGTAGAGAGGATATAAAATGTAGACTGGCATTGGCATGGAAGGCGTTTCTGGAGAAGAGAAATTTCTTAACATTGAGTATAGATTTAAGTGTCAGGAAGTGGTTTCTGGAAGTATTTATATGGAGTGTAGCCGTGTAAGGACGGTAAATAGAGAAGAAGAGAATAGAAGCATTCGAAATGTGGTTCTACAGAAGAATGCTGAAGATTAGATAGGCAGATCACATAACTAATGAGGAGGTATTGAACAGAATTGCTGAGAAAAGAAATTTGTGGCACAACTTGACTAGAAGAAGAAGGGATCTGTTGGTAGGACATGTTGTGAGACATCAAGGGATCACCAATTTAGTATTGGAGGGCAGCGTGGAAGCTAAAAATCATAGAGGGAGACCAAGAGATGAATACACTAAGCAGATTCAGCAGGATGTAGGTACTGGGAGATGAAGAAGCTTGCACAGGATTGAGTATAATGGAGAGCTGCATCAGACCAGTCTCTGGACTGAAGACCACAACGATAACAAGGACGTTGCGACTTATTCTGAAAAAATCTCGGTAAATATTAACCAAATTTACCATGTAAGACATTCTGACAATGCAGTGTGTGACTTCAGGGTGGCTGAGTTACTATAATGTAATAACGTCATGGCATATTCTGCGAAATGGCCTAAAATTTTTAAAATATTAGTAAAGTGCGCGTCATATATCTTGGCGGCCGAGTTTAGGTTCGTTCTGCGCATCTGACGTCACAAAATACAGTCAGCCAATGAACAGAGAACGACGTTGCCAGATCTCGACTGCAGTGCAGAGCACGGACGAGTGTCTTGTTTTAGAAACGTTCAGTCATAAATAAAGTAATAGAACAAAAGCAATGTCTTGATAGCAGACTTTCTTTTATAGAAGGTTTGGAAAAAGCATTCTTTATACCAATTGCTTCATATTCTATTAATTAATTAAACCAAACAAGCAATAAGACTCCTAATTCAGGCGATAGCAAGGAAAGGTGTTTGTTTCAATCTCACGAACTGCTTTTTCGCAATAAAGAACAGCGGTAATTGTTTATTTCCTATTGTACTTCGACGAAGCGTGAGTAATTCATAGTCATACCAACAGTGTTTTTAAGTAGTTGCGTGAAGTAAGAGTCCTAATGGTAGCACTAGCTTCGATGAGCTGATGTAGCGGAACAGTTACGGTGCTGGGCTGCCAAGTGAAAGGTTGTGAGTTCAAATCCTCCTGTGGTGCTTAATACTTTTCTGTATTTAAAAACAATATTGGAGTGCCTTACTTCACGAATTTTATTCGTTTGAATGAAATTTCTAGTTCTTTGCCTCTTCATTAACTTTTTCGCTGCTGCAGACACGTGCTCCCCGCATTCCGCGCTGTGCGCGATTTTGTCATCACTGCACTTCTCGCCTGTGCAGACACATGGTGTTCCCACTGCTTTGACACACTTATCATTCGATTTCACAAAAACTATTTGGCCAAAAAATTTGATTTTTACACGTCTTCTTGACTGATACCTTCCCCCCATAAATGACTTAATTTTGTTTTGATGTGCAGCATTAAATGTAGTAAACCATTGCACGAAATTTTGAAGAGTTTGCAGAGGTAAAAGTCCATAGCGTATACTTTCCGTATGGTCGATTTTAGTTGCCACAATGTTGAGAATGAAATGTGGACAAGATACCTAAATTTCATATAATATTCACTGTATAACAATATCTCATTTAATATAAGTACCACATAGGTGTCGTATGTAATATTGAGAAATATTCCGTCTTTCACGACTGTAATAAAAGTGTTATTTACACAGGGCGCGTTTGGCTTTATTTTAAAGCACTTCCATCGGTGAAAGGTATGGCACATACACAATGGTATTCATGTTCTATTTCTTGTTTTTGTTCCACAGTCGCAGTTTTACCAATGGTATTGAAATATTATTCCTCTTCTGCAACTGTAATAAGCGACTTATTTAGACCAGATGCATTTCTCTCTTTTGAAGCATCATAAGAGGACTGTATTTTGTGTCCTCCATTGCCAAGTCACCTTTCGTAGTTTTGTGCTGCGGTAGCACAATATTCAACGTTTGTGTTGGCTCATCAGTGTTTTAGCAAATAAATGCTGTTTGTGTGTGCCACACACAAAATTATATTTGACATAGCTCTGAGCACTTCACTGACAGACGGTATATTCAAGTCCTAATGTATTTGTAGGTCCACAGTTTTGTTTAATGTATTTTGTCTACTTCCTTTTGATTGATTGAAGTGCTTTAAAATAAAGCCAAACGTGCCCAGTGTAAGTAAAACTTTTGTTACAGTCGCGAAACGTGGAATATTTTTTCAATATTACATACGACACTTATGTGGTACTTAAATTAAATGAAATATATAGGTATCTTGTCCACATTTCATTCTCAACATTGTGGCAACTAAAATCGACCATCCGGAAAGTATACTCTATGGACTTTACCTCTGCAAACTCTTCAAAATTTCGTGCAATGGTTTACTATATTTAATGCTGCATAATAACTGCGTTGAACATCGAAACAAAATTAAGTCATTTATGGGGGGAAGGTATCAGTCAAGAAGATAGGTAAAAATCTAGTTTTTGAGCCAAATAGTTTTTGTGGAATCGAATGATAAAGAGTGTCAAAGCAGTCGGAACACAATGTGTCTGCACAGGCGAGCAGTGCAGTGACAAAATCGCCCACAGCGCGGAATGCAGGGAGCACGTCTTTGTAGCAGCGAAAGGGTTAATGCGGCCGTGGTGGCTTTACTTCATGAACTGCGCGCTCCCCCCTAAACGTAAGCTTGCGAACTATGCCACTATGGCGCTGCTTCTCTTGGCGCGTGCGTCGTGTGCAACTGGCAACGCAGCAATCTCCCGCGTCTAGGCGGGCATGCGCGAGCCGCCAAGATAAAAGTGTTGAACTATAGTCATAATTCGTTTTAGTGAGTGGATAGTTGAACTTAACGGCCAACATTCACAAACGTATTTCACCGCTTATGAATGAAGAACACGATATACGTTCCATTGCAGAGCACGCGCTATGTGAGTCTGTCCACATAGTGAAATTCGACGACACGGAAGAACTGCTGTAGAGTAGAGATATCGCTTGTTCACGAAAACTATATAAATATCCAAATTTGAGAACAGCTTCAACCAGAAAGAAGGCAACCGCCAGATGAAGGATGCCTGGATTCCTGTGCTGCAGACAACGACCGTTCCTTGTTTCAAGGGAAGGGCAGCAGCGGTCATGACCACGGAAAACCCCCTGGATGCTGGCGCGCCTGATTAATATAATCTGCGGTTGGGACCTCGACTCCAATCCACCACCAGCAACGGAGCGCGTAGCAATAGCTATGCTAGACACTCGTGTTGGTGAAAAGAGAGAAAAAAATTACCAAACAAACTTCGGTCGAAGAATGCGAGACATAAGCTAACAAACAATTCGTCAAAACATGGCCACGAAAGCCTTAAAAATTTAGTACTACGCCTCTATGGGGAGGTGATTTGCAGACTGTACCGACGCCTGTCACAGTGCTGGGATGTAAGGACCGCACCAAAGTCCCTGAAGTGTAAGCGCCTAGTCAAGCACATCGTATTTAAAACAGCATCGAAAGAGGATTTCTTTGTGAACGAATTCATGCATCACGGAAATACTTGGCAACATCGGCTGAGGACCTTTTGGACATCTATCGATTAACGGCAGCATGCGTAGTGACGACAGGAACAATATCGACAGCATCTTTCACAGGAGCACGCAGAACGAACTCGACCACAGTACTGAGCAACAGAAGAAAAAGTTTGGAAGATGCGGTAACCAGTCTGACAAAGCGATTCTCGATGTGTCACACGCAGTGCTCAGCCTCACGAAACGACAACTGACCAAAGGAGGAGATTTCGCTATCAGCCCGAGAACTACACCTATGGAGGACATCATTGCTAAATAGTGGAGCAGCCATTCGGACTTCCTTGTGAAAGAACTGAAGAAATATGCATTGAAACTGCCAGGATACCGCGCAGAGCAAGACGACCAGCTTGTAACCTGAAGAAAGAACTACAAGCTACCAAAATCTTAATGCCAGTAAGACTGCCCCGCTATATAAGAAATGTAGCTATCGTAATGAAGACGTAAGATTGTTAGCAGAAGGTCCGGGACCTATTATATCAGACGAAGTACCGAAAACTTATCGCAGATCCAACGCAACCGATCACGCGGTTTGCGAATCCGCTAGGCAATTCGCCATCTCTCTCAGTGGAGGTACAGAGGAACCTGCACAGCACCGAAATCCTACCACCTCGGCTGTATGAATTACCAAAGATCAGTAAAAATAATGGTCCATTAAAACCTGTTGTTTTTACTCCTGGCTCGCCGATGTGTAAACTGGAGAATCACATTGCCTCTCGGCAAAAGCCACACGTAGGAAAGACTGACACATACACAAAGACTCAGGATATTTCATTGACAAGTTGAAGAAACTAAAACTTGGACCAAACGACATCCTCGTCAGCTTTCATGTTGTTTCCTTTTGTAGCAAGGTGCTGTTTAGTGATTCGCTTGAGTATATCGGTTCCACTTTCCCTCAAGACATCACCAAGCTCTTTCATGCATGTCTCCTCACCACGAGCTACTTCATGTGGAAAGGCCACTTCTACGAATAGCTGGAGGGCGCCCCCATGTCCAACTTCTTCACGAAACATTTCTAACCATAGGCTGTGGGCTCGGCACTTCGTAAACCAAAGATATATTACAGATACTCGACTATACATTCATTGTGTGGAGCTATAGTGAGGGGCAGCTCAGTGACTTTCTAAGACATGTAAACAGTCTCCAGTGCAACATAAAATTTACCATGACATTAGAAAATAACAACTGCTACCTTTTCGACATGTGTTGGTCACGAGGGCTGGTGAAATCTTGGGACACAGTGTGTAACGAAAACCGACGCACAGGGGCCGATAAATGCACAAATCATCATCTGAGCTAGAAAAGAGGCGTGATTAACTTTCTTGTAAGGCGACCGAGACGAATATGTGAGCCGAAACACCTCAGTTACGAGTTGCAACACCTGAGAAACGTTGTGAGATGCAATGGGTACTGCATCGGTTACATAAGAAATGACACAGAATCAAACACTTGGCGAAGTGGAACTTTTGAAAAAAAATGCCGGGAAAGATTAGCCGGCTTCTGAAGATATACAACATTTCATTGGTGTTCAGGCCCCCAACAAAAATTCGACAGCTCATGAGGCCTGTGAAGGACGATCTAGGGCTTATAGCGCCTGGAGTGTACAAGATACCATGTCAGTGCGGCTGTTACTACGTCGGCGAAACACTAAGCACTGTGGAGCAACACCGGACGGAACACGAGAGGTGCTTACGCCTACGCTATCCAGAAAAATCAGCCGTGGCAGAACACGCCTTAGAAAATGGACACTTAATTCAGTTCGACGAAGCATGTGTCGTTATGAGGACGAATGGATTTTGGGATAGTGTCATAAAAGAAGCGATTGAAAGAAAAACCTCTGAAAACACCATCAACAAGGACGGTGGTTTGAAGCTCAGCACAGCCTTGGACCCGGCCATCGCGAGGTTAAAACGGGCACGACGGACGCGGGATGAAAACATTACCATATAAGGCTAGGAAGAGAGCAATAATGACGTCACAGCTAGCAGTGCGGCTATGCGGCTACATAACGACGCGGCCACGGCGACACAGCATTCAGTCTTGACAATGACTGAGGAGAGCTCGGTCGAAAGCTCGTGGGATCTTAACCACCTGACCCGGCTGGAAGCCCGAGAAAATTTTATTAACTGAAGCAAGAATATTCCACAAAGTCCCACAACAAATTTCTAATTTTTTCAATCGAAATTGTCCTTGAAAAAAGTGTTGCATTGTTTGTTGAAAGCTCACCTACAACTGTATTGCAATGGAAAGTATACTTACGACTCTCTCTCCTTTGTTCAGGAATAAGCTAAATAAAGAAAAAAACTAAATCCAGCAATCGGAAACAGCCATTTAGCGTTGCAAATACAGGCTTAAGCTCCTATGCTCATTAGTGTTAAAGTGCCGCAGATAATCTCAAAAAGCTCGAAAAGCAAACGAGCCAGGCACGCGGCTGGTGGTGGTTTCAGAATCGCCGGTCGCACCACAGGGGACGGCGACATGTCAACGGCGGCCATTTCCGGGCGCGTGACAAGTAAAGGGTGTGGGTGGCCAAAGGACGTGGCGCGCCTCTACCGCGAATGGTGCGGCTCTTCGCGTCGTGGTGGCGGCTTTACGGACAGACGAGCCTTTCGCAGAGCAGCGCAGCGCGCCTTTTTGCATGCGGCGCCGCAGTTAATTAAAAGAGAATTAAGCGCCGCGTCTGCTCAAAGGGGCGGCAAAACAAAGGCGCGCTGTCCCCGAGAGCTGCCCGCGACGGCTTTCTTACTGCAGAGAGCCGCGCTGTGGGAAGGGAAGGGAAGGGGACAGTGATCGACGCCTAAAAGCCACGCACGCCTCCGACGCTGTGACACTTGCAGGGCTTACGTGGGCTTTGTGGTACGCTTTGCAGCGAAATACCGGGACACGGTAGAGGCAGGATGTCTTGACAGCGTTTATCTGCGACGGAGCGGCCAGTTAAAGGCGTTTATCGGTGCCCAACAATGGTCGATAAATGTGCTTTTCAGCAATTGGCAGACATTTTTTTCACCCAGAAAAATCATTCCGTAGTAGCGTTATTGCGGTCTTCTGTCCGAAGACTGCCATGATGCAGCTATCATCACTAGTACTCCCCTTCACCTCTGCGTAACTACCAAAACCATTATCCACTTGAAGCTATTTACTGTATTCAAGCCTTGGTCTCTCTCCACAGTTTTTTCTTTCTTTTTTACTTGCACATTCCCTTCCATCACCAAATTATTCCTTGATACTTTAAGATGTCTCCTATCCACCGATCTCTTCTTTTAGTCAAGTTTTCTCGTGAATTTCTCTTTTCACCAATTACATTCAGTACCTTCTTATTAGTAAATCAGTCTATGGTTGGTTGGTTGGTTTAAAGGCGGGAGAAGGGACCAAACTACGAGGTCATCGGTCCCTTGTTCGTAATAGAACAATGCCACAAGTGTGAGAATAAAACGGACGAAACATATAACACAAAACGGAAAGAAAGGAAATGCCACAGGAACGAAGGGAAGGCAACGAACGCTAAAGGGAACATAAGAGGACAAGGAAACAACAGAGAGACGCTACAAACAGAAGAGAGTAAAACATTAAAGCTTATTTCAGTGGCTGGCCAACCACTAGAATGAAAAGGGAAAGCCAGTCACTCTGCTACATATTAAAACCTCCACCCTAAAAGAACTAGGGTGGAAGACACAGAGGGACAAATGACATGCGCTAAAAACCTGCGTAGAAGTATAAAACCCACTCTCACGGATAAAACATAAAACTAAAGCTGCTGCAGAGGCGTTGTCGCCCAACACCGAAGGCAGGCTGCTGAGAAAGCGGCTAAAAGTGGGCAGTCAAGCAAGAGGTGGACGACTGTCCTTTGAGAGCCACAGTGACACTGAGGTGGGTCCTAGCGACGAAGTAGGTAACCTTGCGGTAGCCACGTATGGCCAATGCGGAGACGGCAGAGGACTGCTGATTCCCTGCGAGAGGCCTGCATGGAAGACTTCCACACATTCATGGTCTCCATAATGACACGCAGTTTTTTGTGCGTGCTGTTATGTCATTCCGCTCTCTCAAAGCCGGAAAACACTGCGGTGTAAGACAGAACGCAGGTCAGCTTCGGAGATGGCTATCTCCGGAAGCGGTTTCCGCGTCGCCTGTTTGGCCAGCCTGTCGGCAAGTTCGTAGCCGGGGATTCTGACGTGGCCTGGGGTCCACACAAACTCCCGGGAACCGCGGGACTGTTCCAGGGCATGGATGGTCTCCTGAATGGACGCTACCAGAGGGTGGCGAGGGCAGTACTGGTCGATAGCTTGTGGGCTACTCAGTGACTCGGTACGCAGGAGAAATGACTCGGTAGGGCATGAGCGGATGCACTCAGTAGCACGAGATATGGCAGCCAGCTCTGCAGTGAAAACACTGCAGCCAACTGGCAAGCAGTGCTGCTCAATATGTCCTCCATGAACATATGCGAAGCCTACGTGACCATCAGCCCTTGATCCGTCGGCGTAAACCACTCCAGAATCCCGGAACACGTCAGGAATTGAGAGGAAGTAACAGCGGAGAGTGGCGAGGTTAACGGAGTCCTTAGGGCCATGCAAAAGGTCCAGACGAAGCTGCAGCCGAGACGTACACCATGGAGGAGTACGTGAACGGACCCCAAGTAGAGGGAAGGACTCCAGTTCGAAGAGAAGGGACCGCACGCGAGCCGCAATCGTTAGCCCCGATCTGAGCCGCCGATGCGGGAGATGGACTGCCGTGGGCGGGAAAAGGAGACGATAGCATCTAATCTTTAGCAACCTCCCGTAACACCGCATTTCAGAAGCTTCTTTTCTCTTCTTATCTTACCTGTACCTTGGTTTTACATGAAATGTATTCGCAGTTGCGAATACGGACAACCATCAGCTGTACAACGAAATGATGACATTGAAAATTGGTGCCGGATGTCGACTCGAACCCGGATTTCCTACTTTACGCGAGTGGTTGCATTAACCACCTTGGCTATCCGTGCACTGTTAACAGCTGATAGTTGTCTGTGGTCGCAGGTGCGAATACGTTTCTCGTATTTCATTATGACTGTAGCCGCCGCAGTGCCTCTTTTTTCGGACATCCGTGCACGTCCGAAGAAACATTGCATCGGACTTCGTAACAGAACAGGAATTACAACATCGTATTTAGCCACCGATACCAAGCAGCGACTTTTAGTTAAAAATGTCTTACCTCAATACGGGAATTACATGATGTGTACGAGTGCAGGCAGTCACGCATGAACGACGACATACGGAAGTTGCTCCGCCGAGAATCGACTAAATACCTAGGTATTACAATTACGAATAACTTACATCAGAACGATCAGTTATTTAATTTTGTATGTAAGTCAAACCTAGAACAGCGATTTCTTGGCAGAACGCTTTCAAAATACAACAGGCCTACTGAAGAGACTGTTTACACTACACTTGTCCGCCTTCTACAGGAGTACGGTATGCAATGTGAGATCCACATCAGTTAGGACTGACGGAGGATATCAAAAAACTCCAAACACTGGCTGGTCGTTTTGTATGATCTCGAAAAAGGGGAGTGAGCGCCACGGATATGATAGGTACATTGGGGTAGCAATCATTAAAAAAAGGTGTTTATCTTTGCGGCAAGATCTTCTCAAGAAATTTAAATCACAAGTTTTCTCCTCGGACTGTGAGTGCATTTTGTTCGCCCCCATCAACATACAGAGAGATTACCATCATAACTAAAAAGGAAACACACAGCTCACATGGAAAGATTGGAGTGTTCTCTTGTCCTGCGGGCTGGTAGAGAGTGGAACGGTGGAGAAATAGGCTGAAGGTGGTTCGGTACGTCATCTGGAGGCTCTTAGTCGAGGATTTTAGAGTAATCATTTAGATGTAGATACAGATGTGTAAGAATTGTCCCTTTAAAATTCAAATGGCTCTGAGCATTATGGAAATTAACATCTGAGGTCATCAGTCCCCTAGAACTTAGCACTACTTAAACCTAACTAACCTAAAGACATCACACATATCCTTGCCCGAGGCAGGAGTCGAAACTGCGACCGTAGCAGTCACGCGATTCCGGACTGACGCACCAAGAACCGCTCGGCCACAGCGGCCGGCTAATTAGCCCTTTAATTTTTGAGCGAGTACTAACGATTGCTCCCATTTTAGAGAAACTGCTAAATAATCTGATGATGTTCGTATCATAATCAGTTTTCAGATTACTGTTTCTGTATTATTTAAGAAATCTGGTTGTGACCCACCTCTTCACTGTCAGATTTTTCTTTGAGGGAGTTAATATGGCTCTGAGCACTATGCGACTCAACATCTGAGGTCATCAGTCGCCTAGAACTAGGGTCTACTTAAACCTAACTAACCTAAAGACATCACACACACCCATGCCCGAGGCAGGATTCGAACCTGCAACCGTAGCAGTCGCGCGGTTCCGGACTGAAGCGCCTAGAACCGCTCGGCCACCACTGCCGGCCCTTTGAGGAGGAAATCTCCATTTAAAGTTGCGCAGAAATCGACATAAAATTGGTGTTAAAAAATAAAACACACCGGAGTGTTATTTGTAACTATATCAGCATTTCGTAGCAATGTAAACCCGACTTTAATTAATTCCCCTTCCTTAGTTATTTGACTTGGTGAGAGAGCCCATGTACGTGTACCGGCAGGCGACGGGGCGGGCAGGAGCTGTAAAGTCGCAAGACAAAGAGAGTAGCACAGGACAGGGAGTCATGGCTGGCCACATCACATGAGTTAGAAGACAGGCGAATTGAGAATAACAAACAATAAGAACAATTCTGCGCGCACTCCATTGTGATTCACAGAGTATAGATGTAAATGGTCTGCATTGAAACTGAGCAATTATTAGACGGCATTTACACTGAACAAGGCGCGGCGGAGGCAATGACGTCACGTCCAGTGCAGTGCTGCAGGAGCAGGTCCCAGGAGAAAGGTCAGAGGGCGGAGCGTGGTGGCCCGCGATCTAGCACGGAATGATTTGAGGCGGTCTCCGCTCCATTTCCCAAGCCGCCTCCGCTTCCGCCTTCGATTTCCGGCCGCGAGCGAAGCGAGGCGGCGGGCTGCCCCGCTCGGTCGGTCGGTCGGACGGACGGTCGTCCACTTGTCGGTGAACGTGAGCGCCCAGCGCCTTCCACGAAGCGGTCGCAGATGAAGCCAGAGATATCGCCGGAAGAGCCCCTTTTTCTCTGCTCTGTCCTTCTCCATTGTCTCGTACTTCTGGTGATCTGTGGAACCGGTCGCACATTCGGTACCCGCTATATTATTTTCTCGATAAACTTTTAAGCTTGTTCCTTGCAAAAACTGCTAACGAAATGACTCAGTCTGCGCTCACTACACCATACGACAGGGCCGGCCAGAAATTCTGCACGCGTGCGGTGCTCCTGCACATGTGCAACTTCCGGGTCACAGCGTGCACGCCGCAGCCGTGAGCGTTCATGTAGTGCAGGTTTCTACGCACAGATGTCGCTTTATCCACTTGCTGGGATACTCTGTACCGGGGCATTCTAGTGCTCTTTCCACAGCTTGCAAGCCAACCATGGGAAGGTATTTCGCGTATTAAACATTTAAAATACTGTCACAGTCTACTCATTGAGACGTCTACTTTTATGTTAACAGTTTAACCCAGTAAGACAAGTAATACAGTTAACAACCGTGAGTTTTTATTAAGGCAGCTTGACTGACGGCACGCAAATACGAGTAATGTTTTTGATCTAGTACTTAAGAAAGAGAGCATTTAGCGACTTCCAACGAACCTTATTCATGATTTCAAATAACATTAAACTAATGCAAGGTTTCCTATAACTAATTCTCGGTGCCCTCAGTTACACCCACATAATTTCTGTCTCACTGACCTCTGAGCAGAATGATAACCGCAGACCTTTCGATGATTACCTGTTATTTCAATACCATTACTGCAACATTTTTCATCAGCTTCGTCTGAAACCTGCATAATAACCGACAGTTTGATGAATGTTACGTTTTATCGACTTCATCTGAGCGTAGCCCTTCACACATAAAAAAACCGTAAATGTAAGTATGCATTGGAACAATCGGTTTAATGACTAACTTTCCTGATAATAATGTAACATGGAGCAGAATGAGTCACTAATGGACAGTTAGTAAACAATAATTTTTAATTATGAAAGGAATAAATCCAAACACGTTTATCACTGATCATGAGAAATGATAATCGAGTTGATGTGTCTCATCCATTTTCTTAAGGACATTTAATTTTGCTTGCTGTTCTTCACTCTTGAGTACACTACACTCGTCTTTGTGATATGTATTGTAGTGTCTTTCAATTGAAAACTTACGCTGGCCGCCTATTATTCGGCGGCATAGCAAACACTGTGAGTTTTCACCAACGGTTACAAAAAAGAATTGCAGTTCCCAGTCATTTTTAAACGACTGAGAACATAGATCTCCCGTCCTTTGCTTCTTCACAGTACCTGCCATTTCTCAGTACTTCTCTGCTAAGGTTACGGTTACCAGGGGTAAACGAGACTGGGTATGTTGCGCTCTTGCTTGTACCACATAAACAGGGAAGTGAAGCCGCCGCCGTTCATATAGGACACATGTCTAATAACAGATGTCGCTGTCGCTCGCTGTCGCACACATGCGCACATGTGCAGCACTTCCGCACGCCTGCACACTGTGCAGCGTTTGGCCGGCCCTGCCATACGAGGTCGGGTGAACTAGTGTCATGGAGGAAGATGTGTCTAAGAAGAAACCGTCCCGAGCATCCTTAGTGAATACACAAATAGTTACTCGCCAGTTCTGCAGGTACAGTCGTGGACAAAACGATCGAGACCCCTCGCCTTTGCGTTATGCCGATCTGCACAGCTTTGAAGTCTGCTACACAGTTTAATAGGCAAGGCGACGAAGTGCAACCAACATACTATGCACAGGCGTAAAATAGAAAAACTATCCGAACTTTATCAGTAAACTCTTCCGGGCTAAGTTGCCGTGGTCGATCTGTAGAACTTCTTCTCCCTGACGTTTCGTTCTCAACTACGGAGAACATCTTCCGAGGTGAGTCGACGACTGGCTGCTAGGAGCTGGGGCCGACGCTTATATAGAGATCGTAGGGGGCGCCACCACACGTCACATGGCGTCGATGTGCAGCTATCTCTGGCTATCGTCTGTTCTCTCGATTGCAGGCAATCGATTGTCACGTGATTGATGCAACGTCGACCGCCATATCTTATCCAATTTTAATCCTTCTTCTTTACGATTAAAATTGTATTGATGTTTGTGGATTTCAATTGCCTCTCTATACATACGTGTATAATAGTGCGACGTCCTCGCTAGCACGCTTGTTTCACCAAATTTTATGTCGTGATCTCCATCCTTAAAAACATGTTCCGCTACTGCCGATTTGTCGATATGTCCCAAGCGACAGTTTCTTTTGTGCTCCGTCAACCGTGTATTGACGCCGGCCGTGAAAGCCTACATGGAATATCCGAACTTTGTCAGACTGTTTTCAATCATGTGTAAGACTATATTAACGCTGAATAGTGTGTTAAACACAACACGTAAATATAAAATATAACTGAAAGAAGAAATGCTAACTAGTGAACTGTAGTAATAAAAATGAATTCCAGCTTATCGAGAGAACATAACTGTTTTATTAAGACAAAGCACCGCACATCGTTATGAATTAGCAAAATATTACGCGCTTTGAGCCACGAATCGGTCTGTGTCAAAGTTCAGACCAGTCATACTGGATTACCGTTGCTGACCTACGATGAAAGTGTGCAAATTTAGCAATGCGTGAAGATTCATAACGAAATTCTGTTAAAAATCATTCGTTGCCACACTTAAGTCAATTCAGTTATTGACAGAAGCGGAAAAAGTAGGCAGTAACAAGTATGAAATTCTACAAGAATTTCATATTGACATCCACACAAGGCGCTGGTTCAGAATAAAGGTAGCAATAAAACGCATTGGGGGCGCGAAAACTTCTTAAAATGGCTTTACTTATAGTCTATCTGCCTCCAATGAAATTAGAACCGAAAACAAACCAGACTTCTTTGCAGCAGCTAACACCTTTCACTACACTAGCAGACAACCCAGGCAAACAGCCCTCTATTATTACCCCAGACATGAATAAGCCGGCAATTTCGCAATGAAAATGGCAAAATGATGTGCAGTTTCTGTTGCATAGTGCTTTCTGGACTCAAAAAAATAAATGTTCTTCTTTTATGTCACCGCTTATGTGACGATCATTCGGGGTGTTTATCGAAATAACAAAATACTGTTATTATCGAGTAAATTTAGTAGGATAATTCTGCACCACCCCAGGAAATAAACGGCGACATAGCTGCCAAACATATTCTACAATGTTTCGAATTCTCCATTAGACTCACCACAGCAAGAAAACGTTCAGTAGCAGAAGTGTTTCTTAAGCTAGCTAACAAAGGGAATGTTCTCACTTCTAAAACGCGGTGGCATTAATACTGGGATCTGAATTACCACGTGTATAGGCAAATGGATTTTATTTGCATTCCTGTAAACGTGATTTGGATCGAAAGCGTAGCTACGATTAATATGCTGATGTATCGATTGCTACTATAACATTTCGAATAAAGAGTAGGGTGAATTATTCATTCGTTGTTAGGATTTAGTCACCTAAATCGGTAATAATGGAACCCTACTAGTCTCACTTTCTTAGCCGTCTATCTGTCTACCCAACCCTTGAAACCCATTTAACTCGAGTACGGGTAGACATAATAAGCGGAAATGTGTCGCTCTTCCTGCGATATACGGTCCCTTGGTGGTGTAAAAAAGTGAGCTTCTCTGTCAACGCAATCTAAAGATACGGTCGTTTATGTAAAGAAAAACTGCATAGGTCATCAGTCCCCTAGACCTAAAACTACTTGAACCTACCTAAGCTAAGGGCCTCACACACATCCATGCCCGAGATAGAATTCCAACCTGGGACTGAAGCAGCCGCGCTGTTCGTGAGTGAAGCGCCTAGAACCGCTCGGCCACTACACCCGCTGAAACCCTTTTCCCCATTAACAGAATTTCGTTATGAATCTTCACGCATTGCTAAATTTGCACACTTTCATCGTAGGTCAGCAACGGTAATCCATTGTGACTGGTCTGAACGATGACGCAGACCGATTCGTGGCTCAAAGCGCGTAATATTTTGCTAATTCGTAACGATGTGCGGTGCTTTGTCTTAATAAAACAGTTATGTTCTCTCGATAAGCTGGAATTCATTTTTATTAGTACAGTTCACTAGCTAGCATTTCTTCTTTCAGTTATATTTTATATTTACGTGTTGTGTTTAACACACTATTCAGCGTTAATATAGTCTTACACATGATTGAAAACAGTCTGACAAAGTTCGGATAGTTTTTCAATTACACGCCTGTGCATAGTATGTTGGTAGCACTTCGTCGCCTTGCTTGTTATGCTGTATAGCAGACTTCAAGGCTGTGGGGATCAGCATAACGAAAAGGCGAGGGGTCTCGCTCGTTTTGTCCACGACTGTACATATGAGGGTTGGAATTTAAATAGTGGCAACTACTTATTCACAACCGATACAGAAGAGTTACATGTTTTCACCTGTTACTGTCTTACAAAGTAGTCACCAGCTTTGTTTAGAACCCGTTGCCAGTGATGTTGAAGGCGTAGTATACCGTTAGCACATACAGTTTTGTTGACGGTGCGAATGGAGCGGTCTAAAGTTATGGTGATTCTCGGGTACGACTGTGATGGTGTTATCCTAACGCATTACGTTCTTCCACGGCACACCATCCATGCACAGTATTACTGTTCGTTTTTGGAGCACCACGTGCGACCAGCTTTGCGAAAGAAGAGGCAACACCTTCGGCGCAACCCACCCATCACTTTGCACGAGAATGTGCGGGCGCATACGGCGCAAGCTGTGGCTGCTCTGTTGGGTCGATGGCTAGGACGTCCTGTACCATCCACCATACTCCCCGGACTTAAGCCATTGTGACTTTGATTTCATTCCAAAGATGAAGGAACCATTTCGTGGCATTCTATTCAGAACTGTGTCAGAGATCTGACAGGCGGTAGACCGCTCCATTAGCACCATCAATAGAGTAGGCTCTGCCAACGGTGTACTGCGCCTTCCACGTCGCTGGCAACGGGTTTTACATAACGCTGGTGACTACTTTGAAGGGCAGTAACAGGGGCAAACATGTAACTCTTTTGTATCGGTTGTGAATAAATAGTAGCCACTATTTAAGTTCCAAGCCTCGCACATACTCCGTAATCCTCCGATCGGTGCAAACACGAGGGCATCTTGTACCACTGGAAGTCATTTTCTCGCCTACTCCACTCGGAGAATGTGAAATGTAAAAACGACTGTCTCTACGCTTAGTAGACGGAGCATTTCTGTAATACTTGTCTGTTGACCGAATCTACAGGTCTCCATTGTGCTCTACACAATTTCTGGAAGATGTTTCCTTGATTCAAATTGGACGGATAACCTAAGAAAACCTGGAAACGGCTGCTTATAACTCGCAAAATGTCGAAAGAAATCGAGTGGTTTGTACACCAATAAATAGATAGTTTTCACAGCTTTCCAATGATATACGACATGTCACGCCATCTATTAACAGAGAAGAACAACAGTAACAAGTACAACAGTATGCCTGTGAATTGCTTAGATGCCTTTCTTTAGTCCGACTTGATGGCGAACACAAACACTCGAGGAGTACTTAAGAATGGATAGTTCAAGTATTTCGTACACACTCTAATTTTCAGTTGAGTTATACTTTCCTAAGATTCTTCCGACGAACCGAAATTCACCATTCCCCTTCCCCTTAGCCGACCCGTACGCGATACATTTTTTATCGCTTTGCAACTTTGCGCATAGCTATGTGATCAGCGCTACTGTGTAAAGCGCTACACCACTAATACTGTATTCGAGAACAATAGGATTGTTTTCCCTACCCATCTTCAGTAACCTACGTTTTTCATTGCTGAGAGCAAGCTGACGTTCATCACACAAAATATAAATTCTGTTCAAGTCGTCTTGTATCATCCTACAGTCACTCAAAATAAGTACTTCCCTCTACACCACAGCGTCATCAGCAGATTGTCCTAGATTGCTGCTCACCCTATCCGTCAGATGGTGTAAACACAGAAAACTAGAGCGGTCCCACCACATGTTCCTGTTGCATTTCTGACGATACTTTTGCCATGATCAAACTCTGTCCAGAACAGCTTACTGAGTTCTTTTACTTAAGAAATGCCACTTATGTGCTCAAGCAGTGCCCGAGCTCTCACGGGAATCGGCAGTAAAGCCGCGAGTAATGAGTATAATGGGCAAGGGTACTATGAATATAGTGCGGGACAATAAGTTGCGAATGTGTGTCTCACGGGAGGGGTGCCAGAGGTATGTTCCTGCAGACGCACTATCCTCTGTGTCCTCGGTGGCTGAGATGGATAGATCGTCTGTCATGTAAGCATGAGATCCCGATTTCGAGTCCCGGTCGGGGCACACGTTTTCAACTATCACCGTTGACTTGTATCAACGCCTGTATCCAGGTAACGGTATTCATTTCACTGTAATTTCAGAAGGATATATGCCTGCTTTCTATTAAGATCGAGCTGGGACGGTGCCGTAGAGAAAAAAGACAATTCTAACAGCATCTTGCGACTTTTGCAAAACTCCTTGCTGTAAAATCATTTACCATCATCTAGAAAGTTAATTAACCCATTGCCTTATTATTACTTTCCCCTTGGTCGACAGTTCCTTTTCTATTTAAATTTACGAAAATCAGCATATTTTGTTTTACGCACATATCTAAAATTTACATTTTTTTTATAGGAATCATTTATAAATCTGTCCTTGCTATTTATTGAAGTAATGAGGAGTGAAGATAATACTGTTTTAGAAGTTTTTGTTGGTGTGGTATAACCGAAAAATAGAGGCGTGTGCAACGCCACTAGACATTTCTCACACTCAATCCGTGTAACACTTTTCTTCATCCTTCCTTTGTGCTCTACACAATTTTTGGAAGATGTTTCCTTGATTCAAATTGGACGGATAACCTAAGAAAACCTGGAAACGGCTGCTTATAACTCGCAAAGTGTCGAAAGAAATCGAGTGGTTTATAGACCAATAAATAGATAGTTTTCACAGCTTTCCAATGATATACGACATGTCACGCCATCTATTAACAGAGAAGAACAAACACTAAGAAGAAGCTATAGTGGCTCGGCCTGTCTCACAGCCGGCAGTGTCATAACGGACTTGAAACCTAAGACCGGCTGTGAGTCGGCTATATAAGCCAGTGGGTTAAGAGCCAGAACGCCTTTATGGTCAAAGCTGTGATTATTGTGTGCAAAGGAATGGATAACGCGAGAAATACACGGCCCTTACTATGGATCCTAAAGTGGAGCATTGAAAAAACTATATGTGATATGGATGGTAGGTGTTAAGAGAAACAAGTGTTGCGTTAACATATTAATTTATTGAACTAAAACACAGATTACAAGGACGTGACTACGAAAGCATATCAGTTAATTTTACAAATAGCCCCTGAGAGAAATTATTTCAAAATGGACTTATTACTTTTCACCAATAATTGGTTTCCACAAATAAGAAAATATGATCTATAAACGAAAATGACAGTCTGAGAATTACTCATGAACCTATATCCAAACAAATACAGTGACTGTTGGCCTGATAGCTATATCGAGAAGCTCATGCATCTACTAAAGCAGTCTGGACTTGAGACAGAGGATCACA
Source organism: Schistocerca serialis cubense (assembly GCF_023864345.2). NCBI lineage: Eukaryota > Metazoa > Arthropoda > Insecta > Orthoptera > Acrididae > Schistocerca > Schistocerca serialis. Next base: position 541,865,907 of record NC_064645.1, read on the forward strand.
ATGACTTAAGCAAGAAACAGAAGGAGAGTTGCCCTGCGATAACAGTGGTGCTAATTAATCAGCATGAGATGTCAATGCCGCCACCGCTGTGCTTCTGGCACTGCAGTACAGCATGAAGTTTGACCTTCCGTTGACATGAACTCTGGACCCCACTTACTTGCTGAGATGTGCGTCAAATGTGCATGGCTCTCCATCTACAGACGAGCTGTATTGTGCACAAGATGCAGAAACGTCTCCCCGTGTGCCAGCGAACTCATAGGTTTTTTAGCTGAACAGTACAACCTGCTATACCTTTCCGCGAAACAGGACATGCCTGCCAATCGCAGAACATGAACACTCAGTGGGCCAATGGCAAGGTTCCTTAATGCACAAGAATCGCAACAAGGAAAACTCGCAAAGAGAAAACGCCAATCACAATTCGATTAACCTATTGAGTCCCGTCTCTGATACATTTTTACCAATCACGCCTTCCCCCCCCCCCCCCCCTCCCAGCAACTAGCCTCGCATCAGAGGTCTTCTGAAAGTGAAATCTGCACTTCTGCACTTGAGGCTAGGCACTTTATATATATATACATATATATATATATATATATAGACGTTTCTCCTTATGGGCAATAGCCTTGCCGCAGAGGTAACACCGGTTCCCGTCAGATCGCCGAAGTTAGGCTAACTAAGGACCTACTTGATTGGGAAGGTGCGGCTCCTGCCGTGTAAACTGACATACGGCTTAGAGAGCGGTGTACTGTCCGCATGCCCCTTCATAACCGCATCCAGTGACGCCTGCGGGCTGACGACGACACGGTGGCCGGAGGGTACCGTTGGGTCTTCATGGCCGGCTCGGGAGGAGTTAAGTTTTTCCTTGGGAAAGGGTAAGATTGCCATCTCCTGAAGACACTCCTCAGAGAACGAGAAAGGGCTGGGTTCCTATTGGCAGAGTCTCTTTCCTGGCCTGGCCTCAAGTCGGCCGCAGGGCAGGGCTAATTCATAAGCGGACAATAGCAGCCCCCCTCCCCTCCCCGCCAACCCATGCACCCATGGTCCGGCGCCGCGGCTTTCATGGAGCTAACAGCAGAGGCTAACCGACTGGGCTGATACCACAGGGCTACTTTTTCCGTTACATCGGTCACTGCCTTGCTTCTTTCTGATCCAGCATGCTTCCCATTTCCACACACTCACAGAAATCATAGAGAAAAAAGGAAAAAAAAAAGAAGCAAGTATGTCATCTTGAAGGTATTCGACATGAAGGTAGTTAAAGTCAGTACATACAGCGACTGCACCTCAATCCACTTTTTACAAAATACTATTTTCGTATCCCGCTCTGCCATTATCCTCTAATTAGTGTGTTATCTTCATATTAAATTAAAAGAACCACGCAAAACAACTTGCCGCTTTTCAGCTTTGTCTTTACAGACACCAGTAACCTTGTCAAAAGATTTCGGTAGGATGCTCCTGTGTGGTTAGTCCATTATAGAACAATCTCATGGCTCCGGACCACGTCAGTCCCAGAACAAAAGACTCATCACCTTATCACTGGATCGTCACATTTTTTGACAGTGGATAATGCTTGTGTTTCCACAGAATGCTATGTGCCAGGGTCATAGAGATGTTCCGGTACTCGCCCATCGAGGCTGGGCGGTAAAGAGACCGACTTGACGTGGCTGTAATATTTCCGCTGTTGCCTCGGTTAAGTGTACTTTTTGGACAGGTACGAGCACTTGCAGAATATGTTGGCTGATATCCTTTGATATGTTCAAAATGTCGCACAATGTGTTGTAAACTGACCTTTGACATTCACTTTTCCCACTATCTGCTCTATTCTGATTAGCCGGTCTTCGGGCAGTGGCGTCTCCACTTCTTTGGCGATTCCCTGTTCTTTGCGGAGCAATGATCCGCTACTTCATCATTCATTCTTGTTCAACGGCAAGGAAAGCATATACGGCGCCTAACCACAATGTATTTTATGGTTACACGAAGTTTGTATTGATGGATGCAACGTTGTTTCCTATGAAATGCGGAGGACACATGATACTCTACTAGATTTGTTTTGGTATGGTACAGTACTACGGCGCAGGGATTACGATGTGCACTGTTGCAGGTAAGTAGCTACAAACTAACAAAAAATAAATGGTGTAACTATAAAGTTTTTGAGGTATTAATTAAAAATTTATGACCGCCCCTTGCGTATATCAATAATTAGCGACAACATTCCACACAGACGGTGTCGCAGAAATGTTGCGACATAATCGGAGGGGTTGCAGAGGGTGTCTTGGGGAACAAATCGAGGACAGGAACCCTTTTCCGGAAATGTCATCCAACGACGTTACAGAACGTAAAAGTTACAGGCGCTGGGCACTACCACTAAGCCACACCATCGTCAGCAATTAAGACTTTGTACACTGACAGACCATAGGCGGAACGTCTCACGTTATTTGTTATACAGTTATTGTCATTGATTGCCATGATAGCCGGAGAATAAGGGGCTAGCTGCTGTGCAGAAAGGCCTTGTGTCCTATGAATGCATTGTTTTGTAGCCTTGGAGTACATCGGTTTCGGACATGGGCTTCCATCTACATTTGGTTTTTCTCATGTTTACGGAAAAGAATTGGAGGTTTTAGAATGTTTAACAAGAAAAATAAACAGTGGATGGAAACCCGTGTCCGAAACCCAATTCCAATACCGGTGTCCATCGAGGCAACCGAGGCACTGGTGATCGTCGCAATCAGTGGCAATCACTGAAAAACAAACAACATTACGAGACGCTAATACATGTAGATACTAAATGTTCCTAAACCCTACGTTGTCCTTTAACATGTACCCACCGAAGGCATATTTATCAACAGTGATCCTATTCGCATTCTTGAACAACTGTTGCTTGCCCTGAAGGCATCTTCTGAGCTCCGTTGAACTCGACCGATAAAATGGAATAGTGCAAAGATAAAAGTATTGTAAGATAGATGCCGTAAATTGACTACAAACACATTAAATACGGTGATGAATTATTAAGAAATTGGACTCTTATTTGAGAGGGATCGAAATCATATCGTCATGTGACTGGATTACTTGTTAGCGCGGCAGCATCCTTCTCCAAATACTCAACAGTCGAGTTTTCTTTCTATACTACCGGCCATTAAAATTGCTACAACATGACGATGACGCGCTACAGACGCGAAATTTAATCGACAGGAAGAAGATGCTGTGATATGCAAATGGTTAGCTTTTCAGAGCATTCACACAAGGTTGTCGCCGGTGGTGACACCTACAACGTGCTGACATAAGGAAAGTTTCCAATAGATTTCTCATACACAAACAGCAGTTGACCGGCGTTGCCTGATGAAACGTTGTTGTGATCCCTCGGAGGAGGAATGCGTACCATCACGTTTCCGACTTTGATAAAGGTCGGACTGTAGCTCATCGCGATTGCGGTTTATCGTATCGTGACATTTCTGCTAACGTTGGTCGAGATCCAATGACTGTTAGCAGAATATGGAATCGGTGGATTCAGGAGGGTAATACGGAACGTCGTGCTGGATCCCAACGCCCTCGTATCACTAACAATCGAGATGACAGGCATCTTATTCGCATGGCTGTAACGGATCGTGCAGCCACGTCTCGATACCTGAGTCATCAGATGGGGACGTTTGCAAGACAACAACCATCTGCACGAACAGTTCGACGACGTTTGCAGCAGGTGGACTATCAGCTGGGAGACCATGGTTGCGGTTAACCTTGACGGTGCATCACAGACAGGAGCGCTTGCGATGGTGTACTCAACGACGAACCTGGGTGCACGATTGGCAAAACGTCATATTTTCAGATGAATGCAGGTTCTGTTTACAGCATCATGATGGTCGCATCCGTGTTTGGTGACATCGCGATGAACGCACATGGGAAGCGTGTATTCGTCTTCGCCATACTGGCGTATCACCCGGCGTGATGGTATGGGGTGCCATTGGTTACACGTCTCGGTCACCTCTTGTTCTCATTGACGGCACTTTGAACAGTGGAAGTTGCATTTCAAATGTGTTACGACCTGTGGCTCTGCCCTTCACTCGATCCCTGCGAGACCCTACATTTCAGCAGGATAATGCACGACCGCATGTTGCAGGTCCTGTACGGGCCTTTATCGATACAGAAAATGTTCGACTGCTGCCCTGGTCAGCACATTCTCCAGATGTCTCACCAATTTAAAACGTCTGTTCAATGGTTGCCGAACAACTGGCTCGTCACAGTACACCAGTCACTACTCTTGATGAACTGTGGTATCGTGTTGAAGCTGCATGGGCAGCTGTACCTGTAGACGCCATCCAAGCTCTGTTTTACACAATGCCCAGGCGTATCAAGGCCGTTATTACGGCCAGAGGTGATTGTTCTGGGTACTGATTTCTCAGTATCTATGTACCCAAATTGTGTGAAAATGTATTCACATGTCGGTTCTAGTATAATATATTTGTCCAGTGAGTACCCGTTTATCATCTGCATTTCTTCTTGGTGTAGCAATTTTAATGGCCAGTAGTGTATAAATCAAGGCGTAAGAGAAGAATGTATTCTTTATCCGACACTGTTCAATGTATATTTTGACGACATTACTCGTATGTGGCAAAGTATTCTAAAACAAGATAATAACCTAGGAAAAAGCGATTACGATTCTATTTACTTACGTCTTAATGCTCATAGATAAAACAGAAGATGTATGCGAATTTAGACCTTCTCCTCGGTGATGAAGTCTTCTCGGGTTATCAGCCGAGTCAAGGCGTCGTTCTGTAGCCACTGCGACTGAAGATGATAAGTAGGAAACTTGTTGAAACGTTGCCGCAAAACGGCGCCTTGACCCCGCTGATAACCCGAGAAGACATCATCATTAAAACAGAAGATGGATTGCAAGGAGCATAATGCAAGTTACAACTCTGCTTAACACAGTAATATCCGAATATTTTCATAAACAAAACAAAGCTGATGACTCCTTAGGGAGAAACCCCATGAGAGCCAAAATAATGATCAATAACCAAGTAATCGAACAAGCCTCTAACTTCAGCTACTTTAAATACAATACATCTGTCGAGAACCAGAGGTGCATAGATATTAAATAATGTAAGCTTCAAATCATATGGGTACCAGAAGAACATTAAAATGTAATTGGTTTCTTTGAAAGGGCACGACCGATTTCCTTCGCCAGCCTTGTATTATTCCGAGCCTGTGCTTCATCTCTAACGACGTCGATGGCGACAAGACGTTATGCCCGAAACTTCCTCCCTTCCTTACTTCAAATAATAATATTTTTCCTCGTTCGAAACTTTGTTTCTGTAGTCGTTGGTCGGAGGTACTCACCCACTACAAAACACAGTGAGGCGACAAAAGTAATGGGATAGCGAAATGCAGATATACACAGCGCGGTAGTGTCACGTTGACAGGATATAAAAGGGCAATGCATTGGGGGATCTGTCATTTGCACTCAAGCGATTCATGTGAAAAGGTTTCCGACTTGATTACTGCCGCACGACGGGAAGTAACAGACTCTGAATGAGGAACAGTGGTTGGAGCTAGAAGCATTGGACACTGTATTTTGGAAATCGTTAGGGAATACAATATTCTGCGGTCCACAATATCAAGAGTGTGTGGAGAATACCAAATATCAGGCATTAACTCCCAGTGGGGACAAGGCAGTGGACGACGGCCTTTACTTAACACTGAGAGCAGCGATATTTGCCTACACCTGTCAGAGCTACCATGGAAGCATCACTGCGTGAAATTACTGTAGAAATCAATGCGGGCCGTACAAGGAACGTTATCCGTTTTCGTTAGGATAGTGAGGTGAAATTTGGAATTAATGGCGATATGACAGTGGACGACCGACCGAGTGCATTTTCTAAGAGCGCCACTCCTGGCATGGTGACCTTTTAGTTTGGAAACCCGTTGCCTGGTCGGATGACTACCGATTTAAGTTAGTAAGAGCTGATGGTAGGTGAGCCGTGCCGGATCGTATCGATTGATCGATCGGGTCGGCATGGTGAGATCTTTGGCTTGATCGTTTGACGTGGCTTTTGGCCGCGACGGGCGTGTGGCGCTAGAAATGGACAGCCGGAGGGCCGCGCGGCGCTGGGGAATCAGGGGGAGCGTGGTTGAGCAGGCCGAGGCACGACGCAGAGGTTGTGGTGTGTTTGACACGTTTCGAAGACCGGACCTGGCGTGTACTGTGGGAACTGGACTCGGCCACATTACCCAAATCGAGTCGTGCGGTCCTGATTTGGATCTGTAAAGGATTTCATAAAAGATTTGGTGAGAATAGCTTGTCATGTTTTTGGTGCGCATATTATACTGATTCTTCCATCCCAAGTATCGGCACCATGACTGGAAACTGTTATCTTGCCAACCAAAAGGTCCCCTCTGTTAAGTGCTGTTTAAGTAAACACATGTTATTGTGTTTGGTTAAAGCTCTATCTGGATATTGTGATGTGATACACTGCAAGTAAGCGAGGTATATTGATTGGTACTATTGCTGTTCGGAGTGACGGACGGCAGAAGCCAGTATGGTGAAACTGTAATACACTCCTGGAAATTGAAATAAGAACACCGTGAATTCATTGTCCCAGGAAGGGGAAACTTTATTGACACATTCCTGGGGTCAGATACATCATATGATCACACTGACAGAACCACAGGCATATAGACACAGGCAACAGAGCATGCACAATGTCGGGACTAGTACAGTGTATATCCACCTTTCGCAGCAATGCAGGCTGCTATTCTCCCATGGAGACGATTGTAGAGATGCTGAATGTAGTCCTGTGGAACGGCTTGCCATGCCATTTCCACCTGGCGCCTCAGTTGGACCAGCGTTCGTGCTGGACGTGCAGACCACGTGAGACGACGCTTCATCCAGTCCCAAACATGCTCAATGGGGGACAGATCCGGAGATCTTGCTGGCCAGGGTAGTTGGCTTACACCTTCTAGAGCACGTTGGGTGGCACGGGATACATGCGGACGTGCATTTTCCTGTTGGAACAGCAAGTTCCCTTGCCGGTCTAGGAATGGTAGAACGATGGGTTCGATGACGGTTTGGATGTACCGTGCACTATTCAGTGTCCACTCGACGATCACCAGTGGTGTACGGCCAGTGTAGGAGATCGCTCCCCACACCATGATGCCGGGTGTTGGCCCTGTGTGCCTCGGTCGTATGCAGTCCTGATTGTGGCGCTCACCTTCACGGCGCCAAACACGCATACGACCATCAATGGCACCAAGGCAGAAGCGACTCTCATCGCTGAAGACGACACGTCTCCATTCGTCCCTCCATTCACGCCTGTCGCGACACCACTGGAGGCGGGCTGCACGATGTTCGGGCGTGAGCGGAAGACGGCCTAACGGTGTGCGGGACCGTAGCCCAGCTTCATGGAGACGGTTGCGAATGGTCCTCGCCGATACCCCAGGAGCAACAGTGTCCCTAATATGCTGGGAAGTGGCGGTGCGGTCCCCTACGGCACTGCGTAGGATCCTACGGTCTTGGCGTGCATCCGTGCGTCGCCGCGGTCCGGTCCCAGGTCGACGGGCACGTGCACCTTCCGCCGACCACTGGCGACAACATCGATGTACTGTGGAGACCTCACGCCTCACGTGTTGAGCAATTCGGCGGTACGTCCACCCGGCCTCCCGCATGCCCACTATACGCCATCGCTCAAAGTCCGTCAACTGCACATACGGTTCACGTCCACGCTGTCGCGGCATGCTACCAGTATTAAAGACTGCGATGGAGCTCCGTATGCCACGGCAAACTGGCTGAGACTGACGGCGGCGGTGCACAAATGCTGCGCAGCTAGCGCCATTCGACGGCCAACACCGCGGTTCCTGGTGTGTCCGCTGTGCCGTGCGTGTGATCATTGCTTGTACAGCCCTCTCGCAGTGTCCGGAGCAAGTATGGTGGGTCTGACACACCGGTGTCAATGTGTTCTTTTTTCCATTTCCAGGAGTGTATATTTCCTGGTACGCTTAGCTGTATGGAAGTTGTTATAGTTGGTTCAAAGCACAAAATGGTTCAAATGGCTCTGAGCACTATGGGACTTAACTGCTGAGGTCATCAGTCCCCTAGAACTAAGAACTACTTAAACCTAACTAACCTAAGGACATCACACACATCCATGCCCGAGGCAGGATTCGAACCTGCGACCTTAGCGGTCACGCGGTTCCAAACTGAAGCGCTTAGAACCGCACGGCCACACCGGCCGGCGATTCAAAGCACAACCTTTAGATTGAATCTGTACGTTCTGTGTTATCTAATTGCATTACTTGTTCGCTCGTAAACAGCGAAAATGGTGTCTTACTTGACTGTTTAAGTTTATCAGTTTCCTGTTAAGGGGTAATTTAATAGAGCTCTCCAGTTTCAGTGAGCATATGTTAACCTACTAATGTAGTTTAAACTTCTAAGCTGACTTGGTATTATGCTATTCGCCCTCGGCCTTTAAGGTTACGTCAAGGGCATTAGTTATGGATTCACCCTTGACCATTTTATTTCAATGTTCGTGAAATAGGCTATTATTTTATACATCGTAGTTATTTTACGTCTGAGGAATTAATGTTTGCCGTTGTCTCTCTCTCCCCCCCCCTCCCCCCCCCCCCCCCCCCCATATCTCTCAAATTGTGTAGTAGGACGGGCTCTAAGACCTTTTTCCAGTGTGTTATTGTGTACTGTGTGCGGCACCCTGTCCAGCTCGCCCGCTTGCTGTTGGTTCTGGGTCTAGCCGCCTCTGGTCTGGGTCCAGTGCCCCCCCCCCCCCTTCTGCTACTTAAATTAGCCCGTGCCTATGTGACGTCACCTGTTTTGAAAATCTGTCACGAAGGCGTGTATCTGTTTGTGTTTTATTTAATTCGCGAGTTTTAATGTGCACAGAATTTGCACGGAATTTATTTAACTTGCGAATCACTTAATGCCCGTTTAAAGATTAATGTTGTTGTTTGAATAGGGCGCTTGCCCGTGCTTCTAAGGATTATATGCTATCTCACCTTATAACAAAAATTTTAAAGATAAAATTTTATTTCCTAGAGAAAAGTTTAATAAAAGTGTTGTTGTTATAATCTGTGAATGTTGCTTATGTGGCCCGGCCCTCCCGCTGAACAGCAGTTGCCTGATTAGGGTGGATTGACCACCACAGCAGGTTTCGAGTATGGCTGAGAAATCACGAAATTGTCAGTAGCTCACTGTGCAAGCTGTTAGTGGCTCCACAATGCTATGGGCCATGTTTACATGGAATTAACTGGGACCTCTGGCCAAACTAAACCGATCATTGACTGTAAATGGTTACGTTCGACCACTTGAAGACCGTCTGCAGTCATTCGTGGACTTAACGTTCCCAAACAAAAATGTCGTATAAACGGGCCACAGTTGTATGTCATTGTTTTGAAAAACATTCTACGCAATTCGGGCGAATGATTTGGCCTCCTAGGTTGTCCAGCACAAATCCCATTGAACATTTATGGGACATAATCGAAATATCAGATCGTGCACAACATCCCGCACCGGCAACACTTTCGCCATTATGGACGACTACACGAGTAGAGGCTGCGCGGCTCAGTATATCTTCAGGGGATTTCCAGTGACTTGTTGGGTCCTTTCCACGTCGGGTTGCTGCACTACACCTGGAAAAAGGAGGTCCGACACGATTTTAGGAGGTATCCCATGAATTCTGTCACGTCTCTCTAATAATGCACACTATGTGATCAAAATTATATATTTATGGTTAAAAAAAAAGCAGTAATACGTTTCAAAGCAAATACAGTCAGTAGTTGTAACGATGTAGAACATTCGAGAACACTGAGACCAAGAGCAGCCAACGCCGAAATAAGACTCACCATGTTAGCTGTTTATGTTACTAAACCTGGTAAAGAGCATTTAAGACCTTATTCAGGAAAGAACCACAGTGCTCAGAACTGGTGGATTACTCGTGTCAGTGCGAGAAGACGATTGCTTCAAATGGCTCTGAGCACTATGGGACTTAACATCTGGGGTCATCAGTCCCCTAGAACTTAGAACTACTTAATCCTAACTAACCTAAGGACATCACACACATCCATGCCCGAGGCAGGATTCGAACCTGCGACCGTAGCAGTCGCGTGGTTCCGGACTGAAGCGCCTAGAACCGCTCGGCCACCACGGCCGGCGCGATAAGAAGAGAGAAACTGGTTATTATGGGGTATCCAAAGGGAATCCCATAAAATTCCTAGTATCAGTCGCGTTACGTAATCGCTCGGACCACTGCACGGCAGTGAAAACAGGTCAACACGTCAACACGCCGCTGCTCTTGGAGAGTGCCGCAAAGGTGACAGAACGGCCAACGACGCGCCCTATCGATCCCCGCGTAGTCACAAGCGGCTGATATAAGCATCAGGCAATCTCACACCGCCTCCTTCTTGCCACCTGCAACGCGCATTTGTCGTCAGACTGTTTTTATCTCGAAGGATTCACTTACATCTCTGTTACTCTCCGTTGTATATTGTTTACTTGCCGAAACGCTTTACTATAAACCTCTACATTTGTCAAAACAAAATAATAACACTTGAGCAACCGATTATTTATTTTCTTTCTCTTGTAAACCACTGATGACGGGCATAACACTTAGATAAACATAACTACCCAAAAACAAATGTGAAATTCTGTTGCAAAAAAGGAGTAATATTTACTCTTACGTAAATTGAAGGTGGGCGAGGGAGAAAGGAATGAAAAGGAACTACTGATGTCAGCTGCGTCTGGACCGTATGAGGAATCAGTGGAGACAAGTGAAAATGGTTGCTGGACTGGGATTCGAACCCAGGATGATCTGCTTACTAGGCAGTTGCGTTAAACTCTCCACCACCCGGACACAGTGTATATAGTAACTGCGCAAACTATCTCGGTATGCCTCCTGGCCGACCCACATTCCCCCCTGATGCCACCTAGCCGCAATCCCCGTCCATGTCTTCCATGCTTTCTACTCTGAGATTTCCAGAGGAAGTCGAATGTAATTTAGCATTCGCATTGAAAGTGGTAAATTCATTGCACGTAGAGGCGAATTATCATATCAATACGTGGTGTCCACCAAATGAACTTCTTGATGGAATGTCAAAGTACCGAGCATGGAGAACACAGATGGGGACTGTGGTGATACTTGGTGGAAATGTGCGTGTCGTCCTGGAGGCACATCTATATAGACTGTGCAACTGCTGTGAACACTGAGTCCTGTCGGCGGAGTGGTTAACGCAACTGCCTACTAAGCAGGAGCTGCTGCGCTTGGGCCGGCCGGTGTGGCCAAGCGGTTCTAGGCGCTTCAGTGTGGAACCGCGCGACCGCTACGGTCGCAGTTTCGAATCCTGCCTCGGGCATGGATATGTGTGATGTCCTTAGTTTAGTAATGTTTAAGTACTTCTAAGTTCTAGGGGATTGATGACCTCAAATGTTAAGTCCCATAGTGCTCAGAGCCATTTTTTGCTGGGTTTGGATCCCAGTCCTGCACACATTTTCACACGTCGCCGCTGATTACGCATGCAGTCCAGATGCAGCGGACATCCTTTATCCCCTTCTCTCGGTCTCTCTCCCCCTACACCCTCCCCCCCTCCAACACTTAGAGGTTTCATAATGTGTATCACAGCTGCGGTTTTCGCGTAGTGCTTGTTCTTTCTTACATGTCCGAGGGAACACACACCACGCGTTTTCCGTTTTCGTTAGGATAGTGAGGTGAAATTTGGAATTAATGGCGATATGACAGTGGACGACCGACCGAGTGCATTTTCTAAGAGCACCTCTCCTGGCGTGGTGACCTTTTCGTTTGGAAACCCGTTGCCTGGTCGGATGACTACCGATTTAAGTTAGTAAGAGCTGATGGTAGGTGAGCCGTGCCGGATCGTATCGATTGATCGATCGGGTCGGCATGGTGAGATCTTTGGCTTGATCGTTTGACGTGGCTTTTGGCCGCGACGGGCGTGTGGCGCTAGAAAGGGACAGCCGGAGAGCCGCGCGGCGCTGGGGATTCATGGGGAGCGTGGTTGAGCAGGCCGGGGCACGACGCAGAGATTGCGGTGTGTTTGACACGTTTCCAAGACCGGACCTGGCGTGTACAGTGGGAACTGGACTCGGCCACATTACCCAAATCGAGTCGTGCGGCCCTGATTTGGATCTGTAAAGGAATTCGTAAAAGATTTGGTGAGAATAGCTTGTCATGTTTTTGGTGCGCATATTATACTGATTCTTCCTTCCCAAGTATCGGCACCATGACTGGAAACTGTTATCTTGCCAACCAAAAGGTCCCCTCTGTTAAGTGCTGTTTAAGTAAACACATGTTATTGTGTTTGGTTAAAGCTCTATCTGGATATTGTGATGTGATACACTGCGAGTAAGCGAGGTGTATCAGTTGGTACTATTGCTGTTCGGAGTGACGGACGGCATAAGCCAGTATGGTGAAACTGTAATATATTTCCTGGTACGCTGAGCTGTATGGAAGTTGTAATAGTTGGTTCAAAGCACAAAATGGATCAAATGACTGTGAGCACTATGGGACTTAACTGCTGAGGTCATCAGTCCCCTAGAACTTAGAACTACTTAAACCTAACTAACCTAAGGACATCACACACATCCATGCCCGAGGCAGGATTCGAACCTGCGACCGTAGCGGTCACGCGGTTCCAAACTGAAGCGCTTAGAACCGCACCACCACACCGGCCGGCGGTTCAAAGCACAACCTTTACATTGAATCTGTACGTTCTGTGTTATCTAATTGTATTACTTGTTCGCTCGTAAACAGCGAAAATGTTGTCGTACTTGACTGTTTAAGTTTATCAGTTTCCTGTTAAGGGGTAATTTAATAGAGCTCTCCAGTTTCAGTGAGCATATGTTAACCTACTAGTGTAGTTTAAATTTCTAAGCTGACTTGGTATTATGCTATTCGCCCTCGGCCTTTAAGGTTACGTCAAGGGCATTAGTTATTGATTCACCCTTGACTATTTTATTTCAATGTTCGTGAAATAGGCTATTATTTTATACATCGTAGTTATTTTACGTCTGAGGAATTAATGTTTGCCGTTGTCTCTCCCCCCCCCCCTATCTCTCAAATTGTGTAGTAGGACGGGCTCTAAGACCTTTTTCCAGTGTGTTATAGTGTACTGTGTGCGGCACCCTGTCCAGCTCGCCCGCTTGCTGTTGGTTCTGGGTCTAGCCGCCTCTGGTCTGGGTCCAGTGCCCCCCCCCCCTTCTGCTACTTAAATTAGCCCGTGCCTATGTGACGTCACCTGTTTTGAAAATCTGTCACGAAGGCGTGTATCTGTTTGTGTTTTATTTAATTCGCGAGTTTTAATGTGCACAGAATTTATTTAACTTGCGAATCACTTAATGCCCGTTTAAAGATTAATGTTGTTGTTTGAATAGGGCGCTTGCCCGTGCTTCTAAGGATTATATGCTATCTTACCTTATAACAAAAATTTTAAAGATAAAATTTTATTTCCTAGAGAAAAGTTTAATAAAAGTGTTGTTGTTATAATCTGTGAATGTTGCTTATGTGGCCCGGCCCTCCCGCTCAACAGCAATTGCCTGATTAGGGTGGATTGACCACCACAGCAGGTTTCGAGTATGGCTGAGAAATCACGAAATTGTCAGTAGCTCACTGTGCAAGCTGTTAATGGCTCCACAATGCTATGGGCCATGTTTACGTGGGATTAACTGGGACCTCTGGCCAAACTAAACCGATCATTGACTGTAAATGGTTACGTTCGACCACTTGAAGACCGTCTGCAGTCATTCGTGGACTTAACGTTCCCAAACAAAAATGTCGTATAAACGGGCCACAGTTGTATGTCATTGTTTTGAAAAACATTCTACGCAATTCGGGCGAATGATTTGGCCTCCTAGGTTGTCCAGCACAAATCCCATTGAACATTTATGGGACATAATCGAAATATCAGATCGTGCACAACATCCCGCACCGGCAACACTTTCGCCATTATGGACGACTACACGAGTAGAGGCTGCGCGGCTCAGTATATCTTCAGGGGATTTCCAGTGACTTGTTGGGTCCTTTCCACGTCGGGTTGCTGCACTACACCTGGAAAAAGGAGGTCCGACACGATTTTAGGAGGTATCCCATGAATTCTGTCACGTCTCTCTAATCATGCACACTATGTGATCAAAATTATATATTTATGGTTAAAAAAAAAGCAGTAATACGTTTCAAAGCAAATACAGTCAGTAGTTGTAACGATGTAGAACATTCGAGAACACTGAGACCAAGAGCAGCCAACGCCGAAATAAGACTCACCATGTTAGCTGTTTATGTTACTAAACCTGGTAAAGAGCATTTAAGACCTTATTCAGGAAAGAACCACAGTGCTCAGAACTGGTGGATTACTCGTGTCAGTGCGAGAAGACGATTGCTTCAAATGGCTCTGAGCACTATGGGACTTAACATCTGGGGTCATCAGTCCCCTAGAACTTAGAACTACTTAATCCTAACTAACCTAAGGACATCACACACATCCATGCCCGAGGCAGGATTCGAACCTGCGACCGTAGCAGTCGCGTGGTTCCGGACTGAAGCGCCTAGAACCGCTCGGCCACCACGGCCGGCGCGATAAGAAGAGAGAAACTGGTTATTATGGGGTATCCAAAGGGAATCCCATAAAATTCCTAGTATCAGTCGCGTTACGTAATCGCTCGGACCACTGCACGGCAGTGAAAACAGGTCAACACGTCAACACGCCGCTGCTCTTGGAGAGTGCCGCAAAGGTGACAGAACGGCCAACGACGCGCCCTATCGATCCCCGCGTAGTCACAAGCGGCTGATATAAGCATCAGGCAATCTCACACCGCCTCCTTCTTGCCACCTGCAACGCGCATTTGTCGTCAGACTGTTTTTATCTCGAAGGATTCACTTACATCTCTGTTACTCTCCGTTGTATATTGTTTACTTGCCGAAACGCTTTACTATAAACCTCTACATTTGTCAAAACAAAATAATAACACTTGAGCAACCGATTATTTATTTTCTTTCTCTTGTAAACCACTGATGACGGGCATAACACTTAGATAAACATAACTACCCAAAAACAAATGTGAAATTCTGTTGCAAAAAAGGAGTAATATTTACTCTTACGTAAATTGAAGGTGGGCGAGGGAGAAAGGAATGAAAAGGAACTACTGATGTCAGCTGCGTCTGGACCGTATGAGGAATCAGTGGAGACAAGTGAAAATGGTTGCTGGACTGGGATTCGAACCCAGGATGATCTGCTTACTAGGCAGTTGCGTTAAACTCTCCACCACCCGGACACAGTGTATATAGTAACTGCGCAAACTATCTCGGTATGCCTCCTGGCCGACCCACATTCCCCCCTGATGCCACCTAGCCGCAATCCCCGTCCATGTCTTCCATGCTTTCTACTCTGAGATTTCCAGAGGAAGTCGAATGTAATTTAGCATTCGCATTGAAAGTGGTAAATTCATTGCACGTAGAGGCGAATTATCATATCAATACGTGGTGTCCACCAAATGAACTTCTTGATGGAATGTCAAAGTACCGAGCATGGAGAACACAGATGGGGACTGTGGTGATACTTGGTGGAAATGTGCGTGTCGTCCTGGAGGCACATCTATATAGACTGTGCAACTGCTGTGAACACTGAGTCCTGGCGGCGGAGTGGTTAACGCAACTGCCTACTAAGCAGGAGCTGCTGGGCTTGGGCCGGCCGGTGTGGCCAAGCGGTTCTAGGCGCTTCAGTGTGGAACCGCGCGACCGCTACGGTCGCAGTTTCGAATCCTGCCTCGGGCATGGATATGTGTGATGTCCTTAGTTTAGTTATGTTTAAGTACTTCTAAGTTCTAGGGGATTGATGACCTCAAATGTTAAGTCCCATAGTGCTCAGAGCCATTTTTTGCTGGGTTTGGATCCCAGTCCTGCACACATTTTCACACGTCGCCGCTGATTACGCATGCAGTCCAGATGCAGCGGACATCCTTTATCCCCTTCTCTCGGTCTCTCTCCCCCTACACCCTCCCCCCCTCCAACACTTAGAGGTTTCATAATGTGTATCACAGCTGCGGTTTTCGCGTAGTGCTTGTTCTTTCTTACATGTCCGAGGGAACACACACCACGCGTTCGTACTACATTTACACTTTTCTTCAAGATAAAAAGCAGTACCACATTAGGCCTTCACTAGTAAAAATGTGACCGCCGCGTACGCAAAACTACAAGACGGTAATCATTTCAGAGCTACTACAATGCTGTGGACAACCTACCACTGAGGAATTAAAAAGCTTCAGATTTCTCATCATCAAAAAGGTTAAATCCTGAAAAATAATATGGGTGGATAATATGAACAACATTGAAGCCTCAGAAAGTGGACACTTATTGATTACCTTGGACGGGGAATCTAATTACCTGCCAGATTAAAACTGTGTGCCGGACTGAGACTCAAACTCGGAACCTTTGCACGGGAAAGAGCTCTGTCAAGTGAGGAGCCCAGTAACGACTCATGTAGCGTCCTCAAAGTTTTACTCCCAGTGGCACCTCATAAAATAAATCCCCTTACGGAAATAGTCAGTAGTATAAATAATATCTGAAATGTTTATCTTATAAACAAGTCAATCATCTATTAAAGGAAATGGTTGTGTGATAGAAATGGCGCTTCCAGCAGTAACAAAAATCTGCACACGCTAACACACCAGTTACTTAATTACCTGTAAGACTGTGGAATGGGCGTTGAACTGTACGAGGCTACAAACTATTGAAACTGACTTCATAAAACAGTGGTGACCAGTAACAGAGATCTGAAGTGGTTACGCACAAGTTCGTAAAATAACAGACAAAGGGTATAATAACAGGATTTGATTAGGACCACTGCATTAATCATAAAATTGAGATTTCAGTAAATATCTTCTATCGACTAAATTTAATTACCTCATTTAAATGTAGTGTGACCAGTGATAAATTTTGTTAGTGAGGACAACAAAGAATACAAACTTCAGAAGACCCAAATTTAAAAATTCAGTTTAGGTGTGCTGCACACAGAACTTATCAATAGCTCCAGGTAGTGGAGAAAGATTCTCATTTCGTGTTTGACTCGAAATACACAGTCTATATGGTACTTAAACGTGAAGTTACAAAGAGGATTTGATTGTGTTAATAAGCATTATGAAGCAGTATCTAAGAAATGCGTTTTAGGGGATTCATCTTGTAGAATACGAACATCTTGCAAAAACTAATTTGGTGGATCAACTATGACAGTGTTGTTATTGTGGTCTTCAGTTCGAAACCATTTTGAAGCAGCTGACCATGCTGGACTGTATTGTGCAAACTTCTTCATCTCTGTGTCATTTTTCTTACCTACATCCCCGTATTCCCTCCTTTATTAAATTCCTAATGCTTCAGGATATGAACTATCAATGTATCCCTTAATTTATTCAAGCTGCTAGATAAATTTCTTTTCTTTCCGTTTGCATTCACTACCTCTTCACTAATAATGCTCTCTCCTTATCTCTTTATCTAATTTTCATCCGTCTTCTGTTGTACCGCATTTCAAAAGCTTATGTTCTCTTCTAATTATAGTCCATGTATCACTAATTACAAGGTTATACTCCAGGCAATAATTTCAAAACGGAATTCGTAATACGTAAATCGCGTATTAGAGGTTAAATCTGATCTCTCTTCCTGAAACGCTTCTTTTGTCGTTTCCAGTCTACATTTCACGAGTGGATATTTTTATTTGAGTGAATGCAGTGAGCCATTGAATTTCCTAAATTGAAAACAATGCCTATTACGTTGAGAAGTTTTTTCTTTCGGCATCGATGTTCCCCTTAGATCCGGAATTGAAATATGGATGAAGAATACGAAACTGGGAAAAAACTTGCATTGTATGATGTCCATTCTATGAAAGTCTATATCATCATTTATTTGGAGGTAATATTTGGAACAAGTACTTTTATTTCTTATTGTTTTATCTCTCATTTTTTAATATGTGAGCCTGTGTAGCCTTTTATTCAATCCTTTAGAACTAACATTTTATATCGAGTTCAGTCATTCACAAAACATGAGTTACAAGATACAAAGCTAATATACGAAATTTCAGAGACTTACGAGTAACTGGTTGTGTTTTACATATCTGGAAATATAACGTCTCTAAAATACTTACTTCAGATATTTTTAGAAATATGGCAAGAGGACTCTACGCCTGTCAGCAACAAGAAACAATATACACAACGAAGGGAGGAAGAACACAGACAGTTGATCTTTGTCGAAACATGCTAGGTGCATTTTTCAACCGAAGGAATGGTAACAGTGTTCTAAGAGTGGGTAAGGGGACACTGACTGTGGACCGCATAATATGAAATTTACTGTTTTGGATAATATATCTCACAGTGATTTCTGTTTTGTTTACTTAACTTCACCAGTGTATGTTATTTTATTTTGACTATAAATCGAAGGCACTTCTCAAGTTAAGGGTTTGTACAATCTGTGAACAACAGAAATCGGATGGCAGTGAGACAGTGCTGCGACAGACTGTTTACGTAGTAGTTGTGTAATATCCTTCTTACATGCCTTTGAGAAAACGCTTACGCTCAGGGCATGGTTTACTTCCTGTTGGGGGTAGGAGCGAACCACTAGGACTGTGGGAGACGTGCTTGTCAGTATTCAGAATATTCATGGACCCGCTGTCTTAATAACCGTCGAGGTGATAAAGGTCATGGGATATCTGCTAATATAGAGTCGGGTCTACTTTTTCCCGGAGTAATGCAGCACCTAGATGTGGTCAGGAATCAACAAATAGTTGGAAGAAGCGCTGAGCCATGCTGTCTCTATGGCGAATGAGTTGCCAGTGCCAGATGTTCTGCATGAACTGACGTCTTGATTGTGTCTCACAGATTTTCGATGGGATTCATGTCAGGCGATCTGAGTAACGAAATCATTTTGTCAGATTGTCCAGAATGTTCTTCAAACCAGTCGTGAACAACTATGGCTCGATTACATAGCCTATTTTCACCCATAAAAATCCCATAGCCGTTTGGGACCATGAAGCACGTGAATGGCTGCACATGGTAGCTGAACATAACAAATTCTAGTCGGTGATCAGTTTAGTTAGATCAGAGGACCCAGTCCATTCTATAAGAGGCATTCAAATGAAACACGGTCGCTAGTTTAAAGTAACGGTAACGATTTTATCAACTCAAAGATGTAGTCATACACAGTACACACACTCAAAAATAGTTGCCAAAACTGTTGGCACATTTATCCCATTGCGACACTAGAAGGGGTGATTCCATCCTTGAAGAAGCTAGTAGGCTGCTGTCGGATCCATGCCTGGACCCAGTCACACATTTCGTCGCCCGTTGCGAACAGATGTCCGCGAATAGCTTGTTTTAGAGGTCCAAACACATGAAAGTCACACGACGAAAAGTCGGGACTGTACGGTGGATGTTCCAGCGTTTCCCACAGAAACAGCTGCAATGTCGCTTTCACCACATTGGGCGTGTGTCGACAGGCATTATCACGTAGGAGGATAACGCCACTGGACAACATGCCTCGGTGTTTCGACTTGATGGCTCGTGTAAGGTTCTGTAAAGTGACGTGATAACGCTGGGCATTGATGATGGTTCTCCGTTCCAGGAACTCTGCAAGCAGTGGCCAGTGTGGTCACAGAAGGACATCACGACCTTACCATAACTGGTGTGCACAGTTTTTGCTTTCTTTGGAGGTGGTGAAGTCGCATATATCCACTGCTTGCTCTGAAGCTTGCTTTCCGGTTCAAAATGATGACGCCATGTTTCGTCACCTGTGACAATAAGTGACAGAAAGCCGTATTCCTCCTATGATAACGTTGCAGATGACTCAAAGACAGCGCCATTCGAGTATTGTGTTGTTCGGCGGTGAGTTGATGGGGAACCCACTGCGCACAGATTTTTCGGAGGTTCAAGTGTTGATGCATTATGGTGCAGGCGGTGCCCACCCTAATACCCAGTAACCGATGGATCTCGTCCACGGTGATTGTGTGGTTGCCGGCCAATGTGGTCGAGCGGTTCTAGGCGCTTCAGTCAGGAACCGCGCGACCGCTACGGTCGCAGATTCGAATCCTGCCTCGGGCATGGATGTGTGTGATGTCCTTAGGTTAGTTAGGTTTAAGTAGTTCTAAGTTCTAGGGGACCGATGACCTCAGATGTTAAGTCCCATAGTGCTCAGAGCCATTTGAACCATTTGATTCTGCGGTTGCCAAGACTAAAGTATTCACTTCCGCAACCATTTCCGGTGTGATGACATGATGAGCCTGTCGAGGACGAGCATCGTCTTCGAGTGACTCGCGCCTCTCAAGGAATCGTTTGCGCCATTCCAAAACACGTGAACGACTCAGATTGTACTCACCGTACACAGCCTTCATCCGTCGATACATTTCACAGCCTCCAACTTCATCCATCGCCAAAAGTCGAATCACTCTTCGTTGTTCGTGCTTACTCGCCTGCATCTTCGCTAGTGGACGGTAACTTGTGTGACCACCTTCTCTTCGGCGTGAAACCACACTGGCGCTATGCAACATCAAACGGTGTGCACACGTCAGTCGCTCTACCAACAGATGGCGCAGTTACGTGGCGCCACCTGACGTGTAAGGCAAAAGGAGACTCACTGACCACGTTTCATTTGAATGAACTTCGTATATAAAACAGCTCACAACGGTATGGAGCCACCACCAGCATGCACAGTGCGCTGTTGACTTCTAGGGTCATGGCTTCAAGGGGTCTGCGCCATACTCGAAATTTACCAGCAGTTCTTACCAATTGAAATGATGACTCATCTGACCAGGCCATAGTCCCCCCCACCCCCCTACACACCATCTCTACACCCTTCATCTCCTTTCCCAAGGTGGCTTTCATCCACTCCCCCTCCCAGATGATGCCCTCTCTCCCTCAATTTATCCCTCCTATCAGCTCTGATCCTCACCCGCCTCCTTTCCTCTGTCGATCCGCGGGTTCCCTCTTCCTCCCCCTTCCATCCTGTTTCCTCGACGCCTACCCTCTCCCTACCTCCCTCCACCCCCCCCCCCCCCTCGAGTCCTTTTGTATTCCCCTCTCCTGCCTTTCCCCACTCCCTGTCGCTTCTGCCCAGCACCCCCCTCCCCTCTTATGGGTCCTCATCCTTCATTGGCTCCTTTCCCCCCTACCGCCTCTTCGTTTTTCCTCTCCTTCCCCCCTTCTTTATTTTCTCATCATCTGGCCTGGTACCCCTCACCTTCCCTCAGCTGTGGTATGTCATATTTGCCAACATGTTAGTGCAGTGTTCAAGTGAATGTTCAGATTTGTTCATCTTTCCAAAGTGTTGCGAACAGAAATCATGCTGTCGCTGGGTGTGAATTTTATGTCTCTTGTGAACAGAAACCAGACTGTCACCGTGTTCTTTTTTTTTTTAATTGTCTGTCTATTATTTTACCTGCCTGTTTCATACGTATTTTATTAGCATCATTATCCCTTTGTTTCTATGTTTTAAGTTCCACTTTTTTCCCGCCATATTACCATTTAGGTCTCCGATTTTATCGCCTTTTTATTTTTTATTATGTTCATCCTTTTAAAACAAATTCTGTAGGCTGAAGAGCGGCATACTAAGCTGCTGCCAGCCCGCCCCCTTGGGGGCAATCAAAACTTAATAAAGGAAAAAAAAGCCACAGTTTTCGAGTCGTCAAGGATCCAACAGATAAGGTCCCGAGTCTAAGAGAGGCACTCGCACCTGTCGCCTGCTACCATAGCCCATTAAGCCCCAGCTTCGCGGCACTCTCCTGACATATACGTTCATCGTACATCTCACACTGATTTCTGCGGTTATTTCACTCAGTGTTGCTTGCATGTTAAAAGCGACAGCTCTACGCAAATGCCGCAGCTCTCGGCCGCTAAGTGAATGCAGTCGATCACTGCGCTGTCTGTGATGAGAGATAATGTCTGAAATTTAGTATCCTCAGCACTCTCTGCACAATGGATCTCGGAATATTGAATTCACTAACGATTTCCGAAATGGAATGTGCACGTGTCTAGCTCCAACTACCATTCCGCGTTGAAACTCAGTTAGTTCCTGTGATTCGGCGATAATCACGTCGGAGACCTTTTCACTTTAATCATCTGCGTACAGATGAGAACCTCGTCAGTGCACCGCCCTTCTATACCTCGCGTTCGCCACACTACCGCCATATGTACATGTGCAGGTCGCTATCGCTGAGTTGTGTCTCTGGAATGTCATGTTAAATACTGTAGCGTTCTTCTAGTGTAAACGCCATCATCTACACTTTATTAAAAATGAAGAAAAAGGAATACACTCGAAGGCTTGCATCAAAAAATGCAGAGAAAGACTCCTCTTTTACACAGGGTGTTAGAAAAGAACTCCCCAGTTTTAAGTATAAATTTAGTGGGGAAATTAGTGAAAAAATACATCGGTGGGTACATATCATGAAAGAGAATTCCTTCATGTTCTGTTTAATATTAGTAGACGTCAACGTGGGATCCATTTGTTTCCCTGCTCACGTCAAGACGATATTCCACTCGTCGCCACGTATGCACCAACATTTCAGATGTAGCTGTATTTACCGCCGCGACGGTTCTTTCCTGCAAATGAGTGATATCTATGATCTTTTTACTGTACACAACTTTTTTTATGTGGCCTCAAAAGAAAAAGTCCATTGGGGTCAAGCCTGGGCTTTGTAGTGGCCAAAGTATTGGGCCAGCCCTGCCTATCCACCTTCTTGGAAAGTGAGTGTCAAGAGCTGCACACACATGGCTACTGTACTGAGGTGGGGCGCCATTTTGTTGCAGAAACACAAGCCCCTTTTCCGCCTCAATATCGTCCATTAGGGGAAAAATACTCAGTCAACATGTCACAGTTTACCTAGTGATTTTGCTTTTAAAACACTACCGGTTTCCTTGAAAGACTTTAGCCAAAGATGGATAGTTTTTGCTGTAGGTGGTTCACCACTATACTAGCGTCTAAAACGTTGCACTGCTATAACTCACTCATTTTTCAGAAGCCAAATAAAACACTGTGCTTTCTATTGAGGAGCACACATTGTTGCTGAGTTTCTCTGCACAGCACAGCAGGCACGCCTGGGCCGAACTGCGGCAACAGAGGGGAAGCAAACAGCACTGGTGCCGTCTCAATGGCAGGCAGACCTGCCAACTGCCGAGAGTCAAACTCGGAGAGTTGATGAATCAAACGCCACAAACTAGAATAGTGTATGTCGCTTTGTAGAGATTCTAGGACACATTAAAACTAGGGAGTTCTATTTCAAACATCTTGTATATTCTTCCTTTCTTTTTATGTATACAGACACATATAGAGCAACAGACTTGTCTTCCGACGTGAGTGTGATTTCAGGTGTGCTGCAGGGGAATTTCATAGGACCGTTGCTATTCACAATATACATAAATGACCTTGTGGATGACATCGGAAGTTCACTGAGGCTTTTTGCAGATGATGCTGTGGTGTATCGAGAGGTTGTAACAATGGAAAATTGTACTGAAATACAGGAGGATCTGCAGCGAATTGACGCGTGGTGCAGGGAGTGGGAATAGAATCTCAGTGTAGACAAGTGTAATGTGCTGCGAATACATAGAAAGATACATCCCTTATCATTTAGCTACAAAATAGCAGGTCAGCAACTGGAAGCAGTTAATTCCATAAATTATCTGGCAGTACGCATTGGGAGTGATTTAAAATGGAATTATCATATAAAGTTGATCGTCGGTAAAGCAGATGCCAGACTGAGATTCATTGGAAGAATCCTAAGGAAATGCAATCCGAAAACAAAGGAAGTACGCTTGTTCGCCCACTGCTTGAATACTGCTCAGCAATGTGGGATCCGTACCAGATAGGGTTGACAGAAGAGATAGAGAAGATCCAACGGAGATCAGCGCGCTTCGTTACAGGATCATTTAGTAATCGCGAAAGCGTTACGGAGATGATAGATAAACTCCAATGGAAGACTCTGCAGGAGAGAAGCTCAGTAGCTCGGTCGGGCTTTTGTTAAACTTTCGAGAACATACCTTCACCGAAGAGTCAAGCAGTATATTGCTCCCTCCAACGTATATCTCGCGAAGAGACCATGAGGATAAAATCAGAGAGATTAGAGCCCACACAGAAGCATACCGACAATCCTTCTTTCCACGAACAATACGAGACTGGAATAGAAGGGAGAACCGATAGAGGTACTCAAGGTACCCTCCGCCACACACCGTCAGGTGGCTTGTGGAGTATGGATGTAGATGTAGATGTAGAGGTTGACAACACTTGTTTACACAACCAAGATAGGAGGCAACAAACGAATAAACCGGGTTATTACGAAAACCGCTCAGTATTGTCATGAAATCAATCTGCGTTATCAGTATGGTGGCAGGTGTTTTATAAGCATTTGGCTAACGAAGAACTTAACATGAGAACTGAAAAACATCTCCACGCGAATGTGTAGCATATTGTAATTAGTGTAGCGGAAGTGTGCAAATGAGGAGAAACGCAGTCTTTGATAGAGCGGAAGAGTAACTGTAACTACCATTTTATTTATTGTAAACCTTCGGTGCCACATATTTCCAATCTATGTATGTATGTAACATGTAAGAAACATGTAAAAACATGTAAAAACAAAACTATGTTATTCCAGGAAGTATCCGCTGAAAAATCCCCTAATTTAAAAGGTGGAGTGCATCTGAAACACTAAATAAATATGCATTTCAGCAAGAGGTTTTTATAAAACTTACTTCAGAGGCTGTCAATTTAAATGAATGCTTTTGAATGTGGAAGAGAAGACGTGACCTTTCTGTAGGGCAGAAGGCGGAGCAGTATCGTGTGAGAGATCGTGCTGCTGTTTCTTTTCCCACATCTCCCCTTTGAAGTTTTATAAAGAGCTTCGTTTCCACTGCAACATGAGTTAGTACTTGCAATTTTTCCTGTAATTGCTTTACGTCCAGGAAAACATTAAGCTGACTGTATGTACAGTTTTATGAATGACATTCCCAGGTTGTGAATACCCATCCCGGTCCCTGCGCACCTGAAACGTAAACAGCCGCTGTAAAGAACCGGCCGCCCAGTGGCAGGGTGAGTACACGCTTTAACCTCTTCCCGCTGACAGTCCCCGGGAATTCGCCGCCCTGATGCAACGGTGCTTCCACCTTCATTACGGGAGAAACAACCGGTGCAAGTCTCTCGCCCGGCCAGCTTCGGTTCAGCTGCCGCCATTTAATCCCTCTCTCTGGAATTCTGTTTCCTCTTCCTTTCTCTCCTGTAACCGCCCGAACGTCCGCGTAGTCTCGTGAAAGCTGCACGACAACAATTAAACGCCTCTGGCTTCCTCTTTCTTCTTTTTTCACTGTTCTTTAGTGGTTCTGTTATTTTTCTCGTGTTTTTCTCTTATTGTTCACTTGTTTAGTTATTTTCAGCGCTTTAACTGGTCAGAGTAAGTTTCACTTCCGTCCGCACTGCAGCACAGCGCTAGTGTCGCAGCCAGAACAATACACTCGCGTACCGAGAGCTTCTGGAAATCACTTCGCGTTCGCGCGGAGAACTTGGCGTTCCTATTCTTTCTATGGATGGTACCTGCACACCGGAGAGACCAGATTTCAACCTGTAGATGTTGTGGGACGAGCGCTCACTCTTAAAGGCTGGAAACAGTACTTCTCTTTAATTTGGTGATAGGTGCACCGTCTCAGGAGGAATCGTTAAAACGAGGAGACGAAAACGAAACCTGTCTGTGCTACCAATGGCTGCTGGTATTTAAACAGCGACAAAATAGTTAATTAGTATTGTTGTGTCTTCCAATAATGCCACGACGTCACCTGTAATCACCACATACTAAGCCTATAACTGGGCGACGAACGTCATACGGACAACATGCGGAAATCACGTCGTGCCAGAGACTATATCGATTTATGCGGTGGCTGTATGCAGGAAGCGCCACCACTCTGTCGTATAGACAGGGTGATTCAGGAAGACCAGTTAACATTTGAGTGCCTGGCAGTACAGACTTAATTCGAATAAAATATTCCATGCAACATACGTCGCTGTCTTATTGGTTGCGTAGATACAACTGGTAGAACGTATCCCAAATAAATAAACGCAGAACCTGTTAAGCAATGACATACAACTAAGTTCAGAGTTGATTATCATAAATTCAACCTCTGACTCTAATGTACTTTTGAATTCCCTCGATAAAATCACATGTAGCACTTCTGAGGTTGTCTTGGCGATCTTTTACTGGCTGGAGAGTGGGGAGCACTACTCATAATCCGAACGACTGTCTCTCTTGTTTAGTTTTCTTTGTAGACTTCACCTTCCAACCATCCTCACAGGCAAATATCTGAAGGGGTAAGGTGAGGGAATCGTCGTGGCCTACAAACGTGACCATTTTTGACAATCTATCCTCTGGGAAATGTGACATTTTGATGATGTGTCACCTGACGTCTACAATGTGCTTGGTCACTGTCATGATTTAAGAACGTACCCATCCTTGTAGCCAAAGGAGCCTAGTCCGGAAACTCTTTTCCAAGCAAGTCTAGATAACGGATACCTGGAGGTTGATGTGGTGATACAATAGGACACTTAACTATTGCTCAGTTATTGAAGAATATAAATTTTTCATGTACAGTAAAGCGTTCTTGAAAATAATCAGCCACCAGCAAAATTCCAATCGTCTACCATCATCTTCTTCTTAGTGTTGACTCCGCTGAAAATGATAAGGATAGATGCGTTACAAATGTAAAGTACGCTGCATTTTTATATTTGGTAAAGCAGTACGTGTGGAGATGTTTCGTGTGCCTTTTGAAGAACTGCCTTCTACCAACCGAATAATGTCTTTCAGTTCAGGCACAATCTGTTCCTTTGAAATTTCAGATGAGAAATGACTGCTGGTTACAGCAGCAGCTTCGTGCGGATTCAGTGGAAACACTTTTGAATTTGGTATTCCGAGGTTAAGATTCGTCAGGCATCAACTTTGGAAGCAGCTGCTGTATTTCCGTTACGAAACCGATATACAAATACCCGGTGCAACAGAATTAGGGGATAACTTTTTCGAAACTCCATAACTGCTTCCCACAATTTTTGAAATTTTTCCCAGAAATGCTTACGAAAGTGTGGCGTCCTACGACCTCCCCCTCGGGCTAGATGACGCTTCAGACAGCGAGATGTCGACACGTGCGAGAGAAAGGCCACAGCTCGGAAGTTCACGTGAGCTGTAAGGTGGTTGATGAGCTCACAGTGGCACAAAATATCACTAAAATTCTGCCTAACACCACGGTGGACGTGTCACACGATGAGAAGGTCGTGACAGCACCTCTTACCCATATTCCACACCTAGTTCTGACGTCTCTGCGATGGAGTTCACATCTTCGACACCTGGCGTTGAAATCAGGCGGTTTCCTGTTGGTGGCCGCGGAAAATATTTCAGACACATTGCCGTTCAAAATCGGCACGAAAAGGCCTCTGCGGGTGATTTAAAGAGCTCAATAACATCACCAGTTCACTTCGACCATCGATTCACCGCAAAACAACACTCCACAACGTGGTAAGTAACAGAAAGAAGTCCTTGACAACCTTTGGTCCTGTCGACACCTTGGACGTTTCAAACCTTTTCTAACGACATAATAAAGCTGCATCCCCACTAAAGCTGATCGCACACCTATGGAGTGCAGCGCGATTGTAGTTTCTGTTGTTAAGTGCGGACTGGAGCCACAATATATCGTTCAACCCATTCAGTTAAATCTGAACGCGATCTGAAGCAGCGAAGGGTACTTATGCTTTTTCAACCGTCCTGTTTTCCGCCCTCCTGTCGTGTGATCACACGGGACTGCAACGTTAACGTATGCGTCATTAAAACGGCAAAGAGTCACCCTAACACCTCGCAGTTGGGCAACAACCTCGGTGCCAGCCACGCATGTATGCTGAGCACGTTAAAAATACCTGCTGCAGCGCTGAGGGTTAGACAACCCCTTCTACACCTCTTGGGAGCGGTTTGCCTACGATCAGGTGGTAGAGCAGCCACCAGGCTGAATTTGTGTCAAAGTTTCTGAAAGGTATACTTGTAACGTGCTCACGCAACCAAGAAGCGTGTGTGGCACACAAAATGGTGTTGCTGGACGCAATGATGCTGAAAAAACGTAACTGCCCTTTCCTGATTCGGATCATTCAAATTTCTTCGAATAATTCTGAACGGTCCGTAGTAGCTCAAACCTCCACACGAGCGCAAGAACTGAGGTACCGCTGCAGTCCTAAGGGGATGCAGCCGGTATCCTGAGAGAAGGGTACGAACTTCAGACGGTGTTAGCAATGTCAAAGCTTGTCCAGAACATCTTTTTGTTGCTAGTCGCTCTGTAAACTATTGTTTTTGACAGCGAAATATGTGGAAATGAACGCCCCAGGGATAGGGGGTGTTTCATTGACAACTTTTATGTCACCTCCTGAGCCCTCATTCGGTCTGTTCTGACCGTTGGTGTGTCTGCAATGTTTTCCTCGGCCACCCACGAGAAAAGTGCATGAATTCAAAGCTGGGTGTCATGGTTCGAACCTTCATCGCAAAGCCTTAAAATGAAGTGGTGAAATGTGGGTAAGTGGGACTGTCACAACATTGTCATCGTGTGAGTCGTTCGCGGTACCGTTGGAGAGAGTTGTGGTGATTGCTGGTGCCGACGTGACGGCATTAAACCACCTTACAAGTCATGTGAACTTCCGAGCTGTGGCTTTCTATTCTCATGTGTCGACAACTTCTTGTTCGGAAGGTCACCCAGCCTGAGTGTAACGTCGCAGGGCACAGTTCTTTGGTACTATTACAGAGGAAGATTGTAGGAACTTTTTAGCCAAATTTGAAACTTACGCGTGGCAAAGGGAGGCAACTGCGTGGTTGTGAAAAAGTTATCCTTTAATTTTGTTGCGCGGTGTACCATATCGACATACTCAGCAATCGTAAATACATGCTGTAAGCTTAAAACATGCAGTACAACTGGCCCATAAGTCCTAACTGTAATCAGTAGAAGAATTCACTTGTGGAAACCTATACACAACTTCACAACTTAAAAGAAAATGGCAATCGATAAGCAAGCCACAGCAATTGGAGTTCCAACACACGGAATGGAGAAAAAGGTCTGTAATCAGCTATATCTCAGTAACCAATAGCAGCTAGACCCATGGCATTTATTTTTCGAACCTGTCAATGCCACCACCTCCTAAAAAACATTTAGTAATCCTCTTCAAACATCCTGCATTAGACTTACTTCCTAATGCAGTACTTACCAGTTACCGATTTGTTCAAATTATAACATGAAATGCAGCATTACATTAGTGTCCTGGATTGGCCGATATATTTGTTGATATTCTGAAAAAAAAAGCTATTCCATAAAACCTATTGAAGTCCACCCATCAAAGAGGTCACAATCCAAAGACGAGATATAAGATCTCTTTGAACAGTTATGGTTGCAAAATGAAAGGTGATATTAGTGTCTAAGAAAGAGTGAGACTAAAGCAACGTTTCATAACTACGAAGATGCCGAGAATAAGTTTATATTTATTGTTAGTACCTTCATACAAAACGCGGCAAATAAAAAATGAACCTAGCAAAGTCTCAGTATAAGCTAAAAATAAAACCGAATGAATGTTTCTTTGGTAACATAATTTCGATTTCTAATTAATCGTACACTCCTACAAAGCATAGAAAAATTAGCTGCTAAAGTAAAGGGAAACAGCCTGATTAGGCAAAAAGCCAGAATTTCATGTTTAGTAATTCATTTTAAAATGGGGGAAATATTAATTTAAATTAAGCAAAAGGTTCAATATCTTAGAAAAGTACTGTAATGTAATTGCTAGACCCTTTCATGTTGAGTGTTCAGATGAAAATGTACGAAACGTCATGTCAACAGACGAGACTGAAATTTGCATGTGTCAATATGGGATAATCTAGTGAGACATCTTGGAACGCATATGTACTGTCCTGCGAGACCCCCTAAATTATTGAAAGCTGTGTGTTCAGCAGCTATTGTGACACTCGCCGTCTTTTCCGACGTCGGAGGTTCGACAGTCGTCGAATTCCTAGGGCACGGAAAAACCGTTACCAACGACTTGTACTGTGATACATTCCGTAGCCTATACGAGAAAACAACCTGTGCTCACAGGAGTAATTCTGCTACGCGATAACGCGCGTCCATGCATGTCCAAGGGCACAGAAAGTGTAATGGCGAAGATCCAGTTGTAGCGCCTTGAGCATCCGCCATGAAGACCCAACATGTCGCCCAGCGACTTTCATGTGTCTGATCCGCTAAGAAAGCATCTCAAAATGAAGCATTTCAACTCGATCGACGAACTGAAAGATGTAGTAAAGTACTGGATCCTGTCACGGCCACAGAACAGGGAATTCTTCGGCTAGTGAAACAGTGGAATAATGTGCTCAGGCCTTTGGTGATTACTTTTGAATAAAGAGTTCAAGTATATCCTCAGTGCTGTTTGAACACTACTCATACAAAGCACTTAACCTCTACGAGTCCATGCCACCCCTGCATATGTTCTTTGTCACCTGTCCATCTTCCAGTTAGCTCCTGTTGTCGTGTTCTTCTTGTAGTCTGGTCACAGCAAAAAAGTTCCTCAGTTTATTTACAATCCGTTTTCCCCGGCTTCATGAACTGTGCTCCTACATATCAGTTGGGCAACATTCTATAACAGGTCTTCATACCGGCCCTTTGCCTGATACATATTTGAGTTTTTACGCCTCTGCTAATCATTCACAACGTAAAGCTGTCCATTGCTCACTGAACAAATCTCCGTATTTTAATGGTTTCCGTACTTCGAGTATGTGTTCCCTCACCGTAACTCGAAAGTTGCCATTAACAAAGACAGAAACTATTAGTTTCAGACACGTCGAATACCTACTTTCGAAAACTTCTTTTAATTTACCAAAAACAGTTTAGCTGCTTTTCACTTTCACCGTATCCAATCACTGTCCTTAGCTTGCATATTAAAAAAAATATCATTTCATGACTTTTTCTAAATTTACGTTGTTTTCTTCTATATGTACTGATTACACATTGCGTAAGTCTTGCAAAAATTTATTTTCATGCCCTCTTTCAGATAACATCTATTAATACCCCTCACCAGTTGTTAAAGCTTACCTGCGCTATTCCCCAATAGTATAACGTCATTAGTATAACATATGTGACTTAACGATATAATTCCATTCGTTAAACGCAAGTGACTTAGAAATTTTCTATTAACTCGTATTCTTACCCAGGTTTAGCATTTTGAAGATTTGGAAACTTAAATGATTTCAGTGACAATGCTGTGGAATCTCTTTGCCTGAATCTACCTTCCAATTGTTCTTTTCTTCTTGTTGTGCTTCGGTGCGGCTGTACACGACAGGTTTCCCTGTGCAGTCTGATCATACCTGCGTAAGTATTACCTGAATCTTACACTTATTTAAATCTTTCAAGAATTTTTTCCGTCTTTGAATTGCAATGTGATCGGTAAGCTTTAAATTATTGTTACGCCTCACTGAACTTTAATCCCCTTCCCAAATTTCTTCTTGGTTTCCCTTACTACAGGCTCGGTCTACAAACTGAATAGCACGGGGACAGGCTACTACCCTGTTTCACTCTTTTCTCAACAGCTTTCTGCGTTTCATATCCTGCTGCAGTCTGGTCGCTGTACAATACTGCATAATCCTTCGCTCCCTGTATGTTATCCACATCCTCAACATTTCAAAGAGTTTATTCCACTCAACAGCATCAAAAGCATTTTCTAAATGGTATAAAAGTGAGTTTGCCTTTTTCAGCCTCTCTACTTAGGTAAGTCGTAGTGTCAGTATTGGTTTAACATTTCTCCATAACCTTAACTGATCTTCCTCGAGGTTCGCCTCAATTTTTAATTCTTTTTCTTCGTCTTCTTCTTTTTCACTCCATGTATTAGGCAAATTACCTGTAACGGTACCCATATTCCTACAGCTTCTTCCTGCGCATTTGTAAGTTAGAGCCGGGAATATTCCACAATCTATACGGTCTACAAGCTCCTTGCATTTTATCATATTTTCCTTTTTTTTAAGGTTATATATTCCTAAATATTTCCTTATCTCTTCATTCCTTTTTTCGATCGTTCCACTCTTCTTACAAATCTCTTCCCGAGCCTGTGTCCTACTTTCATTGTACCTTGTTGTTGCCTGTATTTCACTTCCTTAATTGAGGGTTGATACTGGTTTTGTTTTATAAAACTTCCGTTAGATTTATTTCCCGGCTTCATTCTGCAATTGTTTTACGATAGTTCCCTATATGGAAGGAAATTTATTTAATTTTTGGTCCAGTTGTGTTTATATTCGTAAGTGATGTCGCATCTTGTGTATCTGATATGTCTCACTTGCTCCATGATTTTATTATCCAGCACTATTTTAAATCTTTATGGTAGTCTGCCATAAAATGCCATCACTTTCGTTTTATGTACCGACGGTGTTAGGTTCTAATGTGAGGCAATCTGCTGCAACTAGGAGACTTTCATTTGAAGATCATCTTCATTCTCTGTACTCAGAGACAGGTAATCAGCATATAAAATTACCTTCAGTCTTGTGTCAAGATGTAAAAGAACTCCACTTATATTCAATATTTTCCAATAGCTGCTAACGTCATCTATATAAATTAAAGAATGTTGGAGAAATACAACGTCTTCGTCATACGCCTTTGTTTGTATTCATTGGCTTCATTTTTTATATTTCCCATATCTATAACAGTTTTGGTGTCTGTGAATAGGCTCTTAATCGAATTTTTGAAGTAAGATGGATAACGTCGTTTAGCCATGGTATTCGATAGTATTTGCCATTCACATCGTGAAATGCTTCCTCAAAGTCAGCAAAATCAAAATGAATTTGGCTGCAGATCTCTCATGTCTTTGTCTATTGTATTCTTCTGTAACTAATTCGTATCGATGTTTTGCAGCTTACTAAATTGATGATTCTGTAATTTTCAGACCTGTCAGCACCAACCTTCTATCGAGGAGACGTAATTACGTTAATGTTAAAGGCGGCCGGTATTTCGCTCATCCTATATGCTATCATGCATACCAGGTGGCACAATTTCCATTTATTTTATGAAACTGAAATCAAAGTACTGTACAAACAATTTTCAAACATTTGCAAATAACTCATTTTCCAACCCAGCTACAATACTGGCCATTAAAATGCTACACCAAGAAGATATGCAGATGATAAACGGGTATTCATTGGACAAATACATTTTGATAGAACTGACATGTGATGACATTTTCACGTAGTTTGGGTGCATAGATCCTGAGAAATCAGCGCCCAGAACATTCACCTCTGGCCATAATAACGGCCTTGATACGCGTGGGCACTGAGTCAGAGCTTGGATGTCGTGTACAGGTACGGCTTCAACACGATACCACAATTCATCAAGAGTAGTGACTGGCGTATTGTGACGAGCCAGTTGCTCGGCCACCATTGACCAGACATTTTCAATTGGTGAGAGATCTAGAGAATGTGCTGGCCAGGGCATCAGTCGAACATTTTCTGTATCCAGAAAGGCCCGTACAGGAGCTGCAACAAGCGGTAGTGCATTATCCTGCTGAAATGTAGGATTCCACAGGGATCGAATGAAGGGTACAGCCACGGGTCGTAGCACATCTGAAATGTAGCGTCCACAGTTCAAAAGTGCCGTCAATGCTAACAAGAGATGACCGAGATGTGCAACCAATGGCACCCCATACCATCACGCCGGGTGATACGCCAATTTGGCGATGACGAATACGCGCTTCCAATGTGCGTTCATCGTGATGTCGCCAAACACGGATGCGACCATCATGATGCTGTAAACAGAACCTGGATTCATCCGAAAAAAATGACGTTTTGCAATTCGTGCACCCAGGTTCGCCGTTGAGTATACCATCGCAAGCGCTCCTGTCTGTGATGCAGCGTCAAGGGTAACCGCAGCCATGGTCTCCGAGCTGGTAGTCCATGCTGCTGCATACGTCGTCGAACTGTTCGTGCAGATGACTCAGGGATCGAGACGTGGCTGCACGATCCGTTACAGCCATGCGGATAAGATGCCTGTCATCTCGACTGCTAGTGATTCGAGGCCGTTGGGATCCAGCACGGCGTTCCGTATTATCCTCCTGAACCTACCAATTCCATATTCTGCTAACAGTCACTGGATCTCGACCAACGCGAGCAGCAGTGTCACGATACGATAAACCGCAATCGCGATAGGCTACAATCTGACCTTTATCAAAGTCGGAAACGTGATGGTACGCATTTCTCCTCCTTACACGAAGCATCACAACAACGTTTCACCAGGCAACGCCGGTCAACTGCTGTTTCTGTATGAGAAATCGGTTTTAAACTTTCCTCATGTCAGCACGTGTAGGTGTCGCCACCGGCGCCAAACCTGTGTGAATGCTCTTAGAAGCTAATCACTTGCATATCACAGCATCTTCTTCCTGTCGGTTAAATTTCGCGTCTGTAGCACGTCATCTTCGATGTGTAACAATTTTAATGGCCAGTAGTGTAATTTGTGTATGTGATGAAATGGATATTTCCAAGACAGCAATACTTGTGATATTTCAGTAATGCGGTGCCATTTGCAGATTAAACGAAGTAGTCAGGGGGCATAGGGAGCGGGAATAAAGGAGTTACCCCACTGTGACCTCACAGCCTTCGACCGCCGCCTCCGCCCGCTACCGCTGGACGCCGATATGGGGAAACTGCGTAGCGGCAGAAAGTTCCGCTTCCGCCCTCCGCCCCCCCCCTCCCCCAAACCCCTCTCCACCGTCAGCCGGAAACGAGGTGGCGGCTCGTTACACGACTGCCTGCAGCCGCCAACCCGCTCACGACCTGGGGTGGCTACAGTCGACACATGACTCACACCGGCGCTGTGCGTGACATAGCGAGTCGCGATCCAACGTTCGCTCACTGGAACTGATTCCAAGAGAAAAATTACGAACGTCTCAGAAAAACACGTGGCGTTTCGTAGGAATAAATGTGCTATATGTGACGTACCGCTCCTTTGCTTAGCTACCTAGATATACTTCATCGCTTTCGGCTGTTTTTAGTATTAATCCTTCTTAAACAGCCGGCCCATGTGGCCGTGCGGTTCTAGGCACTTCAGTATGGAACCGCGCGACCGCTACGGGCGCAGGTTCGAATCCTGCCTCAGGCATGCATGGGTGTGCTGTCCTTAGGTTAGTTAGGTTTAAGTAGTTCTACGTTCTAGGGGACTGATGACCTCAGATGTTAAGTCCCATAGTGCTCAGAGCCATTTGAACCACATTTGAACCTTCTAAAACCGATAACTATAAAAAGTAGGTCATCAGCCTCACTGTAAAATTTTCGCCTCCTGAGACAAGGGTAATTCCCTAACTGCGACTCATCACGTCCTTCTGACTGCTCATTTCACGAAGGCCCAGCATCGTTCAAAGGATCGGCAAGCAATAGGGATATCAGCGTCAGAACATGCACACAAATAAATAGAATTTAAATGAACTACTCTTCTGTTCACTTACATCTGCCACACACATGTATTACTGAACACTCTCGAACTCTTGAATCCAGCGTCAAAGAAAAAGAAAAGACCTGGAAACACTTTAAAGAAAGGTAAGACTGACTACTAATAAGAAAACGTAAATAAATAACCTAGGAGTGAAGCTCGTTTCTTAAATTTAAATCCAAAGTTATATTGTCAGAGTAATGCCAGAAATTCTTAGCTTCGTATCTTAAGTAGTTGATAATACTTTTCCACGTAACTCATACGTTCTTAATGGAACTGGTCACAGTAACGGAAAACTACTGGTCCTCCAGTCCTTTACTGAACAGCTTCCTTCGTTCTTCCCATAAACCATCTATGAGTTTCCTTCAACAATCTACCGTGAATCACGCAGGTGGCGTCTCTCCGTTTTGCGCCTCTCAACGTAGACCTCTCAGTGTCTTCTTCGTGCAGTCCCTGCTGCTTAAGTGTCGCTTATCGCAATCTACACTCTCCAACCCACATTTGGGTGGCCAACCGGTTCGTCCGTCTCAGTTCCAACTCCCGTGGCGCGATACACATTCTACTTATAGAAGTGGCAGTCAAATGAACACCAAGCATCCGCCACAATGGGAACATGGAATGGTTACATTCAAAAGTAATCACCACACGCTGTCAGACATTTCTCCCACTGGGACACGAGACAATCACTTCTTGTTTCGTACAACGCGGCCGTTCGCTGAAGAATCCACAACCGCACTCACTCTTGCACTACCTTGTCCGACTGAAACCGACGTCCACGAAGGTCCTTTTGAGGCCCCTTAAGCCGTGGAAATCACACGGTGAAGGATCCGAGCTGTACAGACAATGTTGCAGTGTTTCTCAACCACATCGAAGAAACCAAAGCCTTCGTCCAATTGGCAGTGTGGAAACGGGCGCTGTAGTGCAACAGGATAATTCCTTCGGACGGCATTCCTGGGTGTTTTGGCTTCATGACGTGTCGCAATTTCTGCAAAGTGTCCTCATGGTGCTGCACACTGATTGTGGTTGCAGTTACCGAAACACATCCAGTCGATGCTTGCAAATAGCTTCGGAGTTCCCAGGGCATCTACGGGTCCATAACAACTCGTCTGGACTTCGTAGCAAACGCTGCCGTGCCTTTATTGTGTCAATCGTCTCCCAGGCGAACACATAGCTAAGCCTGTCTTCCGGCTTCCCAACAATGTAGTACTATACGTAACGTCTCCACACTTTCGCCACAGACAGTTGTCCAGGGAGGAATATATATATATTTGAGTTTTCATCATTCTAACTGGTTTGATGCGGCTGTCACGAATTCTCCCCAACGTCTTCACCTCAGAGTAGCACTTACAACTTAGATATTTGCTGCATGTATTCTAATCTCTGTTTTCCTCTACAGTTTTTACCATCTACAGATCCACTTAGTATTATGGAACTTATTCCCTTATCTCCTAACACATTTCCTACGGTCCTGCCCCTTCTTCTTGGCAGTGTTTTCCATACATTCTTTCCTCGTCAGTTTTGCGGAGAAAATCCTCATTCCTTACCTTAGCAATTCACATAATAATCAAAATCCGTCTGTAGCACCACATCTCAAATGCTTAGATTTTTTCTTTTCCACTTCCTCCACAGTCCATGTTTCACTGTCATACAGTGCTATACACCAGACGTACATTCTCAGAAATTTCTTCCTCAAATTAAGCCCAATAATTGACACTAGTAGACATCTCTTGGGCAGAAATGCCCATTTTTACAGTGGTACTCTGCTTTTTTGTCCTCCTTGTTCCATTAGTAATGAATTATTTTGATGGCTACGTAACAGAATTTCTTATTAGTAAATCCATGTACTTTGTGATAACCTATCCTAAATTTAAGTTTCTCGCTGTTCTCATTTCTGCTATTTCTCATCTTCAGATTAAACCATAACTAGATGAATTTTCACACATATTTTTCAGACATAGCGTCCTTTTAACATATTGCAAGTCATCAATTTTTTTCATTCCTTCTGCAGCGAGTGGATTCCATTCCCGAAAAATAATTCAGAAGTGTTTGAAAATACCCATCTGCGGCTTCCTTACTCAAAATGGTTTCCGAATTCTAATTTCTTTGTATGGAGTAATGTGAGGATATACGCGTGTGCTAAATGGGGTGATTAGGGGGAGGCGTTACGTCATTTCTTACTAAATAAATTTCAGTTTTAAAACTCTGCCTTGTATAGAGTACAATGATGTGTTATATTCTTTACTCAAAAACGTTTTGCTGCCTGTGTGCTACCATCGAGGGTCTCTTCTTCTTTCTGTAAAATATTATATAAAATTTTCAGTAGGTTTTCTGTATTTTAGGATTAGAATCTTTCATTTTTATTTTCCTGTGATTTGTAAAGTAAACGTACATTAATTTTATGTGTGGAGAAACACAGCTTCGTATCCTTATATGCACTTCATGGCTTTACAGCGCACCTAAAAACTGTCGTATTAGTCTAGGACACATCTAGACAAATGCTTTGTTCTGCTGTAGTATTATTTTCTTTAGTATTTCCGACAATTATGAACGCAGTTTAATAATCGAGTTATACAACATGACTTGCATGGCATAAGTTAGGGTTTTTAATTACATTCTAGAATGTAATTAATGAGACAATTTTTCTTTGCATGGCAGAAAACAGACACGCCAATATTTCTGGCAATGAAACGGACTTCGTCCTTCTGAAGGGCCACCGGTTTGTATCCAATTATTTGATGTTCGTTTATGTTCAAATGTTCAAATGTGTGTGATATCTTATGGGACTTAAATGCTAAGGTCATCAGTCCTAAGCTTACACACTACTTAACCTAAATTACCCTATGGACAAACACACACACGGTTGCCCGAGGGAGGACTCGAACATCCGCCGGGATCAGCCTCACAGTTCATGACTGCAGCACCTTAGACCGCTCGGCGTTTATGAAGTGAAGTGATGTATCCAAGTCTCACCTTCAGGAACAGATCAAGTTATTAAAAAGATAGCCATTTAAAAATCTTCTAGAGAAAATGGTTTCCGCATTTGCTTCTCGTCAGCATTCAACAAATGCTGCATCCATTTGGAACATCAAGCGAGGAGCCACTGAAGCAAGACAGAGAATTAAAATTGACAGGTGTAGTTAGTAATTTGTTTGTTTTCCTATGGCTTCCCTAAATCACTTAAGGAAGAGACCAGTATGATTTCCGTGTAAAAGACACGAGCGAAAAATACACAACCGATATCCTACAGTGCGAGATGGGGCTCCATCTCTAACATCTTAACGTCGAAAGAGTATAATACTACTTCTTTCAAAATTGCACAAATCTCTCTCATTGCTAACCCTACAGGTAAAATGTACAGGATTCTTTCTCTTTAGGTGCTTTTATCGGAGCCGTCAGAACGCAAAAACACGTAAGGAAAGATAGATGGAAACATTGGTAGTTACAGTGCATCGAAACTAAAGAAACTCGGAACAACAGAACACTGTAAGGTAGAGCGGAATATGCGTCACAGATCTCGCCGGTTGATGGCAGTAAGAAAGGCAGCCGAGCAATGTCTCTAAGTCAATTACTTGTTGTCACTAAATATTTTACAAACACATACCTGTCAGCGCCCGGCACGTGATCAGTTTCATGCGTTTATTATTGTTTGTCATTCAACCTTTGCGACGAACGACCCTTAGTATAAATACAGCGTTGTTACAGAATACCTGTTTCGCCATTTTCCAAATGGTGGGTCGAACAGTATTTGGCTACTCTGGATATCTACGACTCTCTGACTTTCCAGAGATGACCATACAAAGTAACAGCATGTTCGAGTAGTTGGTAATCTGTGTTGTGAAAGATGTAACAGCAATTTCCAATCATTGATCAATAGTCATTAGGCTATACATAGAAAATTAGTTTTCAATAAGTTAATTTCTTGCATAATGCTGGATGCAGCTATCAGTAATATCATATATGATTTCATCAGTAACATACTGAGACGGCTTAATACGTCAGAATTTACATCTTCAACTCAATCGAAATTTTAACCAAATTCGGTGCTTATGAGTTTGTATTTGAGTAGCTCATATGTTTGTAGCTTCACGGTACTTGCCCTAGATTCGACTGGATATCTAAGGTGCTCTTAATGATGTCGAATGGGGGTCTTTCTTGATCTTTCTCTTGGCCTGAGTTATTTATTGGAGGGTGGTAACCCTACCTATGCAGTGTGATTCTAATTGTCCGCAGTCAAATGCCTTAAGATGTAGGATTAGTCTGTCGAAACATGCAGGCTTAAATACAGCAAAATGGAGGAGATGCAAATAATGTGTATTCACCACGAAACTTCTGTAGAAGAAACCTCACATCATAGAGTTTTTCTAAGGGCTATGTTCTTCTTTACTAACTCTGTCAGTACTTTTTTCACGGATGCTTGTAACTTCATGCGTATTCAAAAAATTACATATTCGGTTTGTTTCTAGCTCTTACTGTAAGCTACATACAGTATATCCAAATTAACACTGTGGGAAAGTGGTTAGAGACTAGTTTGTTCAGACTGCGCTGTTGTGAGGTTTATTAAGTTGAATAACCGATGGCATTTCGGAAGATGCAAACGAGTGTCTCTGTGGTTCAAGCCGGAATGACAGGATAAATGTTTCCATGGTGCAATAATGATGCTAATGCCCATATAAACTGCGTCTATTACATAATGACAGTACGTGAGTTGTTTGTGAACTGTGCAACAATAGGTTATACAATTGATTCAAAAATGTCAGTTACTTCAGTAGTATGGGTTATTCGTATTTAACAGTACACTATTTTAGCAATGAATATGCTTTTTATATAGGGTGATCAAAAAGTGCCCGTTCGAGGCCTCACGGTCCAGCATCGGTAAGTCAATCAGACGAAATCGCCGTGGCATTCAGAGAATCACCCCAACGAGCCACCAGGTTGAACTACCCGTTTAGTGACCTTTGAGAGAAAGTCCACATCTGCCTACTACCTTTTCGCGTCCGACTGATATCGGTAATCTTTCAAGGCCTTTTTAAGGGACCGAAGGCAAAGAAATCGAATTGTCAGAGTTCAGGGCAATAAGACAGGTGCTGAGATTTCTCCCATTGGAACTGGCGTAACTTCCGCGTGACGGCATTTGCAATATGGGGACGTACGGTACCATGTACGTGCAGCACGCCTTGCCACAGTTTTCCCAGTTGCCGACAGACACGTTGCACCACACACATTCCTCATTCTCCGATGGATGTCTACCGGTGTTGGTCCTTCGTCAACCAAGGAAAGAATAACAGAACGTTGGTCCTGTTTGGACGCATGTAAGAACGTCACCATAGTTCACGTTTCCGCGTTTATCGCAGGCACGTCGGAAAGACGCCAAATTGACACTAATCCCTTGCATGTATGTCGGTGCTTGTCCACCCGCATCAGAGCTTCACTGTGTTGCACATACGCTGCAGCAACGCCCACAAAGACAAATTTTTGACCACCCCTTGCATTCAAAGTGATTCACGAAGATATGCAAATATTTTAATTATGTCATTCTACAAGTAAAACTAAAGAAAAAAAGTGATAAACATACGTCCGCCTATGTTCAGTTACGGAGTTACGGTTAATAAAAGATTTTGCCCCAAATTTAGCCACTTCGCTAATATGAAGCCTTCCCAAAATTGTACGAGGTTAAAGTAAAGCACGGTTTCCATTTATTTTGTTGTTATTGTTCTAGTGAATCCAATAAATCATGTCCCAGACGTGTACCTGCAGTAGTTTTCCAGAATATCCAGAGAAGCAAAGATTATTATTCAAGTAAATTTTCTTACTTTCCTTTAAAATGTAGAAACGCTTATGTCATTGTTAACAACCGTTAGTGAGTGGTTTCAGTTGTTTGTTGTGAATGTATTGTGGAATTGTATGTACACTGTACACCTTCCTTAACACTGAACCTTGTTTCTCCCGGTTTCACATGAATTCATGTGTGCTATGTTATTAATAAAAGCAGATTATCTGACACATTTATACAGCTTCAGTTAAAGTTATTACTGCCATTCTTTCAAAATTAAATTATCTACAATTACTGTTGAAAAATGTCTATAATTAAAAAAATAACTTGGTGAAGTAGTTAATAAATTAAAATTTTTACGAAATTACGTCTTTGCTTCTCTGGATTTTCTGGAAAACTACTGCAGATACACGTCTGGGACTTGTTTTATTAGATTCACCAGATCAGTAACAACAGAATGAATGGAAATCGTGCTTTACGTTAACCTCGTACAGTTCTACGATGGCTTCATATTAGTGAAGTTGCTAAATTTCCGGCAGAACCTTTAACTGCCGTAACTCCGTAACTAAACATTTGCTTATCTATGTTTATATTAACTTTTTCCTTTAGTTTTATTTGTAGAGTCACATATTAAAATATTTGCACATCTTCGTGAATCATCCTGTATAAAAACTGCCGGGTCCTAGTAGGTTCGCGTACTGACGGTTCCGTGCAAACTTAATTATTTGCATCGACCGTTTATCCAATCCGGGAATAGAGGACACTAAGGACTTTGCCTCTTATCGACATTGATATTAGCAATACATCGGTCTCGGGCATTCCAAGACTTTCGAGAACGTTTTATTTCAAGTTGGAAAT
The DNA here is from genome assembly GCF_023864345.2 of Schistocerca serialis cubense. NCBI lineage: Eukaryota > Metazoa > Arthropoda > Insecta > Orthoptera > Acrididae > Schistocerca > Schistocerca serialis. The sequence goes on from NC_064645.1 coordinate 541,907,999, forward strand.
CGGATAATAAATGACAAGAGAAATATTTTTTATATGATATAATTACAAACTAACAATTTCGGAATTTTCCCTTTTCTTGTACTATGAACCCGTGCTTCTTGGCAAATTTTGAGGTTCTTGATCAACGGGTACTGATGAATGAGTTTTCGAGTACCAAAATATGTGGTGTAAGTGGCCGTATCTTTTAAATGCATGGACTTAGTACTCAAAACTCTTCCACTGCCAACGGACCATAGCCATTAATATGTTACCAGATCAGAACTTGATGGTCAAACTGTTCCTGAGAAAAAGGCTCTTAAAAGACTGACAATCAGACAGATGGATGAAAATGACAACACATACTTGTTCGTGTTATACAATTACGAATTAACAATTTTCGAATTTTTCCTTCGCTTTTACTGTGAAAACTTAGTTCTTGCCGAATTTCATGATACTTGGCCAATGTGAGGCACCCTTTAGGTTTTTATGAGTTTTCGTGTACCAAAATATGTCATTAACGGCCGAATGTTTTGACTGCATTGACTTAGAAGCTTAAAATTTTTACACAGGCAAGGGACCAAAGGGCTTAGTATGTGACATAAATTTAAACATGATGCGTCTGCTCGTTGCGGAGAGAAAAGGATCTAAACAATCGATAGACAGATGAGACAACGAAGTGTTACTATAAAGGTTCAGTTTTGACAGACAGAGGCACGGAACCCTAGAAATGCGACGAATATTATGTTACGCATTACAACAAAGCTAGAGCTGAATCATTAATTAGCTAAGAGTAGAATAGTTACATTAAAAAAACACCCATCGTGCCACTACGAAACAATACTAACGGCAGTAGAATTTATGCATATGAACATGTATGGAGCGAAATCGTAAATTCCTAAATGCAAACTTAGGAACTGACAAAATGATTACTTTTCAATACGTGGAGTAGCTCATGGGGTGGGTATTAATAACCGTAAATAGATAATTTGAGATCATCAGCATCTGCCGTTTATATAATGAAATGATAAGACGTCTGCAAGTCTATGTACGTATTCAGCAGCTCTCTCCTGATAGTGCGGTCTTGGGTTGTTTCCAGCCTGGTGATTTTACCGAGTTTTTCAGCCCTCTTTCTCATATTTGTTTGGCTGCCTTACTATGGCCTCCTTTTGTTACGAAGACTCTACTGCAGCAGCGGATTTAATTTTCTCTCGCCCGTGTTTTTGGCTCCCTGGTCAGTCTACAGCATTTTCAGTAAAGTTTCCTTCTTTACGCTGTAATTGACAATGTGTCATTTGCTCTTCGTCAAAAGATTGTAGAGTCCAGACTGTTCGATGAAAATATGTTGCAAGAAACTGTTTTAGAAATATTTGCTTAGACAGTATTTTCTTACCGTTTCTGATAAAACAAAACGTAGACAGTAAAAACTGCCCATCAAATTCAGGGTGTATGAATTTTCATATCATATGAAGAGCGGTAGTAAATCAGTGCAAGTGAACTACCTCACTCCATCGCTAATTCTCGTTCGTACCCTGTGAAACAGTCCGTCTATCCACTGACTTGGGACAAAGTTCCATTAAATGAGATAAATCGTCGGCCAGTGGAAATTGAAGGAACTGTTTGCTCCCCACGGAATTCTGAGGTGACCGATGCGTGTGGTATTTCCCAGATAGAATTTAATCAGCTTTCCACTTCCGTAGGGGGTGGATGGAGTTAAGCACGGAATTAAATTAAAATAGATGGAGTTCCTAAATCTGGTAAAAAGGGTAGTAGGCGGATTTGAGTTAAAATCTGCGGACGTCATTCTCAGTGCTGAGAAGTTTGCTGGGCTGACCACAGACCCTTTTAACAGATTACGTCGCTCCGCCTCCACAAAATGTGTAAACATTTGTAGCTACGATTCCCGGAATTGTTTTCCGTTTTCGGACAACACTTTGAGAGCCCCTGGACGTTTCCTTCTAATGGTAACTACATAAAATATATATATATATATATATATATATATATATATATATATATATATATATATTATGTAGTTATGAATTATTGCACAAAATTTTTGGAGAGTACAATGATGGACATTGTCCAGTCTTTTAAGCAACGCGCAAAGGGAGAGTAGGTCGAGCGTCAATAATGTGAAACCTGAGAGTTAAATTCAACCAGAGACCTTTTATTATACGATGTATAAATTCTTAAACTATTAAATTTATTTCTAAACAAGATTTTGGAATAAATTGAGGAATATCCACAACAAGCAGTGTATAAAATACATCAACACGGCAAAATAGAATATAACCTCCGAGTAACAACACAAAGAAAACTAAAATCGTTTTTCGTCACAGGAAATACAACCCCCCTCCCCCCCCCCCCCCCCCCCATCCGCGCGCGCGCTCAAAAATCCACTATCTGAGCAAGTCTCCAGCTCTATCTTCCAAGGTCGCGACGTAAGTTATGATATGGATATCCATAGATGTTGTAAAAATGAATGTTATGTACCTATGTGTGTGTTTATATTAACGTATATACACTCCTGGAAATGGAAAAAAGAACACATTGACACCGGTGTGTCAGACCCACTATACTTGCTCCGGACACTGCGAGAGGGCTGTACAAGCAATGATCACACGCACGGCACAGCGGACACACCAGGAACCGCGGTGTTGGCCGTCGAATGGCGCTAGCTGCGCAGCATTTGTGCACCGCCGCCGTCAGTGTCAGCCAGTTTGCCGTGGCATACGGAGCTCCATCGCAGTCTTTAACATTGGTAGCATGCCGCGACAGCGTGGACGTGAACCGTATGTGCAGTTGACGGACTTTGAGCGTGGGCGTATAGTGGGCATGCGGGAGGCCGGGTGGACGTACCGCCGAATTGCTCAACACGTGGGGCGTGAGGTCTCCACAGTACATCGATGTTGTCGCCAGCGGTCGGCGGAAGGTGCACGTGCCCGTCGACCTGGGACCGGACCGCAGCGACGCACGGATGCACGCCAAGACCGTAGGATCCTACGCAGTGCCGTAGGGGACCGCACCGCCACTTCCCAGCAAATTAGGGACACTGTTGCTCCTGGGGTATCGGCGAGGACCATTCGCAACCGTCTCCATGAAGCTGGGCTACGGTCCCGCACACCGTTAGGCCGTCTTCCGCTCACGCCCCAACATCGTGCAGCCCGCCTCCAGTGGTGTCGCGACAGGCGTGAATGGAGGGACGAATGGAGACGTGTCGTCTTCAGCGATGAGAGTCGCTTCCGCCTTGGTGCCAATGATGGTCGTATGCGTGTTTGGCGCCGTACAGGTGAGCGCCACAATCAGGACTGCATACGACCGAGGCACACAGGGCCAACACCCGGCATCATAGTGTGGGGAGCGGTCTCCTACACTGGCCGTACACCACTGGTGATCGTCGAGGGGACACTGAATGGTGCACGGTACATCCAAACCGTCATCGAACCCATCGTTCTACCATTCCTAGACCGGCAAGGGAACTTGCTGTTCCAACAGGACAATGCACGTCCGCATGTATCCCGTGCCACCCAACGTGCTCTAGAAGGTGTAAGTCAACTACCCTGGCCAGCAAGATCTCCGGATCTGTCCCCCATTGAGCATGTTTGGGACTGGATGAAGCGTCGTCTCACGCGGTCTGCACGTCCAGCACGAACGCTGGTCCAACTGAGGCGCCAGGTGGAAATGGCATGGCAAGCCGTTCCACAGGACTACATCCAGCATCTCTACGATCGTCTCCATGGGAGAATAGCAGCCTGCATTGCTGCGAAAGGTGGATATACACTGTACTAGTGCCGACATTGTGCATGCTCTGTTGCCTGTGTCTATGTGCCTGTGGTTCTGTCAGTGTGACCATGTGATGTATCTGACCCCAGGAATGTGTCAATAAAGTTTCCCCTTCCTGGGACAATGAATTCACGGTGTTCTTATTTCAATTTCCAGGAGTGTATGTTCGACATCTGCTACTAAGCCGCTGGAGCGATTTGAACCAAACTTATTACATATATCTCTCACTGCCAAGTAAGAATTGCTATGGGGTAAGAACCGCCTACCATTCACAGGTCACGATTATAACACAACGAGAAGCTTGAAAAATTGGTCCGTATGCATGACGTCTAACTTTATTATTCCTTTGCTTCTAACTGTACTCGGAACATATTTCGCTGACAGTATCCATATTTGCCACTGAATGTACCTACACAAATACGTCATTGTACGACACACAGTTCAAAAGATATGATGTCACAAACGGTGGGATGCGTAAAAGATGCACATCATGTACGTAGCTTTAATACATTTATTTTCTACTATTAAGACACTCCTACAGTCGACTCGATTTAAGGAAATCCCTGGCACCTGCCAGCGCTTTTGATAGGTTTTAACTGCAAAGTGCAAATGGCTGAAAGGGGAAACAATAGTCGTCTATAAAACTATGAAGAGGCATTTCCATAGAGACGACGTTTACAAAATCGTGTTGTAGACACGCGAAGCAGATGTACTTACACATTTGAACGTTATGCATATTTCTTTCACGACTGTTTCATAATTTAAAAGACGTTATCACGATACATCAGAACTAGGCTCTAATTTGAAAACGAATACCGAGGCAGTGCCAGGTTTGATAACAAGTAGAAATATGAGTAATAAATATCAATGAATATGTGGTGGGATAAACAAAACATTCCAAAACGAAATATGGAAGGAAAGAAATTAAAATTTTATAAAACCATGGCTCCACCTTTATTGCTATATCAAAATGAGTCATTCATTCTAACAAACTTGGGAAAAGTAAGCTACAAGCAATAGAAGTGAGGTTCCTCAGGAAAGTGAGAGGTGTTACCAGGGAAGACCGTATAGGCAATAAGGATATTATGACTCAACTAGGTATCTATAATATTAACTGAAAGATCGAAGAAAATTGTATGTTATGAAAACATCATCTTGCAAGACCCCATTTTCTGAAAATTGTTTTTTTGTTGCTCAATTTTCTGTGAATGCTAATGCAAAGGAAGATATAACTCATTTATACTATTTGTACAAATAAACGAGGGAGTAATTTAATTTTTCCTTCGAGCGCAGCTGGGAGATACCTCGTGGTTTGCGTTTGTCTTTCATCATTCTGATTTTGTCATGTATGCGTCGTTGTCTGTAGCTCTAAATAACGTCTAATATATTAAGCTAATTTACACTTACAATGTGATGGAATACTTTATTAGAAACTAGTTCACCTATTTATGTTAGTAACTATTTTGGGGTCGGGGGGGGGGGGGCACACTTCGACGCGGCACTTATCTGCCATTTGCGTGACTTCTTTTCAGTTTTTAATAGCTTTTTCTCTTCTTACACTACAACAGCTGAACGTACAGTCATTCAAAGAAAAATACCAAGCATTTTATCTAATCACACAGCGGATAGCGGTTATCCGATCGTGATATGGAATTTGCATTTTCAAAAATTGCATTGGTCCGTATCTTTCGTTGGGCTGCTCCCAACACCATTCTGGGACATTTACAACGTTTATTCTTAAACTGCTCCGTCATGCTCTTAATGATCGGGGGTGGAAAATAACTGACAACCTACAAAGATTGAATGTAAAGAGAATCCTATGTCAGGCCACCCTGTACCATATAAGAGGAAGAAGGGACTTAGGAAGAACCAGAAGGAGGAGACACAGAAAAGTGAAAACGGAACATGCACTAGTGCCTAAGCCTGACAGTATAGAACACTACATAAGATTGCAAAGTCTTATGTCAGACAATGACAATAACTACCAATATTTTGTCAGTAATTTAAACTGTGCAAAGATTTAAAATATTACCGTCACAAAGCAGCTGGTCAACCAATGGTTCCTTGGTGGAGGCTGTAGTCTTGTGGAAGAGACACGAGAGTGGGTCGTTTGTGACAGAAGAAGGCAGAAAGTTGGCAAACTTCGAGGTTGTCACTGTGTACGGACAAGATGGGTGTGCTGGTGGTAGCTAGCATGAAAAGGAGAGAGGTGACGCCCATCTCAGCTGATCTACCACCGCAGAAGTTGCTCCCGGTGGCCATCACGCATACTCTATCCTCAGTTATGGGTCAATTGAGTTCGTAACATACGTAAGACCGGGTGCTCAGTATTCTCGTACGTAGTGATGGCTCTCATTGGCAGATAGGTTCTTCAGGTGTCAGGTTTTTTACAGGCCTTTCTAGTCAAATACAGGGTGAGTCACCTAACGTTACCGCTGGAAATATTTCGTAAACCACATCAAATTCTGACGAACCGATTCCACAGACCGAACGTGAGGAGAGAGGCTAGTGTAATTGGTTAATACAAACCATAAAAAATGCACGGAACTATGTTTTTTAACACAGACCTACGTTTTTTTAAATGGAACCACGTTAGTTTTGTTAGCACATCTGAACATATAAACAAATACGTAATCAGTGCCGTTTGTTGCATTGTAAAATGTTAATTACATCCGGAGATATTGTAACCTAAAGTTGACGCTTGAGTACCACTCCTCCGCTGTTCGATCGTGTGTATCGGAGAACACCGAATTACGTAGGGATCCAAAGGGAACGGTGATGGACCTTAGGTACAGAAGAGACTGGAACAGCACATTACGTCCACATGCTTTTTTATTGGTCTTTTTCACTGACGCACATGTACATTACCATGACGTGGAGGACGCATAAATTGGCCAGCCCGTTCTCCTGATCTTACACCTCTGGACTTCTTTCTGTGGGGTACGTAAAGGAGAATGTGTACCGTGATGTGCCTACAGCCCCAGAGGATATGAAACAACGTATTGTGGCAGCCTGCGGCGACATTACACCAGATGTACTGCGTCGTGTACGACATTCATTACGCCAGAGACTGCAATTGTGTGCAGCAAATGATGGCCACCACATTGAACATCTATTGGCCTGACATGTCGGGACACACTCTATTCCAGTCCGTAATTGAAAACGGAAACCACGTGTGTACGTGTACCTCACCCCTCATGGTAATGTACATGTGCGTCAGTGAAAAAGACCAATAAAAAGGTGTTAGCATGTGGACGTAATGTGCTGTTCCAGTCTCTTCTGTACCTATGGTCCATCACCGTTCCCTTTGGATCCCTACGTAATTCGGTGCTCTCCGATACACACGATCGAACAGCGGAGGAGTGGTACTCAGGCGTCAACTTTAGGTTACAATATCTCCGGATGTAATTAACATTTCACAATGCAACAAACGGCACTGATTACGTATTTGTTTATATGTTCAGATGTGCTAACAAAACTAACGGGGTTCCATTTAAGAAAACGTAGGTTTGTATTAAAAAACATAGTTCTGTGCATTTTTTTATGGTTTGTATTAATCAATTACACTAGCCCCTCTCCTCACGTTCGGTCTGTGGAATCGATTCGTCAGTATTTGATGTGGTTTACGAAATATTTCCAGCGGTAATGTTAGGTGACTCACCCTGTATACACATGTTCGGCCGGTATGTCTTTTTTGTAATTATTAGAGATGAAGCTGAGACCGAAAAACAAACGCCCGTTCCAAATTAATAATGTAAGCATTAGGAATACGTATAAGGAGGAATAGGAGAGCCGCGAGGGATTAGCCGAGCGGTCTAGGGCGCTGCAGTCACGGACTGTACGGCAGGTCCCGGCGGAGGTTCGAGTCCTCCCTGGGGCATGGGTGTGTGTGTTTGTCCTTAGGATAATTTAGGTTAAGTAGTGTGTAAGCTTAGGAACTGATGACTTTAGCAGTTAAGTCCCATAAGACTTCACATACATCTGAACATTTTTTTGAACAAGGAGGTGTACCATAAAGCCATATATATATATATATATATATATATATATATATATATATATATATACATCAGATGATGCCAGACTACTACCTCCACATGAAAAGTGTAAAGGATAGTTGAAATCACAGAGTCACAGTGCAGCGAAGAATTGTAATCGGAATTATTGACATTGTCAGAATATTACCTTGCAATTCCAGACTTTAATGCCAATGTCTAAAGGGTGTTCTCTTTCATAAATGCCCAATAGACAACGCATTAAAATGCAAATCGACACAATCACAAGGTGATGATGTTCTGCAATTTAAAATTGCCTTGTCAAGAATTCTACGAAATGATTTCCAAGAAATAGGCCTACAAAGTCCTTGGGAAAGTGAATTCAAATGACAAATAGAGATTAAAGTTACTTCTTTATGAGTCTAATTGATATTTCCGAACTTATTGATATTTCGTTTGACCTTATAGAAGAGCAGAAAATTATCTGTTTATTTAGTTTAATGAAGAACGTTTAGTTTGTCTTGACATAAGATTAACTCAGGAAGAAGACTGAGCACTTGGTTACTGTAGTAAATTCCAAATCAGGAAGTTGGTTACTGATATGTATTTTTTTAATTTTAAGCAAATTTAAGGTTGACATTGCAAAAACAGATTACATTATTTATAAATAAACGACTGATAATACCCAGTTGATTCTATTTCTATTTGAGACAGATATTCTGAATTTAGGGTAAAAGTACTGTTAAATATAATGCCGAGTCGTGCTTTTCTGCGTTTGGACCTGGAAACCCTATTTGCGGCATCACATAAGGGGAGGGACCGCCACCATTTCGTAATGTAGCCCCTGCCGAAGACTTGTTGGAAAGAAATTCTTACGAACTGTTTCAACGCCTTAGCGATAGTACAGAATTTCATTTATCTAACCTGCCATGTTTACTACGAATAAAAGTCACAAGGGCGTGCTGAAAAGTAACGCTTCCGAGTTCTTATGTGAATAATCTTGAAACATTTAAAAAAAAAAAACAAGCGTTATTAATATCCTATATCTTTTTCTTGAAACCCATGTATTTATTTCTTAATATACTCCCCCTGGCGACGAACACGTTTCTACGAAAGAGAGAGCAGTTCGTTGACACTGTCGCTGTAGTATGCTTGATTTTTTCTACGAATCCACGACATCACCTCTGCTTGCACCTCATGATAGCTATGGAAGTGAAGTTCTCGAAGGTCTTCTTTAAGTTTTGGGAACGTAGGGTGCAAGTACTGGATGGAGGGGAAGAGCGTGGGACGTCAGACGTATTTAATGTATGAAATCAGTGAGAAAGCTGTTGATAGAAAAGCTTGATAATAAAGGAAATCTACCGTGTCCTCATTAAATGAACCGTCGAGGCATTAGACTACAATGTAACGACGGAAATCCTAATGCGGTTGACCAGCCGGGGGACTGAGCCTAAATCCTTCCAAATGCGAAACCAGACACGTGAATTTCCACAGATAGAGAGTTTCTATCGCTGCAGAATCGAATAAGTATTGCCACAACATCAGTTAAAGCAAAAATAAGAGGTAAAAATTAACAAATTAAGAACGATAACGTAGAATGGAATTGAATGAAAGCAAACCGATATGGGTAGGACAAAAGAGATGCTTTTACATGTCAATTATAGTTAAGAGAGCGGTGACCCTTGCTTTCACAAACATCTTTGAAACCATTCTCATCAATGAGAAGCACGGTACACGAAATTTTATTGGTGATTTTGGGTTCAATTCCATTTCTCCCGTTCTTTGGTGACGACCTGAAGCTACTACTGTTGATTAGTCCGCGAGGCCGGCCATCTCTCTGTTGCGCCGCAGGGGCGAATGAGCATCGAACGAAAATCGGAGCGCAGGAAAGTAATTAGGTCCGGAGAGCGCGTTACACTTGGGCTCCGTCCGCGTTTTTGGCTGTCGTCCCGCCGAGCGCTCACTCGGAAGCGGATCCCGTCGATGGCGATGGCGGCGGAACGTGCGTGCGGCAGGTAATTAACGGCGACCTCACGATCGCCGAGAGTAAGGATCATCCAATTAGGGGGCCTGGCGCGCTTTGTTGTCGACCGACGCCACCCCACGGCGCGGGGGTCAATCGATGGACGGCCGGCAGCGAGCGATCCGGCGACGGCCGCCGGCGACCAGTACAGCTATCTCTCTCTCTCTCTTTCTCTCTCTCTTTCTCTCAGCAGGCGACGAGTAGCAGATGGCGTGGCCAGTCTTCACACCAAATAGGGTCGCAGAATCTCAGCGTCATTCGAGTTTCTTTCAGCACAAGTCTTTTATTATCTTCTTCTACAGTAATCTTTTGAAGCTCTGTCTGTGGCGCTCAACGAGTGACGACGTATTCGGTATTGTGGGGAACCAACCGTTTACTCATTAGTTTTGCAGCGTTTTTATGAAGTGAGGTCTTCTGTACTTTTTTCTTTATTATTTCTGTGTCTGAGGCTGCGCAAACCATGGTATTGTGTGGTGGTGGTTTTGGTGGTGGTAAAGGTGGGGTGGGGGTTGAGGCTCCTCTGTCACTACTATCGAATCCTCTACCATCCCCTCCCCCCCCCCCCCCTCCCTCACGGCAACGTTCACTGTTGTATTCACATTATTAGTTCAAATTTCTCGGATTTTATCAACGTGATCATTTCGCGAGGCGCACGTGGAAGAAGTTAATATACGATGTCTAGCTATAGAATAACGGGACTGTTGCTGTAAAACATTTTACTTCAAAGCATACCACAGACTTCAAGAAGAATTTAATAATTCCAATCGCAAAGAAAGCAGGTGTTAACAGATGTGAAAATTACCGAACTATCAGTTTAATAAGTCACAGCTGCAAAATACTAACGCGAATTCTATACAGACGAATGGAAAAACTGGTAGAAGCCGACCTCGGGGAAGAACATTTTGGATTCCGTAGAAATGTTTGAACACGTGAGGCAATACTGACTCTACGACTTATCTTAGAAGAAAGATTAAGGAAAGGCAAACTTACATTTCTACCATTTGTAGACTTGGAGACAGCTTTTGAAAATGTTGACTGGAATACTCCCTTTCAAATTCTAAAGGTGGCAGGGGTAAAATACAGGGAGCGAAAGGCTATTTACAATTTGTACAGAAACCAGATGTCAGTTATATGAGACGAGGGGCATGAAAAGGAAGCAGTGGTTGGGAAGGGAGTAAGACGGGGTTGTAGCCTCTCCCCGATGGTATTCAATCTGTATATTGAGCAAGCAGTAAAGGAAACAAAAGAAAAATTTGAAGTAGGTATTTAAATCCATGGAGAAGAAATAAAAAACTTTAAGGTTCGCCGATGACATTGTAATTCTGTCAGAAACAGCAAAGGACTTGAGAGAGAAGTTGAACGAAATGGACAGTGTCTTGAAAGGAGGATATAAGATGAACATCAACAAAAGCAAAACGAGGACAATGGAAAAAAATGACTCTGAGCACTATGGGACTTAACGTCTAAAGTCAGCAGTCCCCCAGAACTTAGAACTACTTAAACCTACCTAACCGAAGGACATCACACACATCCATGCCCGAGGCAGGATTCGAACCTGCGACCGTAGCAGTCGCGCGGTTCCAGACTTTATCACCTAGAACCACTCGGCCACCGCGGCCGGCTGAGGATAATGGAATGTAGTCGAATTAAGTCGGGTGATTCTGAGGGAATTAGGATAGGAAATGAGACATTTAAAGTAGTAAAGGAGTTTTGCTATTTGGGGAGCAAAATATCTTTTGATGGTCGAAGCAGAGAGGATACAAAATGTAGACTGCCAATGGTAAGGAAAGCGTTTCTGAATAAGAGAAATTTGTTAACATCGAATATAGATTTAAGTGTCAGGAAGTCGTTTCTGAAAGTATTTGTATGGAGTGTAGCCATGTATGGAAGTGAAACCTGAGCAATATATAGTTTGGACAAGAAGGGAATAGAAGATTTCGAAATGTGGTGCTACAGAAGAATTCTGAAGATTAGATGGGTAGATCACATAACTAATGAGGAGGTACTGAATAGAATTGGGGAGAAGAGGAGTTTGTGGCACAACTTCACAAGAAGAAGGGACCGGTTGGTAGGACATGTTCTGAGGCATCAAGGGATCACAAATTTAGCATTGGAGGGCAGCGTGGAGGGTAAAAATCGTAGAGGGAAACCAAGAGATGAATACGCTAGGCAGATTGAGAAGGATGTAGGTTGCAGTAGGTACTGGGAGGTGAAGAAGCTTGCACAGGATAGGGTAGCATGGAGTGCTGCATCAAACCAGTCTCAGGACAGAAGACCACAACAACAACTACAACAACGTATTTAGTTACTATCACTCTCAATTTAGTCCCCTCCTCTAACCCTAAATCATTTCACGCGGATTTTCCCCTGATGGAAACGGTCGTGAAAGTTTACCTCCGTGAGCCCTTAGATGACGCGAACCGCTTCGTCTTTCACTGGTTAAACAACCTGAAATCTCGTTCCTTTTAATGCGGGTTTGACCTTTGGAAATAGATGAAAGTCACGTTGCGCTACGTTAGAAGAAAAACAGGTGTGGTGTAACACTGGGATGCTGTAATCAGTAGAAGCCTCTTTAACAGACAATGCAGCAACAGCCGGTATCTTGTCTTGATGCAAAATCCATGACTTCCTCCTACACATGTCATGTCGTTTTGTCTTATGTCCTCACGAAGCTGAGCAGGAACTTCAAGGTAGTGATGTTGATTAGTAGCTTGACCTTCAGGAACCCAATGAAGATACATAACCCCCTGAAGAGCAACAAAGTGTTAATCGTCGCTTTGAATCTTAATTTCCGCATTCGAGAATTTTGCGCTTTCGGTGAAGTTGTTGTCTTCAAATACGCCAAATGGCACTTAGTTTCTAGATCATAAATGAATAACCAAGGTTAGTCTGATACTATCACTTTTTCCAAGAGATCAGGATCATTTTCAGTGGTATTCAAAGTGTCAGTACAAACGTTTTCACGAGCTTCTTTTGTTCGTCCGTTGCTTCGCACACACTTTTCTCATACTCTGTTGGTTATGTAAAGTTTGTCTTATTCATTCTTTGTCAGTTTCTGCAGTTTCAGCAGTCTATCGAATACTCCACCAACGGTCAGATGGAATCACATCAACTTTTCGATATTTCATCCCTTTTTTATGCTGAAGGGGATCCCGAGCGTGTTTCATTTTGAACGACTTCTCTGTCTTCTTTGAAGCGCTCAAAAACTTGATAAACAGTCTCCGTCATAAACTTCTCTGAGTTAAAGATAGGTTTCGGTAGCTGTTTTTCCAGGTTACATGTGAAACTTAAGGACAGTTCGCTGCTCTGTTATTATATGTACAGATTTCCGGCAAAACAAAAAAGCAGCTCATACACAAACAAAGTCCACGCCCACATTGATTTGCCTACAGACACCAGAGATGCCAAATTCGACTGAGAACGCTTCACGCTTCACAGCTGTTGGTAGTTCATCTTTGACGCATGCTTGTTTACTCTGTGACAACAGCAGTGCGGTTATTTTATAGCCACACCTCGTACACCCTGCTCTCCCAAAATGTGTTTTGTCTCATAAATTAAATGATAAACCTTCCATGAAGCTCAACGCCTCTCGTATGGCGTCCAACTGGGTTTTTCTGAGAATCTTCACAACGCTCTCGCGCCCATAAAAAGGTCCCACGGCGAAACCCATCGCATTTCGTTGGATTCTTTCTATCTATTCTGTTAATCCAACCTAATAAGTTACCCAGATTGAGGAGCAATAATCGAGAACCGGTAGATAAACTGGTTTTTGAATCACTATGTGATCAAAAGTATCCGTAAACCCCCAAAAACATACATTCTTCGTATTAGATACATTGTGCTGCCACCTACTGCCAGGTACTCCATATCAGCAACCTCAGTAGTCATTAGACATCGTGAGAGAGCAGAATGGGACGCTCCGAGGAACTCACGGACTTCGAACGTAGTCGGGTGATTGGGTGTCACTTATGTCATATGTCTGTACCCCTGATTTCCACACTCCTAAACATCGCTAGCACCACTGTTTCCGATGTGATAGTGAAGTGAAAACATGATGTCACACTTATAGCAAAAAAGCGTACGGGCCGACCTCGTCTGTTGACTGACAGACCGCCGACAGGCGAAGAGGGTCGTAATGTGTAATAGGCAGCTATCTATGCAGACCATCACACAGAAATTCCAAACTGCATCAGGATCAACTACAAGTACTATGACAGCTAGGCGGGAGGTGAGAAAACTTGGATTTTACCGTCGAGCGGCTGCTCATAAGCGACACATCACGCCGGTAAATGGCAAACGATACCTCGCTTGGTATAAGAACCGTAAATATTGGACGATTGAACAATGGAAAAACGTTGTGTGGAGTGATGAATCACGGTTCACTACGTGGCGATCCGATGGCAGTGTGTGGGTATGGCGAACGCTCTGTGAACGTCATCTGCCAGCGTATGTAGTGCCAACAGTAAAATTCGTAGGTGGTGGTGTTAGGGTATGGTCGTGTTTTTTTATGGAGGGGGCTTGTACACCTTGTTGTTTTGCATGGAACTATCACAGCACAGTCAATGGTCGGTTCAGTTGGACCAAAGGACCCAACCCAATCAATGTAAACACAGTCCACGTCATTATCGAGCGCACCAACAGCATGCACAGTGCCTTGTTGACAATTTGAATCCAAGGCTTCGAGGGATTATGTGCTGCCTCGCGGGATTAGCCGAGCGGTCTTAGGCGCTGCAGTCATGGGCTGTGTGGCTGGTCCCGGCGGAGGTTCGAGTCCTCCCTCGGGCATGGGTGTGTGTGTTTGTCCTTAGGATAAATTAGGTCAAGTAGTGAGTAAGCTTAGGGACGGATGACCTTAGCAGGTAAATCCCACAAGATTTCACACACATTTGAACATTTTGATTCTGTGCTACAGTCTAGTAACACCACCGTCTCTTACCAGCTGAAATATGGACCCATCTGATCAGGCTACTGTATTCCAGTCACCTAGGGTCCAACGAGATATGTCCACGAGCCTATGAGAGCTGCGCAGGCGATGTGCTGTTAGCAACGGCCCTCAAGTCGGTGATCCGCTACCATGCCCACAGACACCAAACTTCGCCGCACTGTCCTAGCGAATACGTTCGTCGAATGTCTCACATTGATTTATACGGTTATTTCACGCAGTATCGCATGTCTGTTAGCACTGACAAGTTTTCACAAACACCGCTACTCTCGATCGTTAAGGGAAGGCCGTCGGCCACTGTGTTGTCCGTGCTGAAAGGTAATTCGTGAAATCTGGTAGTCTCGACACACTGTCGACGCTGTTGATAGGAGAATATTTAATTCGCAAACGATTTCCGATGTGGACTGTCCTAAGCTTCTAGCTCCAATTAACATTCTGAGTTCAGAGTCTCTTAATTTCCGTTGTGCAGCCATAATCACGTCGGAAACCTTTTCATACGAATTACCCGAGTACAAATGGCAGCTTCACCAACGCACTGCCCTTTTATACTTTGTGTAAGCGATACTACCGCCACCTCTATATGTGCTTATCGCTATCCGATGACGTTTGTCACCTTAGTGTGAGTCCCGCAAACTATTTTGCACGGCTTTTCGGAGGCTATTTCGTAACAATATTGGCGGCTTTTGTAATCCATTTGCTTAATGATTGAAGAATAACCGACTACATATCTCTGTGTACACTCTAATCTGTCTTACCGTATTGTCATGGTCCCTATGCGAGAGGTGCTGTAGCAGCAACAGGAATGCCATAAAGTCTTTCTCGAACACTTAATGTCTACATTTACTGAACAGTGTGCCGCGAAACGTCCTCTGTCGTCATCTTTTTCAATTAAATTTGCCAGCCATTCCTATCCCATTCTCCCATGCGCTATATGTGATACGGTACTTGTAGCAATTCTTTCAAAATTTTTCTGTCATATCTATATGATATGGGCTGCAATGTGCTGTTAATATCAAAGAAAATTTGATTGTGTTACTCCGGTATATGCTGACCAGTATCATTTATCTAGCGACAGTCTGCGGAATAGTAATCGCTAAAGCGCTTTTTAAGACAGATGTGTCGAAAGTGTTTCACTCAAATGAATAAGGGGGATATCGCGTCGTCCATGCGAAAAAATCTCTTTCTTCGGACATAGTGCCGCCATTCATAATTAATAAAGGTGCACAAGAAATCTGCTCCTTTATTTTCAGTGGGTAAGCTGAAATAAGCAGTTGAATTCATATAAGCCATACTAAGCTTAAGGATGCTCCACGAGACAGATGATAAACTGCTACCACAGGCGGAAGCATCAAGCTAGTGTAGAATAAAATATGGAAGATTAACGATTAAAGGTACAGTTTCAGAGGAAACAATAAGCAAAACACTACAAGAACAATATGTGCAAGGTAAGTGCTGAGTATGTTAAATTTTGACAAGAAGAAAATGCCAAAAATCATTATTAGGAAGTGTTTCGGACTCTTTACAAAAAGAATAGATCTGATTTTTGTCCCAAGATATTTTTGTGCAGATGGTGCGCGGTTTCACGGTTTCACCACACCAACTAAACGACAACTGAAGTAAAGGTTAGAAGCAGCTTTCTACGAGAAAAGAAAACCATTTTTGTTTGTTGGAGACCAGTGATTTGTTCCTCTCCTCAAACTGATTCTTGTTGTTGAGCGCACTGTAAACTGTAAAATGAAAACTGGCGACTACTGCACTAATCTCCTGATTTAAAACTATGAAAAACTACGTTAGAATTAGCCTCAGTTGTTCTGGTAACAAAGTAGATTGTGCGACGACAAACTCGCTATATCTGTAGTTAAGAAATGTCAGAAAATCCATCCTAATCATTAGATTTTATCTTGTTTGTCGTCAATTTTCCCCGCATCTATAAAATTTATGGAGGGGAGGCGTTTTGAATTCTATGAGTAAACGTTTCAGCTAGAAATGGCTATTTTATTGAAATTCCAGGTTCTAACATACTTGATGGTATGTGGTCAGCCGAATAGTGCATTGTCTGAAATGGACATTCAGCTGTATAATCGTCGCATATATTGCGTTGATTGAAATGACCATTACGTCGAAATAAAACACAGATATCTACTCTTTCTCCTCGCAGCCTAGTCCAGGCTAAATCGAATAAACGTACGAAAAGTTGGTTTATGACTGCTCGATACAAAATTTCACGACTATGTCTGAAATGTGTCGCAAATATTTTGTCTCTGAAAGTATTCGAGTTTATGAAGCTACCTCCGAGCAATCAGGGAATCCACTAATTGAGGCAAGTCATCGTCGTGTCAAAAATAAATAGCAAAGACACTGCCAGACTGTTAATCGTGATCACTCACAGCTGGCTGAACACGAATGTTTCAGCTCATCTCCGAAACAGCGGCAGACACTTTGACAGGAAAGCTTGGCTTCCTCGTTGCGAGTAGGCGCCTGAATGATTAATGCGACCATTTAGCCGCAGACATGTCGTTTGCCTTCCGACCTCCTTACTGCTCCAAAAGCGCGCCGCCTCCATGAATTCCTCACAGCTGCAACAGGAGTTGGCTAAAGATGGCTTACCGCCGCTGGATCCATTTGCTAGTCAGGCCGCGGCGGGAAGCAACGTTGCAGTCACATTCACACGCCAACTTCAAGGTAATACTTCGTTCTCTCAATTAAATCTTTTGCGGTAGTTACGTCGGTTCATCTGATTACGAACAATAAATGCATAGTAAATGGGGAAATGCAACACGTATGCATATCCATTGGTTAGAAAAGCTTAGAAAGAAGGCTGTTAGATGCACTGCACACCTGACCCCAAGACAATTCTGCAGAACTATATCCTGGGAACTTAATATTATGACGCTCCATTCACTATATATATTTGAAACAATAGTGCACGTGAAAGACAATAGTACTATCCATTTGAAGAGAGATACACACGATTACAATGCGAGAAAAGGGTGCTTATCATCTACACAGGAAGCGGCGTAAGTTATCCGGAAAAGATCTTACAACTGCTGAGCGTGTTTTACACAATAAATTCCCACCCATAATAAAAGCATTGAAAAGACAGTTGTTTTCAGAAACAGATTAAAACTTATAGTTTAAATGACTACCTAGCAGCTATACAGTAGGGGGTATCTTGTTCAAGCAGGGAGACCATCATAAAATGCGTATTCATAAACCAGTAAGCACAAATATAAAATACAAATACTGTCTTATTATTTAAGAATAGTCCTGCTGCTACATGCCCTTGTTTGTTTGCTTCAGGTGCCTCGAAAGACGTGCTGTCATAAAATGAGGTTAGCAGAATGTAAGATGGCAAAAATTACTCAGCGCATGGTGTACAATATTGAAGTGTGATGGTGACAGTGGAAATGAAAACATTAAGATTGGCATGTGATTATCCTGTTGTCATGAAAGTTTTAATATCCATGTTTCCGTCTCTTTCAGATTACGTTAAAGACACCATTTGTTAAGTTTTTCTTAATGATTAGGCATTTATCACAGAGTAACAATTTACGTTTTGCTAAATTATGTATGTCTGTTCCGTGTGACTGAAATTGTGAATAGCGTGACCACATCTACACAATGAAAATTTTCTACAGATGGAGTAAGAAATAAATAAAAGAAATAAAAAATTTGTTGCTGATGTTGACTACGCACTACAGTACAGACAGTTCTCTTCTATTGCCATAAAATAATTAACACTTCTACTCCCACTGGGACGTAAGAGTCCCGCGATAGGTTATCAGAAAACCATTGGGAAGTTGTTGCATGTTGTTGTTGTGTATCGATGTCCGACTGGTAAAGGGGCGACTGATAGTGTTTTGCAGACTCCACCTTGTGGTGTGCTGTCTTCAAGTGTCATTGTTAATACTGTCCTCTGTATTATTGCATCGAGTTTCGTCGTACCTGCAGTAGGCAACCCAATGAACAAATGTGCAAAGCGGGCTACTGCCACCCCTTCCCCCCGCAATTCGTGCCAAAGAATTGCACGCACGTATTGACGTTCGCCACCTCACAAACGGAGCCCATACTGAGCACCTCTAATGTGATTCATAAACTTAAAGAGATGTTCTACCAATCGCTATGTGTTAGTTTTCACTACGTCTAGTAGCTCCAGAAACCACAGCAATACTTCTGGATAATCCTGCAAGCCGCAAATCTCTATGTGTTAGTTTTCCCTACGTCTAGTAGCTCCAGAAACCACAGCGATACTTCTGAATAATCCTTCAAGCCGCACCCTTCCTCTTACTCGGAAACTAAACGACAAGATTCTTTTTCAAGTTGTTATATCATATTATAACTGTAATCAAAATAACTGCACACTGATGTCTTTCACCCCAAAACACTGAATGGCGGTGAACAGGTTAAATAAAATGCTATTTATTGCACTAGTCCTGAATAAATCTAAAGCTGAGTCTTCTTTACACTTTAGACAAAATTAGCTGAAAATAGTGTATTTCTTGTTGGTTACATAGGCTTACGATAAACCTGTTTATGTATATGTGCCATTTTCGAGTGTTCCTGCTGAAATTACATTTATATATTTTATTCTAGGCCTATGTAATAGGAATATGAGATTTTTTTCATATATTATACTTACATCTATTACACTAACATTGTAACGAACTATGATTTTATAAATGTCAAAAAATAACACGAAATTTGACTATTATTCTTCTATAGAAACTAACTACGTGACCTATGTTAACAACACAGTACATAAAGGAAATTGCATTCGAAGATACTTTATGGATTTCATTCCATCTGGATGTCAGTATAATGTAAGATAAAATCTCATACTGCTATTACATAGACATGGAGTAAAATGATGATATCAATGCAATGTCAACAGGAACACATGAAATGGCACATATACCTAAGCAAGGTTGTCGTAAACGTATGTAATCAACAAGAAATAAACAAACTGGAGCTATTTTTGTTAAACGTATAAGGAAGACGTCATTTTATGAGCTTACTCTAACTGCCGGCCCAGCGGAGAGGAAGTTGTTTAATATTAAGCTTAATTATTAAATATATCAAAGGTATCGATACGATAGTAGGAAAAAGTCCATACGGAGGACTCTTATGTCTTTCAATCAGACTTGGATTTCCCTTTAGAAATATTGCTTACAGTGTTTTGACATAAATAATAAATATTCTTATTGGAGGAGAATAACGTTACATGGATGCCGTGCCGTTATTTATTTAGTTAACCTGCAAGATGTGACCACCTCGTCATCTCCTAAATCTTACGTTGCACTACAGTGATTGCGAAAAGCATATTATAAGTTAAACATAATAAAGAATCCAACATTTAGAAATTATTATGATATAAATACTGCAGAAGAAAACCCAAGTTTACATTCGTTCAAGTCAAGTACAACACCGTCTGAAATATTCTGGTACGCTATAATTATGTGCCAGGTTGTGCCTCGACCGCAGAACCTTGCCTTTTTCCGACTAAGCTACCGAGTCACGGATCACGACTTGCCCTTGCAGCTTCACTGCAGTGAACTCTTCTCTCTTGCTTTTGACAGCTTCGCAGGAACCTTCTTGCATACCTTTCTGTATTACAACTTTTGGAAGAAAGGATATTTCGAAGAACTGTGATGTATTGCGCGTAAACAGGACAACACATTCATTACCGTTTCATTGAACTGTTGGATATAAATCACTGAAAACAGTACAGTCCTGAAATACGTAGGAGTAGCCTTAAAGTGGAATGGTCATATAAAATTAAATTTTAAGAAAAGCGAATACTAGCGTGAGATTGATGAGAGTCCAAGGAATAGATGGCTCCAAAATGCTTGTACGATCGCTTCTTGGATACTGCTCGTCGGCCTGGGTCTTTAAGACGTTGGGTAAATGGACGACGTAGAGATGATCATTCAATAATAGCAGAAGTACCACGGAGCTGCTCAATAGACTGCATTATCAGACGCTACAAGAGAGGCATTGGACACCATGGGGAATTGGATTACACTTGCGTGAGCGTAGGTTCCAAGAAAAGTCCAGTGACATATTACTTCCTCCCATATAAAACGCATGAAACAACCGTGACGAAAGAAAAGAGAGAAACCAGAGGAGATGCGGTAGCTTACCAAGAATTGTTCTTTCCAACCATCCTCCGTTTACGGCAGCTAGCGGAATGCATTCTCGAAGTAGATGTGGAAATGGCTTAGAGAAGGCTTGGGGACAGTTGCCAGAGTGATTCCTTGACTCGGCAGCGGAATATGCTGCCTGCTTATTTCGGAAGTTGGGAATAGTTTGAGAGTCGCTATTAAAATTTGACAACGCAAATTTTCATAAATTTTCGTAGTAATTGATGTGGCTCGTAATTAGGTTCAACAGTCGATCTACAACCTCATTGAATCATTTACTACCCTAAATTCCACAGTCGCTCTTAATTGGCTGTAAA
This sequence comes from Schistocerca serialis cubense, assembly GCF_023864345.2. NCBI lineage: Eukaryota > Metazoa > Arthropoda > Insecta > Orthoptera > Acrididae > Schistocerca > Schistocerca serialis. The sequence continues at coordinate 541,929,178 of NC_064645.1, forward strand.
TTTCTCACATACAAATAGCGCTTTGGATATTCCCGATGAATTTTCATGTTTGACCTCCCATTCGCTACGTCCATTTTGAACATGTTGATTGTGTCGAGGTGTTTCCACAACGTTATTGACCATTATCATTTGCAGATAATTAACATCACCACGACAGAATAGTGTGACACAGTTATCTGAAACGTCGACAGCTGTTCAAATAGTGTACGAGCTATAACCACAGAGCCGCCCGTTGTGGCCGTGCCGTTCTAGGCGCTTCAGTGTGGAACCGTGTGACCGCTACGGTCGCACGTTCGAATCCTGCCTCGGGCATGGATGTGTGTGATGTCCTCAGGTCACTTAAGTTAAAGTAGCTCTAAGTTCTAGGGGACTGACGACCTCAGATGTTAAGTCCCATAGTGCTCAGAGCCATTTGAACCATATAACCATAGAAATTATATTTTATATGCAAAATCCAAACTCGAAGATTAGTAATGTGATGCCTGCAATATTATAGTCCGACCGAAGGGTCGTCAAAAGCGCGGTATTGTCCTTTTTATACATAATGACTGCAAATAACGCCGTGGAAGATTTTCAGAATCCCTTGTCCATGGACAAGATTCAGAGGCGTATGTTTCCGATTCGTTTTTAATCAGGAGAGTAAACTTATCTGTTTTATGTGCGTATAGTAGACCATCACTCTTTTGAACTGAGAGTTTCAAAAAATGTTCTATAATAGTATATTGGAATATACACTGTGCTGCGACATTATAACTCGGAGAAAATAAATCTATTTACACATAAGGAGAAGGGATTCAGAATATATCGTTCTTGTAAAACGTAACTGGCTCCTCATTCACATGAAGCAATTTGTGCTATAGACAGGAGATTTGAAACTCATTCTGTATTTCAAAGGATTCCAGATGATTGATACCGTTACTCGTAAGCGGCTTCCAATACAACCGAGCGCCTGTGGAGCATCGTTTCCGTGGTGTGACTGGATTTTAGATTTCCTGTCAGGAAGATCAGAGTTCGTAGTTGTTTATTAAAGGCGAAGTGATGTCACGGACGGTCCGAGTTGTTATAAACGACTTAGGAAACAAACTGAGTAGCTCTCTTACATTCTTTTCGGATGATACTGTAGTTTACCTTCTAGTGAAATCCTCAAAAGATAAAAAAAATTGATAAATTATTTGGGCAAGATGTCTACACGGTATTAAAAGTGGCAGTTGACTCTAAACCTTAAAAAGTGTGATACTTGTAAGGATACCGCGTTCGATATCGTTACCAGTGCTGGCGCATGCTGGCGAGCCTTAGCTTGTAGAACTTTCAGCACTCACCCGCCACACGGCACCATCGTGTCGCGACGGCAGTAGGAGTCAGTACGAGCGAGCGAGAGTAGTAGTTGGGCAGATCTCATTCGGTCGAGTGAGCAATTAATGAAAGGGTCGTGAACCTGAAGTAAGCGAAGTTGAATAACGAAATTTTCAGTATTGCGTCGCCGGGAATAATTCGTTGGAATATAAATGCGGAATCGTCCGTTCTGTAGTGCGTGAACTTTAAAAGTTGTCAGTTTCATCAGATAAATGAGTGTGAAACAGCTGGGACTGACTTCCATTGTTTGGAGATGAATAAGTGAAGTTAAAGAACGTTATCTTTTATTTTAGAACTATCTGACTGTATCTCACGATTAATTTTGTAATAAATAATTAGTTACACCAAGTACACTATGGCTACAGTTTAGATTTTCAGTGCGATCGTGGCTGATGTGGTCTCTCATCCTGTAGTTCGATAGCCAGTTATTAGCATCACAGCCCGACCTCTTAAAATTACGGGTTGAGAGCTTGTATGTTCTACAGATGAGTCCTACATTTCAGTTACACGATAAATAACACACATTTAAAGTTTGTAGAGTCATCTAAAAAACGTAGGGTTACATTTACTAACGATTTATATTGTAATCATTAATTAGAAAATGTAGTGGGGAGGGTGAACGAGAGATTGTATTTTTTTAGTGGCAGAGTACTTAAAAGATTCAGCAAATAAACTAAACTGCCTACCCGCAATGCGCATGTCCGTTCTGCTCTGGTGTATCGCAGCGCTATAAGGGACGCTCTGTGTGTAGTGTTGACGGAAGATGCAGAAAAAGTTCAAAGAAGTCAGCTGGTTTTGTATTATCGAGAAATAGCGAAGAGAATCTAATGGACATGATACACGAATTGAGCCAGCAATCATTTTCGTTGCGGTGGGATCTTCATGAAATTTCAATCATCAATATTTCCAACATTTCCTCGGATTCCAAAATAATTTCGTTTTCCTCCGCACACATAGGGATAAACTACCATACCAAAAAAAAAGAGAACTCAGAATTCATAGGGGTATATTCAGGTAGACATTTTTTTCATGTGCTACTCAAGAGTGAAACTGTCGAGATATAGTCTGGAAATGATTCTATGAAAAGTTCTCCAAACGTTTAAAGAACCCACTCGTGAAAAAATTACGAAGAATCAGAAAAAAATATTTCTGCTGTATGGAAAAGAACACTACATGCCGATAACAAAAACGTATGGTTTATGGACATTTCCTCTTCCGTTTCTTCATTTTGAACGTGATGTTGTACGGATGTCACGCATCTCTGTCATTTTAAAATGCGCCAGAATACGTGAAGTATTCCCTTCTCCTTAATTTTTTCAGCTTGTTCTAGAAGGCTTTGACTACCAGAACATTAGTCAGGCATATATAGAAGGTTGTGACTTAGCTGCAACCAAAGTTCGTATGGTGTTTTTGTTTACTTTTTGCTTTTGAAATTTGAAACATATGCTCTTCGCAGTTGCTACTGTGTTGTTCTATTTCATTTTATGTGTTTTCTGTGTCATAAGTGCTGAGAATAAAGAAATGTAACTCCAAACGGAGATTTGGAGGCAACCAGTTCAAAGAAACCTCGAATAACACGCATCATTTGGTTCAACAATTGCTAAGGAAAATTGGTGTATAGGCATACAATACACTCAAAAGCACACCTTGCTGCTGTGGAGGAAATTAAGCCTAAAGGAAAGGATCTTGGATCTGGCGAATACAAATCTTGTTAGGAGATATCTCCATGGTCTCTAACAGAATCCCATCGAAATCTTTTAACAGTTGAATAGGGGAACAAATGCCGAAACGTGTGTTTGTTGGGCTGACAGTGTTTCAGTTCGAACTTGTATTGATGGTACAATTTCTACGATTTATGTTTTGAAAAGACACAGCCTGGAAGGATTTTGGTTTCAGATCTGTTGTTGATCAGCTGTGAGAAATCGAAGCGGAGCGAGCTGCAAAAGCTGCTAGCAAGGAGGCCAGGATAAATAAAAGAATGAAAAGAAACAATAGAGAGCGTAAAGAAAAAGGGGATCAACAGGAGTATACAACTTGAATGCTCTAAAACTGCATATTGGCAAGCTGAGGTACACTTTCCTCCTCAATGACTGAAGTTAAGTGCACCAAAATTGGAGCACATAATTAGAATTATCTTCAGCACCTTCCTTGCCTACTATCTTCACAAAATTCTATAATACGGCGATAATTTTTTATATAAACTATTAAATACATTTTCTTAGTGAACTACATTTTGTATATTTTACACAGATCAACATTAGAGGACGAAATTGGAAGAGTAACATACTTTTCTGAATGTTATCTATAGCCTGACTGTTTTTCTAAGCTGTCATTTAGTGGTACCAAGGAAAATGTTAACTCAGTTTAGCTTTTTATAAACAATGTTGTCAACGTCCCAATATAAAACATATCTGATTTTCTCAGAAGTTATTTGAATCATAACCCTATTTGTCTGTGCAAATTCTGCACTACCTCTGCTTTACACAACAGTAATACTGAGAGCGAAGAGAGAATGCTAAAAAGGGCAACCCACTCAGGGACGGGTCCTCTTAAAAGTGACTTACAAGTGTGCCGTTCCCGACTGCATAACTTTATTAGTAATGGATTTACTCATGCGGCTGCCGTGGAATAGTATTAGGCCTTTGAGCCTCCTCATACACGCATCGCCTTGCAACAGCCTCGCATCCGGAGCAAATCGTTCGAAGCCACCATCAGTTTACCTGCCACACTCCTGACAGCCGCAGCTTACTTCGTGCGCGGTACACCCTACCAATAGCAGAGCCTCAGGTGTTGTCCGCTCTAGTGTGACAGCTACATTACGCTACCATCTCACAACTGTGGCCGCCTGCGTACGGACTCGCACCGCTCAACGCCCTCTGTCTAACCCCCTATGTCATCAACAAGAGCTGGGTAGTGTCCACCAGCTCCTTCGCCAATAGTGGAGCAGTTGTACCCCGTACTGGCGTCACTTTGGTGACGCGGAGGTATTTTCACAATGCACGCTTCAGAAAACGAAGAATAGGAATGTTACGGTGTTAACTAATCTCGTACTAAAAACGTTCTTCCACGGCATATAATCCTTTAACAAAGCACCCACACTTTTTCAGACAGGAAGGCTATATATCGACGTTATTACATTTATAAAAAGGTTAACAAGCATACAAGAACAAACAGGCCACTGACTGCACTAAGGTGCCTTACAAGGTGAATAGAATTGCGTAAACCCAAATAACGACGGTCAGATTGTGATGTGACCCATCGGTAACAACTACTTCATGCGTTAGTAAAAGGACGTTTGTATATTTTATTTAACTTCTGTTGAATTTCGCAGTTAATTACTCTTATCACCAAACATGTGAATTAAATGGGGAATAGAAAGTTTGGAAAATAAAGAGAACATTAAATAAGTTCCACAAGTGCAGTTAATCATTTCGAGACGTCAAGCATCTCTGTGATTAATGGCGAATTATTATCATGCTTGAATCGTAACTGTGTTCCATATTTAGTCAGAAACAGCACAAAAACAGGTCATACGAGAGAATTTTGTTAGCATACACAAGGGATACTCGGAAAGCAAGTTCCGATCCGTCAAGAAATGGAAACTACTGGGAAAACCTCATAAAGCTTTGCACATATGTGTTCGACAGTGTCTCTAGTATGCCTGTCGGTTGCATCACTTCGCTCTTTTCAGTTCTGAGCGCATGGTGAGCTCATAAACACGAGTAGACAATAGTGTCTCCCGCCAAGTATGAGGTTGTGATGAGAGATTTCGCCTGATGTTATGCAGCCCACATTAAAGAACCTTCATACGGTTCCTACCTTGTGACAATTGTCAGTCGCAATCTGCGGGGGCAATGAAAATGTTCCAGCAGCGTTTACGATGGGAAGTGTTTGATCACCCGCACTACAGCCGGTAATTGGCTTCCTCTGTGTTTCATCTCAGCTCGCATTTACTACTCACTATGGAGACAATATTTTCACACAGACAACGAGCTACAGATGAGCATAGAGAATTAGCGGGAAGTACAAGCGGCTGCCTTCTGTGATGAGGGTATTGGAAATTTGATACAATGCTACGACAAATGTCTAAGTCGGAGTCGTGACAATGTAGAGTAGTGGCTGGAAGCTGTAGCTAACTGTTGCAGATAAATTATTTCTGATTATCACAGTGGTTTCCGTCTCGCGATCAATCGGAACTTACTTTCAGAATAGCCCTGGTATTCCCCTCAAAGGCCAGTAATGTCTTTTCACAAGTGGCCCATTTTGCAGTCATTAATAGAAGAGCATTTGTGTTTTTACACACAGCTTTCTCTCATTGTGATATTATCGCTACATACAGGGTGATTGAGCTACAACGCTGTCGTTTAGTTCAACCCGGAATGTTATATCCCGCCTTCATAAACCATGGTTCAAATGGCTCTGAGCACTATGGGACTTAACATCTGAGGTCGTCAGTCCCCTAGAACTGAGAACTACTTAAACCTAACTAAGCTAAGGACATCACACACATCCATGCCCGAGGCAGGATTCCAACCTGCGACCGTAGCGGTCGCGCGGTTCCAGACTGAAGTGCCTTGAACCGATCGGCCACACCGGCCGGCGGGCAAGATTTTCGCGTGAATTATTAATCCTACAGAAAAAATGGACAAGACCTTCTTTGTAGGAAGTTTGATGTGGTTAAATTTTGTATTCAGATACATTTTCGCTGCTGGCCAATAGTTTCGAGTTATTCAAGGAAAACGAACAAAACTGACCAGACACAACACAAGCCACACACTGATCCCTCACCGTCAGTATTTCTAGTAAGCTGTTCGTTACACTCCCTCGTACCACTGTAAAAAATTTTCGGCTACACTAACTGATCTCGATATTCAATCTTTTTTCGTCTCCACTGACTGGCCTCATTACGCCGCCGGCTTAGTCGAACAAATACAAGTTGTGAAACTGACTTTTTTGTAAACTTTCCCTAACAGTTTTCTATTCTCAGCGGCATAAAGTAAACAATTTCAACGCTATACTCGTCAGTCCTTATGACTACAAGACTACTGTGCTTGTAAGGGTTATGTTTTGATCGACTTGTTACGTAATTAGTTTAAAGGAAAGTTTTTTTAAAAAAATGGTTTCTCTTTCATTACCTTTACACTGGCGTTTACGTTAGTAATATCACCAAAATAGACGATTATACTGATGGCATAATATTCCAATCAAAAGACATAAAAACCTTCCTGGCAGATGAAAACTGTGTGCCCGACTTCGCAGAAGAGCTTCTGTAAAGTTTGGAAGGTAGGAGACGAGATACTGGCAGAAGTAAAGCTGTGAGTACCGGGCGTGAGTCGTGCTTCGGTAGCTCATATGGTAGAGCGCTTGCCCGCGAAAGGCAAAGGTCCCGAGTTCGAGTCTCGGTCGGGCACACAGTTTTAATCTGCCAGTAAGTTTCATATCAGCGCACACTCCGCTGCAGAGTGAAACTCTCATTCTGGAGACATAAAAAAGGTCGAAAATCGGCAATAGTTCGTGTACTCGGAAATTTCTGTGCATTGGTAGGAGGGAGTACCGTGAACAACATACTAGAAACCCTGACTGGTAAGGCGTGAGTGTGGGGGTGGTGACGCGTTTGAAGGTCACTTTTGTAAGTTTTTCTTGACTTACACTAAAACCGTGACCTCCAGCGAGGATTTATCCAGTAAAGAGTTTTTATGTATTAAATTTCCTACAAAAAAGGTCTTTTTTTTATATTTTTCTGTAGGACTAGTAGTTCGCGCGTAGCGAACGAGAGATTATGAAAATATCGCGCGTGGTTTTTGGAGAACAGATATAATATTGCGGGTTGCACAACATTGGTAGGAGCAGGTGAATCACCTTGTACGATAGACTCACTGAAACCAGACCACACTACCTCGTGCAATGAAATTCTGTCTCGTCACAAGTTCAGTTATTTTCCACTGATTAAGAATCGATCATTTCAATTGCAACTCAACAATTCTTGTCGCATGGGATAACCTCACAGCTAAGACTCCAGTCATTGACACTTTAGATGTACAGTGACACACCGCTTGCTGCCGTTTAATGTTAGTCAGCCGTCAGCTACACTGCTTGCGGGTAGGTGGGTTCCGGTGGTGGATGAACTTGTTAAATCTCTAAACACGCTTAAATCCGGTGTTGCTAATCCGCCTCCGCTTTATTGTACAAGGCACGTTAATCAGAGTTCCGTGAACCGATGCTCAGGCTAACGAGAAAATCTTACGAACAGTACACGTACACATAGGCGTCCGCGTTCGTGCGAACACACAATGACGCACGCAGCTGCACTCTACTGGACAGCAGTCTTTGATTAATGAGTCGATGTTTCTCGTCGAATTCCAACAATGACAACTCTGAGGCAGATTTCGAGACGCTGCGTCACGGAGCGACGTCTCTCTAATTATTGTCTCATTATGCTCTCACACATATCGCCCACACTAAGTAACACGATAAAAAAATTAGTATTCTAATGATATGTGTTTTCTGTTGAAGACAACCCAGTAAACAATCCTTTATTTCAATCGATGGAAATCACAGATACGAATTTTAAGTCCAGAAGACACGACATAGCACATACAATATTTCCTCATCCCCACCCCCTCACGGCTACTCACTTGCAGTTCCTCCGGAAAGAAGAGACAATTGATTCAGTGTTTTGCTGACAAAGTTGTTGATGAGATAGACTCAGTGCGCAGAAAGGCGGTTAGGTAAGTGGTATATTTCAATTACTCCCACTGCAAGTACTCATAAATCATTTCTGTTATTTGTAGAACAAATTCTGCACTATGAACCCTGCCCTATTTGAAACTATAAAACTCTTATTTGAAGAATCCGAACAGTCCTTATAAAGCTGCTTTATTTCTGAAGATCACTTAGTCATAAGGCTGCTTCTGCATAATGTTCGTTCCATACCGCCAACAGTGTTAAAATTTCTCTACTAATGATGTCTTCTGTATTAGATTCATCAATGTAGAGATTAAGTAAAATTAGTGAAGTAAACAGGGTCATCTGAAGAATGGGATACAACCTGTAGGCTCTGGCCAGTGACAACATATTTAAAAAAAATGGTTCAAATGGCTCTGAGTACTAAGCGACTTAACTTCAGAGGTCATCAGTCGCCTAGAACTTAGAACTACTTGCACCTAACTAACCTAAGGACATCACACACATCCATGCCCGAGACAGGATTCGAACCTGCGACCGGAGCGGTCGCTCGGCTCCATATGGTGGCACCGAAAACCGCACGGCCACTCCTGCCGGCTCTCATATTTTAGTCATAAAGATTAATTTGTTTATTTTCGAGCTGTAGATAATATATAGGTTCTTCTATGTGGCGAAGCTCCATAAACGTAGACAGAAATAAACAGATGTGTTGTTAAGAGAAAATATTGTGTATACTTTTTATCGCAGTTGGTAATTTTAAAACATTTGTTTATATATATTGAATTATACCTTTGTCTGACAGTGAGTCACTCCAATTGCTGTTCCCTCTGCAGTTGATTCATGCCTTTTACTATGTAGAAAAGCTGAAGAATAAAATACTAGTATTAGCCAAAACAAAAAAATTAAAAAAATAAAAGCGATGTACGTAACACTGGCATCCTGTATCTCAGTGATCTACGGAGGTTGTATCCCATTGCTCGGGTGACCTATAAAGGTCAACTGAAGTGTAAGATACAAATTTTACGTTTGTCGCATTTTCGCCGTCGCTACTGCTAGTATCTTATGCCTCAGTTGATATTAGTACTAGCGAAGGCGAGAAAACCGATATACGTAAAATATATATGTATGTCAGCTGACATACTTGATGTGTCGCGTTTTTTGCTTTCGCTGGGACTGAACCATCGAATACTAGGCTTTTCTGCTGTGAAAAACGTGATATACGTAACATTAAATTCGAAATACGGACGTACCTGACATATGTCCACGATCTGTTTTCTCTGTACTACAGTTGTTTGTTTCTCAGCATTCGTCTATGCTTTTAAATCTTTGCAATGCATCATCTGTGGTGACTTGTGACGTCAAAGATCAAAGACTGCGGGTTGCATCTCCTTCTTTAGTATTTCCCTTAAACAACGATGCTGAGCTATCAACTGACCACAGTAAGCAGTTATATCGTCGTATACGGTACCATCGTCAAAAGAACAGTAAAACATAAATTTCAAATTCAGAATAATATGAAAATACTGAGAAAAGAACATTCAGTGTAAATGGGATCCGTCAGGTCCATTTCCTTAGTTTGTCTCACTTACCTTTGTTTCTGGGTTTTCAATGTCGTGTAGTCGAGTTGCCTTAAGATGACCCTTGACGGCTTTCAACCGCAAAGCGCTAACTGCTGCAGGCAGAAACGACAGCCGTCTACAGAGCTCCGGCAACACTGAGGCGTTGCCATAAAAACTTTCACAAAATTGCCGTACGTGATTGGTTATGGTAGACTCGCAGAGCAGCTGCGCTAGCCCACTAAAACATTCAGGGAACTTCTTACACGAATTTGGCTGGGTTCCAGAGAGGGCGAACGCTGGACAGACGATTTCCGGCCACTTTCGTTTTATGGTGAGATTTCAGGCTTAGAATGTTAGGAGAAAATTTAAGGTATTCGCTTTTGGTACGATTCCACATGTGTGCGAATGTTTATGATGTCTACATGCATAGTACTTTGTTTATAGATAGTTTGGCTACCAAGTGGACTGGTAAGAAAAAGATATTATTCACCGATATTTCATCAGTTTATTTCAGCCTCAACGCTTTAGATAAATGAAAGGCCCCTCTTTGGGCTTAACGCGGTTTCGGAATTCTAAATTTAACGATCATTATAACTGGGTCTTTTCAGACACGTTTTCGTTTGATAAGATTGTGGTCTCCTGTTTTCGTAGTTTTTCATGAGTGTTTTTATTGAATGAGGGAGATTTTTCCATTAGGATGTGGGTTTTGTGACTAAATAGTCGTGGTTGTACTTCTCTTGTCGGCTAAGACAACCTAATGTTTAGTTGTTTATGTTAGGTGCCTATTTGTATTCACCACCGTATTTTCTTCGTAAAATGAATACATATTTATATAGCTAAGCTTTGTCGCTTCCCAATTTACGACTGAACTTCGTAATTGTTTTCTGTGGACTCTTGTATTCGTCTAGTCATGTCGGTTGCTATAGTTTTCAGTATTAAGTTAGTGTGTTCGTCTTGCATCGAATATAATGGTACCACTTTTTTTCAGGAACAGGTAGACGTATCAACTTGCAATTTGCGTCACATACTGAGGTTTACGGTTCCTAGGCGGCGCAAAACATTTCAGCTTCTAAGTCAATTCAGTCAAAAGATATTGCCATTTATGTGACATTCGCTTATCAAAACGATTATTGTACTGCCCGTTACCTAGAATGATGAAATTTGGCAAGCAGCAAGGTTTTATAGTACGAGTAACGGAAAGAAATTCGAAAATTGTTAATTTCTAATTATGGTACGTGAAGAAATATTTCCTTTTCATTTGTTATCCGACTTCCTGTCTGTCCGTCTGTTAAGAACCGTTGTTATCAGGAATTACAATAACAAATTTAAACTTATACAAAAATTTAAACTTAAAACATTATAGAAAGTCTTGGAATTCCCGGGATTGATATCTTGCCAGTATTGACAACGATTATATGCAAAAATCGCTGGGAATCTCTATTTCCGGAATAGACGAATTGACTAAATACGTAACTAAGTTTTATGGAACCCCCAGAGAACGTTTCCTTTGGGCACTTCCCCAAATTTTTTATAATATTGTCTATAATAGAGATATACCCGCGTGTTCACTAACTACATGATCTCCACCATTTTTTTGGACGAAAAGGTTGTTCTCCCGTCTTCAGTCTTCTGACTGGATTGATGTGGCCCACCACAAATAGCGTGTCACTTCAAACGCTCCTTCTCATTGCAGATCTTGCACCGAACGACCTCAATTACTGGTTGGATATATTCCAGTTTCTGGCTTCCTGAACAGTTTTTACCATCTCCATCTCAATTTACAACCTTAGAAGTCGTTTCCTGATGTCCTAATACATATCCTATCATCCAGTCCCTTCTTCTTGTCGGTGGTTTCCACATATTCTTTTCTTCGCCGATTCAGCGGAGAACCTCCTCATTACTTATTATCTTAGTTCACACTATTTTCGATATTCTTCTGTAGCACCACATCTCAAACGCTTCGATTATCTTCTGTCCCGGTTATAACGTTATGTTTAATATTCGTGGTATGATCAAACCCCTTTATCATTAGACTGTTTTATGAATTCCGACTGCCTCTCCCGTAGGACTGATTTCGTTATAGTACCAGATACACTGAAGCGCCAAAGACACCGGTATAGGCATGCGTATTCAAATACAGAAATATGAAAACAGGCAGAGTTGGCAACGCCTATGTAAGACAACAAGTGTCTGGTGCAGTTGTTAGATTGGTTACTGCTGCTACAATGGCAGGTTTCCAAGATTGAAGTGAGTTTGAACGTGATGTTATAGTCGGTGCACGAGCAATGGGACAAAGCGTTTCCGAGTCTGCGATGAAGTGGGGATTTTCCCATACGACCATTTCACGACTGCACCGTGAATATCATAAATCCGATAAAACATCAAATCTCCGACACCGCTTCGGACCAACGACGGCTGAAGAGAATCGTTCAACGTGACAGAAGTGCAACCCTTCCGGAAATTGCGACAGATTTCAACGCTAGGCCATCAACAGGTGTCAGCGTGCGAATCACTCCACAAAACATCATCGGTAAGAGCTCTCAGAGACGAAGGTCCACTAGTGTGCTCTTGATGAATTCACGAAGCGGAGATTTACTGATTGACGACTCCATAGAGTGCTGTGTGCACAAGGACCATACGATAACATTTGAAGGAAGGTCAGCATTGGCCGTAAAATTGATGATTTATTAACAGCAAAATCGATTTTCGATCACGTAATGGTCATCTTCAGTGCTTTAGCATACAAATTAAATGTCGTAGGCACTACGTCTAGTTATTAGCAGTAACAGAAGCTATGAAACGATCACAATCTACATCTACATCTACATCTACATCTACATTGATACTCCGCAAGCCACCCAACGGTGTGTGGCGGAGGGCACTTTACGTGCCACTGTCATTACCTCCCTTTCCTGTTCCAGTCGCGTATGGTTCGCGGGAAGAACGACTGTCTGAAAGCCTCCGTGCGCGCCCTAATCTCTCTAATTTTACATTCGTGATCTCCTCGGGAGGTATAAGTAGGGGGCAGCGGTACACGGCTGTTAGAAGGGGGGCAAGTTCTTTCGCGTACTCTGTGTAGAATCGAATTGGTATCCCGTCAGGTCCAGTGGACTTTCCTCTATTGAGTGATTCCAGTTGCTTTTCTATTCCTTGGACACTTATTTCGATGTCAGCCATTTTTTCGTTTGTGCGAGGATTTAGAGAAGGAACTGCAGTGCGCTCTTCCTCTGTGAAACAGCTTTGGAAAAAGGTGTTTAGTATTTCAGCTTTACGCGTGTCATCCTCTGTTTCAATGCCATCATCATCCCGTAGTGTCTGGATATGCTGTTTCGAGCCACTTACTGATTTAACGTAAGACCAGAACTTCCTAGGATTTTCTGTCAAGTCGGTACATAGAATTTTACTTTCGAATTCAATGAACGCTTCACGCATAGCCCTCCTTACGCTAACTTTGACATCGTTTAGCTTCTGTTTGTCTGAGAGGTTTTGGCTGCGTTTAAACTTGGAGTGGAGCTCTCTTTGCTTCCGCAGTACTTTCCTAACTTTGTTGTTGTACCACGGTGGGTTTTTCCCGTCCCTCACAGTTTTACTCGGCACGTACCTGTCTAAAACGCATTTTACGATTGCCTTGAACTTTTTCCATAAACATTGTCAGTGTCGGAACAGAAATTTTCGTTTTGATCTGTTAGGTAGTCTGAAATCTGCCTTCTATTACTCTTGCTAAACAGATAAACCTTCCTCCCTTTTTTTATATTCCTATTAACTTCCATATTCAGGGATGCTGCAACGGCCTTATGATCACTGATTCCCTGTTCTGTACATACAGAGTCGAAAAGTTCGGGTCTGTTTGTTATCAGTAGGTCCAAGATGTTATCTCCACGAGTCGGTTCTCTGTTTAATTGCTCGAGGTAATTTTCGGATAGTGCACTCAGTATAATGTCACTCGATGCTCTGTCCCTACCACCCGTCCTAAACATCTGAGTGTCCCAGTCTATATCTGGTAAATTGAAATCTCCACCTAAGACTATAACATGCTGAGAAAATTTATGTGAAATGTATTCCAAATTTTCTCTCACAATCATTGTGATTTAGTTATTGTGATCGTTTCATAGCTTATGTTACTGATAACAACTAGACACCAGTCCCTCCCAGCTTTAATTTTTAAGCTAAGGCACTGAATGATCGTTATGTGATCGAAAATCGTTTTTTCTGTTAATAAATCATCAAAACTATGGCCAATGCTGACCTTCCTTCTAATTTTACAAAGCTTTACGCCTCACCTTGGCCCGTCAACACCTACGTTGGACTGTCGATGACTAGAAACATGTTGCCTGGTAGTGCAAGTCTCCTTTCAAATTGTATCGAGCGGATGGACGTGTAAGGGTATGGAGACAATATAATGAATCCATGTCAGCATGGGACTGTTCAAGCTGGTGGAGGGTCTGTAATGGTGTGGTGTGTGTGCGGTTGGAGTGCCAAGGGGCCCCTGATACGTTTAGATACGCTACAGGTGACGTCCAGTTATGTCCATTGTGCATTCCGAAGGACTTGGGCAATTTCCGGAGGACAATGCGACACCCCCAAACGTTCAGAATTGCTACTGAGTGGTCCCAGGAACACTCATCTGAGTTTAGACACTTCCGCTGCTCACCAAACTCCCCAGACATGAACATTATTGAGCGTATCTGGGATGCCTTCCGACTTGCTGTTGAGAAGACATCTCCAACCCCACAGCCTTATTGACAGCCTTGTAGGATTTATGGTGTTAGTTCCATCATCACTACTTCATACAATAGTCGAGTCCATGCCACGTCGTGTTGAGGCACATCTCCGTTCTCGCGGGAGTCCTACACGGTATTAGGTAGGTGTACTAGCTCAGGGTTGCTACAAGTTTACCCAAATGAAGTTCCCTGATATTTCCCTGATTTCCTGACAAGTTTTAGCGTTTTCCTTGGTCAAATTTTGAGACCTCAAGGTAAGTAAAGATATGTTGACCAAAAGATGTAAGGACTTCTGTATTTCTAGACATGTTACTAAATGCATTTTATAGCTGCACTACACTTTGTGCTACATATTTACAATTTTCTGGTAACATCATTGTCTGAATTTACTCATGTACAAGTCACTCAAATAACCACATGATATAATCGCACAACGTTAAAAAATGCAGGGGATCCCACAGCTTGATTAACTTCTAAAGATACTTTAACGGTTTTCTAAGGTATTTTTCTATAAGGTGCTGTAGCTGTCTCGTGATTTTTTGTGCCACTATGACTTACTACAGGGTGAGTCAATAACTACTGCCACCTAGAATAACTCCTAAAGTATGATAGCAGCTGAGGAATTTGTGGGACAAATGTAGGATGGGACAACGGGGACCGTAATACGACGTTGGTTTTTTGTTACTAGGTATGGTCGCGTCAGAGATATGTAGGTCGATCTTGTTTTTTTTTTAATGTATTGCTATAGTTTGGTATTTATTTTCTGATAGCGGCTATCGAGACGAATCAAATAACGTTTAACAGTAAGGTCTTTGAAGGTCAACGTAGATCACAAAGGTGATATGAACGTCAATTTACATCGGGTGTCCAAAGTGATGACCATTGATATCAATGCAGTACTGCAATCTTCGTATCATGGATTGAGTGGTATTCCTTATCACATCGGCACTTATCGAAGCACATGCTCTGACAATTCTCTCTCGTATATCGTGCAATTAGTAATTATTTCCTGAATACGGCGTATCCATCTAACTTGCCATTGATAAGTTAACACCTTTCGACGATTTCGCAATACAACAGTAATAGGACCAGTAAGGCAAGTATCGTCGAATCAAGCGATTGTGAAAGATGTATTCCTTCGAAGAAGAAGTCGAAATCAGTGAGATCTAGAGACTTATACGCTCAATGTACTCACCCAACAAGTCATCCATTTAAATAAGCGTATGGTAAATTGAGAACAACTGGATCTTTAACGCATCGGAAACATATGCGGCAAAGCAAAGTTACTAACGAGAAAACGGAAATTGATACTTTTGTGGCTGTGGTTAGAGCTCATTTTGTTAGTTCACGTGAAATCGCAAGGGAATCTGGCATGAGCCAGAGTAGTGTTGTTCGTGTTCTGCACGGCCATGAATATCATTCTTACCATATCAGTCTCCACCGAGCATTAACTGGTACGGATTGTACGTGTTACATTGAATTCTGCCGGTGGGCTCAACTTCAGATTCAGAGGGATGACACATTTATTAATTTGAGTTTATTTACTGACGAGGCTACATTCACGAACCATGGAAATATTAATCTGCATAACATGCATTATTGGGCAATTAAAAATCCATGTTGGCTGCGGCAATTTGCACACCAAAAACCGTATAATGTGGGATTCTGGAGGACAGAAGTATTGGCGTCTATTTCATCGAACGAAATCATGGTAGTAGGAAGAACACCACATTCGTGCAAGAAACATTAGGTCTGTTACTGCAAGAAATACCTATAGCAGCAAGGGATAGAATGTGGTATCAACACGATGGGTGTCCGGGAAATTTTTCGCTGACGGCTAGAAATGAGTTGCACAGACAATTCCCAATTCGTTGGATAGGACGTGGAGGAGATGTGTCGTAGCCGGTAAGTTCGCCAGACTTGACGCATCTGGATTGTTTCTTGTGTGGATTCGTAAAAGACATTGTGTATAAAGACGTTCCAACTACACCTGAAGGTATGCGAGAGAGAACTGTCACAGCATTTGCATCAATAGGTGCCTATGTGATAAGAAATACCACTCAATCCATTATAAGAAGATTGCCGCACTGCACTCATACCAATCACTTCGAACACCTTCTGTAAATTGACGTTCATACCACCTTTGTGACCTTCGTTGACCTTCAATGACCTTACCGTTACACACCATTGGATTCGCCTCGATAGCCGCTATCAGAAAATAAGTATCAAACTGTAGCATCTCATTTAAAGAAACACAAAGTTGACCTTCATATCTCTGAAGCGGCCACACCTAGGAACAAAAAACCAACGTCATATTGTGACCCCCGTTGTCCCAAGCAACTCTTGTCCCACAGACTTTTCACCTCCTATCATACTTTTGGAGCTATTCTTGGTGGCAGCAGTTAGTGACTCACCCTGTATGTCGGCATAAGGTGCCATTAAAGTACTATGACAAAATTTGTAACACGCTATTGTGTCACTGTCAAAAATTATGTCTAAGCAGTTTGCAAACTTACAGTCACCAGCCATTCAGCACTACCTTTCGGGGCATACTGTGCCTTTAACTTAGCGATGTTTAGCGTTAAAATATATCCAGTGACGTAAAAAAACGCCACATTAACACCAGCACTGTAGGTATATACAATGCATGCAGCTGCTGATTTATTCATACTAGAATATATAAAAATACAGGAACGAAGACAGAATACCGTGGATCATAAATGTATAAATGTTTAGGTGGTAAAAATTCGAGAGTTAGTAGACTTTAGCAAACTAAATAGTGCTATTTCGGTGTGTTTAATTGATCAAGTGATCTTTAAAAGTAATTTTACCGTAAAACCACCCTAATGTGTTTAAAGATCTACCATAGTTCCCACTAGCCATTAGACAGGTATTCACAGCCATCAGATTTAGTGGGAACACCACTAACTTGATAACAGTGGCAGAGTGACAAGCCTGAAACGCAAGTCCAAACAAAGTAAAAAATTGAGTGATATGAGTACACATTCTCAAAAATGCGAAGTAAACAGGAAAAATTACAGTCTATAACACGTCGTGTGCGACTTCCTGATTTCTACAAATTCCGAGGAGTAGATCAATTAAAATGACTAATAAGCAATGGACCTTCCACAGTTGGCCAGATACTAAAATGGGTTTTCAAATCAACTTCATAGATTTGATGATCATTTGTTAAAAACCTGGAGAAATAATGGAATAACCGGGAGCAGGAGAAAAAGCTGAAAATCAGGAGGGTTGGCAGGTTAGTGCTGTCAGGGTAAGAACAGTGGTTTTCAATAGATGGACATGTCTGCTTTCAGAATGCACGATCGATGAATAAGGGATTAAATAAATCAACCACATCGTTTAAAGCGAAAGCACGAAGAACAGAAAGATTTGGAAAGTACGGCGGCAAGGCGTACCTTGCTGATCTCCGCTCTACACTGAAAAACTAGGGGCAAGCTTCCATAATGAACGCCAAACCTTGACATTAGAAAGGGATAGGTTACATTAAGCTACCAACAGTATGTCGAAAATGCCAAAGTTTGTCGGTCACTTGTAAGTGCCGCTCTATTGGTTAGGTTTCCCAGTTCGTCCTCCCTCGGGCATGGATATGTGTGTTTGTCCTTAGGATAATTTAGGTTAAGTAGTGTGTAAGCTTAGGGACTGATGACCTTAGCAGTTAAGTCCCATAAGATTTCACACATATTTGAACTTTTTTTTTTTTTTAAGATAAAATCCCATAAAGGCGAGCGATATGTTGTTCAGCCTGTAAGAGTCTATGCCTCACTTAACAGTTGTAGCACTTCGTTTACCAAGGACTGACTAAAAAGATGAATCTCCGCTGTCTTCTTGGCCGCCGTGACTGCCTTACAGTGATTAGATCCTTCCACATGGCGGATTACGGCCGTCTTCCCCAGGTTGCTGAGAGCGAAAGACTTGCTTCAAACTGTGCAATATGTCTGGAATTCTGACGTCTTGTGGGCCATGATGCCCTTAATCCTCCAGTCATTCAGCCATTCTTAATTGAATTTCACATTTCTTGGTTTCACCGTGATGTACTACTAGATCACTGCAACAGTTGCCACATGACTGAGGGTGCAAAGTTGTTTGTTGAAAACACTCCTGCAACAATCAAAGGCTGGTGAAGGTTAGATGCCACACAAAAAATGGATTTTCTTGACGAGACAGGATGTTTCCAGCGGATTCTTTGATACCTCAGCCTCTGCCTCTGCGTTTGTGGAGGGCCAACCTTGAGACCGTACCTGCAGAATGCGAGAATGAAATATGCATAGCACCCCTCATGCCTCATAAACGGTCGGAGTTATTCAAACGAGATGTTGGCAAATGATAGCACAGAAATATCCGAGTATTTGTCTACATAATAATGCGGAACTTTCTTATCTACTGCATAATATGAGTAACTGTAGTCTTATGTAACGGAATGAATTAATTTTTTTAAGTTTTGAATAGCTTCTGAAATGAGACTTAGTGTGGTTTTGCACCAAGATAAGTTCAGAAATTAAACGTTTGTTTTTACACCGACAATGTGATTTTTCATAAGATTTTGACCACGATTCTGTCACAAATGTACCGGCATGTGTGTTAGGATGTTAGCGAGGTGACACTGTGCAAACTCTGCTTCGTTTTGTGAAAAGAAATAAATCTTAACAAGAAGCAAGAGAAATTAAGCTGTTACTCAAAATCTGCCACTTCTGAGTGAGTGGCTTTTAAGTTAGAGCAAGTTTTAGTTGCTACAACTTGATGAAGAGGCTGGACCCATGACCATATCGAAAAACGTACAATGGTACCGTAAAATACCTTATTTTGGAAAACTGGTTGTAAAACATAGGGCGTAGAAAGAGATGGTTGAAAAAATTCTAGATAGAATTCGAACTGCGGACCACAGTGTTATAATAAAAACTAAGCAACAAAATCAGAAATAAAGTTTCAGAAAAAACATTCTTCGTTTGTGTGACCATATTGTCCATAGCTGCTTTATAATAATTAAAAGCATTTTAAATCTATCTTTACAGCTACGGAGCAAGAAACAATAGTGCCAAACGGGGAAATATCTAAAAAAGACTTGCAAGCAGATTGCGTTTCATGATGTAAGCCAAATTTACTAAGACCAATATCTTTTGTAAAACACGTTTTTAGATGGAAAAAGCGAGGCGGATGGTGTATGTGTTTCGTTAAGCTCACAGATGCTCCTTGTTTCAATAAAACAAAACACGTTTATTGACAAAAACATACATTTCCTTGGAGTCGCAAAACACTTTTAAAATACCTTCACTGATTTCAGAAATAACCTCTGAAAAAGTAGGTCTCTTGAAAGAAGTGTATCAGACAGGAATAAGTCGTATAAACTAATACTATAGGTGACCACCAATAAATCGTTGGTTCTATTATGTTTACTATTGCTGGTTATTACCTACTGTGTCATGTCTATTATTTTATACATATTGTGTGATTTATGTTTCGAGAAATATATGAGTGCATAGAGTGGAAACCACGTGCGACTGCCGAAATTTTCTTCTTCTTATCATTCAAACTTTCTAACATATAAAACACTTTTGAAGTGTCAAAATGTAGTAGAATAAGTAAAATGTCTGTAAGACTCCACACTGTGCAGTATACACTATGTGATCAAAAGTATCCGGACACCCCCAAAAGCCTAACGTTTTTCATATTAGGTGCATTGTGCTGCAACCTACTGCCAGGTACTCCATATCACTGTGCTCAGTAGTCATTAGACATCATGAAAGAGCAGAATGGAGCGCTCCGCGGAACTCACGGACTTCCAACGTGGTCAGCTGATTAAGTGTTAATTGTGTCATACGTCTGTACTCGAGATTTCCACGCTCCTAAACACACTAGGTTGGTTGGTTTGGGGGATTAAAGGGACCAGACTGCTACGGTCATCGGTCCTTAAAATCCCTAGGTCAACTGTTCCAATGTGATAGCACAGCGGAAACGTGAAGGGGCACGTACAGCACAAAAGTGTACAGGCCGACCTCGTCTGTTGACTGACAGACACCGCCGACAGTTGAAGAGAGTTGTAATGTTTAATAGGCAGACATCTATCCAGACCATCACACAGGAATTCCAAACTGTATCAGGATCCACTGCAAGTACTATGACGGTTAGGCAGAAGGTGATTAACCTTGGTTTTCATGGCCGAGCGGTTGTTCATAAGTCACACATCACGCCAGTAAATGCCAAACGGCGCCATGCTAGGTGTAAGGAGCGTAAACATTGGACGATTAAACAGTGGCAAAACATTGTGCGGAGCGACGAATCAAGGTACACAATGTGGCAATCCGATGGCAGAGTGTGGGTATAGCGAATGCCCGTTGAATGATATCTACCAGCGTGTGTAGTGCCAACAGTACAATTCCGGTCCGCAGCTCGTGGTCGTGCGGTAGCGTTCTCGCTACCCACGCCCGGGTTCCCGGGTTCGATTCCCGGCGGGGTCAGGGATTTTCCCTGCCTCGTGATGACTGGGTGTTGTGTGACGTCCTTAGGTTTGTTAGGTTTAAGTAGTTCTAAGTTCTAGGGGACTGATGACCATAGATGTTAAGTCCCATAGTGCTCAGAGCCATTTGAACCATTTTTTGAATACAATTCGGTGGCGGTGAACAGTGGAAGAACGTTGTGTGGAGTGACGAATCACGGTACACATTTTGGCGGTCCGATGGCAGGGTGTGGGTATGGGGAATGCCCGGTGAATGTCATCTGACAGCATGTGTAGTGCTAACAGTAAAATTCGGAGACGGTGGTGTTACGGTGTGGTCGTGTTTTTCACGGAGCGGGCTTGCACCCTTTGTTGTTTTGCGTGGCACTATCACAGCACAGACCTACATTGATGTTTTAAGCAGCTTCTTGCTTCCCACTGTTGAAGACCTATTCGCGGATGGCGATTGCATCCTTCAACACGATTGAGCACCTGTTCATAATGCATGTCCTATGGCGGAGTGGCTACATGACAATAACATCATTGTAATGGACTGGCCTGCACAGCAGCCTGAATCCTATAGAACACTTTTGGGATGTTTTGGAATTCCGACTTCGTACCAGGCCTCACTGACCAACATCGATACCTCTTCTCAGTGCAGCACTCCGTGAAGAATGGGATGCCATTCCCCAAGAAACCTTCCAGTACCAGATTGAAAATATGCTTGCGAGGGTGGAAGCTGTCATCAAGACTAGGAGTGGGCCAACACGATACTGAATTCCAGCATTACTGATGGAGGGCGCCAAGAACTTGTAGGTCATTTTCAATTCCATTCTGAAACATGTTGATGGGTTACCGCTACGTCTGTTTACACAAAACAGCTTTACATTGATCACTTGTGAAATATTAGTTCACTTAATTTCAATTTAAAATAAAATTGGTAGGAATTGTTTGTACTACTGTAATATTTATGCTGCTCGATTACTGTCCGATTTGGACAGACGAAGATCATAACACACGAAGGATGTCATTAAACACTAAAATTTCACCTGGTCGCGATTAAACAAACTCCCGGAAGTAAATCCATGTGTAAGTCAACGAAGTTAGTTTTGGACAGTCATTTAGAGCTTTTAACAAATGAAATTGTTGCTACTTGTGAAACAGGTTTTGTAAAGTGTCATCCAAATTATTTTGTTAGCGAAACTCAATGAACACAGAAATCTTGAATGTTACAGCAAGTGGATACAAGAATAGTGGTAAAGAAAAATAAGGTACTGTGTAACTTGCTGGTGTGTGAAGAAACAAACGATTTCAGTTACTGTAAAGACGAATTTTTTATGTCACTCTTCCCGAATGGTTGTTAAGCCATGTCTTCATTTCCTGACAAAATGACCACGATGAAGTACGATGACTAAAAATTTGTGTTTACAGTAACTGAAATCGTTTGTTTCTTTGCATACCAACAAGTGACAAAGTGCCTTATTTTTCTTTACCACTATTCTTGTATCCACTTGCTGTTACATTCAAGATTTCTGTGATCATTGCGTTTCGTTAATAAAATAATTTGGTCTCATCTCAAATGAAAATAGACCTCTTCGATGACAGGTAATTAATCAAATTTCAGTGACGAAAAAAAATCTAAAAATTGGAACAAAGTAATTGTAAAATCTACATGTAATTATTAAATTGCAGTCATTACAACGTGTCCACACAAGCAGTGTACCATTAAAAGCATATACTTCTTACGTCACATATATAAGTTATAACTAACGAAGTCATGGGGAATTATCAGGTACTTGTGGCTTTGCCCATTGCATCTGTTCTGTTTTATGCCAACTGCATCTTATCTGTTCAATTCTTACTGCGTAAGATAGAATATGAAGACACGTTTAACGTGGTACATGCTCATAAACCCTGTATCATTCATTTTTTTCGAGTTTGAACTTGTAATACGACGGTACAGTTCTCTTATTGAAGAACAAATTTCACAAAATAAGGTACACAACCAAAATATCTAACAACTGACTTTGCCCAACACACTACCAAAGACTCTTAACGATACTGAAGTTACCTGCTGTCTTCATGGTCTGACGACCAAAAAGCGATGTTACCAACTCGGAAAGACAGATATTAGCGTTGTCAGTTGCAACCTCATACCGAATTCAACCTTAGCTTCCCCTACGTTCTCATAAATATCTTCCTCAAATTATGATCTAGTAAGTAAGGCTTAGGAACAACTTCCTCTATGACCGAAATAGGCGAAATATTCCTTCGACGAAGAATGCTCTCTTTCTTTGTGCAAACCTGCCTCATATGGCCCTACTTCATTAAAAAAAAGTCTATGTGATGATTATGCTCGGTACAGCAGGAGGGAATCACTATGGAAAAGTATGAAGAGCAGCTGACTGTGTTAATACATTTTACTGCTGATTTATTTCGTATCTGTTATGAAAGGGTGTTTGTTAATTTATTTAAGGGAATAGTAACAATTTGCCATCTAGACTGCTGTAAATAATACTACGATACCTGAAAATGAGAGGAGGATCGAATTCGGTAGTTGATACAAATTTATTTCATTAGCATCTCTTGGATTTTCATTTTTTTCCAAGTACGTGACGTGTGTAGAACACTACCTTGACGAAATGTAGATACTTCATGCGTGGTGCCTTATTTTGCTTCCAAGCGGTAAGAATTCTTTCATGTCATCTACTACTTGTTACTCAGTCTGGATGTAAAGTTCGTCGTTAATCTCACTTCTGCAGTACTCTATAAAAAGACTACTCTTACCGATTCGCTTGCAACCGCTGGAGCGGTCACAATTTAAAAAAATTGGAGCGCAGTTGTTCCTTTTTTTATCTGCTGCCCGCAGGTTCGCGGAAAGGATGAGCAACAAATGGATTTGGAACGAGGAAAGGACGCCGCAACAGGATGACAAAAGGGTTCGGCGTGTGGAGCGGGGGGTCAGCAGAGCTGGCCAGGCGGAAAGCGGCGTTTGCCGTCGCGCTTTATTAAATCATTAATTGTGGACGTGGTCGGCAGTCGCGCTGGGCCGCGCGCGGCGTTGCAACAGTCGGCGAGCAGCGCTGCCAACATTACTGCGTAATAGCGATACCGGATCCCGGGGGGCGGAGATGTTAACGCACGCACAAATCACGAAGGTGCATTATTCATGAACTGCGCGGTTTCTTCCCCCTTACATGAATTACACATGGCTCAGCGCGCCGCTGCGCGCAATGGGCGGAAATCGACGGGTGTGCTTAATTTGAACTCACAATGCAAACCGCAGACCGTTACCGTACACTTGACAAAGGAGTAGTAAAGTTGTGAAACAGTCATTATGGACCTACAAAATTAATGTCAGATCTGACTAATGGAAACACACGTAACAGACTGATATTACCATTTACAGTGCTTGAAGCAGTAATGGTTCTACTGGAGATTTTGTTTGTTACAATCGTGTGGCTGGCACAAGCCATTCAATTTGGAGCCACTCCAGCGACTTGAGTATCAGTTTCACTATTCATAAATGGAAAGAGGATCTCATTTGGTCTAACTAGGTTGAGTGGTCCTCATTTCGCTCTTACCACCACAGAAAAGTTCGATATGATCACTGGAAATTGAATATGGGACTTCTATACCAGCAGCTAGCAATCACACGGATAACCTTTCAGATACACAACCTCGATCTGCAGAGACGTCCTGATAAAATATATGTTGACATTAATACGCACATCACCGCTCACGTTGACAACCATATTTCGAACGGTTTTGGGACGTTTGCTGAAGCAGAAGACACAATATACAGGCTGGTTTGAATAATGTATGTGGCTAGAGAAGCATAAGACTTCCGGAATAATATCATACACAAAATCACGAACTTAGCATGGGCACATACGTGACAGAACTATCACACTGTCAGCTTAACAACTCATGCAGTTAAATTGCTAATGATCTGGTAGATGACGATCAGGACAGATCACGTCACTCTGATAAAAACAAGATCAGTAATATGTACAAAATCATTAAGAGCATGCCTGTAGTGGATTCCACAAGTTTAACAACGACTCAAAGCAGGGGTTAGTCATGTCTATAATTCTCTTTAGTGCCCACTACGACATTTTGATATGTTTCTGTGATATACTTCTTTTGTCATTCTAACAAGGGAAACTCCCCATCGCACTCCCCCCCCCCCCCCCCCTCAGATTTAGTAGTGGGATGACCCAGTGGATAGCCCGCCAAGGACTCAACAGAGATCAAGCATGAAAACAGCAAGAAGGTGAACTGAAAGAAAAAAGGAAAAAAAAAACACCAGCGAACGGTCCTATGTTAACAAGTGCAATATAGAGCGATCATCAACACCCGCAGCGTCTTTGTTAAGTGGTCATAGTGTTGGACTGTGACGCGGACGAGTCTTATTCAGAACTCTTTCGTACCATTTACTTCTTTTTCACGACATTATGAACAGTGGCCGTCCGGTCATTGAAACGTTTGTTCTCTTTCTGTAGTTTTGGCAGTTGTCATACTACACATTGCTTCTCGGATATGAGTCATGTGGTTGGAATACGTTACAGTCGAAAGCAAACGTGATAAATAGCGAGAGCAGGCAAGATACCACATAGGTGTCTCACAGAAATGAGAACAACATATAAACGGGTGTGAACTATGTTACATCAAAGCAATTTAAGAGTGAAACTTCCAAAACGAAACGCAACTTCAAAAACGTTATAACCTATGTTTTGACAGAGCACAGAGAAACTGTGTGATTGTGGAACTGTTGCGTTCATTTCTTGCAGCTTACCTGCCAAATTATTATGTTTTCATTTGCTCTGGACCGATGACATTCACATTCATAGGAATGCCTAAATCGGACCAGGAAGCATATCTCACTCACTTACTAGGCGCAAAAATTAGGTTGCGGTGACAAGAGATTCCTATCATGACGCACATCGTGTATGACGCACCAGACGTGTTTCCCGACGGAGGATTCGGCTGACTTGTCGCCTTGTCATCTAACGTTGGCGGTTCCAGTTCGAAAGCCACTTCGTTTCGGCTGCTAATAGTAGTTGTGCCGAGGCAATTGCATTATGGGTTCCTTCCTTACAAGTTGCTGTTGCAAATGTACGTTACGCTACGATACAGATAAGTTTGAATACAGAGAAGAAAAGAGAAAAAACTAAAACGAAAACACGACACAGACACCAATCTGAATACAGCGCACAGCGAAAAAAAAAAAAAAAAGAAAAAGGCACGAGAGAGGTTTAAACGTGGATCATCCGCTTGGCAGTCCAATATCGTGATCACTTTACCTCGATGCCGTTGCTACATACTGCTGATCGATATTGCACTTCTCGTCCTTGGATCGTTCACTGTCCCTATATTTTTTTTTCACAGTTCAGTACACCTTCTTCCTGTTTTCATGCTTGATCTGAGTTCAGGTTTTGACAGGCTATCCACTAGGCCATATTACCACAAAATCTTGGGGGGGGGGGGGCGGTGCAATGGGGAGTTTCCCTTGTAGCATATACCACCGTTGCTTGGAATACGCTTAACCGATTCCTTCGGAAGGTTTTTCGTTATCGTAATTTAAATTTTGGCAGTGTGAAACTTGGATCTGCGTTACGTGACGGCTACTTTCGGCTGCCACGTAAAATTTGGTTACAAAGTGTTTCGCGGCGGAGTACTTGGCTAAAAATTTCTCGGTTTACCTGCCACCATAAAGTAGGATAAAATAAATAAAAGATTTTATCTGAACAAACGAGAATTCTTGCTCAAGCATCGAACAAATACAGAGATTTTGTGGGCAAGGAAGCAACTAAAATTAGACTATGTGAATTAAAAATTGCAGTAAAACAGTCTTGAGCGCAACAGAAGTTTATTTTGGTTGGAAACTGGGTTCGGTCCATAATTAATTTAACCCATCTTAAGGCCGTACAATAGTGATACATATTTAGGAGAATTTCTATAAAAAAGATGGTAACATGGCTAAAAACATCAAGAATAAAAGCTACAAAAATAAGAGAATAAATTGTTATACGCATGATGGCGGCTGGTAGCGGGGGCGGAGCAAGACTCGTAAGAACACGGACGTCAAGTGCTGAATAAGGAAGAGAATATATATTGGAAGCCCTACCCATCGAATACAGCATTACATCGCTGACTACCATAGAAACAGTAGAACGTGCCTCAACTGTTCGCTAAGCAATAGCAGGTCACAGAACCTGGTATATCGATATCAGATTACCAAAGATAGATTTCTTGTTAAAAGACGTCAGTATCAGAATCTATTCATGGGATTATTATTTGATAATCGTTTAAAGATTAACAAGGCTCCACCAGCTTCAGCAGATTGCTTTCCTGCTTTTTTCTTTTCATGTAGTCATGAGTGGAAGAAGGACTGCATAGGGAACCAACTTCATTGTTATTATTTCCTTTTATTTCGTATCGGCACCCTGGGGTTACCCCATAGTCACGGTTAGTACTGTGAAAAATGAATGTGCGGTTAACTGGGGGTGCATGTACGGTTGTAGAATCCAATACAGATTTCTTTATTTTCGTTGTACATGCATGAGAATGTCCGTTTAATTTTTACATTTCATAGTTGGCTTGTGGCGTGTTCAGGCCGGAGAAACGTTTTTCCTGCTCTTTTCCAAATGTACGTCTTGCAATTGGTCGTCAGAGCAACGCGTAAGCGGTGAAAAATTCCAAGGAACTTTGTTGACATTTTATATGATTAACTGGTAGGAGGCGTGAGCAACGTCCACGAGCATTTATAGCACCCGCCCGATTAGACAGGGCACTTGGTGTCGCGATTTGGTTTCCTGACGATTAGCTAGCGTCCACGCCACCATGCACAGATGAAAAGCTAGGTCACAGCGTCTAGGAAGTTCTAATTTTAGGAGTTAGTTAGTCGCAGGCTGACGCTGAGGTGAGTAACGCTTGCTGCTTCCGAGTGCACTTAGCATAAAACTTCTTGGTTAAGGTTCCTTAGAAGTTTCGTTTAACAATGCAGGCAACGTGTACCGTGACTAAATTCACGTACCAAAGGAACTGCGTGGCTGAATATCGCGTGTTTTATCTGTATCGGTTACGATTTGATTCTTCAATGGGCGATTTAGTTTCACTTATTCACCCGCATTAGGGTGGCTTATTTGCACTCTATAGATTTTCTTGAACAAAATGAATAATCACAATTCAAGTTCGACTGAAACCACTCATGCCACTAGGATTTGCTTGATTTGGTTTCACTGCTGTTGTTCTAGGTATTTCCTTCTCCCAGCAGTAGCGAGTGTTTGAGCCCTAATGTGTTCACGAAGAAACTGTGTCTACCTGACAGAATAAAACCCTCAGAATTTGTTTAAGAAACCAGCGCCGTAAGGAGACAAAACATTACGGAGAATTTGTTTTGTTAAATGATTAGAGGGGAGGCTACCTTCTTTTTAATAATTTCCTTTTTAATGGAGGGTCGTCCTTTAGTCTTTACGGCCATGTGCAGTCTTCAATTTCTTTTCAGCTCCTGTAACTATTGACAATGTCTGTCATGTTTGAGATACGTTCTTAAATTATTAGTAAAATGTGTTCCCTGATCAGACAAGCCGAAGTCGTTACAGCCAGATTCACCATTACAGGTTTATCATTGCCAAATTCATTTAATTTCTCTTAATGACTTTGGACGACATTGCACTTTTAATTTATCTTAATGGCATCAGGCGACATAGCACTCAGTCGTCCTTACAAACAGAGAAATATAAGGATTACAGTGAGTTCTCAAAGCCTATGGCATGTGGCAAAAAGGTGGTCCCACATTTTAATAAAATCCAACTTCAGAATCAGTCAGCATTCAGACGACAGGTAGCATATAAGTATAAAGTGTATATTAAAGTATAAACACCCTAACGGAAGTTTTTTGTTGTGAGCAATAAATATAGCTGATCTGAACACCAGGCGACTGTGGAATGTTGATCCAACTGGTGAATATCATCTTCAGAGCTGGCATGTAAAAGTACTTTTAGCTTCCATTCTCAAGGCAGAATTCACAATCATCTCGTGATTTCACTGAAGTGGAGGATGCACTGTTGGGTCGTTTTCAGAAGATGGGTGATTACATCATACAATGACGCCCACATTCCCATCCACGGCCGATATAACGATGATGCTTCCCAGTAGCAGTAAGATTTGCTACCCGCCTATGGACACAGTCAGCAATAACAGATAATGTGGTACAGACTCGACCCTGAGTGCCATTATGTAACCTTCAACAAATCCTGAAACTACTGGTATACAATTATAAGGAGACTTTAGGAGGTAATTTACACACTTTTATGGTAAGCCAAGGTACTTTTATTGAATGCTGCACAACTCTTCAAACTGAGAGAGATAAACGACACGAAGCTACGCAAGAATACGTGGAAGTCCTCACATTGGGAAAAACTCTTCATCCCCCCGCCTCATATTCTTCCATCTTACCGAGAAGACAGAAATCGCATGGTGCAAGATGTGCGCTTCCTGATCAGCGTCACCCACATCACTGAGACCTTGGTAACATTTCACTTGTGCCGGACGCGGCACTTCACTGTTGTTGTACAATGGTCTTAGCGTGGGCCGTGCTGAAGTCCCTATATACCTTCCGAAATGTGGTGATACTTTTAAAAGCAGTATTAACCTGCCGGGAAGACTGATTAAAAATGGTGAGTGGACATCGATGCAGGCATGTAACAATATGACTACTTTAGAATCAGTGAACTCAAGAGCTCAGTGTTACTCTGCTGTTTCGGAGAATAGTGCCCATAGCAGACTTGATGTCCAACTGCGTCGCGCAATTTGAGTCACACTTGATACATTACTCACAAACCCTAAGCAATTACACTGGACCTATCAGGAAACCGTAGAAAATGCATGCATTTTTCCTGGAAGGCAGCTCTAGAAGATGCTGACATGTCTTTTGCATGTGATGAAGTGAGAACCCCAGAGTGGTCTCTACCTCATCCACACGGCCACACCAATCCTTTTAAAAAGTTAACTGTGTTCAACGTACCATGTTCCACTTGAACCCGACTATACAACATACGCTATATCTGCCGGCCTGTGGCTGTGCTGTTGAGACTGCAATGGTACAGATAAGCGATTCTGAGAATAACAAATAGAATGTGTCCTTACTAATATCTCCTCAGGTGTAGCTGTATCGATTACGAGAGGATGCCGCATTATACGAGTGGGATAAGGTTTGGCGCCTGCCGATATTTGGTGCGCAAGTCAGTGAGTCCAAACTTGTCCAGAACACCAAACAGGTGACGGATTTAGTGTTGCGCCCGATCACGTGTAATAGTGTATTCATTAAAAATTTGGATTCATTACGTATCGAGAAAAGCGAATTTAATGAAAGGCTACCGCAGACGACCGGAAATCAATGGCAAACTCAAGAGATCTGTGATAAACCAGTGAGTGGACCGTAGTGCAAAAGTGGTTAAGCAACGAAAGAATATATTGGCTGAGCTAAAGAAAAATAACTTCAGTGTTTATTTAAACTGTGTTTATGTCAAAGAACGCTGTCGTCACTACTTTATTGTTTTGGTGGGGACTAATTGACGGAAATATTTAACTCGGTGATTTATAAAGGCTGTTTCCATAAAACCATACAAAAATGTAACAAGACATAGCGAACGTTCCATGAACAATTTCAGGTAGGTTCGGAGAAGCCAGGTCAAGGAGATATGGAAGCAAAATTGCCTACCGCTTTATCTAGCATTACTGTTTTCCGTCTTATTTACAGCTAACTTGCGTATAAGATTACACGTACTGTGCTCTTTATTTACTCGTACATTTTTTATTTCACGCACGGAAAAAAGGAGGACGATCCTGATTATAGGGAAGTCATGATACAGGTTTTGTTTACTTCACTGGTTCGTGAGGTAACCCTGCTGTATGGTATTTACATTATCCCCTTGGCTGTTCGTGAGAGGGTGTAACTACAGCATGACGGTGCACCGCTTCGCTTCAGTGTGAATGTCCGCATCCTTCTCAGTGCTGCATTTCCTGGTCGCTGGATTGAAAGGGGAGATTTTATTCCATTGTCTTCGTGGTCACCTGAACTGAATCCCCTTGATAATTTCCTATGGGAATATCTAAAATCAGTTGTGTATGAGACGCTAGAGGATACGGAGAGGGAATTAGTTGCCAGAATTGTAGCTGCTTATAATGTGATTCCAAACACACCAATGATATTTGTCAGTGTGCCACAGAATCTTGTTCGCCGATATCATGCTTCGATGGAGTTGATGGCGCCCAGTTTCATCACACTTTGTAAGATATAGTGCAAATGGTACCTTCACCGTGTCAGTGATGGAATTAGCAGATAACTGTAACTAATGTAAATAAAGAAGTACACAATAATGTGATTTTATTCCTATTATCTCCCTTAGCTGGCTTCTCCGACAAAGGTTCTCTATCTCAAAATCTTTCAGTCGAGCATTCTCCACGATCTGTTAAACTTTTGCATGCTGTTACGTAAACACCCAGTACAAGTACAGATATGGCATGTGCCGAGGCCACACCTACTGTCCAGATCAGTCGGTACAACAAAGGCAGAGAGAAATGCAATTAATTCTTTAATGTCTACCACATATTCGGACTCCAGACAAAATTTCGAGTAATTTGACACTAAACCGGTCAGTTAATTAATTATCAAGTCACCAAATTTAATTAGTCTTTGTTCACTATTAAATCAATTTTTCAAAGCTATCTGACACTACCGACGTTTTGTCCACATAGAGGACCGTCTTTTGGAGAGTGCGGGCTAAATTTGACATTTCGCTGTTTAATTAATATTGAAAACACCAAAAATGGTGAAGTCCACAAAGTTCTCTGGCCGTTATTATCAAATTTATGTTGAAGCCACGCCGTGTCGGAGACATACAATTTCCTCCCCCCGTTCGGAGAACTGGGGCCGGAACAGGTGTCACAACGCGAGAGGCAAAGTGTCAGTGAAGCAGGTGTTCGAACGTGAGAGGCAAAGAGGCCGTGCAGCCGCCTCAACAAGGCTGGACTACCGGTTTGTTGCCACCTTTCATCGCGTTGGCTGGGGGAACCTAAAATGCAGACACACACAGAGGGGCGGCGTCCGATGTTACTAACAGCGCGGAGATCCACTCTGTATCCCGATTCAGCTGCAGGTTCTGATCGAATCTACATCACGAAAGGCACGTGCGACGATTACCGCCATTTTGTTACAATTGTTGCCTTCCACTGGTCTGGAAGCAAAATAGTATTTAGCCGTGTGCGATCTGTCCGTCATGAGTTGTTTTATGACGGACTTCGCAACTACTGCGGTTGCGACTGTGCAACCACGACATCGGCACCGTAACATACCGGCATCGCTAATCCGCATCTCGCAGTGTAGTAAGCCTCACCGTTCGGTAAATATTATCTGTAGTAGTCTTCGTTACCAATGGCTTCCTTCATTATCGTGAACGATTTGGTTAACTTTCTGCAATTCTTCTCTGTTTAGTTATCTGTTTATTTAATCTCAGTAGATTAGGGCCATCAGCCCCTCTGTTACATCATACCATGGCCTCACAAATTCAGGACATCAGTTACCTAAGAAATAACAATGGTTCTAATATGAAAAAGAGTAATGCAGTGATTTGAGTGTCTCTAGAGACGATGTAAGTAATGAGTACTGCAAAACGCAAATAAATTGCATACTTCTACTACTGCTACTTCCAATAAAAGAATGATAATAATAATAAACGTAATCTTAATAATAAGATAATAATGGTGGCAAGTGTTAGGGGGAATACCAAGTGGGATGGGGCGTTAATGGAAATTTCGGTTGTGGAAGGATTCACGCTAGGGTAGTGTGCGCAGTTGTGCAAAATCACTGTGTCAGGGTGGCGTGGCGGTTAGTGCATCTGCCTGTAGAGCAGGAGACCCAGGCTCGAGTCCCGGCCTTAGTACAAATTTTCATTCGTCACTTCAGTCAATTCAGCTGTACAAAACAGGTATTCTCTGACATAACGAGTTCGTGGGAGGGAAACGTAAGGGGACTGCACCAGCTACGAATTTTGGGGAATGAGGAAACTGTGCGTTTGTCTATTAGGGGTCTTGTGCAAGCAAGGGGAGAACGAGCAGAGTATGTAAGGAAAAACCAATAACCACTGAAGATGCTTTGTAAATAAAAGCGAAACGCGTCTGCTGTAATTCCTTTTAATTAAATTGTAGTCAGCTCAAGATGAAAAACCAAGAACAACAGAGGAAATTGTGGCTGTAAAGATGGATGGAAAGGGGTAACGAGTGTCTACAGGGGCGGTAGTAGCAATTACTGTTGACTCAGTAGGTATGCCATTAACTACTTATTGAAATTGGAGACGTTATCCAAACCTGTAATACAATGAGGGATGTTATGCCAGAATAGAGGACTTCGAGAAAGTAGCTGAGCAATGACGTGGTACAGAAATGATTTTCCTCTGTCGGACGCTTATTGGCATATTGAGCAAACAAGAGCTTTAAAGTCGAGGAGGTGTACCTGGTACAGCGTGCGCTGATAAGACAACACAGGAAACAGCGCGTATGCAAATTTCTGCCTTTGTATGCACGCAGCCAGCGTAGTTAAGCATGTGAAATATGACTAAAGAGTCGAAAGTCATAGATATATCCGTTAAATGCGCTCATAACCATTTCCAGGAGTCGTGTGCCATCCTGAAAATGTCATTGCAAGACAACATCGCTGTAATAAATATTTGGAAATATAGGTGTGTGGACAAGTTTCTTTTTCAGGTCTTGGTTTTATTCTTGTTAGTGTAGCTATTTATGCAACTATCACTAACTCTGACCTTGACCTACAAGAAGTCAGTCGTCAAGTCGCTATTATTTATAAGCGATTCCTTAAGGAAGACTTTGTGTATTTGAATGTACATACACATATCAAAAAAGGTTTTACATGACCTCGCTTCCCAGAACTTCTGAAGATAGACGTTGACTGTGGATATTTTATCACAGACACAGTCCCTGTGACTGCTGAGAGGTGTCGCTAAACCCGACAAAAGATATAAACAATCATGCATTAGCAGCGCCTATTAGATGGAGGAGGTCCGGCAGCCGATCAGTTCCAGTCATTCCACCAGGAAGAAGGTACACGGTTCGTGTTGTCTGTAGTTCAACGGAGCCTGAGGGTCAATACTGCGGTTCGATCGCGTCCGTATCGTTACTTTGTGCCAGGCGTCTCGGATTGAACCAAAGCGATGTTGTTCGCACATGGAGGAGATACAGAGAGACGGGAACTGTCGATGACATTGCTCTCTAAGGCCACCCAAGGCCTACTACTGCAGTGAATAACCGCTAACTACGGAATATGGCTCGGAGGATCCCTGACAGCAACGCCAACATGTTGAATAATGCTTTTCTTGCAGCCACAGGACCTCGTGTTACTACTGAAACTGTGCGAAATAGGCTGCATGATGCGCAGCTTCAGTCCCGACGTCCATGGCGAGGTCCATCTTTGCAACCACGACACCATGCAGCGCGGCACAGATGGGCCCAACAACATGCCGAATGGACCACTCAGGATTGGTATCACATTATCTTCACCGGTGAGTGTCGCATATGACTTTAGCCAGACATTCTTGGAGACGTGTTTGGAGGCAGCTCGGTCAGCCTGAACGCCTTACACACACTGTCCAGCGAGTGGAGCAACTTGGAGGTTCCCTGCTGTTTTGGGGTCCCATTATGTGGGGCCGACGTACATAATGGTGGTCACGGAAGGCGCCGTAACGGCTGCACGATACGTGAATGCCATTTTCCAACCGATAGTGCAACCATATCCGCAGGATATTGACTTGGCATTCGTCTTCATTGACACCAATTCTTGTGAATGACTTCCTTCAGGATAACGAAATCGCTCGACTAGAGAGGTCAGTATGTTCTCCAGACATGAACCCTATCAGTCATGCCTGGGATAGATATAAATGGCTGTTTATGGACGACGTGACCCACCAACCACTGTGAGGGACCACGCCGAATCGCCTTTGAGGAGTGCGACAATTTGGACCAACAGTGGCTCGATGAATTTGTGGATAGTATGCCACGACGAATATAGACATGCATCAATGCAGGAGGACGTGCTACTGGGTATTAGAGGAACCGGTGTCCACAGCAATCTGGACCTCCACCTCTGAAGGTCTCGCTGTACTGTGGTATAACATGCAATGTGAGATTTTCATGAAAAGGGCGGAGATGACGTTTAAGTTGATCTTTATTCCAATTTTCTGTACAGGTTCCAGAACTCTCGGAACCGAGGTGATGCAAAAGTTTTTTTGATCTGTGGAACAGCAGAATAGGAAGTCCGACGCCAATAAACTCCGGGGACAGATCAACAGGTAGGTGAATTGCCAGGGAAGAATGGCAATTAGTACATCTCTGTAATCAATTTATTCGATCTTCCCGTAGTCAGCGTTAGAGTAGACGAGCTACAAATAGAGACGTTTCAATAACATATGTGTTAATAGGTGTACATACAGAGTTTCAAATAAATTGACATGTTTATCTTGGGTGTAAGCCTAACATTATGTGTTGTCACAAAAAATGGTCCGATGATTTCTGATTTCGACAGCAAAGTAACTCAAACCTTTAATAATTAAGACGCAAGTAGGCTTGCAGTGTGCCAGCCATCACTCACTCTGCAAACAATGAGCACTCACTACTACAATGGAAATTCTGAGAGCTTTCATTTCACTCCGGGGCGGGCTGTTGCAGAACCTGTGCAATGTTGAGGTTCCTCACAGACAAATCCCGTGGAGACAAAAGTGGAGCAAGTACAGGAGAGGGAGGGTCGTCCTAGGTAGTATATGTTGACACCCTATCAGGGAAGATCGTGATATCAACTTACTAAAGACAGACAGAGAGATCTAAACTCACTACCTTCACCGTATTTAATTCTGTACATTACATATGTATTTGGTTGGGTAATCCTAGTTGCTACCGTATGTTAATGTAGCATCAAACGAGATAATAGATCATCTGACCTGTCTTTTCCAAATGGTGGTTTAGTATAAAGGTTGCATTACTCAATACACAGCAGGCTTAGGCCATACAAATAATTTTCTTGAAGTGAGCTCCTGCAGTAGAAGGTCCTGTATTCTTTGACTTATGTGTTGTGGGTGGAACGTGTTGAGGCGAGGAGGGGCATTGCTACTACGAGAACACTGTTGCTAAATGCTTGCGTTGCTAATCAGTATGATAGCAGAGTGATATTACTGGTAGGCAGTTCAAGTACGTATAGTGGTGTTTCAGTTGGGTGTCAGATAGAAAATGCGACTAAGGGAAGTTTCTTAGCTCACGTCACGTCTGTCTTCGAAAAAACTCTTTTTGTGTTACTGAGTAATGTTCATCTCAGTCTCAGACTTTACTACTGTAGTTAACAGTAAGTACTCTCAAAATCGGTTTTTCAGCTCGAAACCTTTAGAACTAAAACACAAACATTCTCTCTCACGCCAAATTACGCAAGAATATACCGTTATTATACCAGAGTAAAAAATACCGACAATTCTCGTCTAATATGAAACTATGTAGAACTCTCCACACCAGCGCCAGTGTAACCTGAAGGAATGAGTGCAGATCAGTGCTGGTTCCCATTTAACTTGCGCATTATGCCAGAAAATCTTCTTTACTCTTTATCCCCGTCCGTGGATTGCTATGTTCGCGCTAAAGAGGCCATTAGTTTGGAAACAGCGACGCGTAAGCTTCCACGCAGAGTTATCTGCATACGCGTCCGTTAATCGCGTCGTAATGCACATGGCAGGTGCTGCACTGTCCCGTGTTTTCAGTTCGTGCAGCCGCTAACGAGCGCGTGACACGGTACAGGGCCGTGCGCTGCCGCGTAATCACTGCGGCGCGTGACAGCGGTTTAGGTGGTCCCGTGCGTGATTTCTACGTAAATGGCAGTTATCTGTGGAAAAATTCCACCATTGTTCCATCTCACGAGCAAAGCATTTCAGCGGTTAGTGACGAATCTGTCACTCTGTCGGTGGTTTAGTGTTGCTCCTCCACGAACATTGTATCGAATTTCGCAGAAATTGACTGGAACGTATGTTGTGAAGTATGGCTAAGTTTACAACACGAGATCAACGATTAATTACACACAAATTTGTTGAATCTGCAATATACATGTTGTATCAAAGTCTTTGCATCAATAGTCTAAGGATGATAGGTCACACTCATGGGCAACAGCTTTTGTTAGAGACAAAACATTCCTCACGCTTCCCGCCGATATCCTTTTGTATTGATTACGCCCCTCACAGTCTGCAGAGCGTAGGAACTCGGCGGCGTGTGTGTGTCTTCTATGTTGCCTACAGTACAACCATGTATTTCGTGTGAAAGGGCATAGGCCTAGCAAAGTTAGAATTTCCGATTAGCTGGTAAAATATATTTCTCCGCCTAGATACACTCAGGTTTAAGGTTTTCTCTGTCACTGAAACACCCTGTATACTCCATGGCCAGTGAAGTACACTCCTGGAAATGGAAAAAAGAACACACTGACACCGGTGTGTCAGACCCACCATACTTGCTCCGGACACTGCGAGAGGGCTGTACAAGCAATGATCACACGCACGGCACAGCGGACACACCAGGAACCGCGGTGTTGGCCGTCGAATGGCGCTAGCTGAACAGCATTTGTGCACCGCCGCCGTCAGTGTCAGCCAGTTTGCCGTGGCATACGGAGCTCCATCGCAGTCTTTAACACTGGTAGCATGCCGCGACAGCGTGGACGTGAACCGTATGTGCAGTTGACGGACTTTGAGCGAGGGCGTATAGTGGGCATGGGTGGGCCGGGTGGACGTACCGCCGAATTGCTCAACACGTGGGGCGTGAGGTCTCCACAGTACATCGATGTTGTCGCCAGTGGTCGGCGGAAGGTGCACGTGCCCGTCGACCTGGGACCGGACCGCAGCGACGCACCGATGCACGCCAAGACCGTAGGACCCTACGCAGTGCCGTAGGGGACCGCACCGCCACTTCCCAGCAAATTAGGGACACTGTTGCTCCTGGGGTATCGGCGAGGACCATTCGCAACCGTCTCCATGAAGCTGGGCTACGGTCCCGCACACCGTTAGGCCGTCTTCCGCTCACGCCCCAACATCGTGCAGCCCGCCTCCAGTGGTGTTGCGACAGGCGTGAATGGAGGGACGAATGGAGACGTGTCGTCTTCAGCGATGAGAGTCGCTTCTGCCTTGGTGACAATGATGGTCGTATGCGTGTTTGACGCCGTGCAGGTGAGCGCCACAATCAGGACTGCATACGACCGAGGCACACAGGGCCAACACCCGGCATCATGGTGTGGGGAGCGATCTCCTACACTGGCCGTACACCACTGGTGATCGTCGAGGGGACACTGAATAGTGCACGGTACATCCAAACCGTCATCGAACCCATCGTTCTACCATTCCTAGACCGGCAAGGGAACTTGCTGTTCCAACAGGACAATGCACGTCCTCATGTATCCCGTGCCACCCAACGTGCTCTAGAAGGTGTAAGTCAACTACCCGGGCCAGCAAGATCTCCGGATCTGTCCCCCATTGAGCATGTTTGTGACTGGATGAAGCGTCGTCTCACGCAGTCTGCACGTCCAGCACGAACGCTGGTCCAACTGAGGCGCCAGGTGGAAATGGCATGGCAAGCCGTTCCACAGGACTACATCCAGCATCTCTACGATCGTCTCCATGGGAGAATAGCAGCCTGCATTGCTGCGAAAGGTGGATATACACTGTACTAGTGCCGACATTGTGCATGCTCTGTTGCCTGTGTCTATGTGGCTGTGGTTCTGTCAGTGTGATCATGTGATGTATCTGACCCCAGGAATATGTCAATAAAGTTTCCCCTTCCTGGGACAATGAATTCACGGTGTTCTTATTTCAATTTCCAGGAGTGTTTTTCCACCATACACTTCAACCTAATAGAAGAAGGAAAGCAGAAACGCAAAGATACTGTGGGCTTGGCTGCAAGACGTTGCACCTGTAATAGGAAAATGATAAATTACCCTAGCTTGCAAGTATCAAGTTGAAATTAATGTTACCTACTAATGTCAACGGTCTCCTGGGTCACGCGCTCGAACCCACCCACTACTTAAATCGTGAGTAAAAATCATCAGAAATGGCAACCGAAGACTTTCGGGATAAGAAGTCATCCTCGTTCTGTCAACGGCCATTTACACCGGACCGAGGAGCAGACAGAGTTTCAGGGTACTACTTTGCACTTTGTGTAAGAAACTGCTCCTAAAAAGAGGAAAAATCAGCAACGATCAACGGCACGAAGGTGCAGAAGGCAACTGAAACCAGTGCATGGAGGACACATAACGTGAATCCAGAGGACATGTGTACAGTAACTGATAAGGTGTGATGATGATCTTTCCATTGGCAAACGATTCTGGATTAGTCCCTCATTCTGATTTCCGGAAGTTGACTGCTAAGGGGGAGATGAGTATGAGAAAAACATGGAATAACCAACGACAGTATAGCATTTTGGGAGTCGGTACATGGAATGTCAGAACTTTGAAGGTAGTAGGAAAGCTAGAAAATCTCAAAAGGGAAATACATAGGCTACGTATAAGTATAGTGTGGATCACTGAAAGTGGAAAGAAGAGAAGAAATTCTGGTCAGACCAATACAAGCTAATAACAACAGCAGTAGAAATTGATATAACGGGAGTAGGATTCGTTACAAATAGGGAAGTATGGGAGAGTTCACTGACAGCCTTGTTCTCATCAGATTATACAGCAAACCTACGCCAACAAAGATAGTTCATGCATACATGCAAACATCGTAATCATTAGACGAAGGGAGGGAAAAAATGTGTAAGGATACTTAAGGGGTAATTCAGTAATCATTTGGGCATTGGAACGCGGTTGTAGGGGAAGAATTAGATTAAAGGGTTACAGGCAGTAAAGACGAGAGGGGAGAAGTAGTAATGAAGCTCTTCCATATATTTATGTTAGTAATACTGAATACTCTGTTGAAGAATCTCAAGAGGACGATGTATACTTAGAAAAGTCCTGGAGACACGGGAATATCCCAGGTGGATACATCATGATCAGACATAGATTCCGAAATCGGATTGTAAGGCGTACCCAGGTGCAGGCAAAGAATGAGATCTTAATTTAGTAATGGTGAAGAACAGACTGATGTTAAGGAAATCGTCTCGAAGAATTACCATGGGAGGAAGTGGTATACTGAGGTACGGAGGAACGATGAGACGCGTAAGAAGTTCTCTAACGATGTGGATAACGAGACGAGGAATACTTGAGTAGACAGTTCTGTTGAAGAGGTGTGGATACTTCTAAAAATGTCAGTCACAGATTTTGCACAGATACATATTGGTACGATGAATGTAAATCAGAAGGAAGCTCGAGTAACAGATGGAAAATGAAGTTCAAAAACGTTCAGGGGAAGACAGAGCTACGGCAATATAAATACCTTAGGAGTGAAATAAACAGGAAGTGCTGGGTAGTCAGTGGGAAATATCTACGGAAGGACGTGAAGAAATCAAAAAAGAAATAATCGTAGGGAGGACTGATTCAGCAGCTAGAAAGCTAAAAAAAGCCTTCGGTGAAATTGAAAACAAAAGTGGCAACGTTAGGAGTGCATTGAGAATTTCAATGTTAAAGGCAGTGAATTGAGCCGATAGGTGGAAAGATTGCATTGAAGGCCTCTGTGTGTGTGTGTGTGTGTGTGTGTGTGTGTGTATGGGGAGGGGGAGGGGGGAGAAATTGGAGTCGGTATGAAAGACATAGAGGACGCAGTAATAAAGTCGCATTTTGGAAGAACTCTAGAAACCTTGAGCTCATATAAGACCGAAATTCTACAAACATTAGGCAAAGTAGCACGAGACGTCTATTCAGGCTGGTGTGTAGCAGCTATGACTCTGAGAACGCAACCAGATTTTCAGAAAAATATCACTAACACAATCTCGAAGATAGCAAGAGCAGACAAGTTGGAAAACTATCTGATAATAACCCAAAAATTCATACATTCCAGTTTCTAATTGCGAGAACCAGCACTCATCTTAACCGCTTTTGGATCCAAGCTGCTGACAAGAATAATTTACAGAGAAATAGAAAAGAAAATGTAGTCTCTGTTAAATGATGTTTAGTTTGGCTTTAGGAAAGTTAAAGGCACCGGAAAGGAAGTTCTGACGTTGCACCTAGTAGTGGAGACAGGACTGAAGGAAAATCAAGACGCGCTTACAGTTTTTTTTACCTAGAAAAAGCGTTCGACAGCGTAAAAATTGCAGGCTGTTGAAAGTTCTGAGAAAAATAGGAGTAAGATGTACGGAAAGACGTAAAGACGTGCAATACACAGTTCGTACAAGGATCAAGACGGAACAAAATCGATCTGTACACTGAAGATGCAATGATGGAAATAAAAGAAAACTTAAAGAGTGGGATTAAAGGTCAGGGTGAAACGATGATTCGCTGATGGCACTGCTAACCTCAGTAAGGATGAAGAATTAGATAGTATGTTCACTGAACAGGACAATCTAATGAACAGAGCATACGGCTTGTTAGTAAACCGGAAGAAGACAAAAGTAACGAGAAATAAATGAAATTAAACATCAAAACGGGTGATCACGAAGTATACAAAGTTAAAATATTTTGTTGCATTGGATGCAAACTAACTCATCTCGGAAGAAGCAAGGAGGAAATATGAAGCAGAGTAGCACAAGCAAAGAGGGTTTTCTTGGCCAAGAGAAGGTTATTGCCTTAATTTGAGGGAGATATTTCTGGGAATGTACGTTTGGAGCAAATCATTGTGTGTTAGCGAATCACACCGAAACCAAAGACAATCGACAGGTTTGAGATACTGGCGTTACATTAAATGTTGCTAGTTTGTTGGACTGAGAAGACTCTCCACAAAATCGGTGGAGAAGGGAGTATATGGAAAACACTGACAAAAAGAAGGGACAGAATTATAGGACAAGTATTAATACAGCAGGGAACGAGGGAGCTGTAGATGGTAAAAACTGTATAGAAGGAAAAATATTTTTTTGCCATTTGTTGTCTAACTTTCCGTCTGTCTGTCTGTTAAGATTACTCTTTCCCAGGAAGGAGTAGAGGTATCAAGTTGAATTTATTGTCTAATACTAACGTTATGGTTTCCTGGAGATCTAAAAACAGAAGATTCTAAATTGCAACCGTAAAAAAATACGTCCATCTTGTCGCGTCGCAACTAGTGCGCATCGCCCATTTGTCTACTAAAAGCTTTACTTCAGAATCTATGTGGTCTGCAATGTAAGCCGGTAGAGTATTATACGGTCAGTAACGGATGAGTTGTGTCCTGCAGACTGACGTCACGACCATATGTTGCAGCTGCGTGTGTGAAAGCAGTGAAGTAGCGATGGCAGGCCACTTACTTTATACGAAACTAAAAATATTAATAACTAATAAAGGAATAACCTAAGGAACGTCATATTTGATGTACATCCCTCTGTTGTGAAAACAAACAATATGTCAAAGTCTGAGATCAAGAATAGTTGTATTTTGGAAGTAAGTAAAATTCCAAAAAAGAAAAACGTAATTTTCCGACGGTCAAGAATTTAAATAAATACAGTGATGTAATAGTTCACCTTCAGTGACTATGTACGATGATCTGATAACACCTTCAGTGTTCATATATAAATTTGGAAAGTTTTTAGTTTCAGAAAACCTCTGTAACTTTTCTATAATAATAATTTCAAGAATTCTAAGTAAATATGTGTATTGTGTGTTACGGGCGTGTGAATGAGAATGCGTGCGTGAGAGTTTGTGGGACGTTCGGCACTATTAAAAATCATTCATGTAATTCTATACAGGAACTGGCTCTGAGCACTATGGGACTAAACTGCTGAGGTCATTAGTCC
This sequence comes from Schistocerca serialis cubense, assembly GCF_023864345.2. Classification (NCBI taxonomy): domain Eukaryota; kingdom Metazoa; phylum Arthropoda; class Insecta; order Orthoptera; family Acrididae; genus Schistocerca; species Schistocerca serialis. The sequence continues at coordinate 541,971,825 of NC_064645.1, forward strand.
CCTAGAACTTAGAACTAGTTAAACCTAACTAACCTAAGGACATCACAAACATCCATGCCAGAGGCAGGATTCGAACCTGCGACCGTAGCGGTCTTGCGGTTCCAGACTGCAGCGCCTTTAACCGCACGGCCACTTCGGCCGGCTATACAGGAACTGGCAAGTGTTCCAACTCTGTAACGTGGGAACGAACCCACTAGTGGTTCCCCTACTAGTGAATGTCGGATGTCCAAGTATGTATGCTTATGTATAAGACAGCCAGAACATTCGCGACTACATAATAACTTTCCAGATGTAGAGTAAAGCTTATAGTTCATTTTGTTTTGTTTATTTAATTAGAGAGTTTTGTGTTAGTTAAATTGATGACGTCAATGAGCCTAGAGAAGTGGTTGGTGCGTGCTAGATTTTGGCGCGAGCCGCGCCCTAGAAGTGAGTTCTTATTGGTCGTAAGTGCTGACAGCCAATGAGAAGCGAGACGGTTGGCCGCCTAGCGAGGAGATGAGTTTTGAATGTGGGAGAGTGAGAAGAGAGTCGCGAGCTAGCTTTGATTGGAGGCGGTTATGCTGGATGTGACTTTTCGCATTATGTGTAAGACGAAGTCTTGGCATGACTTCCGCGTTATGAAAACTTTAGACTGTTGTGATAATTCGTTCCGACGAAAATCGCGAGTGAACTTTGAATTATACAGCGTGGCGGTACTGAGTATATTCTTACTGAGTATTTTATTGCGAGCATAAACTTTTACTAAAGACAACCACTGAATACCGTGTGCAGAAGTAATTGGCAGATTGACTGTGTTACAAGTAATTGGTTTCGGAATTTGGGAAGGTAAAAGTTCTGGCTGTTTTAGATATGGTGATAACTGTGAGCAGAAACTTCAGTAATTTTCGTAAATGTGGGCTGATGCTCTTCGTTAACGGCAATAAATATCTATTGAAGGCTTGCATTTGAACTTCATGTTTAAAGTACGAGTGACACCCCTTTCTGAATCATTTTTTTAAAGTACATAGAAAATTTTCAGCAAATTTTACTTATAGGGGCCTCCGGCGTGTAGCTATGAGGTTACAGTTTCCTCTACACTGCTTTTCTGTGATCTCGTTAGTAGCTGCAGTCAGGAGTTTACCTGCGAAGATCTACCGCTGTAAAGAGGTAGGTGAACAAAAATTATAAAATAAATAGCATTGCAGCAGCAACGTATAATCTGTCGCAAATGGAGCACCGCACGCACGCACATAAAAAAAAATCTGCCGCAATCTGTTGAGACAATTTTTTCTCAAAAACGTTTACGAATATCGAGTTAAAATTTATGTTACTTCTAAGGTTTACGGTCATTTGGCTTTGTAAAAAATTTAACCTTCTAAGTCAATGCAATCAAAAGATACCGCGACATATGTCACATATTTAAATATTCGCAGACTCGCTCATGAATGCTTACAGACGAACGATGTACATACATGTTGGGCCTGGTGGTCTAGTGGGAAGGCGAGTGATTGGAAACAGAGAGGTTGTGGTAATGTCGGACTACCGATTTTTCCATCTTCGCTTTTAACATGGCCTTCGCCTCTGAACGATGTGAGGGGTCGCCAGAAGCAATTCGTCGTTCGGATTCCACGTTGAAGTGTAGGTCAGCTTTCCCCGTTTTGGTGACTGGAGTAAGTTAGGGACACGTACGTCGTCGAAGTGGCTTCTAATACAATAACTAGCAACGAGCCACTGGATCACACGAAATTATTATTATTATCATCTTCTATAAACATTATTAATTTTTTATGGACTCTCAGAGCATAAGTCCAATTCGCCCTTGTCCGATTTTTTTCCGCAGAGAGTGGCTAGTCCCCTGACCGCTTACGCTAAATTACTGTGCAGGTGTTATCCGAGAAGTCCCCAGAACCCTCCCCCACAGCCTCACTCCTGATAGTACATCTACATGTACTGTGAACAGCATTCCGCACATACATTCTGGAACCGCGTGACCGCTACGGTCGCAGGTCCGAATACTGCCTCGGGCATGGATGTGTGTGGTGTCCTTAGGTTAGTTAGGTTTAAGTAGTTCTAAAGTCTAGAGGACTGATGACCTCAGAAGTTAGTTCCCATAGGGCTCAGAGCCAGCATTCCGCACGAAAGGCAAGGTTCTGGACTCGAGCTGCGGTCCAACACACAATTGTAATCTTCCAGGAAGTTATGTAACAGCGCACACTTCACGGCTGAGTGAGATTCATTCTGGAAATTAAAGTGGCACTCATACAAAATACGAGTGTCCTGTAAAACTGTTAAAGAAAACGAACTTCTTAACAAATTGTGACCTGCAGAGGAATCTTCCATACCTTTACGAAACTGCTTACTGCAAGCAACAATACATTCTCACTGCTGCACGTACTGCTTCAGACTTGCGTGCGTCTCCACAAGCACTCTTTCGCAGCTGCTTTTGTAGTGTTCACCCATTGCTGCATGTCGTGCGCGGAATGTTGTTGGCTATACAGAATAAAAGAGTCGAGACCGCTCGCGTTCCGCTTGCCCTCTTGGAAAAATCAAGATCGCGGACACAACGGGCTCACGGTCTGCACGCTATAGAAACAACAAGAACCTAACTCCACAAGTTAGAAAATCTGTATTCCTACATAACAGTAAAATACGTGTCAGTATTTACTCCTTGGGAGAGTAATGAATTAAAATGCTTGATTTGTTATGCATTTTTCAACCTGCAATGAGTTACGGTGTGATAAGTACTCACCCTAAGGAACAATTAAATTATACTTAGTCACTTCATCGCTATGTACACTCCTGGAAATGGAAAAAAGAACACGTTGACACCGGTGTGTCAGACCCACCATACTTGCTCCGGACACTGCGAGAGGGCTGTACAAGCAATGATCACACGCACGGCACAGCGGACACACCAGGAACCGCGGTGTTGGCCGTCGAATGGCGCTAGCTGATCAGCATTTGTGCACCGCCGCCGTCAGTGTCAGCCAGTTTGCCGTGGCATACGGAGCTCCATCGCAGTCTTTGACACTGGTAGCATGCCACGACAGCGTGGACGTGAACCGTATGTGCAGTTGACGGACTTTGAGCGAGGGCGTATAGTGGGCATGCGGGAGGCCGGGTGGACGTACCGCCGAATTGCTCAACACGTGGGGCGTGAGGTCTCCACAGTACATCGATGTTGTCGCCAGTGGTCGGCGGAAGGTGCACGTGCCCGTCGACCTGGGACCGGACCGCAGCGACGCACGGATGCACGCCAAGACCGTAGGATCGTACGCAGTGCCGTAGGGGACCACACCGCCACTTCCCAGCAAATTAGGGACACTGTTGCTCCTGGGGTATCGGCGAGGACCATTCGCAACCGTCTCCATGAAGCTGGGCAACGGTCCCGCACACCGTTAGGCCGTCTTCCGCTCACGCCCCAACATCGTGCAGCCCGCCTCCAGTGGTGTCGCGACAGGCGTGAATGGAGGGACGAATGGAGACGTGTCGTCTTCAGCGATGAGAGTCGCTTCTGCCTTGGTGCCAATGATGGTCGTATGCGTGTTTGGCGCCGTGCAGGTGAGCGCCACACTCAGGACTGCATACGACTGAGGCACACAGGGCCAACACTCGGCATCATGGTGTGGGGAGCGATCACCTACACTGGCCGTACACCACTGGTGATCATCGAGGGGACACTGAATAGTGCACGGTACATCCAAACCGTCATCGAACCCATCGTTCTACCATTCCTAGACCGGCAAGGGAACTTGCTGTTCCAACAGGACAATGCACGTCCGCATGTATCCCGTGCCACCCAACGTGCTCTAGAAGGTGTAAGTCAACTACCCTGGCCAGCAAGATCTCCGGATCTGTCCCCCATTGAGCATGTTTGTGACTGGATGAAGCGTCGTCTCACGCGGTCTGCACGTCCAGCACGAACGCTGGTCCAACTGAGGCGCCAGGTGGAAATGGCATGGCAAGCCGTTCCACAGGATTACATCCAGCATCTCTACGATCGTCTCCATGGGAGAATAGCAGCCTGCATTGCTGCGAAAGGTGGATATACACTGTACTAGTGCCGACATTGTGCATGCTCTGTTGCCTGTGTCTATGTGCCTGTGGTTCTGTCAGTGTGATCATGTGATGTATCTGACCCCAGGAATGTGTCAATAAAGTTTCCCCTTCCTGGGACAATGAATTCACGGTGTTCTTATTTCAATTTCCAGGAGTGTATATATTGGTTGATTAACCTGCCCCTAAAACGTAAAAAAGCGATTTTCAAACGCGCTTTTCTTGAATAACTCGAAAACCGTGGCTTGAAACGTATCCCAGTACAAAATTTAACGACACTACTGGCCATTAAAATTGCTACAACAAGAAGAAATCCAGATGACAAACGGGTATTCATTGGACAAATATATTATACTAGAACTGACATGTGATCACATTTTCACGCAATTTGGGTGCATAGATACTGAGAAATCAGTACCCAGAAGACCACCTCTGGCCATAATAACAACCTTGATACGCCTGGCCATTGAGTCAAACAGAGCTTGGATGGCCGTACAGGTACAGTTGTCCATGCAGCTTCAACACGATACCACAGCTCATCAAGAGTCGTGACTGGCGTATTGTGATGAGCCAGTTGCTCGGCCTCCATTGACCAGACGTTTTAAATTGGTGAGAGATCTGGAGCATGTGCGGGCCAGGACAGCAATCGAACATTTTCTGTATACCGAAACGCCCGTACAGGACCTGTAACATGCGGTCGTGCATTATCATGCTGAATTGTAGGGTTTCACAGGGATCGAATGAAGGGTAGAGCCAAGGGGCGTAGCACATCTGAAATGTAACGTCCACCGTTCAAAGTGCTGTCAATGCGAACAAGAGGTGACCGAGACGAGTAACCAATGACATCCCATACCGTCACGCCGGGTGATAGGCCAGTATGGTGATGACGAATACACGCTTCCAATGTGCATTCACCGCGATGTCACCAAACACGGAAGCGACCACCATGATGCTGTAAGCAGAACCTAGATTCATCCGAAAAAATGACGTTTTGCCATTCGTGCACCCAGGTTTCTCGTTGAGTACACCATGGCAGGCGCTCCTGTCTGTGATGCAGCGTCAAGTGTAACCGCAGCCATGGTCTCCGGGCTGATAGTCCATGCTGCTGCAAACGTCGTCGAACTGTTGGTGCAGATGGTTGTTGTTTTGCAAACGCCCCCATCTGTTGACTCAGGAATCGAGACGTGGGTGCACGATCCGTTACAGCCATGCGGATAAGATGCCTGTCATCTCGACTGCTAGTGATACGAGGCCGTTGGGATCCAGCACGGCGTTTCGTATTACCCTCCTGAACCCACCGATTCCATATTCTGCTAATAGTCGTTGGATCTCGACCAACGCGAGCAGCAATGTCGCGATACGATAAACTGTAATCGCTGTAGGCTACAATCCGACCTTCATCAAAGTCGGAAACGTGATGGTACACATTTCTCCTCCTTACACGAGGCATCACAACAACGTTTCACCACGCAACGCCGGTCAACTGCTTTTTGTGTATGAGAAATAGGTTGGAAACTTTCCACATGTCGGCACGTTGTAGGTGTGGCCACCGGCGCAAACTATGTGTGAATGCTCTGAAAAACCAATCATTTTCATATCACAGCATCTTCTTCCTGTCTGTTAAATTTCGCGTCTGTAGCACGTCATCTTCGTGGTGTATCAGTTTTAATGGCCAGTAGTGTACTTCAAATTTCCTACTAAAAGGTCCTATTTATTTTTTCTGTAGGATTAACAGTCCAAGCGAGAGAACATGAAAATCTTAAGCCCGTCATTTGAAGGCACAATGCTCTGCACAAAATCCAGCGACAGGCCTGCTGCTGAATTACCCTACGTACAATGTTATTTGAAAGGTTAAATCTCCTGCACTACTGCCTTCTCTTCTCTCTGCTCACCATTAAAACGGATACACAATTGCCACATAAACCTAAAATTAAGAATCAATGGGGCAAAAGTAATCCCTAATGTTGGTAATATGAAAACAGGTTCAACCCGTCAAAGACATTCGAGAATCCATGCCTTAGGTTCACTGAGAACAATAGAAAACAAGCTTATTTGCAGGACGTTTACAGGTATAACGGTAAATATGAGGCTGCTAGGTGTAGTAATAAAGATTAAATGACTTAGGGGAAGCAACTAAATATCAGAACATGGCAGTCGATGAGGTATTACAAGCAAACAGGCACAGAGTTCCACATCTGCTTCCGGATGTTAGGAAATGGACGACGATGAGGCACTTCAAATGGAGACAAAGGATAACCGACATCGTAAAGGGATAGAACCGTAATCTCACGATAAGAATTCTTACTACAACACTATTATCAGCTACCAACATGAAACGTTTGAATCTATCGAGCGAGAAGCCTCAGAATGTTGCACAATGGATGTTTATTCGGAAGGAAATCACTTCAAATCCCTTTCCGGCTATCCAGATATCGCTTTTCTTCGTAGTTTACCTCCATAGGTAAAGCACAAAGCTATTTTGGTACATCTGAATAGTTCATTGCCAAGTCTTTTACCATCCTTGGTGAATCCGATCTTGTTCTTCGTTGCGAATTGCCTCATGCTTCTCAGTCTCTTTCAAAACAAGTTTATTGTTTTGCATTACGACAAGTATCAGGACACTAAGAAATCTGAGTTTAACAAACAGTGAAAAGTCTCTGAGGTTATAGACGTCAGAGCACGGCATACCAAAGGTTTGTAAGGTCTCAGGTTTTCATCAGCTCCGTCCTTGGATACGTTACACTAGAGACATCAAAACTTGTGACATAGCGGTAAATTGACACAGGACTATATAGATTCTTAGGACCAACTGTTTGACCGTAGCTGGTGATCTTGATATTTTATATCGAGTTGCAGGAAAGTCTATCAGGCCATTCAGTTCCGGGTCCTGCAGACCCAACAAGGTTTTGAAACTGTTTAACAAAATTAAATTAATGACGAATATAAAAGGCATTTCAATTATCTTACCAAAGATTTTGTATTTATTTATTTAAGGACTTGAGTGGACGGATCGACGATGAACTTGAGCAGGTGTCGCCGGCCGTCTGCCCCGAACAAATGAAACGAACAATAACGAACCAAATGAGATCACCAAAACAAAAGTCGGTAGTGCATTTGCCCGCGAAAGGCAAGGGTCCCGAGTTCGAGTCTCGGTGTAACACACAGATTTAATCTGCCAGGAAGTTTAATATTTATTTATTTCATAAAAAGGTTTTCGGCTGCTACGCTATCAAAACGCACAAAGAAAAATATGCTGTTCAGTGAAATTTTGTTTGATCTAAGATTTGAGACCAGTGTCACTACAATCTCCATTTCCAGAGATAAAAAATGTTAGCGTTATTGTTAGATTTTAGCTTGTCTTTAATACGCGTTCAGCTACACCTTTGAAATACGTCACAAACTATATACTTATCATTGTATGTGATGTCTGTGGGACAGCTGAAAACCGGTTTGTGAAATAAAGAATGAATAGTAGATACTGTACAAGATTACCAAGTGTTTTGTGTGTGTGTGTTCATAATTACTTGCTGAAATCATTTCGGCCTAAACACCAGCATCTTCCTCTACTTAACCGATATATACAGCGAGTGTAATTTTAATGTTTGAGGCTGTTGCAGGTGTTGGAAAGCAATGAAACTTTAAGTTGCTGCCATTTCCCTTAAATTTACTGGCGTCATAATCCACTGACGGCCGTCAGGGTAACAAAATAACTAGGTTAAGCAACAAAATATACACCATACATCCTATGAAGGCTGCAGCAAACAGGTTCGGCCCATCTTTCATGAAACATTCCTCTCCCTTACATGCAGAAAATATATTTTTTAATATTTTCATCGGAAACTGATAAATTTGTTCAGCGCCATTTGAAACCACCTTCAGGAGTATGCCTGTTTACTTTTGTGATCATGGAAAAGCATATCTACAATATTTATTTAGTTGAAAACATTACAGAAAAACTTGCGATAATAAATGGAATCGTCTACACTGAGGTGAACACAGTACCTCCAAATTACGTTGAAAATTGTAGAGGAAGGACGCAAGCAGCTACAAGCAGAAAAAAAGAAACCTATTTCCTTGCAGTTACCGATGTCAGTAATTATGCCCATCTTAATAAATTTACTACACTTGTTACATTGTCGTCGTCAATATAATAATAAGACAGTATCTAAAAATCAGAATATTTACCTGACACCGTTAATCACGTTGAAATAAAGCGTTGTCAAAACTGTTTGTGGCAAATTGTGGATTCCCTTAGCAATTACTACGTGAACAACGTATGCCGAACTCAGCACGAACAATCAACGTATAAAATAACGCATATTTAACTATGTATTCTTGCAAGAGCAGCCATATTGAGGCCCATATTTGCCATTTATTATTTTTTTAGGATTTGAGGGCAGTATATATTTTTCTAATGTGTATCCATGGAAAATATAGTCTGTAACTGGAAAAAGTGGCGTAACTAAGAGAAGAGAATGGGATAAGAAACGAACAGATATCGTTCTATGAGTCGAAGCGAGGAATATCGGAGGTTTGAATCTCATTTGGAAGCTGGAAAATCTGCAAAGAAAGGTGCAGTAACCCAGTCTAGATTTAATGAGGGTGAAGGAACTGAAATGGAGAGACCACAAGGATTTCAGGTCAGGCGAATACAGCATAGTCGCGGAAAAAGTTATAACGGTAGTAGGATACTTCATAAATAGAGAGGTAGGGAAAAGCGCGAGTTAATGGAAGGGTTCAGTAATAAGATTATTCTCATCAGAATCGACAACAAACCAACGCTAACAGCAATAGTTCAGGTATGTATGCTGACGTCACAATCAAAAGATGAAGAGATAGATGAAGTAGATGAGGATATTGAACGGAAACTAAAAGAGTGTGCTAATACGCTGATTTGATGATACTATTAGTATCTTAATAGATAAGAATAGCCAAAACTAGAGATACCGACTACTGTCTACCAAACTGAAGCAGCACATTCGCGTCAGGAACAGACACGCGATCTAGAATTTCATCGTGAAACGATTGACGATACTTCGTGCTGCACTATCCACTAAGGTTTATTGTGACTCTGTTACGCGCTGGTCGACAAACGAATTAATAAAATAACATAAATGAATGCATATGTTAGCGTTCTTATAGAAGGACCGTCTATTTACAAGTCGTCATGAAATAATTAATGATTAAACGAGGGACAGTAGAACGAGGAAGCCAAAGGATAGCATATTGCATAGTATGTCGTAAAATCGAGTAAAAATAGAAGTCGATGATGTTGCTATGACATGCTGAATAATGTGGCACTTTTGAAATTATGGTACTCTTAATTTCACGATGCACTGTTGACAACAGTAAGAATAACCTTATTCTTCCCAGTATCACATTAAAAAGTAACAAATCAAATTATGATATACCGTTTAAGTGTATGAATGAAAATTGTAAGATATACAACCGTTTCTTTACAAAGTGTTGCAGAATTTCGAAGTTATAACATTTCAGGAAGGAAGTTTTTTCTAGTTCAGTCTGGAGTTAAGCTAAATTCCGCCGAAGAAAGTTTCTGTCATAACATAAGTATAGTGTACATGTAAAAGTTAATTAAAACTGTCAGTCTATGGAATTAACGAATCGAGGAACACCACAAAAGTTTAGCTGCTGTATGATAGATGTTTCTTCTAGTCGATATCATCCACATTGAACTATCGATTTGGAAATAGACCGTTAACTGACTTCGTTGTCATCAAGGCATTTACGGAAAGGTATTACAAATGCAGTGGTGGATATTTTAACACGACAGGCGAAGGATACGTCGAGGAGTGCCGGAAGTTAACTCAGTCAGGCCACCATCAAATTTTCTCCGATGGTGAACGACAACATTTTGCTGCTCCCTGTAGAGTGGTAGTTGATGTTACTTGTGAACAGTAAGGCAAATAACGTCACTGTCATGTAACTGCTTTAGCTTGCTGCAGTAGAAAATAGTGCAAGTCCGATAAAATCCTCATATAATAACTGATACTTCACACAGAGTTATACAGGATGGTTACATTTAAAGTGTAGCTAATCGCGCCGGTCCAACGTAGGCTGTAACCATCGTGTGGCAGCGAAATTTAGTAGTTGTACTAATGAGTTAATGCAGAGCAGATTTACGTTGGAAAAAATTAGTTCAAATTTTGACCACCCCGTGCGTATTTGGCGCTGTGTACTGTTTGTATCACGGTACGACAGCCACGCTGTCATTCAACAAGCACATGTGTGTCAACGGTATGGCTATCGAGAAAAGAGACCATACGCTGACAATGTTGAACTGCAGCCATTACAGAGTTGTATTTGAGAGAGTTTCGCCGACTCAAATGTCTGAGAAGGGGCCCGATTTCACTAAGTGGTTTAATGAAGATGATAATGAAGTTCGGAAACACGGGTGAGTTTGGTGTGATGATGGTCTACAGTACGGAAAATTTTTGGTGTATATTCTAACGGCACCAGTACAAGATCCATAAGGTTCTGCAACCGAAACCTCACGATCCGCAGGAACGTTATGAAAATCCTCTTCTGTTTCCGGCAGGGATCGAAGCTGACAACATGTGACCGGACAATGTTGTGTGGGGTGACGAGGATGCAGTGAATACACAGAACTACTAAATTTAGGATTCTATTAAACCAGATGTTGAACACGAAGAGACATCGTAGTCGCCATATGTGACTGTGTCGTATGAATTCACAGGCACCTTTATTCTCAGTCCGTTACTCTTTGAGCGAAATACATCCACCAGACCTGTCAGGTGTACCGTGACGTATGCACGTTATCGAGACTTCCTTTTATTGCATGTCATTCCTTCTGTGGAAGAACGCTTCTCAGTTGCTTCAGATAGCTAGACGCAAGTATTAACGTTTGCAGCGTCACAAATGGTAACCATATTGAGCACCTGTAATGTGAGTTAAGAACTTCGAATGGTGCTCCATTCACAGAGGTGTGTCTACGTTCTGCATGACTTGTAGTTACTTGTGAGTGACCCTCTATTTCCGTTAATAGAAGAGGTCCTGCTACGAGCATAAGATACGAACTCATTGGATTCTGCAAAGATTCTTGGGGAATTGTATTAAGAGATAACAAATAGTATTCCTGTCACATGTGCTATAAAGACTCGCTAAATAATGACATCACTCGCATAGACAAAAAATTAGATTTTATTCAGGGAGCTGAGTAAGTGGGCTTTAAGACTGGGTACGACACAATTGGCTATTTCCAAGTCATGAACGGAGCCATGTGTTACCTAGAGTAGTATTCACTGACTTTAAGAAAGGCTGATGAACAAAATCACAAATTCAATACCTGTTTGTATAAGGAGAAACATATGCAACGAAGCTACAGCTCTCATTAGTCTACATCACCATGGTGAGAAATTCAAAATCAAAAGCTTACTCTGACGAAGATTTTGCATCCAGATTTGAAATTTCCTGGCGGTACGTATTGCTGGACTGGCACTCGAATCTGGGACCTTTCCATGTCGCGGGCAAGTCTTCTTCCGACTGAACTAACCAAGCACGACGTACGACCTGATCTCACGATTTCACTTCCACCAGCACATCTCCATTGAATTGCAAGGGCTCCATTAGTCGTGCTAATATAGATCAGTCATTAGAGCATTTACTTGGGAAATGCAGAGGTCCTTTGTTTGAGTCCCGTAGCAACATACAGTGATAATCTGGCAGGAAGTTTCAAGTCAGCCCATACTCCGCTGCAGGTACTACGGGCCTACGTGGCAGTTTATTCTCAAACTGTTCAGTAATCTGTTTTATAGTATGCTGATTCTAATAGTCGGTCAAATTGCATCATTAACTTGCATGTAAACTGCAAGCAATCTTCACTATTACCGATGACTGCAGTTGGTTAATTCTATATTTCCTTTCCTGTTGGTACAGTTAGTGAGTCTTGTAAATATCTCAGCCTTAGAGCTTTAAGCCTGCTGGCAAAAGGGAAGTTTCACACAGGGGAACGGAACAGTCATAAAGCTGTTGTCGGCTGAAGGCTGTTATCCATGCAGATGCAGAGCAGAGGAGGACAGTTTCGAGCGAGGCCAGGCAGCAGGCCATAAAACTTCACTGTGCGAGAAGCGAGGGGGATCCTTGAAAAAGAATCTGAAAGAGATGAAAGAACACACAAAACATGCGATCAGCCGTTAAACCCTGTCGTGGTAGCAGAAATGTTTTTTCGAATTTCAGTAAGATGTTCTCTGGTAGTCTCGTAGTAATTACTTTGGTAACGGAACCGGGTTCCCACATATGTGTACGTGCACATCTTCTGGTTGGTCATGAAAATCTGTCATGTAGTGCCTTCTTCCCCTTGTCACGGGAGAAATATACGACTATCTTATTGGTTAACCACGACAAAATTTACAAGGTTGAGAAATAGTTAAGCTTGTTAATTTGAATTAAAAACAATCTTCGATAAAATTTAAAATTTTGTTAACAATGAGTTTCATCTCTTTGGGTATCAACAGATTGTATTAAGATTTTCCTTTTGCAACACATCAAAAACCATTAAACAGATCCGTACTAGATTAAGGCATGTGTCAAATCAGATGAACCCGGAGAGACCTTTTCAGTTACAACATTTTAAAAATCAAAAAGTGGCTCTGAGTTTGACTGAAGCACTCGTCGATGAATGCACAGCCTGTTTAAAAATTATCAATTGTTGGTACTCGCAATGTCTATTGCAGTTTCCAGCGATATTCCGACGCTAGTATAACAAGATAAGTTCCATAGAGGAAAGAGAATACAATTTCGTTCTAGGCAGATATTGTTTCCAGAGCCTGAGACAGTACGATGCGATGGGTCTTAGAACTGCAGAGAGAGAGAGAGAGAGAGAGGGAGGGAGAGAGAGAGAGAGAGAGAGAGAGAAGGAGGGAGAGAGAGAGAAACGTTCCAAACTTATAGCAGAAAGGCTGAGCTGAAGTTACAAGAGAAATTCCTCATCACATTCCCCTCCAATTTAGTTGTAAGATGATCCGTCAAAAACTGAACACAGATCAAGCATGAAAACAGGAAGAGGGTGTTCAAAAATGTCTCTGAGCACTATGGGACTTAACAAATGGCTCAAATGGCTTTGAGCACTATGGGACTTAACATCTGTGGTCATCAATCCCCTAGAATTTAGAACTAATTAATCCTAACTAACCTAAGGGCATCACACACATCCATGCCCGAGGCAGGATTCTAACCTGCTACCGTAGCGGTCACGTGGTTACAGACTGAAGCGCTTAAAAGCACTCGGCCACAGCGGCTGGCGATGAAGGTGTACTGAACTGCGAAAAAAGAAGCAAATAGAAACAGGGAACAGTCTATGCTCAAGATGCGCAGCGTCGAGCATATACGCGTTGCTGTGGTGTTGCTGGTTACAGTGTTGGACTACAAAAGGGGAGACTCGTGTTCAAATCTCGCTCGTGCCCCAAATCTTTCTTCACAAAATTATGAACTGTCCGTCCAGTTATCGACGTGTGAGTGTTCGCTGCTCTCAGGTTCGTGTCTGTGTCGTAGTGTAACGTCCGTTTGCAACAGCGAGGTTTAAGGAAGGGACCTCCATATATACATACCTCCTACTTGCTCTACAAAGGTCCCACATGTTACGACTCTTGCGTTCCGTTTTGAAAGTTTTGTCTTTAGAATTACATTATTGTAACATAGTTCACACCCGCTTATTTGTTATTTTCATTTCTTGAAAGTCGGTGCGGCACCTCGCCTGCTCTCACTATTCATCACATTTACTTGCGACTGTAATATATCCCTACAACATGACATATTCTATAACCATTGTATAGTATGACAATTGCCAAGACTACAGAGGAGAAAAGACACGTCAGCAAACGGACGGAAAGTTCATTATTATGCGGAAAAAAATGTCTCACGTGTGAAATATGGACACGGATGTCCGCCTTCCCAGCCCAACACCGTGACCGCATAACCACGACTCCGTGGCTACACAACTCTGCTCGATGTTGCACATCTTGAGCTTGGACAGTCTAATCTTTCTATATTGCTTCTCTTTTTACAGTTTAGCACACCTCCTTCCTGTTTTCATGGTTGATCTGTGTTCAGTTTTTGACGGACTGTCCACTGGCTCATCTTACAACTAAACCTGAGGGGAGTGCGATGGGGAGTTTCCCTTGTTAGAAACTTCAGGCACAACAGCACCCGTTTCCTGCCCTTGTGCATCTAATGGGCGGTAATCTGGGATGTCATTGTAGTCACCTAGTGCAAAGCCACGGAATTTGCCTCAGAGTTTCATTTCACAGAACTAATTTTTACAGCCAGCTACTTGCACCCATCATGCGCTTACAAGAGTGTGCTGATGTTCGTCTATGCTTTTCCGGGGACTTTTCTATAATTCGATAACCTCTTCTGCAGTCACTAGCCATATTCACGACACAGTTTCATATACCGGTTTTATGTAACCACCCACCTGTGCGAATGCAGCAGTTTGTGTTAGCAATCCCTTTCCACTTGCTAAATGTTTGTACTCTTGATTCCGTTGATGGATTAGTTTTGATGCCTTTTGGCAGTACATCACATTCTTATAGTGACCATCACTTTCCTTTCATAGTCTGATAGATCCCTTTATCAATGCGTCCAGGTGAGTTTGGGTACCATACTTTCATTCTTAATTGGGGCAAACCGACTAATCTTCGTTTAACAACTCGCTATCTACCGAGTAAACTTGTTTCTTTCAAATTTGCATGATTCAATGGTGAGCTTTCCGTCCATGTGGGTCACAAGAGATAAGATCTGTAGCATCTTAGTGATTACTAAACAGCTTAACCAATCTCTCACTAAGGTTACCCTACGATTAGTAAAGGGTAGCGTTTCAGAACTACTGGCATAAGTAGATTCAATAATTGTTCAAATGGCTCTGAGCACAATGGGACTTGACAGCTGAGGTCATCAGTCCCCTAGAAGTTAGAACTACTTAAACCTAACTAACCTACGGACATCACACAGATCCATGCCCGAGGCTGGATTCGAACCTGCGACCGTAGCGGTCGCGTGGTTCCAGACTGAAGCGCCTAGAACCGCTCGGCCACTCCAGCCGGCGCATAAGTAGGAACAAATGGATCAGGGAGATGACAGGATAAGAAGACTTAATTATGGCTCGAAAGGACGTCATCAGTAGCCATTTCACAGTCGCCCCCCTGATAAAGCCTTTCTCTACACTTTTCCAAATTACTGTCCTGATAGATATGCATCCACGCTTCTCCAATTACATTTCTAATGTCTACTACCGACTGTTTATTAGGTTCTCATCTCTTTAGTCTTATACCTTGCAAAATAACAATGATATTCTTTGTCTGTGTAGCATCCTGTTCCTATTGCTATTCTCCATGCACCACCAATTCCATGTTCCGTGTAATCCTTTACAGTGTGTGAAAATAAGCTGACAAGAATTTTAAGAAATTCCTCACACCATCAATATTCTTTGGAAAAAATTTTCCGTGGCGATTAAATGGATGTTGGACAATATTGTGCGTGCTCGTGTGTGTGTGTGTGTGTGTGTGTGTGTGTGTGTGTGTGAGTGTGTGTGTGCAGTGCGTTTGTGTCTTTGCTGTTTAGGGACTCTTAACGGCAAATGTATCAGCGCTCACACAAAAACTGATAGGAACGAACGTGGTGAAAATGGCTAAAATGTCGTAAGAAAAAGAGGAGTAAGTCCTACAGAATTACGCTTACCCACAACTTCACGCACGGTCACATGCATTATCACGCATCTCACATCGCATAATATAACATAAAATGCATGATTCGACCACTCTGATAACACATTAAAAAACCCTCCTCGGCACTTTCTCGGCACATCTCATCTGCTCCAAAGTCCTCAAGATCGCATATAACTCGACATCAAAGACAACAAATTGTTGAGGTAACCAGATCTTGAGGGAAAATAACAAACCAGTCGAGGGAGTCCCTCTGTTTAGACCAACCCGTGAATACAGCCAGATAATTGTAATGCTCACTTAAAATAATGTACTGAGGGCGCATGCAGGAGTGCAGCATCTGAGGGACAGTGCCAGACATGAATACTCTGTGTCTCTGCGTTCAACAGAGTGGCACTTGTTGAAACACCTGGATACGGGGTTGTACACACCAAGGGACTCGCGCACATGCTTCCAGCGGATCCCAGACGCCTTGTTCATGCTCGTGGATGATTGGAGTAAGGCTTCCCATAGCTGGACGAGCAGCAGTATTAACTGCTGATGAACTGGGAGCAGCGAGGATCTTATTTGCTTGTCGCACAATGCGCAGTAGAAAAATCATGATATTCTCAAAGTAGCCACCTTTACGTAGCACAGTTTGTACACTTAGCGCTGTAACTGTCTCATTAAAAATTAAAAAAGCTTCATCTTTTTAAAGTACACAGTGCGGACATTACTGCCTGTTTTGGAAAAAATAAGGCACGTAAACTCCTAATCTGCACCATGGTTTGAACTTGTCTCTCCAAATTCCAAACTCCATAAGGGTTCCGTGGTTACAATATTTGTACGATGAGTTGTGTGGCTATGTTCATACGACGGCACAGGTGAAACTTCAAACACACACACATACACACACACACACACACACACACACACACACACACACACACACACACAGACACACATGCACGAGTCATGACAGAAACAATTTGTCAACGTCAATGGCCACGAATATTTTTTTTAATTGATTTCAATAACGACCAATTGTGTAGTTTTTAAAATGCACTGTAGGGATACTCACCGCAAGCTATGGAGTCCAAGTGTAATAAATCCGTTTGTTGACATCACACGCTGCTTTTGGAAGCGATTCTGCAAAAGAAAGAAAACATGGCAGTTAATTTCGCAGCGTAAGCGTACGAATGAGTAAATAGGGCCAGAATGTGGAAACAAGCAGTTTGTCAACGTGCAGTGCTTGCTCCAGGCGAGTGCTAACAAAGGGATTGTTTGAGATTAATGCGAGCTAGCACCGAAAAACAAACCGAAAAGCGAATCCAAGCAGTTGAGAAGTAATTACAGTGATCGAATAAACTCGGCGAAGGGACACCCGTTATTAATCAGAAATGACCGTTTTTTCAGCTTAACAGAATCCATCATTTGGCCCTGATAAACAAAGCAGACGGGAACAAAAGATACATCAGACACGAGGAACCTGGCATTTGTTTTGCTTTAATGTACCTCAGTATATGATGTTTGACTTTGGCTGTTGCGGAAGCGGTAATTATTTCCGGATTTAGGTTTCAAATTTCCGCAACTAAGGAGACCCATTATTGTTTGAGACGTTAATTCAGTTATAAACCAGATATATATCTTCACATTAACTGATATACAAGATTTTCGTATAATTTTGCAAGAATACTGGTAATATACTGGCACTAACATAGCTCGTGGTCTTTCATTTACCTGTGCACATTTTTACTATACTTAACTTGAACTGTGTACAAAACAATTTACATTTTTGTTGAAGCACTACACTAACATGCCAGCAGCTCTTATTTTCAGATATGAACTCTCTCAACAGAGGGAAGGCAACTGGACGTGACGTGATATCAATATAATTATACATACAGTATGAGAGACCAATTTCCCCTCTTCTAGCAGCAGTCTACCATAGGCCCGTGGAGGAGCGAAGTGCTGCTGAAGATTGGAAATAAAATGTCATTCCAATTTTCAAGAATGGTGGCCGAACAGTAGCGCAAAATTGTAGGTCGGTATCTCTGAAGTCAGTTGCAGAATTTTGGAACATGTTTTATGCTCCAGTATATGATATTGATGGAGACCGAAAATGTCCTTTGTAGGAATCAAAATGGGGTCAGAATACGACGCTCGTGTGAAAAGCATCTCGCTCTGTCCATCCACCAGACCCAGAAAGCAGTATATACAGACGTCGAACCAGATACCGTGTTCTTTGACCTACATAAGGCTTTCGATACAGTTCAGAGCAGTCACCTAATGAACAAAATACGACTGAAGGGTTCGTAGCAAACAAGACACAGCACGGCAGTCTCAATACGTCTTCAGACGTGCGTCTTATCACGGTCCGCGCGGCTCCCTCCGTCGGAGGTTCGAGTCCTCCCTCACGCATGGGTGCGTGTGTTGTCCTTAGTGAAAGTTAACTTAAGTAGTGCGTAAGCTTAGGGACCGATGACCTGTGCAGTTTGGTCCCATAAGGCCTTACCACAAATTTCCAACTTTTTCTTCAGATTAAAGGCGCTGCAGTCTGGAACCGCAAGACCGCTACGGTCGCAGGTTCGAATCCTGCCTCGGGCATGGATGTTTGTGATGTCCTTAGGTTAGTTAGGTTTAACTAGTTCTAAGTTCTAGGGGACTAATGACCTCAGCAGTTGAGTCCCATAGTGCTCAGAGCCATTTTTTTTTTTCTTCAGACGTGAAAGTGACCTTGGACATACAACAAGGGGGTGTGACAGTAATTTACGTAGTTTTAGAGGCGTAGGCGCAGATATTGTGATAGTTCGTGGTTTATTGTTAAACCACTTCAGTGGGCTACTTTTTTTCTCTGTATCCAACAGCTCTCCCTCAAAAATGTCTCTTAAGTCACTATCTGATATTTTCTTCATAGTTGTAAATGCACCAATAAGTGGACTACTTCTGTCAATACAGACTAACAGTTTTGTGTCCACATGTCCATACATCAACACCTGACTTGTTGCCCAGGGGAAAATAAGCATTCATTGCGTGCTCTTGCCACACGTATGTGGAAATACTAGCCAACCTAAAACAAATTAGTACTCCTAATAGTTAAATTATCAACCTGCATGCAAAGAAAATACTGAGCTAACCTTTCTCAGTACACTGTCCCCATTTATCATTAAAAATATCTGCACTTACACCGCTAAGACCCAAAACAGACTGAATCGCTTGAAACTTGCATCGCAAATATTTCGGGAATGGAATGTGCTGTTGATGCGCGGTTTACACGGAGTGGTTTGGTAGTAAGGCATTCGTATTGATGGCCAGTCACACATTGTAGTAATAATTAGAAAGAGTATTTTTTTTTCAAAAAAAACTTTTTTAAATGGAGTTATGCCTTTTGACTCTAACAAATTGTAAGTAGGTTAAATTAGATCGTCAGTGGTGTGTGTTACAATATTCTAGTGGAGTTGTTTATGAGATACCATACTTTGGAAACTCGAACAAAACCTGTGTTAGCACACACTACCGTCACAGGTTATGTTCAAAATTACAGTTGCCAACAAAATACACGTTTCCAGTCTCGTATGGAACGTTTACTGCACACTTGCTGGCATTTAAGAGGAGATTTCCGAGCAGGTTCCAATAATATGTCGTTGCATATCTTCGGATGTAGTTGGTATGTCCTTCTAGACAGTGTCTTTCAGCTTTCCTCACAGAAAAACACTACAGACGTCAAATCCGGGAGACAAACCGGCCAAGGTGCATGTCCTTTGCGACCAGTCCAACAATCTGGAAACAATTCGCGAAGACATCTTGTAGTACTTCGTGCACTATGGGCTGGACAGCAGTCATTTTTGTGTTACAGGTTCCCCATAGTCTGCAGAGAAACGTCTTCTAGCATCCGTGAAAGAAGATCTGTTACGAGGCTGCGATACTGGTGCGCATACAGTGTTCCGTCTATGAAAAACGGGCTTATGAGCAGATAGTTCACTATTCCAAACAACACGCCTGCATCGACGCTGAGAGTTCACTATTCCAGGCCACACGTCTGCATGGAAGCTGGCGTTCCACCTGACCAGGACATCTGCAGTATCCTGCTTTAATGCCCTTGTTCAGAAGTTAACACGATTCTCATAGTTGTTTTCCTGAAACTCTTGACGGACATAGATGTGACAGAGATGGAACCTATACCGATGCAGAATGCGTAGAACATTTGCCTGACTCATGCCACGTCCTCGTGCGATTTTGCGGGAGCTTAAGTGCACTAGATTTCAGCTAGAAGCTAGCCATTCTCAATGCACTATCATTTTCGATCAGTGCATGTAATACCTGTTGGTCGGGCTTCATCCACAGTTCATAGAATATTCAATGAACTGTGTATGAAGCCCGACCAACAGGCATTACATGCATTGGTCAAAAATGATAGCGCATTGAGAATGACTAGCTTCTAGATGAAATCTAGATCTGCCAAAAAAATTCCAAACGACGACTGATAGCTGAAATCTATTATTTACATTTATTCTTTTGCTGTCTGCCGAAGGACGAACACCGGTAGACATGCAACGGAGAATGAAGAATGTGTATGGACCACCATGTCTGTCGGAAAGCACAGTTGTGGAATTGTGCTCCAAAGGATGGTGCTGATTCATGACTACGCACGTCTCCACATCTCGAATTTCGTAACACATGGAAGGAGCACCTATTCAAGAGGGTGACACCCGAGCACCCCCCGTACAGTCCTCTCCCCATGCGATTATCACGCCATCAGTCGTTTGAAAAAGGGGTTGAGGAGTCAACGATTCCTGTCGGACGAGAATATGCAATGGGGAGTTACAGACTTCTTCATGAAGAAGGACATAGTGTTTTACCAGGTGGGTATGTTCAACCAGCTTTCTTCAGCACTTTGAACATTTCTTGTGGGATAACTATTTCATGGTATTTCCAGATATTAGATACGTAATATAATTCAGGACGGATATTCCTTATAATTCAAACAAACATTTGTTTTAGACTAACGGCCACATCCTATTTAATATTTTATTTTAATTTACTGTATGGTGCTACTAGTATACAAACTTTTCAACAATGAAATACAAATGTCCAAATATGACACCCAAACCAGAGCACTCGGTGTAGTCCTCAAATAACTGTTGAATGCTTGAAGTGGGCACACCTTAGAAATGTGTTATATGGTTTTCGCTTCCACTACGATGTCACTCTCAGCAGAGGAACCGAAACGCCACTACTTCAAGGTGTAGCCACACCTACCTAGACCCGTGACAATGTGGTCCAGGCTTGACCAGGTTGGGCACAGTAGGTACAATCATTAAGTTATCTTTGTTGGATCCTGAACAAGGTGATCTTGAGTGGATGTTCGTTCCAGCCTTTTCGCCACTTGGAGGTCACATTGGAAGAAGTGAAACTTCTTTAATCAAAGCATATTGGGTTGTGTGATTTCCTCTAGGCATCAAAAAAATAGTTCAAATGGCTCTGAGCACTATGGGACTTAACGTCTGAGGTCATCAGTCTCCTACACTTAGAACTACTTAAACCGAACTAACCTAAGGGCATCACACACATCCATGCGCGAGGCAGGATTCGAACCTGCGACCGTAGGAGCAGCGCGGTTCCTGACTGAAGCGCTCGGCCACAGCGGCCGGCCTCTAGGTATCGCACAAGGGACAACTCTTATGGGAAGCGATTGTCTTGAGCTAGTTTATCTTAGCTATTTTGCTCCTCACATCTTGTGACGCAGTACTACGTAGGACAGGTAACGACTGAATGGGAGTAGGTTTAACAGTACCTGTGACAACTCTCAAGACTTCATTAAGCTGTAGATTAGTCTTCGTTGTGTGGGTTCTGCAATATTCACCAGCAGAATACACAACAGCGATTGAAGCAGAGGGCAGTGTATTGGCGTCCGTACCCAACTGATATCGGCAGTCTTTCGGAGTATAATGGGCGATCAAAAAGTGTCAGTACGAAGGCCAGAACTGATATGCCAATTAGGCAATAATTGCTGTGGGCATTGGCGCAATTTGCAGTTTTTAATTTGTTAATACCGTACATTCTCTGGTGCATTAGTGAGATAGGAGTGTGATGACAGAGCTTATGCTCTTGTCAGACAACTGCCTGGTTATTTTTAATTGGTAAATAAGGAGATATTTCGGTTTAGTGTGTACTGCTCCTTTTGGT
This sequence comes from Schistocerca serialis cubense, assembly GCF_023864345.2. Classification (NCBI taxonomy): domain Eukaryota; kingdom Metazoa; phylum Arthropoda; class Insecta; order Orthoptera; family Acrididae; genus Schistocerca; species Schistocerca serialis. The sequence continues at coordinate 541,993,721 of NC_064645.1, forward strand.
CGCTCCTTCACATCCACGTTCGCTAACGCACGCTTGTGACGTGACGCTCGGCTCGGGGATACACCAGTTCCAATCCGGGTGGTGGAAAATTTCACTGCCAGTATTTAGCCGGTAAAATGAGGAACGATGGTGGCGTATAGTTCGTGACCACCAGCCTTTGCCCGAATGTCCTGGTTTAAATACCAATCCTCCTCACACTGCGAAGTGAAAGCATGTGACACTGTTGTTGCTGATACGTCTGTGGGATGGGAACGTTAGGCTCGGTGGCTCCATTGACGGTATTCGAGAGCAATAGCATGCGTGCAGTACCGGGTTTGACCCTTTCCCATTTCTTCATCGACGAGGGCACCAAAACAAGACTACACTGTACCAGCACTCATCACGGTCGATCACAAGACATAGATACACACTTCACCATTTCGGATGTAGTTGATGGCAAACCACTTCTACTAGGACCTTGGTCAGGACTACATCTGCTACACTAAACTTATTCCCTAATTACTGGACTCTTACGTACGTTCCTTTCTGATTTTCATTTGTGATTTTTAGGGGGTATGGTGACGTATGGTAACATTCATAAATTCGCTTTACACATTAGGAAAAACCCAATAAAAGCTCACCTGGGTTTCAGATTCAAGAGATCTTTTTTCAGTAATCTGCAGTATCTACCCCTACGGCTAGAGCGGATGGATTGAGAAATGACTTATTCAAGAGTTGGTAACTTTTCGGCCAAACATCACGCGACATAGTAGTGGACCAAGTGGAACCCCAGTTGGAAATCATGGAAAGTGATTTCCAATTGCATCACTTCGCTTTCAGCCAAGGGAAACTTCGAGAGAGCCTTGGCCAGTACCAGGGCACGCCAACAATTTTTAATTTAATGCTGCGACTGTATGTCCCAGACATAATATGAAGTGAAGTTTATATGAATGTGTATTTGTTGAATAGTATGCCTGAGTACGTTCTGTGACTTGCTCAATATGTACGAGCTTACACTGTCTCACCCCAGGTATCGGGACATCTTACCTGTGGAGGCGTGACAGCCCATTTCTCATCAAGAGCTAAAACCAGAGATGCTAGTGACTTTAGATGCTGGGAACTCGACTTCTTCTCGGGGATGTTTCATTGTGTTCAGGTCGATTAATGCATATGAGTAACCCAGTCACGTAGTTTAACAATCTGGATGATACGTTGCAAAGCGATAGCAAATGGAACGAGCATGTGAGATTTTGGGTAGGGAGGGCGAATGGCTGAGTTTGGTTCATTGGGAGAATCTTAGGAAAGTGCGGTTCATCTGTAAAGGAGACGGCCATAGGACGCTAGCATGAGCAACTGTTGAGTACTGCTCGAATGTGCGGGATCCGCACCAAGTCTCCTGAGAGGAAGACATCGAAACCGCAGGCTACCAGATTTGTTCGAACAACACGCAAGTATTGTGGAGGTGCTTGGTGAACTCAGCTGGAAATCCCTGGAGGGAACGCAACGTTCTCTTCAAGGAGCGTCATTGGGAAAATATTGAGATCCGGAATTTGAATCTGACTGCAGAAAGATTCTGCTGCTGCCAGCATACATTTCGCATGAAGATCGTGAACATACGAGAAATTAGGGCTCATACGGAGGCGTGTAGACAGTGACTTCTCCCTCTCTCTGTCTGCGAGTGGAACAGGAAAGCAAATGTCTAATAGTGGTACAGGACACCTGCCGCCAGTCACCCTATGATGATTTGCAAAGTATGTATGTTGATGTGGGTGTGGATGTGGACTATGGGCAGGCCAGTCCATTTCAAGAATTACAAATCATTATTTCACAGATGCTGCTTTACGGCAGGGTGCATTGTCGTTCCTGCACAGTCACGTTCTCTAAACTGTTCCTCTAAAATAAGAAGTACCCAATGTCGTAAAATGTGTTCATATCCTTTCACATTTAGCGTCTTCTTAAGTACAATAAGGGGACCACACCCTAAAAGGCAAAACGTTCTCATAATCTAAAACCACATCCGCATGCTCCACTGCTGGAACTATAAATGACGGAAGGTAACGTCTATCGATTGCCACAGGGTATAGCTCCCTGATTCATGCCTCGGACTCACTTGTTTCCAGCCACCCAGTGTTCAGTGGCGTCGCTCTATACGCTAACTCAGATGTCCCTTAGCACGCCTGCGTCCCTACACAGATTCGTTTTGCAAGCTGGACTAATAGCAACACTTTGGAACTCACGAGTGATTTATTTCGCTGATTTCGGGCAATTTCTTACAACCAGCGTCCACAACGCTTGACTGTCGCCATCGGCCAGCCAATAAGTCTGTCTGGCCTCGGTTTAGCTGTGGTGTTCCTTCGCGTTTCCGCTTCATAGTCACATCACCAATAGCTTTAGATGGGCTGTAATGTCCCCGATGGATTTCTTACTAACATCTAGTGACACATTCGAAGTCCCTGAACTCTCCTGACCGGTCCGTCCTCCTGTTACTGCTTGTCTACTAACATCAAATTACTCCCCTCCTTCCTTTTAGTGGCGGGTTCACCCCTCGTCATGTGTAGATGTCACTTCAGCACATTTTTGATCAGACACTATAAGTGAGATGATACATCCACAGAGGTACGTCCCATGTTATATCCCCTCTCCCGATGGAAACGAAAGCGCCGAGAGCGACGTTTCATTTCATCCAAGGCGCAGAAAAGTCTACTCATAGTGGGCGCTTTTACACCATTAACATCTATTTCATTGCGTACGCTCTAAGTAAATTTATTTTCCCTTAGCTTATATTTGTTTGTTCGCGCACACCACACGCACGCACACACACACACACACACACACACACACACACACACACACACACACACACATACGTTGTAAAATCAAATTTTCAATGTCAAATTGTGCAGTCCATTGTCAGTCATATATTGGTCCATGATGCGGAGACATTCGGCAACCATGATTCCGTGCATCGCGTAGGAAAGTCTTATGATATTGTGTTGCCAACAAAGGCGTCACGGATGTTGAAAACCGATGACCAAGCTTGACAAGATTTTTAAAGATTGTAGTACTTCCAAGTTCGAGTGGTTCAAATGGCTCTAAGCACTATTGGACTTAAGATTGGAGGTCATCAGTCCCCTAGACTTTGAACTACTTAAACCAAACTAACCTAAGGACACCATACACATCCATGCCTAAGGCAGGATTAGAACCTACGACCGTAGCAGCCGCGTGGTTCAGGACTGAAGCGCCTAGAACCGCTCGACCACGACGGCCGGCACTTCCAAGTACTCTGGGGCGAACAAAGATGAAGTGAACTGTGTGTCCTGTTCCTCTCTAAAGGACCAGAAGAGTGGCTGTACAATGTACAGACTGAAGATGTATGCGGAAACATCTGTTATTAAATTTGAATCCAGTTGTTTTAGAGGTGAGGTGCCTAGGCACTCAGTTTCTATTAATATGGGACTGATGGGTGAATCGTTGCGAATTTCTTTCCTTTGTATCTTTATGTTTCCTCTCACTCCCGTCGCTAGTCTTATATCACGCATCTGTGTAGGACATACAAAATCGTACTTGGCACTGCAGTCCAGGTGTTCTGCCCTGTCGCAGCATCTTCTTCTCCTAAGCGCTCGTCAACTTCATTGTCAGTGATCCCGCAGTGTCTTTATTTCCCTTTTTTTTTACGTGTGATTCCACCCAATCAAAATTAACAGAACGATTTTCTTGACGGATCGATATTAGTTCTTTGATAGCGCTGCATACAATGGTGTTTTCAGTCAAACAGATGATCAAATTTTTTAGTACTTTTAGTACTGGTAAAGAGTCACTGACAAGAAAGCGTCGCCAACACGACCTCATTTTTCGGTAAAAAAATTTACGCGTGCCAGATTTCAGACCCAGTAATCGAATCCACGTTAAATTTTGGGCCACAATTCTGAAAGCGGACTATTATGAACTTCTGAACGTACAGATTTTCAGCTTCGAGCGCCCCGTTTGTTTGTCACTCTCTCTGTCCCACTGCAGGCACCTAATTGGCGATCGCAAATCACTGTACAGCGGAGTGACAAGCAGCACCCTCCTATTGGCGGTATATTGAAGGCGAGGGAAGAGGAAGGAAGAGGTTGACACTTCTGTCCAACGTGTTTCGAAATCTTGTTATTCTACACGAAAAGCAGTAAGTAATCAAGCACTCCGTCTTCAGGCCACAAGTGGCCCATCGGGGCCATCCGACCGCCATGTCATTCTCAGTTGACTACGTGGATAGGAGGGGCGTGTGGGCAGCACACCGCTCTCCCTGTCGCTATGATGGTTTTCTGTGACCGGACCCGCTACTGTTCGGTCGAGTAGCTCTTCAGTTGGCATCACGAGGCTGAGTGCACCCAGAAAAATGGCAACAATGCATGGCGGCCAGGATGGTAACCCATCCAAGTGCCGATCACGCCAGCCAGCGCTTAACTGCAGCGATCTCACGGGAGCGGGTGTATCCACTGCTGCGAGGCCGTTGCCCTTATATGATAAGGACAACAAAACACCCAGTCCCTGAGTGGAGAAAATCTCCGACCAGCCGGTAAAGAAACCCGGGCCTTTAGGTATGACATTCCATCGCGCTGACCACTCAGCTACCAGCGGCGGACAGTTAGTAATAGGAGTACGTAATATGTCAGCCTCAGGCACATACACATTCAATTTGATTTTAACAATATTCTCATGGTAATATCCTACACCTTTATATACCGCTCAAAATCAAAATCCTAGCCGGCTGGGGTGGCCGAGCGGTTCTAGGGACTTCAGTCTGGAACCAAGCGACCACTACGGTCGCAGGTTCGAATCCCGCCTAGGGCATGGATGTGTGTGATGTCCTTAGTTACGTTTAAGTAGTTCTATGTTCTAGGGGACTGATGACCTCTGATGTTAAGTCCCATAATGTTCAGAGCCAATTAATCCTAAATAACTGATAAATAACTGCGAAATGACGTTAAAGATTTTAGATTCAGAATTTAATCAACGTTGGAGAACAGCAGATATCTTGCAAGTGTATTTTAACAGTACAAGCCTTCAGATCAAAGTAAATAACGCACAACAGCGATGTTAATAATTAAATAGCTTTACGTTACTTCTTTAATGGCACACCATTTCATTTCATTCATTTACGCTGCCTTTGTGAATGCCAATATAAAAATGTTCAAAGCAAAGGGATCTGTGGTACAAGCTACAGGTTACAAAGCGCACACTTTTACTTAATGATCAAGGCTTGTTAGCAATGTTGAAACAGATTTCACAGGCCTTTTACTCTATCCACTGTGCAGTATTTCGCGCTTGGGCATTAAGGAGCTGCGGTGGGGTTGAGCGAGTGACAAAGAGTGCGAGCGAGAGTTTAGAATCAGTGCTTTCAAAAGGTCGTAACTGTTTTCTGTCAAATATATGGCCCAAATTTTCACATGGGTCGACTCTTGAGGCTGATATCTTACAAGCGTGTTTTCTTCTCCTTAAAATATCAGGTCAGGTTGGTGAAGTTTCCATGAGAGTAGGAAATATAGGTAAGCAGTCATCTGCGAGCAGAAGTGGCATGCTTCTGTATATGGCAACAATTCTACGGTTTGGATACTGTCCGTGCTGATAATTTGGATAGCTCATAGTTGTGCAAACATGGCGTGCAGTAGGCGCTCCGAATGAATCACTGATTATGGAGCCGTAAGTACAGGTAGGTTACTTTGAAGTATTACGGAGAAGTCTGGCAATATAGACTTCCGTATTTCCTCATCTGCCAAGTGGTGTTCCCAAGCAGTAGAGGCATGATCTACTTCAAAATGTTCCATTGAGGCTCTGTAGACAGTCCGGTTTGTCTCCAGACATCGTGTGATATATGGTGCAGAAAAATAGGTACTATAGATAGACAAAATTTTTGTGGTATGTATTAAAAAAATTTGCAGTAATTATTGGAAAGATAAACTGACGTTTGAAATCGTGCAATTAATCATTTCAAACAGTAATAAATTTTTATATATTGAGCGATTTTTTACCTATGGATAGAGTTGGTTTTGTCGTTACATTATGAAGTCCAAAATAGCATGCAGGGCGATATGGAATACCTATATTCCATAAACCAAACATCTTCGTGCCCGTGCTAAGAAAGAAAGTTACATTTATGACTTACCCAATTACATGAATACATATTAATCATCTCTATTACACAAACAAATAATGTTTTCGGAAATGTGTTTTGAAGTTACCAAACACAAAAGATTTGTTACTGGACCAATTTAAATTTTTCTGTTACTCGTAAGAGTTTTTTTTTTAAGATTTCAAATTAAGAGCAATCTCAGAATTGAATTTTCCTGGCAGATTAAAACTTTGTGCCGGACCGAGACTTGAACTTGGGACCTCTGCCTTTCGCGGGCAAGTACTGTAACATCTGAGCTATCCAAGCACGACTCACTACAATTCTGCCAGTACCTGGTCTCCTACCTTCCAAATTTCACAGAAGCTCTTCTGTGAAACTTGCAGAACTAAGGCAAAAGTCCCGGGTTCGAGTCTCGGTCCAGCACACAGTTTTAATCTGCCAGGTAGTTTCATATCAGCGCACACTCCGCTGCAGAGTGAAAATATCATTCTGGAATCTATGAATTGTAAATTGTGTACTTGAAATACGTTTTTTTCTCAAACTTACGTTATTATATACTGCATATATCCAAAATTATCCATATTAGCTTCCAAGTGCAACCTTTCTCATCAATTTTATTAAGAGAAATACAAGCACTTATTGTCAAAAAGTTTAAGTTCATTTTACAGTGTGTTTGACGTCTAATGGATTCCATTAGGTGGCATAACTACAGAAGTAAATAGTATTCCATAATAGTCTATCATCTTAAAAATTACGCTGAATTTTTATAAGTTTTATTGATAACGTAAGCCTCGTGTTCGAAGATAATGCAGTAATTATGCTCACCTTAGACAGTTTCAGTGGAAATGTGACGCTAAGACTATTTAGTCTAAGTGCTCAAGTGACTTCACTTGAAATCTTCTGAATATCTAAATATGTTTAGGCAGTCAGCTGAGTTTCATGCGAAGACGGTGGTAGTACTCCCATCTGTGTTTGTGACACAGACATGACGGAATGCTGCACAGATGTGGAGAAGATCATGGCAGGCGGAACCTAATAATGTATGAGGCGCGTTCGACAAGTAATGCAGCACTCTTTTTCTGAAAGTAGGCTGGTTTTATTCATGGTTCCAATACACCATATTACTCTACACTCTTTTGGCTACAAAACCCTACTTTTCAAAATAGGCCCCGTTCAATGCAATTACCTTGCGCCACCTTAATTGGAGGACCAGTGTGCCGGCTAGATCAACGTCTGAGCCAACGTCTTGCGGCATCAAAAACCGCCCCGTCAGCCATGTACTGCTTCCCCTTAATTGATTCCTACATTGGGCCAAACATGGGAAAATCGGAATGTGCGACATCCATGCTGTAGGGCGGATGAGGAAGAACAGTCCAATGAAGTTTTTCAGCTCCTCTCGGGTGCGCGGATTTGTGTGAGGTCTTGCGTTGTCGTGGAGAAAATGGAGTTAGTTTATATTTTTGTGGCTGAAGTCGTTTCTTCAGTTTCTTGGGGGTAGCACAATACGCTTCAGAACTGATCATTTCGCCATGAGGGACTTATGAAACAGATTAACCCCTTCAGTGTTCCAGAAGACCATCGCCTTGTCTATACACTGGCTGAGGAAGCGGCCTTGTACTTTTCCTTCAGAGGAGTCGTGGTGTGGCGCCACTCTATGCATTGATGTTTTGATTCCGGTTGCAAGTGATGAACGAATGTTTCATCGACTCTCACGATGTTCGCCGCCACAAATTTGTTACGATCAGCTTCGTAATGCGCGAACAATTCCGCCAGGAGTTTTCTTCGCCGCTATTTATGGTCTTGTGTTAGGCGGTGAAATGCGCAGCGAGCACAGACCTTTGTGTACCTCAACTGGTGGGTGAGTGTTTCAATACAACCAGTAGAGACGTCCAGTTGTGCAACAAAGTGTCCGCACGTTCCAACACTGCAGGCTTCACAACAGCGTGTGGTCGGCCGGGACGCGGGAGATCGGGCAGGTTAGCGATACCATGTTGGACGACAGACGCCTAGACCAAGACTTAACGATGATTTTGCTCACTGCCAGGGCTCCATAAACATACTGAGAGTGCCTCTGAATATTTGCGATGCTCTGGTTTTCCACAAACAATAACTGACAGCTCGCTGCTTGGAATGAACCTCCGCTACAGATACCGTTTTGAGGGATAGATACAGCACCTCCACCCGTCAGAATTTCATGAGGCTGAAGTGGGAATATTCGACAATGTCCCACAGCAAAATTAGTTTTTTTTTTTCAGCTGAAAATGGCCGACACATAAATATGTTTCGTATTAAAAAAATTGTGTAACTCGAACAGAAAAGTACAAGGTGTATTAGAATTGTTTTCAGTATGAAAATAGCTGCTGTTCTCTCGCGATGAATATGCAGGCTGAAGAGACAACAGTGGTTGTTGCGGAAAGCTCGGCTTCCGAGGAAAACGCGACGAGTGTCCTGGTAACAAATTGTACAACAAAACCACTTATACCTAGAAACGCTGTTCTTTAAATGTTTATGTAGAAGCTTAGAAGGTGCCCCCATGGGTACACTTCCAGGCCACAATCGATCATCGGCGCCCCTTATGGGTACGGCGTCGCCACTGTGCCCGCCGACGCGGCGCTGTATGTGGGCTACTCTCCCTCGACAGGCTCGAGCGGCGCGCGTTAGGAGAGGGGCGTGTGGCGGGTTGTCGCGCTCCAGGGGAGGGGCCCTGCGCGGTCAACTGGCTATCGATCTGGGCGCGCCAGGCGCACACCCAGAGCGGACCAGGCGAGCGGCGAGTTATCGCTGCGGCGTCGGCGTCAGCGGCGGCGTCTGCGTCGCGGCGCCCTGCCGGCTCGGCGCGATAATCCCGTTAGCCGCTCGCCAAACACGGCGCCCGCTCCGGCTAATTCCCCCGACCAGACTTGCGCGGCCGGCCGGCTCCTTCGCCTATCCGCTCCGCCGTGACCCAGATGGCTGCCGCCGGTAAACCTATAACCCGCCGCCGAACCAAAGCGCGACCAGTTGCTAACGGCCTGCAGTTAACTCTGTTCACTATGGCCCGGCGGCCGGCGGTGCAACAACTGAGCCATCGGGCGTCGGTCGCGCCAGCTCCAACAAGGATTATCTGCTGGTTTGCCCTGCGCCCGCGGCTTACTTGCAGTGTGAAGCACTTGCAACGAATACAGTAACCTCTCAGTGCTGCTCCTGTTATCATCACAGAAGAACTAACTACACTGAATTAAGAAGGTATATCCATGTATCTCTGAGATTTTATGTAGCAGACACCAGGTCTTCAGTAGCCACAAATTTTTCAGCAATTAACGACTCATATGCACCGTAAGACAGAAAAAGAAAAGAAATACGAACCACGAAGGAATTATCCATGAACCGTGATACTACTCAGTTCTTTATAAAATCAAAAATTACAATCCCCCTTTAGTTATTTAAAGGAAATAGGAAGCGCGGGTGAAGGACAAGCGGACAAGCTTGTGATTGTTTTACAATTTTGACTCAAAACAGACTTTATTATAAACTTCAGTTCGGATACTTGCGTTCTTACTGATGAAATATACAAATCTTCACTTTAATTGAATTTCATAGACACGAATAAGAATCATGTTTAGCGTCCGTAACCAAAATCACAGTTGGTTGGCACGGTGAATAACCAATCATAAACAATCGTACTAGTTTAACCATATCTCAAAGACTAGTAACACTATACACTTCCAACCCAAAGTTACACCGCCACATAATACCAGAACTTCATTAAAAAAAAAAAAAAAAGATCTTAAAGCTTAATAAAACTGAACTGCCCACGTAAAGCTCCACAGAGAAACATGCTTATACTAAAAATGCAACGTGGGCCAACCAAGGTCAGAAAAGTGGCACACAGGAGAAATAACAAGTTGCACATTCATTAAAGATACACAAATGATTAACGTAAGTGTTAAATATGATTGGCTAGTAATAACGCAACCAGTAAAATAACTTACAGAAACGCAAATCTTAACAAGTGGCCTCCCTTAACTTTAGAGAACAGCGTTAAGGCCCACAGCAGTATTAGGAAGCAATGACGCAACGGCCGGCAAGCAATACGAGCGTTCACTCCCCACGGCTTGTGCTCAGGCTCACTAGCAGGTGGTATATATTTATATATAGTCCGACCGGCCTCGCAATGAGCGGTCCCGACAAGAATCCATAATCGCACCGACGCCAGGAAACGAGCAAACTTAACAAATGGCCTGTAGCACAAATAGATTGCAATGAAAAGAAGGTCAAATCACAGACAGACACACTGGAATATATAATAAGCATGTCCCAAATTGCTATGGAGCAATCCTTTAACATCAACCGTCTCCCAGTAAATTACCAGGAAACTTAGATATCACTTCCAGTTGCCTCAAGGCACTTTCAACATTAAATAAACATACCAAATCCTGCCTTGAGAAATGATTAAACCATTATTAACTGCCGGGCGCGTGTACAACGGCAACCAGTCCCCAAGCGGTCAATATCTCCTTAAACAAGTTAAAACTTGCATGAAAACCATTTAAAACACACACTCCACACATGATGAGAAACGAAATGAGAAACATCAGCCTCCGTAAAATAGCCACTGCGGAACCAAGTTCAGAACCATCTCCGGCAGCTACCCGTGCCACAATAAGTTTCAATAATCTTCTTAGTCAAACACAGAACTTGGGGCTTGCAAATTACGAGCTCGGAAGCGGTTGAGCGTGAGACGACGAATCCACCACAATTTTGCACGTCAAGGCGCCCAATGATCGGCACCGTACATCCGGCGCGACAAAAGACAAGCGCGGCGAGCACGGCGAGGCCCATGCACCACGGGTAGGGACGCCGGCTTGTTTTAAACAGACGTTGGCTCGTTGAACGCCGACCTGAGACTCTCCCATCACACGTTCACCCTGATAAACGCCGGGAGGAGCAGTCAAAGATAGTTAAAAAATGTTCACATGTGTGTGAAATCTCATGGAACTTAACTGCTAAGGTCATCAATCCCTAAGCTTAATCTCTACTTAACTTAAATTATCTTAAGGACAAACAGACACACTCATGCCCGAAGGAGGACTCGAATCTCCGCCGGGACCAGCCATACAGTCCATGACTGCAGCGCCCAAGACCGCTCGGCTAATCCCGTGCGGCTGTCAAAGATAGCAAGACAGCCGAATATCGATATCAGCGATGCAAGTAGAACACCCTAGCGCCAGCCGCCACGGCTCAACCTCACCCTCTTAATTTAACGGAAATTCATAGATGTGATGCAGAAACATACAAATGATACCAGTTTCATAAAAATCGGATGAATTGTGGAAAAGAAAGAGCTTCCCAAACTGAACAAGTCAATGACGTGTTGGTTCACCTGTGGCCCTTAAGCAGGCAGATACTTGGCTTGGCATTGTTGGATGTCCTCTTAAGGGATATCTTTCCAATTTCTGTCCAATTGGAGTGCTAGATCGTCAAAATCCCGAGCTCGAGGGCCCTGAGCATAATGCTCCAAACATTGGCAATTTTCTAGAGATCTGGTGACCTTGCTGGCCATGGTGGGGTTTTGAAAGCTCGAAAACCAGCAGTAGAAACCATCGCCGAGCGGACATGCCTTACCTTGCTGAAGTGTATTCGCAGGACGTCCTGCCATGAAGGGCAACAAAACGGGGCGTAGAATATCGTCGACAAGTCCCTGTGCTGTCAGAGTGCCGCGGATGAAAACTAAAGGGGTCCTGCTATGAAAAGAAATGGTACGCCAGACCATTACTCCTGGTAGCCAGAACGTGTAGAGGAAGACAGTCAGTTGGTATCCCACTGCTGGGCAAGGCATTATCAGATAAGTCTTCGGACTGGAGTCTCACTGACTGGAGTAGAATTTTCTTCAGCGATGAGTCTCGCTTCGCACTGAGCCCCAACGACCAGCCAAGATGTGTCTGGAGAAGCCCCAGACAACTGTGTGAAAGCAACCTGAATATCGCTCTCCGTATGTAACCATTAATGCTTATCTAATGTGCTTCTTCTCTTGACAGCAGGCGCCCTTTGGTTGTTATCCGCGACACCCTTACCTCACAGCGGTACATCGACTATATTCTACGCTCCCTTTTGTTGCCGTTCATGGCAAACCATTCTGGACTTTTAGATAATGCTCTGCCGCACACGGCAAGTATTTCTACAGCTTGTCTTAGCGTTTACCAAGCCGTACTTTGGCCAGCAACGTTTTCAGAACTCTCTTCAGTAGGGAACGTTTGTAGCATATTTGGCAGGGCCGTTGAACCAGCTCGGGATTCTGACGATCTAAAGAGCTAATCGGCGAGAAAGTGATGTCTCCCACGAGGACATCCAACAGCTGTTTCAATCAATGCCAAGTCGAATAACTGCTCGCGTAAGGACAAGAGGTTAGCTAGACTTGTTGGGTTCGTAAGCCTCTTTTCCCTGAAGTTTGTTTGTACGTGTGAATCACGCCTTCCGATTTCCTTCCAATTCGGATAATTCCCTGGTGGTGCCGCGTTCTTTTTATCTCATTTTTTGTCTTAGTGTGTATCATGTCTCTTTTGGCCTCCATTGCATTGCACTGAATGATCAAGGGTGGCGCAGGTGCATCTTCCGCACCACAAAGTCTGCACTTGGGAGCGTTTTTTTCCCAATACGTATCAAGTGCAAGTGTTTCCTCAAGTTTCCATGGTCAGTCTTTGATCCGAATATGTGCTAGATTTACCTCCAGTTCAAGCCCATAGTAGCAGAACATCTCTTATGGCTTCGACATCATTTGCTTGACAAGTTTTGGATCCTAGTCCGATGTCACTCTTGCTGTCTCCAATGCAGCTACGTTGTTTTGTTCTTAGCATCCCTTTAGTGATGGTTCAGGCAGGTTTCAGTGAAACAAATGGAGACGTTGCTCATGTCTTGGTCAGCCTATCATCTTGATCACCACCAGTAATTTCTGCATGACCAGGTTAACTTCGGTGCTTTCCCCCAGTCTCAAAATATATTAACAGCATTTGCAACGGACATTGATCCCATCCCAGAGGGTGATACAGATTTCATATTCACTTAGCCGACTCTGAGAACTGGGATACCACGATGTTTGTATGATATAGTAAATTCTCCCCCGATGCACACTCCGAAAGCACATGTCTCCACATGGAATATCGCATCCAGTGCGGGCTAAATTTATAGCGGCGCGCTGCCACTCTCAGACAGTTGAAGGCAGTTCACATCACATTTCACATCCGGTTCTCTTCACGTATTGCCTACGGTTCTGCGTTTCCAGTCTACATCAGCCAACGCTGTCTTGTTTGCCACGGAGTAGCATGTCTTTAATTAATAGTATTCATCGGCCCGTTCAGCACCAAGTGTCTGCTAGAGTTACTAGTCTGTGAGGCACCTCAGTAACAGTCAAATACAGCAGTCCTGCCAAACATACTTAAAATAAGAATCAAAACATGGTCCAATCAGACGGTTGAGCCGTGGCTGGCTTGTGTTATGCTTTGCATTAAACCTTGGTTGCTATTCTGCGATTAGTCTCCCGCGGTTATCGTGATTATGCTGTAATCCTCTCTCTCCGCGAGTGGCAGCAGGAGCGTGTATCGATATTCGCACCCTTGCACTATAAGGCCTCGCGCTTACAGTTTCCGGCTGTGCCGTGTGCGGGCAGTTGGTCGGTTGTCGTGGAGCAGCGAGGAAGTCTCCGTGGCGCGTATCTGGCCGGGGGCCGCTGCGGTGTCCACGCGCGGTCAGATTGTGAGGGGCTGTTCCCATTGCGACGAGGTCCGTGGCCCACCGATCCCGGACACGAAAGTTGTCTTTATTTAATCTACCAGCCAGCCCCAAATGTTCACATTGTGTCGTTTGAATTTCGTTGTGGGCGTTGTGTGACATTCCCGCGATCAACAACGTGTGTTTTCAAGTTGACGAAATTCTAGCCGCCCTCCTGTGGAGTGTAGCTAGACTTGATTATTTTGAATTGAAGTGCACCAGCGGAATCTTCTGCCTTGTGGCCGTTAACGTTCCGGTTACCTGCCCTGGCCGTTGACGTAAATTCAGGCACTGTATTTTCCTAGTCATGTTGTGGCTGTCCAGCATGGTGTGTAGTTCGACAGCTGAATGTGTATTCGTTGTGGGCGCCGATACCTTCTGTGTTGTTCTATTGAACTCCCTGTTGTGTGCTGGTCGGGTGGAGCGAAAGTTATCCTGTCGCTTGGTCCGCTGACTGTCTGTCGGTTAGGTTGCCGTCGGATCGAGAATTGTTGTGCCCACTGCCTTTCTCACCAAAGCGAGCGTTAGTAATTGAATTCCAGGCCGACCCTAGGAAACTTCAGAGCGCCGTTTGATGTGCTGCCTTTTCATATTTGTCCTTGTTGTTTGTTTATGTATGGCTTCTAGCCGATTTTAAGTTAAAGTTGTTTTGCACTTAAGGCGTGAGATTGTTTGGGCCTTCAGCCTAATTTAGAGAAATGTTTTAACATGAATCCTTCTGCCTTTTAAAATTCAAATTCTTGTTTTGAGTCTTAAGTGATTCGCCTTCAGCCGGTTTTAAATTAAAGTTGTTTTGCCCTTGAGGCGTGAGATTGAATGGCAAATTGAGCCGGGAATTAAGTTCTAAAGTTAATGTTTGGCTTGCTCTGTTTTTAATGTTGTCTTTACTCTTGTAATGTTTGTCAAATAAATAAGTAGTATGATCGAGCGCAACTGACAGCCACTCATTTTGGCCACTTTCCACAAATAAAACTATCTGTCCTGTCCTGCGGGTATAGCAGGGGATATCAGCTGCATTCTTTTTATTTTCCATGTAACTGAATGCAGCATAATTGGGCCATATTTTAATTCTTAAAACACAATGACACTTTTGACCCCCTCAAAATTAAAATTTTTAAAATATATAATAATTTTGAACGTGTTAAGTTCGTCAGACTATTAGGATCTGAATACTGAGCCATCCATCCGTCAACACTAAAAGGTGAGTATCACTTCTGTACATTGACTTAATAAATTTATATCATTACACACATGTTGTAAGTTTTCGTGTCTGTTAGAGCCCCGTGTTTATATAAAGTTGCGTCCAGGCCAGCCGCTCTGCACAGCACCTAATTAACTGTAGCTGGAAGTTCCCTTTCTGCTGCTTGTGATGTAGGGAATCATAAGACTGTGATGAGTACAATATAGAGGAACCACTACATTTGACAATCTATGTGTAGACGAACAGTTTGACTGTAACTCAAATGTGCCAGCTCGTCTGGTTATACTGGACTAAACTCTTCAGTTTACGTTTTCGACAAAACGATCAAAAGATATTTTATATTTATTTTTTAACAACGTTGCACCTGGTACGCAATTCAGACTCACTTGAAAATGGCAACAGATCGGTGACTGCGCTCTTAGAGAGAAACCTAAAAATAGAATACCATTTTTATAATAACAGTCAGTGAGACAGATTAATGCTATTCTGACATTGAGTGATTTCTAAGAGAACGAGCCGCAGCCACAACCAAGTACCGAATGTAAGACATTCACAACTGGCCGCCGTCTTTGACCAGACAATGCAGCACTTAGCTGGATTCCACCCAAGAAGGTATAGCAACCGCCAAGACTAGGTCATTGGCCGCTGTTCGAATTGCTTTCGAGTGGGACAGAACACAGTGGCTTGCGCGCAGTCAGCGCTAGATAGCTGTATTTCAACCCCCTGGGCCATTACGGCACCGCTGAATAGCCAGGCAGTAATATGAAGGCAGTAATATGAGTTCCAGTCACTGTGGGTCAAAGGTGAACTGATGACGCTGCCCTCAACTCCGCTGCCGGGCCTCAAACCTCTCTCTGCCGTCAGATTACACAAGTGTTTGCGCAACTGAGCACTCTGCTGTCTTCACGAGATCACGACGCTGGGGTCCAGCCACCGCGAAATCAGCCAAATTTAAACGGAGGACTCCTTCGTGCTGTGCCACTGGAGATGAGACACAGTTTTCCATTTTCGCTGTCGCAGAGGCCAACACCAGACTGAGTTACGAGAGAGAGCCCTTGATACACCACCTGCTGCTGACTGCGATGCTGGGGGACAACACAACGAGTAATGTCAGGTATCGTATTTGCCGCTCTCACTAGGGATCACTGCTAGCACCATCGACGACTGCCAAACACAAATAAACAGTAATTAAGAGCGTCTTGTATCTACTGCTTCAGCATCTATCTTCGGTAGAGAATCACAACCCATGTCAAGCCATCCAAGGCTCACGTTATAGAGCACAGTCAAACATAACTCGGGAAATTGAACGTTTCCAAATAAAGTTGGGTTGCTGGCGCAATGTTTCTGTAACCTACGATCGTACGATTGAAGAGCTTTTATATAAGGAGCGTTCAATATGGAATGCAACACATCTTTTTCCTGAAAGAAGGTTAGTTTCATTCAGGATTGCAATACTGCGGTATCGATAGCTACGATGCCACAACGTAGGTCCGATCTGCTAGGATGGCACTACGAGAGACACCGACGACAGCGCCCTCTAGCCGGTGCTGTCGAGGTCTACGAGCTCTGCGACTGCTTCAGCCCATTTGATCAGGTGCAGTCAGCCAGGATACTTCGCTTCAGCATCGCACCTACGTACAAAGTTATATAATCGTGTATCACCTTGTTTTTGCACCTGTAAACCACGTTCTTGCATTACGGACTCGTATTACCTTTCCCCGTTCCTACCCACGCGCTGCCTCCCAGGCGGGATACGAAAATACAACGTATTATTCCCCACTCTTGTGGCTACAGAATCCTATCTTTCAACATAATCTCTGTTCAACGCAGCAGCCTTATGTCACCATACTGACAAGGCCTGTGTGACCGTATACTATCGCTCCACCGGTTGACAACGGAAGCAACATCTTGCTGCATCAGTAAATTTCCCCTCATTCGCACTCTGCTTCCCGCGGAAAGCATTCTTCAATGGGCCAAACAGGTGGAAGTCGGAAGGTGCAAGATTAGCCTGCAGGATGGTTGAACAGTCCAATAACATTTTACAGCTCCTTTCGGGTGCGCTGACTTGCCTGAGGTTTTTGTGTCACGGACAAGGAGAAGTTCGTTTGCATTTTCTTGCGACGAACACACTGAAGTCATTTCTTCAATTTCCTGAGGGCATCCACATTTGACTGCTTCAACAGGTGAACAAGTGTGTCAACAATACCAATAGAGACGTCCTGTCGTGCAGCCAAATGTTTGATTTTGATTAGTCGGCCGGCCGCGGTGGCCGAGGGGCTCTAGGCGCTTCAGTCCGGAACCGCGAGACCGCTACGGTCGCAGGTTCGAATCCTGCCTCGGGCATGGACATGTGTGATGTGCTTAGGTTAGTTAGGTTTAAGTAGTTCTAAGTTCTAGGGGACTGATGACCTCAGATGTTAAGTTCCATAGTGCTAAGAGCCATTTGAACCATTTTTCTGATCAGGCGATCACCTCGAATGAGGCTGACTGCATCTTTCAACACTGCATGAGTCACTGCTGCGTGCGGCCGGCCGGCTCGCGGTAGATCGACCAGGTTTGCGCGACCTGGCTGTGATGACGACAGACGCCTCGCCCGATGACCCTCCGTGTTTTCCTTCACTGCCAGGTCTCCATAGACATTCTGCGAGCGCGTACCAATTTCTGCAGTGCTCTGGTTTTCCGAAGAAAATTACAAAAAAATAACTCGATGAAAGCTCTCTGCTTGGAAAGCATATCCTTTACAGACGCCATTTAGAAGACTACGTAAAGCGCCGCCACATATCGGAACCTCATGAAACTATAGGTGCTGAAGCCAGAAAAGCTGATCAGTTTCTCAACTTCTTCCAGTATGTCTATATCAGATGTATAACAAGAAGACGAATTACTATTACAAGTAGACTATTCCTGATTTCTTTCATAAGAAACAGCAATAGTATTTGAATTTAGTGCTCAGAGTACAATGGGGTTCGCAAAGTATTTATCAATGGCTACAAAGAGCAATTCTTATAGGTTTATGTTACTCTTCAGGCTTATTCTCATTTCTTATTTATTTTTTATTTGTATCCAGATATGCAATGCCTTTTACACGATATATATATATATATATATATATATATATATATATATATATATATATATATATATGGCTCTGAACACTGTGGGACTTAACATCTGTGGTCATCAGTCGCCTAGAACTTAGAGCTACTTAAGCCTAACTAACCTAAGGACATCACACACATCCATGCCCGAGGCAGGATTCGAACCTGCGACCGTAGCGGTCACGCAGTTCCAGACTGAAGCGCCTAGAACCGCACGGCCACACCGGCCATATATATATATATATATATATATATATATATATATATATATATACAGGGTGAGTCACCTAACATTACCGCTGGATATATTTCGTAAACCACATCAAATACTGACGAATCGATTCCACAGACCGAACGTGAGGAGAGGGGCTAGTGTAACTGGTTAATACAAACCATAAAAAAATGCACGGAAGTATGTTTTTTAACACAAACCTACGTTTTTTTAAATGGAACCCCGTTAGTTTTTTTAGCACATCTGAACATATAAAGAAATACGTAATCAGTACCGTTTGTTGCATTGTAAAATGTTAATTACATCCGGAGATATTGTAACCTAAATTTGACGCTTGAGTACCACTCCTCCGCTGTTCGATCGTGTGTATCGGAGAGCACCGAATTAGGTAGGGATCCAAAGGGAACGGTGATGGACCTTAGGTACAGAAGGGACTGGAACAGCACATTACGTCCACATGCTAACACATATTTAGTGGTCCTTTTGACTGACGCACATGTACATTACCATGAGGGGTGAGGTACACGTAAACACGTGGTTTCCGTTTTCAATTACGGACTGGAATAGAGTGTGTCCCGACATGCCAGGCCAATAGATATTCAATGTGGTGGCCATCACTTGATGCACACAATTGCAATCTCTGGCGTAATGAATGTCGTACACGCCGCAGTACATCTGGTGTAATGTCGCCACAGGCTGTCACAATACGTTGTTTCATATCCTCTGGGGTTGTAGGCACATCATGGTACACATTCTCCTTTAACGTACCATACAGAAAGAAGTCCAGAGGTGTAAGATCAGGAGAACGGGCTGGCCAATTTATGCGTCCTCCACGTCCTATGAAACGCCCGTCGAACATCCTGTCAAGGGTCAGCCTAGTGTTAATTGCGGAATGTGCAGGTGCACCATCATGCTGATACCACATACGTCGACGCGTTTCCAGTGGGATATTTTCGAGCAACGTTGGCAGATCATTCTGTAGAAACGCGATGTCCATTGCAGCTGTTTGGGCCCTGCAATGAAGTGAGGACCAATGAGGTGGTCGCCAATGATTCCGCACCATACATTTACAGTCCACGGTCGCTGTCGCTTTACCTGTCTGAGCCAGCGAGGATTGTCCACGGACCAGTAATGCATGTTCCGTAGATTCACTGCCCCGTGGTTTGTGAAACCCGCTTCATCGGTAAGCAGGTAGAACTGCAACGCATTCTCTGTTAATGCCCATTGACAGAATTGCGATGATTAAAGTCATCACCATGTAATTGCTGATGTAGCGACACATGAAACGGGTGAAAGCGGTGACGATGCAGTATGCGCATGACACTACTTTGACTCAGTCCACCGGCTCTCGCAATGTCCCGTGTACTCACGTGTGGGTTCATGCAAACAGCAGCTAACATACCAACTGCACCCGCTTCTCCTGTGACGGGCCTGTTGCGGACCCGTTTGCGTGCTACGACCATACCTGTTGCATACAGTTGGCGGTAGATGTTTTGCAATGTGCGGCACGTTGGATGCTCTCTGTCCGGGTACCGCTCTGCATACACCCTGCAGGCTTCAGCTGCATATCGTCGACACTCGCCATAGATGAGTATCATCTCTGCCTTTTCAGAGTTCGAGGACACCATGGTCACAGTTCCTACAACACTACACTATCAGAGACGTCTGGTAACACGGTGTACTACAGTTGGTCTGCGTGCGGAGACGAATGCAGAATAACAATAGCAGCAAGCGCTACATGCGGACACTGCGACAGCTAGACCAAACCACAACAGTGCACTACAGCCACACTCGTAAAAGCGGTCGTCATCGTAAACATGTCCCAGCAGATGCTGCTCGCCGACCGTGGCCCGTGTTTGTTACAACACGCAACTGAACTTCGTAGGTTTCAAGCGTCAACTGCCCGAATCTCGTGGTCGTGCGGTAGCGTTCTCGCTTCCCACGCCCGGGTTCCCGGGTTCGATTCCCGGCGGGGTCAGGGATTTTCTCTGCCTCGTGATGGCTGGGTGTTATGTGGTGTCCTTAGGTTAGTTAGGTTTACGTAGTTCTAAGTTCTAGGGGACTGATGACCATAGATGTTAAGTCCCATAGTGCTCAGAGCCATTTGAACCAAGCGTCAACTTTAGGTTACAATATCTCCGGATGTAATGAACATTTTACAATGCAACAAACGGCACCGTTTACGTATTTGTTTATATGTTCAGATGTGCTAACAAAACCAACGTGGTTCCATTTTAAAAAAACGTAGGTTTGTGTTAAATAACATACTTCCTTGCATTTTTGTATGGTTTGTATTAAACAAGTACACTAGCCCCTCTCCTCACGTTCGGTCTGTGGAATCGATTCGTCAGTATTTGATGTGGTTTACGAAATATATCCAGCGGTAACGTTAGGTGACTCACCCTATATATATATATAGGGTGGTTACAAAATTTGTGAAATGCTTGTAGGGATGTTACAGGGCAGGTTGTACTGAGACATAAATGTTAAAAAAGAAATTCGATACGTTGCTCCGTTTCCGAGTTATTTAGCGTAGAATTTAGCTAATCGGGGCGTCGCGCGCTCGCATTCAAGCGGCCTGCCAGGGGCGGTGTTGCCCGACGAGTGCTTTGTCTCGTTAGCTGAAACTTAAATTTACGCGCGCGACGATCTGATTGGCTAACTTCAATGCTAAATAACTCGGAAACGGCGCAACGTATCGAATTTCATTGTTAACATTTATGTCTCAGTACAATCTGCCCTGTAAAATCCCTACAAGCATTTCACACATTTTCTGACCACCCTGTATGTGTATATACATATGTGTGTGTGTGTGTCTGTGTCTGTGTGTATGTGTGTGTGTGTGTGTGTGTGTGTGTGTGTGTGTGTCCGTGAGAGAGAGAGAGAGAGAGAGACGGTAGCTGATGAATACTCAGTACGCGTTCCATACAGTTAGAATACCATGCATCTGTGTCACAATGAAACACGTATAGTGAAACAGGGGTTTAGCCCCCGACACCGTCACATTGCTGAACCGTACGGAAGTGTCAAGCGGCTTCTCAGTGCGCACAGCACCCACTATCTCGAAATTTCTTCGTTATAAAGAGCAGTGATTTGTCAGCATAAGGCACAAACGCGGATTCCTCTGCTACAGACCCGGTCTTTTCTGCCGGAGGGGAAGAAAATATTTATGCTTGGTAGCACAAACGAATAGACATAAATGGCGTAACGAGGAAAATGTAAACCGTGGCCCAACACGAGCCGAGCGAGGGGAGGAAAAGCCGTGCGCGCTTCATTAACCCTCACGAATAGCGCGCAGCTAGTCAGCCGACAGCGCATTCATTAAAACGCACGCTCTGCTGGCGACCCCTAATGACGACTTTGATCGCTGCAGTGAGACGCCGACGGAAATTTTCTCTCGACGGAATGAATAATTAGAATCCCGCTTACCTCAACGTCGTTCTGAAGAACTTTCTGATACCGGCAAAGAACTGAATAATAAGTTGCGATTGAACTGCTGTTGCAAAATTCAAAGTTACGAACCAACAACGTCACAAGTCGAAAGAGTAATGTGAATTACAAGTGGAGCGAATATCGAGTGAAACTGCATGAAGTCTTTTAATAAATAATAATATTGCTCTAGAAAAATAGTATTCCCCTTCTGTACTAATTTACCAACTCTCAAATAATGTAACTCCAGTACGTTTCGTATTATGATCGACGGAAAGGAATTATTTGAGTGTCAGACTGTAGCTTAACTCGGCCCATTTCAATCTTAATTAATGCAATGGCTTTTGTCCGGTGCCTTCTCCGGTTCTTACGGAGCGAAACAGATATTATTTGCTACGTCGCTCAGTTCAGATCATCTGTAGAATGCAGTCATAATACATCCACAATTATCAGTTTACTTTAATGTACACACCATCGATCGCTGACCATACTTTAGTAAAAACCCTGTCATGAGGACTTAAATTTCTTTGCCATATAATCCACATACATGTAATATTTTAGCTAATTTTCGATGGCACAAAACATGCAGCCCTCCTACATATTAATTTGGTTTGCAATTTGTGCTCTGTTTGATACCAGTACATTCCCTCGTCTGAATGACAGTGAGATAATCATATACCGGGTGGTTGAAATTAAAGTGCAGCCAATTATGGAGGTCCAGTGTGGACCTTAATTCTAGTACGATAGTAAAACTTGATAGTTACGTCAATACGTTAATGCGGAACCGATTTATGGAAAAAAAAGAATTACTTCAAGTTTTGGCCAATAGGTGCAAATATGGCGATGAGAATGCAAGAAACAGGTATAGAAATGTTTCATAAGTAATGTATTAGGAACTGGACGTGGGTAGAAAAAGTCAGACAAGTGAGAAGGGCATAATTTTGGTTTTTTATTAACCGACGCTTACACAGTTTGTTCATTGTGAGCACAACAGACGTCGCCGAAATGCTGCTTTCGCCAAACGACGCCATTAATAGTAGCTCGCAGCAGTTGCGGTGGAATATGAGCAATGTGTTCATGTACAGTGGCCTTCAGATCAGGTAGAGACCGAACGTGTTCCTGGTAAAAGTCATATCGATTCAGATCAGGTGATTTTGCAGGCCATTCATCTGTACGAACACAAGATAAAGCGTTCGTGGAATGTTGCATTAATAGTTACTTCAATGGGGGAGCGAAAGGAGATGTTACCGTGCCTTGCATGAAACCAGTAGTTTCCACACAGTTGCACTCTTCCAAAGCGGGAATCATAAGCTGAACAAGAGAGTCTCGATAACGTGCAGACGTCAGGGTAAATTTGTCAGGCCCTGTGGGTGTATTCTCCACAAATAAACATGGACTGAGCAGAAAGGTGCTCGTTAATCCACACTACACATACGGCGAGTGTAATGGCTCTTCGTGTAAATCAGGCGATATAATATACACCAAATTATGCAGTTACGCGTATTCACTACACAATGTAATGTAAAATGTGCCTCGTCACTCCACAGAATATTTCCCGGCCACATGTTATCATCAATCCGTGCCAGAAACCGAAGAACAAATTCAGAACGTTGCTGCAGATCATGAGGCTTATGTTGTTGCGCCATCTAGATCTTGAGCTCGTGCCAGCGTAAAGCAGACAGCGAAACGTTCCGTACCGTTGACCATTGGATGGATAATTCACGTGGCACTGCACGATCGCTAGGGTTATCTTGGGAATATGCTGCACGGTCAGTTACAGCAACAGCAACCTTGTCAGTAACTTCCTCGGGCATAGGATGCCTTCATATTTTAGCTGCCACGCCAAACTCATTAGTGTTTTCGAATTTCATAATAATTTACTTTTAACCATTTAAAACGTTAGGCCGGTCCTCAGACCTTTCAGTCGGCCCTACTGTCTCAGTGCAGCATTGTAATTGCAGTCGTTAATATAAAACAGTTTCACTAACAGCGTATGGACTCTCTTCTCAACATTCGTACTGTTCACTCACGTTATGACTTGCGAAATAACAGTGTGGATTTCGTAGCCTCATACAAACAGTTTGCAGCTAGAGATTTGCGCCTGGTGGCCACAACTGGAAGCCAGCGTACATTGGTAGTGCATCGACGGATTAACAAATTTCGTTGCCATACTATGATTAGAGACCACTCTGAATCTCGGTGAATAATTGCACTTTAACTATAGAAAACCGGTATATATCTTATCTGTCAAGGGACTGCAGCACATTTTACTAACCTTTATTGGATTACAGGAATATTCCTATATTCCAATATTGAATCTTCCAATCAACGCTTTGTGATGACCGCGAATCGAACCGTCACCTTCCGTGGCGAACGATATACCGACTATGCGACTAGTGCTACGGCCTAACAGCCTTATTTCTGCCAGTATCTTTCTCCTACCTCAAAAACTTCACATTATTCCTTCCGCGTATGTTACGGGCTTGCAGATATGAGATGAAGAATGTTTCAAAGAAATGGCTTAACCTCATCCTCAGTAATAAATCCCACATTAAATAATCACTCTGTATGGGGGTTGGCATTGATCCGAAGCTTGTTGGCAGACTTAAACAGTATGACGAGCTGGGACTCGAACCCAGAATATTTACCCTTAGGCAGTGGCTAATGAAGTCATTTTGTGTGATTTGTCTGTGATGTTACGTAAATTGTTGTATACTAATAGAAAGATTTCAGTCAGGTGACAGTTACAAAGTGATAGCCTTGAGCAGCGTTGCTCTTCAAGGACACTCGAAGGAGAGTACAGGGTGACCTGGACTTGTACAGGGTGTTTATAAATGAATATCGGGGTTTTAACGCTTTATAATATTTGTTATATTAAACTTACAGTTATAAATGATATGTCAAATAAAAGTCGATAGCAGAGTTCCTCCCAATGTTGGTGAGTGTGTCTTCAGTGATTGTAGCAACAGCTGCTTCAACCCGGTTTCATAATTCAGGGAGGTCTGCTGGTATCGGGGGCACGTACACACGATCCTTGATGAAGCCCCAAAGGCAAAAATCACATGGCGTTAGGTCGGGTGAACGTGGATACCATTCAAAGCAACCCCGGTCATTCGGCCCCTTGCGGCCTATCCAGCGCTTGGGCACTGTGAAGTTCAAGAAATGATGTGTGCTGTGTGACAAATGATTGAACATTTATAAGGCTCTTGGTAAAACTGATTGAGTTGCTCTTTCATTTGACATATCATTTATAACTGTAATTTTAATGTAATAAATATTATAAAGCGTTAAAACCCCGACATTCATTTATAAACACTATGTACGTTATGTCCATAAAATACGAGGGTGAGAACTTAAATAGTGGCAACTATTTATTCACAACCAATACAAAAGAGTTACATGTTTGCACCTTTTACTGTACTTCAAAGTAGTCACCAGCGTTGTGCAGAAACCGTTGCTAGCGATTTGGAAGGCATAGTATACCGTTAGCAGAGCCTGTTCTGTTGATGTTGCAAATGGAGCGGTCTAAAGTTATAGTGATTCTCGTGTACGACTGTCATGGTGTTATCCTAACGCATTACGTTTCTCTACGGCAGACCGTCAATACATAGTATTAGTGTTCATTTTAGGAGCACCACCTGCGACCAGCTTCATGAAAGAAGCGACGACACTTCCTGGCAACCCAGCCATCACTTTGCACGACAACGCGCGGGCGCATACAGCGCAAGCTGTGGCTGCTCTGTTCGGTCGACGGGACTGGGAATTACTGTAGCATCCACCATACTTCCCGGACCTAAGTCCTTGTGACTTTCATTTGATTTCGAAGATGATGAAACCACTTCGTCGCATTCGCTTCAGAACTGATCCAGAGATTCGACAGGCAGTAGACCGCTCCATTCGCACCATCAACAGAACTGGCTCTGGTAACGGTATACTCCCCCTTCCACATCGCTGGCAACGGGTTCTACGCAACGCTGGTGACTACTTTGAAGGACAGTAACAGATGCAAACGCGCAACACTTTTGTATCGGTTGTGAATAAATAGTTGCCACTATTTAAGTTCGAAACCTAGTGTTTAGCTCTGGATTGCTCGGAAAGTTTGGTAGTAATTACAACAGTAGAAGTGTCAAGACACTCTCGCAGCGTTTGATGTACCATATGTATATACACTATTTGATAAAAATTATCCAGACACTTCTGTGGAATGCGGAATGGGCCACTAGATGCCACGAGAGACGAAGTCGGTAGTATAAGAGGGGTAATAGATAAAAATGGAAATGAGGGTTTGGCGTCATTGGCCTGGAGGCCCCTTGCGGGGCAGGTCTTATTACATTCGTCGCCACATTGGGCGACCTGCGCTCCGGATGGGGATGAAATGATGATGTAGACAGCACAATACCCAGTCCCTGAGCGGAGAATATCCCCTACCCAGCCAGGAATCGAACCCGGGCCGGTAGGACGGCAATACGTCACTCTGACCACTCAGCTATCGGGGCAGACATAAAAGCAACAATAGAAAGAGGCGATATTGTCAGTAGAGAAGCTGTTACAGAAGAATGCGTCTGTCAGGATAGCTCAGTGATTTCAAACGAAGACTTGCCATTGCAGTCACCTGAATAATAGATCCATCAGGGACATTTCAACTCTACTGATCGACAGGGTCCGTCGGACACTGGGGAGGATAGTTGTAAGAAATCACTACTGGCCATTAAAACTGCTACACCAAGAAGAAATGCAGGTGATAACGGTTATTCATTGGACAAATATATTATACTACAACTGACATGTGATCACATTTTCACGCAATTTTTGTGCATAGATTCTGAGAAATCAGTACACAGAAAGACCACCTCTGGCCGTAATAACGGCCTTGATGCGTCTGGGCACCGAGTCAAACAGAGCTTGGATGGCGTGTACAGGTACAGCTGCCCATGCAGCTTCAACACAATACCACAGTTCATCAAGAGTAGTGACTGGCGTATTGTGAGGAGCCAGTTGCTCGGTCACCATTGACCAGACGTTTTCAGCTGGTGAGAGATCTGGAGAATGTGCTGGCCAGGGCAGCAGTCGAACATTTTCTCTATCCACAAATGCCCGCACAGGACCTGTAACATGCCGTTGTGCATTATCTTGCTGAAATGTAGGGTTTCGCAGGGATCGAATGAAGGGTAGAGCCACGGGTCGTAACACATCTGAAATGCAACGTCCGCTGTTCAAAGTGCCGTCAATGCGAGCAAGAGGTGACCGAGACGTGTAAGCAATGGCACCCCATACCATCATGCCGGGTCATACGCCAGTATGGCGATGACGAAGACACGCTTCTAATGTGCGTTCACCGCGATGTCGCCAAACACGGATGCGACCACCATGATGCTGGAAACAGAACCTGGATTCATCTGAAAAAATGGCGTTGAGCCATTCGTGATACCAGCGTCGTCGTTGAGTACACCACCGCAGGCGCTCCTGCCTGTGATGCAGCGTCAAGGGTAACCGCAGCCACGGTCTCCGAGCTGATAGTCCATGCAGCTGCAAACGTCGTCGAACTGTTCGTGCAGATGGTTGTTGTCTTGCAAACGCCCCCATCTGTTGACTCAGGGATCGAGACGTGCCTGCACGATCCGTTACAGCCATGTGGATAAGATGCCTGTCATCTGGACTGCTAGTGATACGAGGCCGTTGGGATCCAGCACGGCGTTCCGTATTATCCTCCCGAACCCACGATTCCATATTCTGCAAACAGTCATTGGATCTCGAGCAGCAGTGTCGCGATACTATAAACTGCAATCGCGATAGGCTAGAATCCGACCTTTATCAAACGTGATGGTACGCATTTCTCCTCCTTACAACAACGTTTTATTAGGCAACGCTGGTCAATGGCTGTTTGTGTATGAGAAATCGGTTGTAAACTTTTCTCATGTCAGCACGTTGTAAGTGTCGGCACCGGCGCCAACCTTGTGTAAATGCTCTGAAAAGCTAATCATTTGCATATCACAGCATCTTCTTCCAGTCGGTTAAATTTCGCGTCTGTAGCACGTCATCTTCGTGGTGTAACAATCTTAATGGCCAGTAGTGTAAATATGAAATCAAGGGAAGGAAGCAGTGCTGTAAGCAGTCCATCTGTCACTCACAGTGAGTTAAACGAATGGGGTACAATGGTCGAGCATGTCCTCAGAAACGGAAGATTCCTGTAATCACTGCTAAGCGAAGTTTGTGGTTATGTAAAGAGCGATGCTACTGGAGGGTTGTTGACTGGAAACGAGTGATCTGTAGTGACAAATGGATCTCTACGGTGTGACAGTCTGACGAAGGGGTTTGGTTTTGGCTAACATCTGTAGAACGTTACGTACTGTACTTTCATTTGTGAAGCCAATGGAGAAGTACAGGGGAGATGGTGTTAGAGATGATATTAATATCCGCTTACTATATCCGGAAACTTTTGATTAGGTAGAGTAATGAATTTTGCAGTAGTCCCGCTTTGGGTACACTGATTTTCACTCATTTGGTTATTTCATAAAGATTTATCTAATAGCTTTTGAAATGAACTTGAGTGAGGATAGAAACTTGGAGTAAATTTGGTTTTACGTTTCGAAACTAGACGTCTACCTGCGCCTCAGTTACAGGTTGCTTGCTTCACGTCGTTGTCGGTAAGGGTATCTTTGGTGCAGCTACCGGTGTTGGCCAAAAATACAGTTACTTCAAAAAAAAAAAAAAAAAACACAACACATCACCATGCCAAGTAGGATGTTGGAAACCCGATGGCATTAGAAACAGCTTCCAATCGTCTTGTATGGTTTTCAAGGGTATCTTACACAACTCTTTCTGCAAAATAGTGGGAAGTTCAGGTAACAATAATAGTGGTAGATAATGATCTTGCAGACATTTCTACAAAATCGATTACACAGGCTCAGTTATAATGTCCTCCGGTGGACGTGACACCCAAGGGACAAGCGACAATTAATCCTCCGGCTCAAGAAATCTGTCCTGGACGATTCGAATTGTGTGAACAGGATCCCTGTCCTCTTGGAAGACATCATCACCATTGCGGAACAAACATTATACCATGAGAAACCAAAATGGCTTCAAAATCCTTGGCGGTAATGCGACGATGCAGGGTAACCATGGGACCCATGGAACGCCACGATATGGCTACCCCCACCATGTTTCACTCGTGGGACTTAAACTCAGTCAGTAGCTTAAAACAGAGTAACACGAAACTGCTGCGCGGGATTAGCCGAGCGGTCTTTGGCGCTGCAGTCATGGACTGTGCGGCTGGTCCCGGCAGAGGTTCGAGTCCTCCCTCGGGCATGGGTGTGTGTGTTTGTCCTTAGGATAATTTAGGTTACGTAGTGTGTAAGCTTAGGGACTCATGACCTTAGCAGTTAAGTCCCATAAGATTTTACACACATTTTTTTAAAAAACACGAAACTCATCCGATGAAATGACCTTCTTCCATTGCTCCTCAATTAAGGTTTTGTGGCTCCGACACCAGATTTTCCAGTTGGGACTACGTGCGTCACTGGTGAGTCGTTTCGGTATTCCAGCTGGTCCTGCCATTTCCAGCTTATGGAGCTCCCTTCGTGTTGTTTTGTTGCTGACAGGGTTCGCGAGCGCGACATTACGATCTGCAGTGACTTTCACAGCTGTCGTCCAATTGTTTTTCGTCGCAGTCTGCTTCAATGACCTTCTGTCACGATCACTCACCACACACTTCTCTCCGATTTGTGACTTAGAGGTTGATGTTTTTCGCTTTCTCTGTTTGAGGCACAAATTTTCGATACGGTGCCTCTTGAAAAACAAAGTACTTCGGCTCCTTTTGTTACGGAAGCACTCACCATACGAACACCATCAATTTTTCCACGTCCAAATTCACTTGGCTCCAACATAATGCACTCACAAGTACACCGATAACTCCACCAATCACTGTTCTGGCCACTACTGACCCTAGCAACGTATTGAGGACCTTGCGCAGGTGTCGCTGGTGGTTAAGTACAACAGCACCAGCCGCAGGCTTGGCTGTCATCTACATTTAAATTTAAGCATGCACTTGTCACTGTGTTTCCGTATCTTTAACCATCCCCTGCACATCTGCATAATCTCTCAGTTACAGTTAGGCTGCACACAACATGTAGTTATGATTACATATTAATTTCGTTTTCACTTCTGTGATCTCGTTGATGCCAGAAACTCTCAATACATATCTTCATGTGCATATCCTTGAGTTAATATTATACGCACGCAAAGTTATCTGTTGTGCGAACGAAGCAAATTTAGCATGCATTGAAAAACTGGGAAGAGCTTGATCTTTATGACAGATAAAAACTGCGGGTGTCGCAAAATTGAATCCGATATCTTTGCTTTTCGAGGGCAGTTACTATACGGACTTATTTATCAAGTAGCAGCTCACGACACTCGCTCCCACCCACTTCCCCTTTCAGTTTTACATCCGCTAATACCTCTCTCCTACTTTCCAGGCATGTGAGTTGTCTCACATACCTTATGTGACCGGCCCTCCTGGAAGAAAGGATGTTTCCGAAAAGTGGCTTAACCGCATCATAAGGGATAATTACCACAATTAATTATCCACTTTGTAGTGGAGCGTGATCTTACCTGACACATCTAGGCAGACAAAAACTTTGTGCTGGACTGGGACTGAAAGCTGGAGCTTTTGCCTTAGGTTGTGGCTAAGCCAATTTTATAGTATGACTAACGAACCGGGCAATGCTTTGTAACTGCTGAAGGTATGACAGAATTGGGTATACGTCCTAGTTTCCCTTTCCCATACCCCTCTCTCTGTGTATCCCATCCTCCCCATCTTAAAGCTTTTTAAATGAAACCAACTTGAACATTCTACATCTACATTCTTCAAGTGTACCTATTTATTTTCTCAATTAAGTCACCCTAGCAACGAACACACAGCTTTTATCGGCATAATAGTTTGTTCATACCGTCACTATAAATGTTTGATTTAGTTCGCGGAGCCACAGGCCCTCCACTGTTTCATTAGTTTTGGAAACAGATGAAAATGCGATGAGGCGAAGTCGGGACTGTGTACAGGACGATCGATGTCAGAAAACACAAGAGGCAGGATTATTGCGTGTGTCGCAGCCCTCGCGTGTGGTCTGGCATTGTCATGCTGAAAAAGAGGGTGCTCAATGTGTGGATGAATTCTTTAAATTCGTTATTAGAGTTTGCGACGATCTAGCAGTACCGGAAGAGTTTGCGGTGGCGCATTTAGGCATGAATTGCAAATGCACAACACATTGAACATCCCAGAACACTACGAGCAATACTTTGGTTGCTGATGAGATTGTCCTGAACTCCTTTGAAGTCGATGATCCTTTCTGGTGAAAGGCCATTGATGCTCTCTTGTTTTCGGAGTCAAGACGGTGAACCCCGCTTTCATTATCTGTCACAATGTATTTAAGGAACCTGTCGTTATTAGGCTCAAAACACTAAAGAGATTGTTGCACATGTCCAAACTCGACTGTTTCATATCAGAAATGGGCATTCGAGGCACCCACAGAATTTTCTGTAGCGCACTTCTGCAATGATGACTTGTACACGCTCTCGTGATATGCCACACCTCTGATATGCCACACTTACTAAGAGTTGTGTCTGTGTTATTCGACAACTATTTTCTCTGATTAGTTCTTTAAACATATTCAGACGATTCTCGTCGTTTGAAATAAGACGTAGTCCACTCAGAACTCTGTCACACACTTTGAGGTTAGAAACACCGTTTCCTTTATTACGAGCACCAGCAGTCCGACAATGCACATATTACAGATGTCGATACAATCATCACCTTACAAAGCTTTCATTCTTCTATGGAGCTGAGCTCTTGGCACGTGTCCTGCAGTTAGAAACTCGATAGCAGCACGTTGTTTCTCACGCATCGACATAGTTACGTTACACACAGCCATGTTACATGCTACAATTCGAAGCACTCTAGCGGCAGAGGGTTGCAACTTCCACAAGCGAAGCACGAATGTCCGCCGAGTAATTTCCATGACATCCAACATCTCAACCGATACCGAGAACAGAGTAAGAGATCCGGAGTCATCCCTTTTCAGCACGCTCTCGTACGTACAAAAACTGCTGAAAGCGATCTGCACCTCGAAAGAGCACCTAGGGATTTCCTCGAAAATAAACAACCAGTATCCTTGAACTGCTGGTGTATTTTTGGGTACTTCGGGTACTGTAGGAGATGTTGTGTCATACTCTCGACAAAAACCACCACTCACACCACTCGACGTATTCCATATAATTAATGTGTGAGTGAGCTAAATGCTTATGGGAAACACACGATTCCAGAAACTTACAACTGACAAGCAGATTAAACTTTTAGTTTCTGTGCGCTATGATTAAAATTGCTGGAGTTTTATGTCTTCATTAAAGTTCATTTCACAAGAAGTTGGGCTTTCTTATTTCAAACGGACGCATTTACGAAACTCAGATTACCCAAAGCATGATCGTAGAAAGGTACCTTAAAATATATACGTACATGACATCTAAGACTGCAGAAGGATCTCGACTGTTTAACACTCTTATTTACTATTAAACCTAGAGGCCAATTTGGGCATAATTGTTTAATCAATTTAATGTGCTAGTGCAACAGACGTGTTGGCGATTTGTACTGAGTTGAACTCAGATGCTCTCTTCGGATCGCCTTGTCGCAGTGTGAAGTTCACAGGACTATCCCTTTATAATATGACTTGAATAAAATCTGTCAATGAGCATAGACCACAAATCAAGCAGTAAATAATGCCAAAATGCCATTCGACCATAAGGGTTGCCTCATTCAACGACAGAGACACATAACTACTACTGTACACAAGTAAAGACGCTGACTAAAGTGATTACTAAAGATTTCGAAGTATTCTGGATCTATTTACTTCAGATTCTTACACGATGCTCTAATAAACACTCTGATGCTCATAATACATAAATATATTTATAACGTATACATTGGAAAAGTTGTTGCTAAAGATCTCGAAAAGTTCTATGTCCATTGGACTATTTATTAGAGCATCTTGTAAAATTCGAAGTAAATCTGTCAAGAAAGCTTCCAGATTTTTAGCGAAAACTCTTCCTCTATATATATGTTATAAATATATTTATGTGTTAAATAAATTTATGTATTATATATATTCAAATAAATTTATGTATTATACACAGGATTAGTCACTAACTATCGCCACCTAGAATAACTTTCAACGTATAATCCTCTAGCTCCCACTGAATTTCGTTGGCATTCTCCATAAATAAAAAACATAACTACTTGTTCTTCGAAGAAATACATCATTCACAATCGCTTGATTCGATTATACTAGTCTTACCGTTCTTATTAGTTACTGTTACACATCATTCTGATAGCCACTATCAGAAAATTTGCACCAATCAACTGCAGTTATTAATCAGTTATTTAGGATTAATTAGCTCTGAACACTATGGGACTTAACAACAGAGGTCATCAGTACCCTAGAACGTAGATCTACTTAAACCTAACTAACCTAAGGACATCACACACATCCATGCCCTAGGCGGGATTCGAACCGGCGACCGTAGTGGTCGCTCGGTTCCAGACTGAAGACCCTAGAACCGCTCGGCCACCCCAACCGGCTAGGATTTTGATTTTGAGGGATATAAAAAGCTGTAGGATATTACCATGAGAATATTGTTAAAATCATATTGAATGTGCATGTGCCTGAGGCTGACATATAACGTGCTCCTATTACTAACTGCCCGCCCCTGGTAGCTGATTGGTCAGCGCGACAGAATGTCATACCTAATGGCCCGGTTTCCATTCCCGGCTGCTCGGAGATTTTCTCCACTCAGGGACTGGGTGCTGTGTTATACTTATCATATAATGGCAACGGCCTCGCCGCAACGGATACACCGGTTCCCGTGAGATCATCGCAGTTAAGCGCTGGCGACTCACCCGGTATATTAAAAATATATAGCCTATTATCATCGCAGTGTTTATTACCACATCATATAAGCATCTGGGGTAACTCGAACAAGAATATATATACACGTATAATACCACCCATTTTCAGAGCACACCACACCACAACATATCATTTTCTTTATTGCAGTCAGTTGTATCAGGAAAGCTTTGTAATTCAGGCAGGCATTAAGGTTAAACTTCATATTGAAGGAAAGTAAAATGAAAAACAAGATAGTAAAGAAATCACCAATTGCATTGTTATTTTAAAACATATGTGGCCTATATCTGACTGAATATTTGTTAGAGTACCCTGTAAAAATTTGAAGTGAATGAGTCAAGAGCAATTCGAGATTTTTGCAAACAATACTGTGTCTCAATATGAATATCAATTAGAGCATCGTCTACGAATTTGAAGAAAATCGATGAAGAATTTTTTGACACCAACAATGAATTTGTGAGTCCGATGTCTGTCCGCACATTTGGCAGAGTACTGAGTAACAACTTGAAATATGAAGAATGTCGTCACTCTGCTGAAGCCCGATTCCGTTCAGGTTTGTAATAATGCTCCCAACTTTCATCCCTGTTACAATACGGCGAAGAAATGCCTCCGTTTCAGCCTCGTACTGTAGCAGAAGCTTCCTGCGCACATCGAAGCCCCTTTCTTTAGTTTCTGAGGTAAATGTTCCCACCCCCCCCCCCTTTTTCTTTCGCCGGCCTCGCAATACTTTCATGACCACTCATCCACTCATCGTAACACGTGTTTTCCCACAGCAAGTCAGCAACTATCGCAGCATTCTTCTCCTTTACTGCACAGACATAACGTTATGAGCGAGCGAAACTTCAGCGCATGTTAAATCCCGTTTGAACTTATCTACCCACTCGTACACTTGCCTTCGACCCACAAAACTTTCATCATATTGCACTGCCATGCGACGGCGAATTTCGATTGTTTTCACCCCCTCAGGTAATAGAAATCTAAAGATAACTTAGCTACTCCAAGTTTGCGCCAACTTGCAAGGGTGCCGCCATCTTTTTACACTATTCCCCAGCATACCGTTTGCGAGGCAGGCGTGCCAACCACATCTGATAATAGTTTTAGGACACCACCAAGCAATTACAAAGCAGAAGAGATTTTGTGCGAAGTTTCGTATTTTTTATACAACTTCTTTGGTTATTTATTGAATGGATCTTGTAAGAAAATTTCTTTGTAATGATCTACACCACTGTCAGATATCGTATTGTACCATTGGCCTTGAAGTCGCCTGATCTCACAGTATGTTACTTTTGTGTGTGGTTTTGTGTTACTCTCCCCTTCCAGTAACGTAATGTGAACTGCCTCGCAACGTAGCAACAAAAGTAAATTAAGTAAGCCCAGAAATGCTCGCAAAATAGCGACACGGGTTTCATTATTGTCTGGATGTTTGACTACCTCCAGTGAAGAGCATATCGATCATTTTTCAAAGGTAATCGAAAACTTTGACCCCAAATAATGTTGCAAAAAGTATTGAATGGTTGTATGTGACACATGTGAAACGATAACTTGTAAAATCTTTTGAAACTTATGGTTTGTAACCCTAGTCAGAACTTAAAATTTAGTCATACTTTCACTCGTGCTGAAGAGGCAGTCTTGTGAAATCAGATAAATCTCTTGGAGACACACTGCAGTGTCGTTAGAATCGTTAGCACTCTTTGTCTTATGTTACTTTCTGACTGTCCCAACTCGCAGGAGGTTATAACCAACGTTTATGCCACTTCTGTTCTGTGAAGTGAATCAACAAGCCGGCCACGGTGGCCGTGCGGTTCTAGGCATTTCAGTCCGGAACCGCGTGACTGCTACGGTCGCAGGTTCGAATCCTGCCTCCGGCATGGATGTGTGTGAGGTCCTTAGGTTAGATAGGTTTAAGTAGTTCGAAGTTGTAGGGGCCTGATGACCTCAGATGTTGAGTCCCATAGTGCTCAGAACCATTTGAACCATTTTTTTTAATCAACAAATTAATGAATAGATTAACTGAACAGTGTTGCTCTATTTGACCGACAATATAAAGCACGACGCGAGTTCTAGTCTTTCTCCTGGCTGAGTCGAAAGACGTCACTAATACACTCTGTAAGCTGCGTGCTATAATTAACAAGGAGCCATGAGTGGACCTACAGATGACGTTCGCCTTTGCCCATCTTTGATGTCTACAGTTAGGAAGCTAAGCGCCGACGGTAAGGATATGCCTCTTGCTCTATGCGTTATACGCCCGTGTCTATTGTTTCCAACTCAGAATCGCTACTGAATGCAAGCCGCCCTTGCTGCCACAGTCCTCATCACATAACGTCCTAATTAGGACTCAAGGGACACCGTTCTGCCTGTCCACGTCAGATATAGCACCAATCCAGCTCTCGCAGCCTGCTGGTCTTACGCTATCAGATTCGCCACCGTTACCGAACAGCATTTCAGACCGTCAGACGCTTCTCAGTGCCTTGCTGGTCAGCGTTGTAATCTGTGACCACCACTATTAAACTTTTACTTCATAATTAGAGCTATTTAGTCATCAAACCTTATCCACTGTGTGTCTTTATTATTTTCTATGCCTGCTGATATGTTGCTTCCAACGTACAGCTCCTTTTACCAACAAGTAGTATCATAATTTTATATCTTTGCCTGTAACAGAATAACCAAAGTATACTTATCCGAACTGTGAATCGTTGTAGGATGTGTGGCACATTCGTAAAGGCCATTAACTACGGGGTATAAAAACGCCCAAAATCTCTCTCCCCCCTCCCCCAGCTGTATCTGCGTTTTGAAACTTGTCATTTCAAATCGGCCTCCGTTTACTTACCATCTGCAGCGTGTATGAAATGACACATTTGTCTTATGCAAATGTTTAATGTTATCGCTATGTCAACGTTCCAGTCTTTGCTAACATGCTTCTCTACAACTCATAAAAACTAGTGAACACTATCTCTCATAAACTGTCCTTCTGTTAGGTAGTTTTAGCACCACATCATTGGTTCTTCGAACAGCTCAGGTGGCACGGCAGATGAGTCTGTGACAAACCAGTACACTGAGTCTTACTGTGAATGCCAGTTATAGCTAGCACAAATATAATTTTAGAGGAAAGAACAGTTCTTGTGCTACCTGCCAGAGAAACACTGCTGCTCACTATGGTCACTGTTGTTTCGTATGACTCCGCAGTACAGACCTATGACGCGTCTAACGCAGTGTAGGAAAATATCGAAAGAGGCTTCTAAGTCCCTCAGCACTTGAGTTCTGAACTCAACGAACGTAGGTGAAACATTAAACAAAAAATGTAATGTGTCGTAACTGACGTAGAATGGACAAGCTCCACCTTTGCATCTTTAAAACTACTGATCCACGCTCGGCGCCAACAATCTACCATAATCCCAGTACGTATCCTCATTCATCCATCTAGTAATCAGGTTTCCTTTGGCAATCACCCGGATATGATCTGACTCCATGTCGCTACCTTTACGTACTCTTGCATCTTGTACTAGTTCTCCGAGTTTCTGTTCATCATGACATTCAGTAATCAATGTATAGCACCTTGCACTCCATTTGAATTTATGAATATCCTTCTTTCTAAAGAGGAGTAAGTTGGAAGATGAAGTTTTCGAGGTCTCCCTTCTGCGGAAAGATAGTGAGAGATATCTGGTTCAACAACGACTTGCCCAACATTTACAAAATAAATTTACAGAGAATACATAGATATAGAATGGGGAAAGATAAGGCCAAGTGTGATCCAAGGGGCAACGGAAGCAGTAGGGAATCAAAAGAAACTTAGGAGGAGAATGGGGAAATAGCAAACGCAATAAATGATAAACAAAAAGATTATATAACAAGTATTCAGCACATACAGAAGCAGCGAAAGCGCAGCACAAATAAAAGAGTAACAATCGTAAGAAAATAGGGACCAAAGCCCAGTAACTACGCTGGGACAAAATGGAACCAAATACTGAAAATGATCTACATGGTGGACAAGAGATGGCTTACAAAGTCCTGAAACAACTTAAACAGGAAAAACATTCTCTGTGATTAAAAGTAGTGGACAAAAAAACTTGAATAAAACGCAATAAAGCTTTATGGGTGGAGAACAACGAAAAAACTGAACCAACAATACTAGATCAGGACAGAGAACAAGATGAAGAAATGTACCAAGGAGCCAATACGGCATTGCAGGAGGTACAGGAAGCGTTAAAGCACAGGAATGATAGCAAAGCAGAAGGACTCGTCTTTGTTAATGCAGAACTTAACATACGTGAAACATTAATGCTGCAACTGAGGCTACTGCACTGATTAAATGAAAGATGGAAATAGAAGATGAAATCCGATTCGCCAGAAATAAAACCTCTCTATAAAAAAAGAAATAGAAATGATAGAGAAAATTGAAGCTGAAAAATTATTTTCAACACTAGCTGAAAGTTAGATGCACGAATAATTAACATAGGTTGAATAAATGCTTCTTACTGGAGGAATAAAACGGTTTCAGAAAAAGTTGATTTTGCAGTGACGGTATTACATTAGTGCTGCAGATAACTGAAAAGAGACGAAATGATAACCTGGCTATTGATATTGCATCTATAGTTTATGAAAAAGCATTCGATTGAGTGAATAGGTATACCCTGCGGAATGTAATAGAAAGACAAGGTTATCCTAAACATTTAATAGAAGTGATGAAAAGCTCCTGTTTAAACAACAATTTATTAATTAATGTAGGCAAAGGGAGAACAAGAGCAATAATAAATAACAGAGGCGTACGGCAAGGGTAAAATCTCTCACCCACTTCATTTAATATGTATACTGACGACACTGCTAGACACTAGAAACAAGCAGTTAAATTAGGAGTAGTATCAATACTTAGAAAAACGCATTTTAAAAACTATGCTCTTTGCTGATGACCACATAATTTTACAATTTGCTCTACAACGCTTGACTTAACAGGCGAATTGTATAACTCGAAAATATCAGAATATGAACCATATGTATGGTTCTTAGAGAAAAATCTCCAGTACGCTCTAAAACAATTTTTAATTGAAAATCAGTTGACCAAGCGTCTCATTTTCAGCTATTAGGACATGAACAAAGTTACGAATATGATAATGACCTCTCCAATAACTGAAACAAGTTTCAAATCCTATGCGGCACTATATATACAACGTAAGCCTATAAAATTAGGAAATGTAGGTAATTCAAAATTCTACAAAGTAATCGCAGCACCTATGGTCCGACACGCAAGTGAGACCTGGGCAATAACATAAGAAAGACCGAAGAAGGATACAGTCAGCTGAAATGAAATTTTTAGGGTTAGTAAAAGAATGTACTCTCATAGATCAGATAAAGATTTCTGAAATAAGGATAGCATCAAACATATTTTGCTTCATTCAAAAGAAAAGCATACGGGATAACATAATACAGTAAGCATTGAAAGGACGAGGACAAGAAGGATAGTCAGACATGTAACAAATTATAGACGGAACAGGTGAGAAACAGGAAGAATAAGGAAAAGGTAGCTTTTGTGAAGACGGAACAATCTGTAAGCCTACTGGAAGAGAAGAAGAAGAAGAAGAAAAAGTAATAGTATTCTGTATAAGTATACTTCAGTTGTTGGATTTCAGATGAATCTTCTGTTCAGATTCTTGCTTAATGATTGTCGTAGTTAAATCAAGCTATCTGTCAAGCAGGCAGTCCCTTTACTTCCACTAAATAACATGGACAAATGATAAAATATAGAAATTTGACGACTAAATCTTATTTCTTTATCTGTTAATGTCGGTAAACTGCTAACGACCTGCCATTGGATGTCTGAAAAATCTATTTTTAGAGAATTATTCATGACTTGCTTTCCTGGACAGTAGTAAGTGTGACTTACCTGTCGTGCTGCGTGTGTGGAGTATTTTACGAATACAATTTAATCGACAGAAGAGTTAGAAACAGAGGACTTAGTGAACGAATTTAGGAATCCTCTTCAATGTTGACGTTTTAATGAGAACATGGCTATGAGCGTTGTGACGGACTGCTTCTAGATCTATGATGCGCACACGATCAGAGTGCAATAACACCCTTAAATTTCAATGGAGAACTACATTCATGTCTTTCATAAAGAACTGTATTTGTACTTTTGCAGAAACGTCCAGACCGTCACACAGGAATTCCAAACTGTTCAGGAACCACTGCAAGTACGATGACAGTTAGACGGGAGATGAGAAAACTTGGATTTCACGGTCGAGCGGCTGCTCATAAGCCACACATCACGCCCGTAAATGCCAAACAACGCCTCGCTTGGTGTAAGAAGCGTAAATATTGGTCGATAAAACAGTGGAAAACGTCGTTTGGAGTGATGAATCACGGCACACAATGTGGCGATCCGATGGCAGAGTGTGGGTATGGCGAATGTCTGGTGTCCGCATCTGCCAGAATGTGTAGTGCCAACAGTAAAATTCGGAGTCGGTGGTATGGTGTGGTCATGTTTTTCATGGACGGCACTTGCATCCCTTGTTTTGCGAGGCACAAACATAGTACAGGCCAACACCAATGTTTTAAGCATCTTCTTACTTCCCACTGTTGAAGAGCAATTCGAAGATGGCAACTGCATTTTTCAACACGATCGAGCACCTGTTGATAAGGCACGGCCTGTGGCGAAGTGGTTACACAACAGTAACATTCCTGTGATGGACTGGCCTGCACAGAGTCCTGGCCTGAATCCTAAAGAACAGCTTTGGAATATTTTGGAACGCCGACTTCTCGTCAGGTCTTACCGACCGACATCGATACCTCTCCTCAGAGCAGTACACCGTGAAGAATGAGCTGCCGTTCTCCACGAAATCTTCCAGCACCTGATTGAACGTATGCGTGCGATAGTGGAAGCTGTCATCAAGGCCAACACAACATTGAATTCCAGCATTACCGATGCAGGGTGACACGAACTTGCAAGTCATTATGGTGTCCGGATACTTTCGATCACACGGTGTATAGTGTGATATTGCATGAAGATGGCCAAAACGGCTACCGGCTGTTGATAAGGAGTTAATTTTAACAGCACATTTTGTTTTAATATGTGACTTTTGAAACTGTAATATTTATTCATCCCACTAAAATATTCATCCGGATTTATGGGAGCTACTCTCATAAAATCAGTCTACTAACAGCTGTATGAAAGGCGTGTGTGTAGGACAAACAGGCTAAAATAGTTTTGGTAAACATATGGAACAGCAGAGATCGCAATGAGGTAATAATAAAATATTATACAGAACAGACTTGATCGCATAAAAATCCAGAGTTATTCACGAGTGGTGACCGGTTTCGATCCGATGTGGATCATTTGGACCATACTCTGTAATTTAGAGTACAAGAGAGCAGAGTGAAAAATGTAGCGTAATTAACAGTATATTAAACATAAATGGTACGATGCTATACTCGTCGTCTCCAAATGTCATCACTGGGTATAACATTATACAACTTATGTTCATCTACTTTATTGTGCTCTAAATTAAATAGTATGGTCGGAAGATGTTCCATATCGGGTCGGAGCCGGTCATCTGTGAATAAAAGTGTGCTTTCACGCCATGAAGTATATCCTATGTGGTATTTTATTGCTGGCTAAAAACTTTCAAAAATAGTGACACCTTAAATGATCAAAAGAAGTGTGTAACTAGAAACGCAAAAGCTAGTCTCAGTGTCTCAATTTTTGATAAAGAGGTAATAAAAAGTGTAGAGCAGAGCATATAAACGGAACTGCTTACTAAATTGGAAGGAACTAACAATGAATTCTAGTATGCCATTAGCGAACGTAATGTTAAAGTTATCACAAAACTGAAGAACTAGTTGATTTGCAATCGATAGACCAATGAATAATGAAGAAGAGAAGAAATGTGAAGAAAACAATAACGATCTGGATAACAGCGCAGATGGAAAAAATATAACAAAAATAACAACTCTGCACTAAGTAAGAGTTAATGTAATGTCTGACTACGAGTTAAAATTCTGACTATTGCATTCAGCTAGGGAACGAACTGTTAGTATACAGATAGTGTTTAGTCTAGGAGTATGAAGCTACTTAATTAAATGATTAGTCAGTTACATTAACTTCGTAGTTACCAAAACGACTTGAATGTGATGTGTGATGACTGCAACAAAATATGGGACGAAATACATTTAACTAATGCACATATTTTTAGAGCAATAAATTAGAATCAAACATTTTAATTTTAACTGCTTTTATTATTTCCTCGCGAAATTTCGTTTTATCAGAAAATAGATCTTCCTATACTGATCTATGTAAGCGATTCATGTTATCTTTTTAATAGTATTTCTTGACAAGATGCAAGAAAGGCATATTCAGAGTAAGGAAAATTATTTACTAAGAGCTACTAACGCAAATAATTTGACAAACAGAATAAAAAATGTAAGCATTAAGAAAGAGATTGAGAAGGTAGTACACTAGAAAGATTCGAGGAAAACAGAAGAAAATGGAAAGAACACTGTTTGCAGGGCAGATACAGAGAGTCTGGCACTAAAATAAGAAAAAAGACATTCAAAAATAAAAGGAACTGAGCTGTTTGCTGTAAAAGGGCTGCTGCACAACGTACAACAAATACATAGTGTAGTTAGTGAAATAACGAACAACAACTAAAAGATATTCATCTTCATGAGCAATGCAATTAGGGACAGCTCCTGTGTATTGGAGAGTGGGCCTGTCGCCACATTCCATATGCCGTGAGACCTTATTCAGTCTATTGGTGAGCGTCAATCTTAGGACAGGCATGCTTTCAGAGCATTTGATCACCGCAGGATCGAGTGTGCCCAATTAAAGGGACACTCTATCTGAGAGGTTGTTCAGGCTCTGGTCTTTCCATGCACCAGTGTGCCACAGTTTTACCTAATCTGAACAGTTGCTGCCAGAGTTAAAGAAACAATAAGAAGTAATTTACCTCTCCTGCCCTCCTTCCCACACGTCCTGCTTGTACTAAGCGTCGGGTGGCCGCTTGCCCACTTAAATGGCCTTCAGGAGACTGAGAAGTGTGGTGAGGGGATCCAGTATCAATAGAACAGGGAAACGTCGTACAGTGAGGCATGGCAGTAAGTGAACACAGGAATCAACGTACATAAACTAAACTCTGCCCAGACAGGCCATGAAGACCCAATGGTGTCATCCTCAGCCAACAGGCATCATTGGATGTGGCCATGGAGGGGCATGTGGTCAGCACGCCGTTCTCCCAGCCATATATCAATTTACAAGACTAGAGTCGCTACTTCGCAGTCAAGTACCTCCTCAGTTTGCCTCACAAGGGCTGAGGGCACTCCACTTGCCAGCAGCGCTCGGCAGACCGAGAGGGTCATCCATCCATGCACTAGTCCAGCCTCGCAGTGCTTAACTTCGGTGATCTGTCGGGAGTCGATGTTACCACAGGGCAAGGCCATAATCAACATACATAACTAAATGGCTCTGAGCACTATGGGACTTAACTTCTGTGGTCATTAGTCCCCTAGAACTTAGAACTACTTAAACCTAACTAACCTAAGGACATCACACACATCCATGTCCGAGGCAGGATTCGAACCTGCGACCGTAGCAGTCGCGCGGTTCCGGACTGAGCGCCTTAACCGCGAGACCACCGCGGCCGGCATACATAACTAACAAAATTATTTACGGGCTGGAGATAATTGAGGATCCGAAAATGCTAGAGAGCAGAACCCATACCGATCGAGCTTATATGGAGAGAGATTTGTCACATGTCAGAGTATGTCG
Organism: Schistocerca serialis cubense; assembly: GCF_023864345.2. Taxonomy (NCBI): domain Eukaryota; kingdom Metazoa; phylum Arthropoda; class Insecta; order Orthoptera; family Acrididae; genus Schistocerca; species Schistocerca serialis. The sequence goes on from NC_064645.1 coordinate 542,037,217, forward strand.
TCTCACAGTAACAGTATGATATATTTGCATGCGCGACACCTGTAGGTTAGAACTATTAGTACACATCTGTGCAAAACTTAAGGATGAGATAGATAATGTAATGTAATATATTAAGAACTCGGTGTAAATGAGTGAATGTGCGTGAGCATGTTTCTAGAGGTGTGTGTGTGTGTGTTGTGTGTGTGTGTGTGTGTGTGTGTGTGTGTGTGTGTGTGTGTGTGTCAACCATCGAATGTAAGCTGCGCTGTGGTCGTGTTCTTCATTGTAACATGGCCCAGATCATCGGGAAAATGGAAGACAGACGAAATGTGACAAGTGTAGCTCAGGGGTGTGTCATAGCACTATTGCACGTGCATGTGGAGCGTTCCAGTCCGCAGGCATTGCTGCCCGAAGGAGAGAGCGTGATTGACGACAGTCAGTTACAGAAACACATGACTGCTATATTGTACAAAAGGCAACAAGGGACCCCTTGCAATCAAAGGATGCAGATGTGACCCCATTTAACAGGACTGCAAGGCGCGCAGTCCCACGATCTATAGTGACACGGGTACTATATGGCAGTGTTCTCTTTTCCCGACGACCCATATATTGTGTTCTGTCATCATCCACACGTCTGTGGCACCGTTTGCAATGGACCGGCGAGACATGAGGTCGCGGGCTGTTCTTGGAAGAGCCCAGATTGTGTCCGAGTAGTGATTCGCGAGATGGGGACATGCAGTACATCCAGGAACATAGGAAAATATGAATGTTTTGGTGGTCCATGTTTTACGGTGCGGGGAGGCATAAAGCTGTGTGGGAATACTGATCTACAAATCTTTTAACACGGTACATTTATCTGTCAACGTTATTGAGACATCCATTCAGCTATGAATCCATTTTTATGGGTGCCAATGCGCGATCACATCAGACAGCGCAGGTCGTGGATTTGTTGGAACGAGAGTACACACACTCGTCGAATGGACTGGCTTGTACGTTTCCCTGACTTAATTTCCATCGAGCACGTATGGCATGCTTTGGGAAGACGTATTGCAACACATCCAGATTCACCAACGACCACCCAAAAGTTCTCAGCCGCACCGTTGGAGGAACTGAACACCATACCAAATGAACTCCTTAAATTAGGGTCAACAACGGAGCAAGTTATAGAGCATGCACTGCCGTCTATTGTGATCACACATTCGATTAAGATTAATGTCCAGCCTTTACTAATTTCTACAAGTTCATCTTAAACAGCAGTGACTTCAGTATAGTTTTTGTCTTTGACTAAAAGTGCCATTTCTGTTCGTCTGATTGTGTATTTGTTTCATTTATCTTTTGCACTATACTGCAGCAGTTCTTTCTGTACATGGTCAAAGTTTCATCAAGTATTGTTACGGGGCAATGAAATATAATGCGAAAGTTACTTTAGTGCAAAACTTTCGCACACTAATGTCTCTTCTTCTCAAGGTAATGAAAGGGCAAACTGGAATCTGACACAATGCGGAAAGTTCTAAGGGCATAGCAGGTTTGTGTCAGAGCCGTGTTGATGTTAACACTGATATCAGGTTGGCGAACTTGTGCTGGTGAGGGGACGAGGCGGGGTGAGGTCGGTCTGAGATTTTATGACCTTAGTGACTGCACTGCCAAGCTTAGTGCCTCAAAATATATTACTAGTAGCAACTGCTGAGAGTGGCAGTGACCGAAGAATACGTGCTTAGTCTTAGGGAGCTGAACATCATCACATTCTACCGTCAAAACAATTCCGCCGTTGTACCATTCCACCGCACCGAGGAAGAAGAGGAGAATATTTAACTTCTCTTAAAATGACAGCAATCGAAATCAGGTTAAGGACTACTGTTCCACAGAATGTCCGGACACTTTCTCTTTTTCCTCTGAATTTTTAATAAGTGGTTAATTTGCATTCAATAGTTAGAGAACCTCAAATTAAAACTGATAATCTGATACTACCAGCTAGTTCATCATTAGAAATTGGTCAGAAATCGGCAGTGATACGTATTGATTATTAATTATTCTACGTTTCTTTCTGTGTCAGTAGCGACCGTACATGTGTTTGAAACTTCCTGGCAGATTAAAACTGTGGGCCGGGCCGAGAATCGAACTCGGGATCTTTGCCTTTCGCGGGCAAGTACTGTACCATCTCAGCTACCCTAGCACAATTCACGCCCCGTCCTCACAGCTTTACTTCTGCCAGTACCTCGTCTCCTACCTTCCAAACCTTACAGAATCTCTCCTGCGAAACTTGAAAGTTTCACAACAGCTCACACTCTGCTGCAGTGTGAAAATCTTATTCTGGAAACATTCCACAGTGTGGCTAAGCCTCCGCAATATCCTTTCTTTCAGGACTGCTAGTTCTGCAAGGTTCGCAGGAGAGCTTCTGTTATGTTTGGAAGGTAGGAGACGAGGCACTGGCAGAAGTACAGCTGTGGGGACAGGGTTTGAGACGTGCTTGGGTAGCTCAGATGGTTGAGCACTTGCCCGCGAAAGGTAAAGGTTCCGACTTCGTGTCTCGGTCCGGCACACAATTTTAATCTACCAGGAAGTTTCATATCAGCGCACAATCCACTGCAGAGCGAAATCTCTCTCGTGCATGTTTTGTCCGGACCAATGAGGACCTGACTCTGAGTTGGGATGTTGTGCGACAGTATTATTTTTAAATTCATGTCTGTCAAAAGAGACCAAGAGACGGATATTGATTCAAGGGCTTGGCCGCATTGAGCTTTTCTGGTGGCATAAAATTGCAAACAAATAGTTCAGTTAAACAACGATCTTCCAGAATGCAGCATTTCCGAATGAATGACAATAATGAGAGTTTTATTATTTTTGCTGCGAAAACATGGAGGAGGAGGATATTAGTGGTTAATGTCCCGTCGACAACGAGGTCATTAGAGACGGAGCGCAAGCTCGGGTGAGGGAAGGATGGAGAAGGAATTCGGCCGTGCCCTTTCAGAGGAACCATCCCGGCATTTACCTGAAGCGATTTTAGGAAAATCACGGAAAACCTAAATCAGGATGGCCGGAGACGGGATTGAACCGTCGTCCTCCCGAATGCGAGTCCAGTGTGCTAACCACTGCTCCACCTCGCTCGGTGCGAAAACGTCCTTCAAACATTATTTATGTATGATATATCTCACACTGCGGTGTAGAGCAGAAAATTTCATCAGTGGGTTGTCTTAGAACGTGCTTGAACCCAATGCCTAATCACGAGGGTGAAGCATGTTCACACGAAAGTAGTACTATAACTATTAAACAGTCGAATAAAGAACATACACTCTTCATCCCGTGGCCAGCGCGGTAGCATGGTGCTGCTGTACTGGACTTACATTCAGGAGTGCGACGCTTTAAATATCTGTTCGATAATCCAGATTTAGGTTTCCTGCCATATCCTTAAATTCTATAAGACGAGTGCCGTGACGGTTCCATTATGTGGGAAGTACAAGGGTGATTTCCTTCACTAACTTTCCCGTTTCTGAACTTGTGCTACCTCTGCGATTTAAGTGTCTATTGGGTTCCCCTTACTTCTCCAAGAAAAATTCGGTATATTTCCCTGTTTTCTCAAACTTTTTTGTTTCAAAACGTTCCTTTACCTTCACGATGTACCGTTGAGGGATACTTCTTCGTTTCTAAATAATTAGTCAAAGTCAAAAGTGCTCTGAATTTTGTAGTCCGCGTTTCGCATTTTTAGTTACGTGGTGATACTGGTCGTTGCCCTCGCATCCATAGCATACTGTAGTGTCAGATAATACGTTTCCACAGTAATGCAGTTTTCATCCTTCCATCTGCCTAATTATACACTTTCTGTTACTGTACCGAAGAAGGTAATAGGCTTTAAGTAGCTTAAAATATTTCGGGATTATTACAGCAACTAAGATTTATTATAGGGTAGCCTTAGGTGCAACTAATAAGATTGGCGTTTAAGCAGCTCATTTGCAAATACTTTCTCTTGACTGGTGAGTTTTAATAACGTGTAATATCTCCGTCTTGTTTCACTAACAAGAATATACAGAAGGCTGTAAATAATAGTGACCCTGCTGCACGGTCTCCTGCTAGCGCGGCAGCGGGGCGTTGTACGATGGCCGAGACAAATGACTGCCACATTAGTTCCGCCAGTGGCCGCAGGCGCGCGGCGCGCTGGCTATTTTTCAGGCGCGCGCCTGTCGCTACTTCTGTTTCCATTACCCTTTTATATTAGCCTCAATCTCCCAATAATATCCGCCACCAGTCTTGCTGGAGAGGCCGGTACAATGGCTAGCAATCGCCGGCGCATTTTGCGGACCAGATGGGAAACCGTAATGAGTTTTTGCATGAGGAGACCGTGACAATTTTCATCTGAGGCACAATTTCCTGCTGCCATGAACTCGTCCCTCTATCTCGTGATGACAACACAGCCTCCCACTTCCATAATCTGTGATGTAACGGCGAAGAACGTATCTCCGACGATGATTTATTGTAGGAGGTATTATCTTCAACTCATCAGCTCTAAGTTTTAGAGGTATAACACAAAAATCTCTGCAAAGAAGACGGGTACAATGACTTTTAGAGACAACTGGTAGCACAAAAAGAAGTGTTAACACCTGTCTCGTTGAACGCAAGAGGAATTGCCGCGTGTGACATACGTATAAATCGGTCGCTTCTTTACCAAGAAGGTGATCATGAAAAAAAATTCAATCAGACGAGTGTCATACCGAAAACATCGCATTATCATGCCCGTGTGAATGGAGAGGCTATTGTTATATATAAACATCATATCAATTTTAACAGAAAAGAGGAAGGTGTTAATTTAGGTAAAGTATGGATGTCAACATTACAACGTAATAGTGATAATGGATTATTTCACTCAAGATTGTTGGCATTAACAGCGATAATCTCGTAGTCTACGTCACTACCAATATATTCGGCGCTCCTTCGAGCTCTGTTTGCAGTTCGTCATTGTACATGTGATGATGTCTCCCGAAACGGGAGAGGGAACGTCAGGAGAAAGGTCTACACGTGGACTATGGCCTAATAGCCCGGAAGTTTTAAGTGATGTCAGTACCAGCCGTGAAAGCTTACACTGTGTGATCATCACGACACTTTTTTACTAATAGGCCACATGCCCTGCCGATACGCATAATGTGCCTTTATTCAGTTGCTTCCATCGTCTTCTGCATCGTCACGCCGTTGATCATTATTGGTTCTTCCGCCTTTATGGACAGTTTCTCACCCTAAGTGCACGAGGTTGCCCTGAACCTCTGTCCTGTCCTCCACTCTCTTTGACAAGCCATTGTCAGAATGAGGGTGGCCTCTTATGCCGGAAATCTTCAGCCACTTTTGTTGAAGAGTTTTATTCAGAACCCAAGTGGTGGCGGTATTCATTCTTTTACAGTCAGGTTTTTTCGGTCTCTGAACAGGAAAAGGAGCTACAAGAAACAATCTTCTAGTCCCAGCCACTTGAGTCAGAAGAGAAGAAGAACTGCACCTACTCAGGCATTGGCACCTATCTATGCTTATTTCAAAACAACTAACCTCTTACTTAAAGAAGAGTGGGAAAAGAAGAAAGTAGGGGGACAGAATACACAGAGGAGCGAAGAAAATGAAAGGAGTTGTGAAGGACCATTTAATTTGTTTTATTTATTTATTTTTTACCAGAATACGGGAGTCGCTCACACCTTCGAACAGTGGAACATCCAAGCGTGTCTTCTCGAAATTTTAGTGGGTATTTCGTTTGCAGTTCGTTCAGAGCTTGATGTCAACGAAATAAGCATCAGCAACTCATGGCTCGCACACTCCAGCTGGAAGGCAGGTCATGACAGGCGCTCTAAAGAAAATTTGAAAGGAACTGCTCGTACCGGAGCCTGCGAACTAGTGCGCGTATTTCCAAGAACCTACTCCAGCTTTCCCGTCGGGGACAAAAAAGGTGGCCGACCGTATGGCCAAGTATCCACTTCACAGCGTTAGATTTCGTTGCAGGGCAATGAATCACGTCCGAAAAAAAAACCGTCTCGTAAGTAATCGGAGCAGGTGTCTGCAGGGTAAGGACAGCCAAGATACACTTAGCGAGCCTCCAGACAACATGAGACTCGGTGGGCGTCCGTGTCGTCCACACAGTGAACACATAGGAGTGTGTCAGCGAGGTGGACGTGGTGCAGGCGAAACTGCTTGACACGTTTGCCGTTGACGGTGACATACCAGGTGGATTTTACGCTGGTGACGAGAAAGCCAGCATGCACCGCTTTCTATAGTGGACGTCATATGTTCTTGTGCTCGATGTGATTCGCTGGTCCATACATTTGTAGCGTCGTGTGCAGTCTTCGTCCGTAGTGTTCGTGGAAGTGGTAAGCAGTGGTGTTTGCAAGTTAATTCGAGAGGCAAATGCCGAAAGTGTTAAAAGTGGAGTAGAATGTATGATAACATGACGGGATTATATGGAGACCACACATTCATGTAAGAGCAGTCCGTTGAGGCTTGCACGTTAATGGCGTCGGACTTTGAATTGGGAGCTAACAAAAAGTGCGGTAACTCTGTCCGGCACGTGGAATAAGCAAACCCCTCCACGCTCCCGTGGGAGAGCAAGGGAGGCTTATTTAACTGTGAATAACATCCTGGTAGGCACAGAGGATCTCTTCGCCATTAACATATGACGGCCGAGGGTATTCGGGACCTGGAACACGTGACAAGTGACGGATACGAGGGGAGTGGTAGCGACTCACGTATTGCGCACGCTTTACATTCGAACCGAGAACCGATGGACTTTCGATTAACAATCAAAGACGCTACTCCTAGATCACTAGTTGTTACTACATACGATTAAGCAAATATAGCAGTAGACTAAAGTGGAATTGCAGTATCGAATGGGCACGTGAAATTACGCTTCAAAAATGATTTTGTTTGCAACAAGAAACAAACGCTTTCCGTCGTCACTGGGCGTCGGATGAAAGACGTGATGAGCAATATTTGTTTGAGCTGGTTGCAGCTCTGCAAAATAAAAACTAAAGTGCAAATATCTTCTGAAACGCCAGATTAAATGCGAGTGGAGTCTCTTATGAGAAGCACTCTGTGTACACGTATGTCAATTTAAGACTTGAAAGAACAATTTTGAAACAAGCTAATCTGCCTAATTTGGGAAGGTTGTAGAGGACACGTATCAGGCACCTTCTATAAAGGGATTTGATCAGTATGAACATATATTCCACTTGTTTACATTCATTATGTTTGGATGTCTGTCACACATTAGGTAACAAATGGATGTCGGTACCTTGATGTACACTCATCAGAAAACGCTTTGCGTCACCTTGGTTCAGAGAGTTCGAGAATCTGTACAGAATAGTGGATTAGAGATCAACATAAAGATCATTTCCGCCCTTTGTATTCCTCATGAAAATCACACATTGCGTGTTGTACCACCATACAGCGGGACTTTCAGAGGTGGTGGTCCAGATTGCTGTACACATCGGTGCCTCTAATACCCATGTCCTCTTACATTGCAGCATACCTTTATTCGTAGTGCCATACTATCCACAAGTTCACCAAGGCACTGTTAGTCCAGATTGTCCCACTCCTCAACGGCGATTCGGCGCAGATCCCTCAGAGTGCTTGGTGGGCCACGTCGTCCATAAACAGTCCTTTTCAATCTATCCCAGGCATCTTCGATAGGGTTCAGGTCAGCATAACATGCTGGCCACTTTAGTCGAGCGATGGCGTTATCCTGGAGGAAGTCATTCACTAAATGTGCACAAAGGGACACGAATTATCGTCCATAAAGAAGAATGCCTCGCCAATATGCTGCCGATATAGTTGCACTATCGGTCGGAGGATAGCATTCACGTATCGTACAGCCGTTACGGCGTCTTCCATGACCACCAGCGGTGCACGTCGGCCCCTACGTAATGTCACCCCACCTTGCTGCACTCGCTGGACAGAGTGTCTAAGGCGTTCAGCCTCACCTCGTTGCCTCCACATACGTCACCGACGATTGTCTGGTTGAAGTCATATGCGACACTCATCGGTGAAGAGAATGTGATGACAATCCTGAGCGGTCCATTCGGTATGTTGTTGGGCCCATCTGTACCGCGCTGCATGGTGTCGTGGTTGCAAAGATGGACCTCGCCATAGACGTCGGAAGTGAAGTTGCGCATCATGCAGCCTATTGCGCACAGTTTGAGTCGTAACACGACGTCCTGTGGCTGCACGAAAAGCATTATTTAACATGGTGGCGTTGCTGTGAGGGTCACCCTGAGCCACTATCTCTAGGTAGCGGTCATCCACTGCAGTAGCAGCTCTTGGGCGGCTTGAGCGAGGTACGTCATCGACAGTTCCTGTCTCTCTGTGTCTCCTTCATGTCGGACAACACCGCTTTGGTTCACTCCGAGATGCCTGGACACTTTCTTTGTTGAGAGCTTTTCCTGGCACAAAGCAACAATACGGACGCGATCGAACCGCGGTATGACCATCTAGGCATGGGTGAACGACAGACAACACGAGCCCAGTACCTCCTTCCTGGTGGAATGACTGGAACTGATCGGCTGTCGGACTCCCTCCACTCACTCACGGCTGCTTACATCTTTGGGCGGGTTTAGTGACATCTCTGAACAGTCAGTGGGACTGTGTCTGTGATACAATACCCACAGTCAGCGTCTGTCTTCAGGAGTTCTGGGAACCGGGTGATTCAAAACTTTTTTTGGTGTCTGCATATGAGAGAACTCGTCGAGATGAGATGGCAGAGATTGGACATTTACATGCGCAAATGGAGTTTAGTTGCATTCGGGAGCAGAACGTGGGAGAATGTCACTAATGGACACCTGCGACTCTGGATCAGTGATGACGATTCAACAAGGTAAAGGTTCTAAGGTGCGGGAGCGCAGTTTCCAGGAAGAGAAAGTTCCGGTAACCTCAGGGAGGAGGTTGGCTTTGTGATCAAGGCGATTGGGGTTTACAGCAGTCGTTAAACAGCCAACTGGTGACAGGAAAATAAACTCACAGAACAGAGCTAGAATCATCTTTTCGCAACAGTAATGAAAGCAAGATAAACGGAATAAAATCAGCGTGCACTATTGATGGCACTGATGATGAGTAGCAATAAAAATATGATAAAAATTGATAAGTAAAATGGTACATAAATCGATAAAGTAAATAAGAAACAATAAAAAACAGGAAATAGTAATAAAGTAAGAGTCAGCACATTAGTTAAGTTACGGCTAACGAAAATCGTGATTAACAATGCAAACACATAAGCTAGCAGCAGCAAAATTTGACATGTTCTTAGCTCATAAAGCAGATACTTTCGAGTTCAGCTGCATTGAAAATTTACCTCCTTCCATTCTCGCACTTCACCATAATCGTGCCATCATTTATCCACACGTTTTGTAACCCAAATCGCAAAATCGCGTTGATCAAAATGTTTAATCTCTCAGAGGTGAGACGCTCTCGTTTCATTAGAGCTGACGTCGTGAGTTCCTTCTACACTCTCAAGATTTCTGGTCTTCTCCTGTACAACACCAGATTCACTATTACTGGTCGAGGTTTTGTAGATCCTGGCATCCTACGCCCCATTCTATAACCTCTGTCGATACCATTCGGTGTCACCTGAACTTCTAACTTCTAGCGAGCAACATTTGTCACTAACTTGTCTGTATTCGCTCTACTATTCTCTAGAATCCTGAACAGTCCGAGATTATTGCATCTCTGCTATTGTTCAAGTTGGTCTGACTTCGCTACCAGTTTCTGTTCGAGCAGTTGTGCCCAATCTTTAGTTTCTTTTAATGATTTGTTCAGAGCACGTATCTCGGTCACATTCGCCTCCAGATTTTCTGCAATTTTTCCGTGATGGTGTGGACAAGAAGCCCGACCGTGTCTTATGACTGGAACCAGGCACTCACCCTAGCCCAGAAGAATGCAGTGACGTCATCGATGGCGGACATGCGGCCCAAACTCCTGTTGTCGGCTCGACATCAGCGTTCTCGTCGGTCTGGCCGTTGGCGATGCCGCGATTTTTCCGACGGTTTTCCGTTTTAAGAGCGGATTCACGTCTCATGCACTCAGAATGAATTACTAAGGTGACATCAGACACTCGTTCACGAATCTCAAATATATAAAGCTGCCTAACTGCTTAATAACACCTCCAAATTTCAAGTAAACTTGCGAGCCTAATTGGAGCACGTGACTCACTCGCTGTCACGTTCAAAGGTAACTGCTTGACAATATTCTCGCGTGTGAAACACTGGCTTCCTTGAAACAGGAATTATTATGTTCTCCTCAAAGTCTGAGCGTATTTCGCTTGTCATGTGTATCGAATACCTGGTACAATAGCTTGTCATGACTGGCCCTTCCCCCAGGGATTTCCAGCAATGCTGCAGGAATGTCTTCTGTTCGAGTGCTTTGCTTCGACTAAGGTCTTTCAGTTCTCAAATTCTTCTCGCAGTAGTGTATCTCTCATATGCTCTGCACTTATTTGCTCTTCCTTTCCAGAACAAAACCTTTGTTTCCTTTGTATAGTCCTTCCATAAATTCCTTCCACCTTGCACGCTTCACTTCATTGGTTAGCGCTACCTTGCCATCTGAGCTCTTGTTATTCCTACGGATAAATTTCTTTTCCTACACGCTTCATCCACCGGACAAGAATATAATGTTAATACAAATAAATAAATAAGTGTACACTGAATTAGCTTTTCAACACAGTACGTAAATAGTTGTCTAATAGCTGATGTGATGTGCACCGCTACACGGATGACGTGCCGAGACATGTTGTTGTTGTTGTTGTTGTGGTCGTCAGTCCTGAGACTGGTTTGATGCAGCTCCCCATGCTACTCTATCCTTTGCAAGCTTCATCATCTCCCGGTACATACTGCAACCTACATCCTTCTGAATCCACTTAGTCTATTCATCTCTTGGTCTCCCTCTACGATTTTTACTCTCCACGCTGCCCTCCAATGCTAAATTTGTGATCTCCTGATGCCTCAGAACATGTCCTACCAACCGGTCCCTTCTTCTTGTTTTAAAAAATGCTAGAAGGACTAGAGTCGGCTACTGATAAGCGATACAGCAAAAGCTTGTTTTGATAAGGAGAGAAGTAAGTCGACTATCTCGTATTCACGTGAATTATTAACTAGTATTTCGTTCAAATTGGTTCAAATGGCACTGAGCACTATGGGAATTATTCTCAGGTCATCAGTCCCTTAGAACTTAGAACTACTTAAACCTAACCTAATGACATCACACACACCCATGCCCGAGGCAGAATTCGAACCCGCGACCGTAGCGGCCGCGCGGTTCCAGACAGCAGCGCCTAGAACCACTCCGCCACTCCGGCTGGCTAGTATTCCGTAATGCCGATGATAAAACTGCCTGAGTGATATTTCATTGTCTTCAGTTATTACATCGAGGCCAAGGCTTTGTGTTTGTCTTCAAAGATATTGCTTTCGTCTGATCTTCTAGGTAAATCACTGGAAGTTCGCCACCTCTCAAAACTGCTCTCATGGTGTGCCTCGTTGTAGCCTAACATATTATGGGGACATTGTATTTCACTGGGAGTATTTTTTGACGGATTTCAGTTCTATCTTTTAGTTGCGTTTAGACTGGTTTGATTGTTGAAAGCGAACAGATTATCCAGTACTGGTTTACTGAGCCTACCGTAGCTTAACTAGAGCCCCGTTGGCCGTCACTTTCTGGGGCTGCTGCAGCCCATTCACAGCTGCAGTAACGGCCTCGGGGCACCCCAGTCCACTTCGCCCCTACATGCAGTCCCCTACTTCATGCCGTTGCTCATCTCCCGCGACGTGGACGAGGGGTTGGACTTGGAAGAAAGATTGGACAATGAGAGGTCTGAACACAGTACGAACTACAGAGTTGCGCTTTCATGGATTGGATTGGATTGTTTTGGGTAAAGAGACCAAACAGCGAGGTCATCTGTCTCATCGGATTAGGGAAGGACGGGGAAGGAAGTCGACCCTGCCCTTTCAAAGGAACCATTCCGGCATTTGCCTGAAGCAATTTAGGGAAATCATGGAAAACCTAAATCAGGATGGCCGGACGTAGGACTGAACCGCCGTCCTCCCAAATGCGAGTCCAGTTTGCTAACCAATGCGCCACTTCGCTCGGTTTTTAATGGAGGGATCCTGGCTAACACGGGAAGGGACGGGATAAGGAACGAGACAATGTGAAACACCCTGCAGATCAGGCCTCTAAAAGAAATTATGGAGAGAAATTGGCTTAAGTCGTTTGGTCACATTAGAGGAATTGGAGCAGACTGACTGCTGAGAAGAACCCTAGAGTGGGTGGAATGTGGATGAAGACCAACTGGAAGACGACGAACAAGACAGAGAGGGCAGATGAAGGATGATGTGAACCGAAGCCGATTGCAATGGGATGGATGGTGGGATTTGGGGGAGGCGACCAAACAGTCACCGGTCCCATCTAATTGGGAAAGAATGGGGAAGGAAGCCGGCTGTGCGTTTTCAAAGGAACCATCCCGGTATTTACCTGAAGCGATTTAGGGAAATCACGGAAAACCTAAATCAGGATGGCCGGACGCGAGTTTGGACCGTCGTCCTCCCGAATGCGAGTCCAGTGTGCTAACCGCTGCGCCACCTTGCTCGATGGATTCCATTGTCAGGAGATGCTAAATAATAGAAAAAAGAGAAGCTTGGAAGAGGCTCTGTGAACTGAATAAGCAGTAACGTTTCACGAGAAAGGAAGGAAATGCATTTGATTGTTTCCATCTGCACTGATTACATTCGTATTACGTGGCTGAATTTAATTGCGTTGATAAACACTAATTATGTTAGGAGGCACACAGAAGCACGGAACACTGATTTAAAGCAATTACTCAAGAGCTGCTATTTTAGACAGAACTGTATTCTCGCGCGCGTATTAGCCGACTTAATTAATTACGCGCATGTGGACACAATACGCGCCCGCCTGGGTGGAATCAGGTGGCAGCCGAAGCGGGAGGCCCGGCAGGTGCGCCGGAAATCAATGGCGCGTCGGCGTCGCTGCAGTAATCAGATCTGCACGGCTGCTCCTCAGATGGGGTCAGCGCCCGCCAGCCAATCAGCGCTCCACACGGCCCGTGGGCCCTGGCTTCGGCGACGTCGTGCGTGGCTTCCTCAGGCGTCGCATCGCACGGACAGCACCAGCGGCATCAATGTTACTCTGATTACTGCCTGCCAGCGCATTCTGAGCACGACTGCAGGAAAACTGACAGTTTTCCAGGCCCATCGATAGGGCGGACACTCCCAGGGTTCTACACCCAGAGTCCGGAGTACTGCAGGGGCCCATCTGACGTATTTATTACACTAACTGAGTCGTGGCAGCTCGCTCCGTATCGATTTCCGCGTAAAGGATAATCCTTCGCTGCCTGTAGAACGAGAAAGGTAGGTGGCGCTTTGCCGAAAAGAGGTGAGCTGGATCGCGGAGGTAAAAGTGGTCGGCAGACGGTGAAGTTGTAAGTAGGCTGTTTAGGTTTTTATATTGGTAACGCCACGTAGCGCTCTGTATGAAAACCACTGGCTGTACTGTGTGCAGTCTGTGGCTGGTTGTCATTGTTGTAAAATTCGCTATTGTAGTGTGGGCAGTTGGATGTTAACAGCGCGTAGCGTTGCGCAGTTGGAAGTGAGCCGCCAGCAGTGGTGGATGTGGGGAGAGAGATGGCGGAGTTTTGAGAGCGGATTATCTGGACGTGTGTCCATCAGAGACCGTAAATTTGTAAGACTGGATGTCTTGAACTGATATATATATATATATATATATATATATATATATATATATATATAATGACTTTTGAACACTGTTAAGGTAAATACATTGTTTGTTCTTTATCAAAATCTTTCATTTGCTAACTACGCCTTCAGTAGTTAGAATCTTTTATTTAACTGTCAGTAGTGGCGCTCGCTGTATTGCAGTAGTTCGAGTAACGAATATTTTTGTGAGGTAAGTGATTCATGAAAGGTATAGGTTATTGTTAGTCAGGGCCATTCTTTTGTAGGGATTTTTCAAAGTCAGATTGTGTTGCGCCAAAAATATTGTGTGTCAGTTTAGTGTTGATCAGAAGAGGCGAAGAGCGAAATGTCTGAGTACTTTCAGTTCTGCTCAGCTGTTTGAAAATCAAATAATGTAAGAGGTTTATCAGCTCAGTAATTAATAAATTTTTCTAAGGGGACGTTTCAAAGCGAAGACAAGGAAGTTCGCGTGAGGCAGACCGGGGAAGCTCCTGCTTGGCCGTGCAGTGAGGCTATTACAGCTGTGTTTTCTGGGCGCCGGCAATGAATTGGTATGGTCGCGGTCTTTGTCTTGCTAATTTAGATTTGTCTGATGTTGTCTTACTAGCAAGTGTCTTAGCTTCTTTTCGCCTTTCCCTGTGGTTGTTTTTGGGCAGATTTGAACTTGAAGATCTCTACTATTAGGTTCAAAAATGGTTCAAATGGCTCTGTGCACTATGGGACTTAACAGCTGTGGTCATCAGTCCCCTAGAACTTAGAACTACTTAAACCTAACTAACCTAAGGACATCACACACATCCATGCCCGAGCCAGGATTCGAACCTGCGACCGAAGCAGTCGCGCGGCTCCGGACTGCGCGCCTAGAGCCGCGAGACCACCGCGGCAGGCTACTATTAGGAAACCGGGGTATTGTACATTAGTGTACTCTTACTTCATGCTTTGTGATCGCTTATGGCCGGCCGGTGTGGCAGAGCGGTTCTAGGCGCTTCAGTCTGGAACCGCGCGACCGCTACGGTCGCAATTTCGAGTCCTGCATGAATGTGTGTGATGCCCTTAGGTTACTTAGGTTCAAGCAGTTCTAAGTTCTAGGGGACTGATGACCTCAGATGTTAAGTAGCATAGTGTTCAGAGCCATTTAAACCATGTCTTCTGATGAAGGGCGTTTTCAGAAAAATCGAATGAATTGTTGTTGATAATTCTTCCGGGTTATATGGCCATGGTCCATGGAATTCTTCTATTCCTAACGTTTCGTCCAATACTGCGTTGGACATCCTCAGAGGTATGGCTGAAGACTCAGCAGGACGAGCCATACCTCTGAGGATGTCCAACGCAGTATTGGACGAAACGTTAGGAATAGAAGAATTCCATGGAGCACGGCCATATAACCCGGAAGAATTATCAACAACAGTACCACCCGATCGTGAAATCGGATGAATTGTTGAAGGAAAGAGCTTCGCAAACTGAACAAGTCAATAACGTGTTGGTTCACGCCTGGCCCTTAAGGAAGAAAAAATTAGGCTTGGCATTGTTGGATATCCTCCTAATGGACATCTTCCCAATTTCTGTCCAATTGGAGCGTTAGATCGTCAAAATCCCGAGCTGGTTCGAGGGCCTTGCCTATAATGCTCCAAACATTCACAATTTTCGAGAGATCTGGTGTCCTTGTTGGCCATGGTGGGGTTTGGAAAGCACGAAAAAAAGCAGTAGAAACCATTGTCGAGAGGAAATGCCCTATCTTGCTGAAATGTAAGCCCAGGATGTCTTGCCATGCCGGCCGCTGTGGCCGAGCGCTTCTAGGCGCATCAGTCTGGAACCGCACGATCGCTACGGTCGCAGGTTCGAATCCTGCCTCGGACATGGATGTGTATGATGTCCTTAGGTTAGTTACGTTTAAGTAGTTCTAAGTTCTAGGAGACTGATGACCACAGATATTAAGTTCCATAGTGCTCACAGCCATTTGAACCATTTTTTTGGTCGCTTATGATTGAATATTGACTTGGTGGTAGTGTGAAGAAGAAAGTGATCTCTGTATTGTTATGACGGGCTTCCACGTGATACATTTATAAACGTATGTTTTGTGTACTAATGCATATTGGTATGTGAGTAGCTTGAGTGATGTCTTACAGGACTTTTGCTTTACTTAAGGAACAGCTCCTTTTCATATTGAATGTATATCCCATATTCTGGCTCCCCTAATGTTGCATTATAGTGTGTTTTAGTGTTGCCTACGGAACTCTGGTAAGACTAAGGGTGTGATGCGTTATTTGCGGTTGTGGCGGTTAATGTTCTGGGCGTGTCATTTCCCTATGTGTGCTGTCGATGTGGGGCAAACTGTATTCTAGAGACACAGCTGCTACCCCTCTGAGTAATTGACCCTACGTAATTTGAGTATGTACTATACGCCAATACATGGCTCTGCCTTGTTTGTAGTTTTAAGGTTTTATGAAGTTACTTTGAATTCCTAATTACTAAGAAAAGTATTTATTTTGTATTGCCATTCATGATTTTCTGCACAATTCAGGCCAAAAATATTTAAGAGATGTTCTTGTTTTTTGCTGGTTAGTCGATAAATGCAAGTGAAGTTCCTAAACACATGTACTTAGGCCGATTTTTTTTATCATCCTTGTTATCTCGGTCGTAAGCATTATCCACGAAATCTTTCAGCGTCGCTGTAGTTAGATAGTACCTATGAAATATGTATTTTCGCTCTATGCAGCTTATTTGAGCAATTGTTCATAATCAAAATTTGCCCTTGGCTACTGAGTGCCTCAGTTGTGCATGCGATATTTGTTCTTCAATTAATAAGTCTGTCTGTACTTCAGGTGCGCCCTCCACACTTTATATTCAGAGAACTTGTTAAAGTTTGATCGGCCACGTGTTTGGCGTCTTGATATCTGGACAGATAACGCATTTGGTGGTACGATCCTATGGGACAAAACTACTGAGGTCATCTGACCTTAAGCTTACACACTACATCATCTTACTTAAAGTAACTTAAGCTAAGAACAAAACACACGCACCATTTATGTAGCAGCCATTAGCATAATACTGCACAAGTATGATGGTCATAACATTGAACCTACAGAAACTTTTCCATGGCACGTTAGTTTAGATGCACGCACATTGTTAATAGCAGCAATTCATTTTATTGGTTTTATTGCATTTATAATTAAAATCCGTTCGAAGTGACACGGAGACCAGTCCTTTCTACATCTCTAACGGAATGCCAAGTCACACCAACCATCCATCTTGCTGACATTTGGCGCCATCTAAGAACTCTTCAGTAAATAAGAGGAACAACATGCCTGTCACGATGTGTAAATAAGGAGAAAAATAATACAAAGATAAAAACATTTAAATCAGATTAATTATAATAGTTACATATAGCATGTGCCTCCTTGTGTCTTGTAAATAAATAAAAGAAAATTTTACCCCTCTGACGTTACGTATGTGTTTAAAGAATAAAACAACTGACTCACAAGGAGTGAACCTGAAAATTTTCTTATATTTTCTATGTTTACTGGCAATTGTGCATCTCCGGCGGTACACCGCAAGGTTACCGCCCTTCGATTGCGCCATTCCAGCGCTAATCGAAGTGCTAGGTGTTCCAGGTGCCAGCCAGCCAGCCAGCCAGCCAGCCCAGCCGAGCAGAACAGCAGCGGTCCAGCAGCAGCAGCAGCAGCAGCAGCGGTCCCGGTCCCGGCCTGCAGCAGCGGTCCCGCCGGCAGCAGCCAGCCAATCCTCCAGCAGCAGCAGAGCAGAGCAGCGGCAGCGGTCCAGCCAACAGCAACAGGAACAGCAACAGCAGCAGCAGCAGCAGCCCCGGCCCCGTCCGCGGCAGCAGCTGCGGCGTTCCTGGCCCCCGCCGTCGCCGTCGCCGTCGCCGTCGCCGTCGCCGTCCGACCCTGGTCTTCGGCCATCTTCCTCTTCCTCCGTCTTTGTCTTCGCCTGTCCCCATTTTGTGTCCTTTCCTTTTCGTTCAGTGCGTTATTGTTTCTCCCTGTCGTCATGTCCGCCCCCACCACCACCACCTCTACCACCACCGCCATAGTTTACACTTCCCCTTCCGCCGCCTTCACCACTATAACGTGGTGTGCCCAGTCCCACCCCCCCTCCTTCCATCCCACCTCTTCTCACTCTCCCTTCGCCCTCGCTCTTTGTCGCCCCCTCTCCAGCTTCTTCCTCCTGCTCCTCTCGATCTGATCCTTTCCCCCCACTCCCCCAGCCTGTCACTGCAGCTCCGGCTAGGGTGGTGGCCCGTCGGGCCACTGTCCATGCCCAGCTCTCCCCGTCGCCTTCGCCATCACCGCCGCCACCGTCATCGTCATCGTTGCCGTCGCCGTCGCCTTCACCGTCACCGTCACGATCTCCGGCGCTGACTGCTGCGTCCACGCTGGGACCTGTCCCTTCCCACCACCTCCCTATAGCTCCCGTCCCTCATATCACCACCCGCCCTTCTGCCTCCATAAAACGCCCTAGTGGCACCACCACCTCCTCCGCTCCCAAAAAGGCCCACCCCATCCTCCTTCACCCCCCCCCATGGTGCCATGGATGTCTCCCCACCTGGCCCTGCTCCCTCCACCTTCTCCTCCTCCTCCTCCTCCTCCTCCCCCCCTCTTTCTACAAATACCTCCTCTCCCGTCCCGATCCTTCCCTTCTCGAGGCCCAGAATCTCTCCCTCCTCCTCTGCCAACACTTCCCTGGTGCCCCCATCTCTCTCGTCACTCCCAGACGGGATTCTGTTCTCATCTCCTCCCCCAGCCCAACCCTCCATACTGACATCCTCTCCCACCTCCCCATCACCCGTTTTGGCCCCAACGCCTCCCTCACCCCTGCTCCTTCTCCATCTCCTACCCACCAACCCCAACCCCCACGTTGCCTGCCGACACTCACCGCCATGATCACTCAGTTCAGTCCGTCGATCACGGAGGAGGAGGTGTTGGCGGAGCTCAAGGCGCATCCCACGCTGGAGGTGCGGGTGGTCCGCCGCATTTTCAACTCGGCCGGCCCCACTCGCCTTTTTCTCCAAGGACGCCCCCTCCATTGACCGTCTCCTGAAGGAGGGTGCCCTCCTCTTCCACCAGCGCTACAAGGTCGACCCCTCCCGTTCCCCTCCTCAATCCCTGCACTGCCAGAGTTGTCTGCGCTATAATGCACACCCAACAGCTGAGTGCCGCGAGGCCCCCACCTGCCCGCATTGTAGGTAAGCGCACTTCCTCCAGCACTGCCCTAACCTTCAATCCCCTCCCTCCTGCAATACCTGCAATCTCCCCCATCCCACCTACTCCCAAAAGTGTAAAGCCCGACCCCGTCCGACCACTCCTGAACTCACCGTCCCTGTCCATCCTCTGGACGCCCCCACCCCTCCTGGCAATTCCCTTCGTCCCCGCCCACTGCTGAGGACATCATCAGGTTCCTCACCATCGTCCTTCTAAATGTTCATCCCTTTCAGCGCCCCTACACACTCCAGCAGATCTCCCTCGTCGCCCGTTCCATCTTCCAACTCAAGATGTACGCCACCTACTCCAAGAACCAGGCCTATTTCACCTTCTCCCGTCTTGACACCCTCGTCTAAATCCCTGTCATGGCGCGACAGCAATGTATCCTTTTCAACAATATCCGCTCCCATTCCGCCAACAAGAACCTCTTCCTGCACACCCTTGCCACCCACCACGTGGATGCCTTCCTCCTCAATGAAACCTTCCTCCAACCCCTCCACTCCATCCACACCTCACCCGGTCTCCTCCACTGCTCCGATAATCCCCTCCCAATTGCGCGTGGCGGAGTTGCCATTGGTCACCACTGCCAGATCCCCGTTTGGCTCCAACCTCTCCTTCCCGACCCCACCGAGCACCTGATCCTTAGTCTCCTCTTCCCCATCCTTACCGTTACCTGCGCCACCATCTATGTCTGCCCTAACGCCCACTATTCCCTTCGATTTCCTCTCCCACATTGACTGTACCTTCTCCTCCTACGTGACTGCCGCCGGACTCAACATCCATAGTCGTTCCACCGCCCAGTTATGGCAGTGGCATCGGTTCCTCTCCTCCCTTCAAGGCGACCTCATCCCCATCCCCCAGCACACCCGTCCCGAATCCAATTCCGCTCCTGATGTTATCCTCTCCTCCCCCAACCTCCTTGGCTGCATGAAGGTAGATGTCCTGGAGCCTATTTGTAGCGACCATCTCCCTGTCCTCCTCACCGTTTCAGACGGTCGTCGCCCCTGCCCCGACCCTCGTACTGACCCTCCCCCTAAGTATGTCCGTGACTATTCCCATGCCGACTGGAATGCCTACCGGGATACCCTTTCCACCCAGGTCGATAGCCACCCCTTCACCTACCACCACCCTGACGATAGTCACCCATGCCGCCTCCTTTCTCCAGCAGACCTTGTCTGAGGCCGTGGAGGCCACCGTCCCTACTGTCGCCATCCACCCCCACCGTCCTACCTTACCCCCACAGGCCGTCCTCCTCCTCCGTGAATCCCGTCGTCTCTACCGTGCCTTCCTCCGCACGCATGACCCGGACACACTACGACGCCACCGGCAACTCCAGCGACACATTCGTAATTTGCTCGCGGCTAAGAAACGCCGGGACTGGCGACAGACATGCACCCGTTTAAATGCTACCCTACCAATCATCTCGTCCAAGTTCTGGTCGGCCTTCTGTCGTCTTACCAGAACTAAACCCTCCCCCTATTATCCTCTTCTCCATGATGATCACCCTTTCCCTGACACCCTAAGTAAGGCCAATCACTTTGCCTCCTACCTCTCTGATGTATTTTCCATCCCCGATGATCCCCAGTTCGATTACTCCCTCTTCCCGGATATCCGCAATCGAACTGACACCTCTGTCCCTCCCCTTGCACCTGGTTTCCAGTACTTGGACAAAATTGCACACACGGAACTCAGTGCCCCTATAACTACACAGGATCTCATTGATACACTCCGCACAAAACGCAACACCGCTCCTGGTCACGATTGTGTCACCTACCGTCACCTTCGTGAAGCTCCTGTCTCTTTCCTCTCCACCCTGGCCAGGCTCTACAATGTAGTCCTGTCCACCGGTTACTACCCTGACCTGTGGAAAACCTCCCGTATCCTCATGTTCCTTAAACCTGGCAAACCGCCGTCTGTCGTCTCCTCCTACCATCCCATCAGCCTTACCTCGGTCTTCAGCAAGGTCCTGGAATCCATCCTCACCTGACGCATCCACCAGCATCTCCGCCAGCACCGCCTCCTTCCCGTTACCCAGTGTGGCTTTCGGCCATCCTTCTCTTCCGACGACCTTCTCCTTCACCTCACTCATCTGCTTTCCGAACAGCTTAATTCCCGTCGCTCTGCAATCTTCCTCTCCCTGGACCTCGAACGTCCATATGACCGCGTATGGCATTCCGGTCTCCTCTTCAAGCTCCTAACCTTCGCCCTTCCCATTAACTACGTCCGTCTGGTCGGCTCCTTTCTCTCCCGCCGTCCTTCCTATGTCACCATCCATAACACAGATTCCTACACCTTTTTCCCCTCTGCCGGTGTGCCCCAAGGCTCCGTCCTCTCCCCCCTTCTATACCTTTCGTACACGGCGGACATGCCGCCGCCGTCAGCCCCCGTCCACCTTCTCCAGTTTGCCGATGACACCACCTTCATTGCCCTTGCCCCCACCCTACAGCGCTCCCAACACCTTCTCCAATCCCATCTTGACCGGTTCACCGCTTGGTGCAACCAGTGGTTGCTCAAGGTCAATCCCTCCAAAACCCACGCGATCATTGTAGGCAAAACCACCCCCTCCTTCCGCCTCCTTGATTTCTATCTCACCATCTATAGCCATCCTATCGCCCTCACTCCCACCCTTAAGTACCTTGGCGTCACCCTCGACCGTCGCCTCTCCTGGACTCCCCACCTCTGGACAATCCAAGCCAAGGCACGCTCCCGACTCAGTCTCGTCAAGCTCCTCTCCGGCCGTACGTGGGGTCTGGAACTCTCCACCATCCTCCACACCAATAAGTACCTCATCCGCCCTATCCTTTGTAATGCCCATCCGGCTTCGATCTCTGCCCCCCCGCCTACCCTTTATAAATCCCTCCAAATCCTTGATCGTCATGCTCTCTGCCTCGCCTATCGCATCCGTCTCCCCTCCCTCACGCGGATCCTGTACAATCTCATCCCCTTCCCCTACCTCCTCCTTTTCCTTGAAAGGATATGGATCTTGTACACCTCCCGCAAACTCGATCCTCCTCACCCGCTCGTCTCCCCGATCCTCTCCCACCCCCGCCCGCTGCCGCGCCTGTATTCGCACGTCCCACCCACTCTCCATCTCTCCGCCCTCCTTACCCTCTCCCAAGGTGGCTTCCGCCAGCTCCCCCTTCCTGATGATGCCCTCCTCCCCTCCATCTACCCCTCCTACCAACTTTGATCCTCCCGCCCTCCTCCTGTGCTTGCTCCTCTGGGCTCCTTCCCTCCCTTCTCTCCCTTTTCCCTCCCTCCTCCTTTTCTCCCCCCTCCTCCCCCGGGCCTCCCCTCGCCTGTCCCTCTCCTCCTGCCCCCGTCTCCTCAGCCATTGGCATCCTTTTTCTCCCCTCTCCCCCACCTCACCCCTGTTCCGCTCTTGGCAGGTCCCCGGGCTCACACACGCTAAGTGGACATTTGCGCGCCGGAGATCACCGCCATCAGTGTTTCGTGTGTGCCGTCATGTTTAGTGTTCAGTGTTCACCGTCACACTCCATCGTTCACCAGTGCCATCGTCTTCTTCAGTGTTTGTGCGTCGTATCAACAGTTTGCAGAGTGGATTATCGTCGAGTGTGAACGGCTCCGTGTTTGTCATTATATGTCTACTGTTTCATTGCCCACCGTTCTGTCACTTAATGTGTCTTCTCAGTGTTTCTTCTCTTTGTGTATCCTCTGGCTGAAGAGCGGCGTAGAATGCTGCTGACAGCCTGCCTGTTGTACAGGTTTAAAATAACAATAAAGAAAAAAAATGGATATTGTGAAAATAAGTCGGACAGCAGTGTAAAGCATTTTGCTTATGTTTTATTTTGTGTAATTCCCATGCAAATTTGAACTTTTTTTTACATTCTTTTAAATGTTATATATTACGTAGATCACATAGAGGACGCCATACAACCAATCGATGTGTTCTACACAGCCTACCTTCTTTATACAGTAGTACTCAAAGAACTGTAACTGATACCCGAACAACAGGGGACTGACATGCATCGAGACTAGAAAATAGCGGTAAGTAGTCTAATGTACAAGCCATATACACTGCTGGAAATGGAAAAAAAGAACACATTGACACCGATGTGTCAGACCCACCATACTTGCTCCGGACACTGCGAGAGGGCTGTACAAGCAATGATCACACGCACGGCACAGCGGACACACCAGGAACCGCGGTGTTGGCCGCCGAATGGCGCTAGCTGCGCAGCATTTGTGCACCGCCGCCGTCAGTGTCAGCCAGTTTGCCGTGGCATACGGAGCTCCATCGCAGTCTTTAACACTGGTAGCATGCCGTGACAGCGTGGACGTGAACCGTATGTGCAGTTGACGGACTTTGAGCGAGGCATGTGGGAGGCCGGGTGGACGTACCGCCGAATTGCTCAACACGTGGGGCGTGAGGTCTCCACAGTACATCGATGTTGTCGCCAGTGGTCGGCAGAAAGTGCACGTGGCCGTCGACCTGGGACCGGACCGCAGCGACGCACGGATGCGCGCCAAGACCGTAGGATCCTACGCAGTGCCGTAGGGGACCGCACCGCCACTTCCCAGCAAATTAGGGACACTGTTGCTCCTGGGGTATCGGCGAGGACCATTCGCAACCGTCTCCATGAAGCTGGGCTACGGTCCCGCACACCGTTAGGCCGTCTTCCGCTCACGCCCCAACATCGTGCAGCCCGCCTCCAGTGGTGTCGCGACAGGCGTGAATGGAGGGACGAATGGAGACGTGTCGTCTTCAGCAATGAGAGTCGCTTCTGCCTTGGTGCCAATGATGGTCGTATGCGTGTTTGGCGCCGTGCAGGTGAGCGCCACAATCAGGACTGCATACGACCGAGGCACACAGGGCCAACACCCGGCATCATGGTGTGGGGAGCGATCTCCTACACTGGCCATACACCACTGGTGATCGTCGAGGGGACACTGAATAGTGCACGGTACATCCAAACCGTCATCGAACCCATCGTTCTACCATTCCTAGACCGGCAAGGGAACTTGCTGTCCCAACAGGACAATGCACGTCCGCATGTATCCCGTGCCACCCAACGTGCTCTAGAAGGTGTAAGTCAACTACCCGGGCCAGCAAGATCTCCGGATCTGTCCCCCATTGAGCATGTTTGGGTCTGGATGAAGCGTCGTCTCACGCGGTCTGCACGTCCAGCACGAACGCTGGTCCAACTGAGGCGCCAGGTGGAAATGGCATGTCAAGCCGTTCCACAGGACTACATCCAGCATCTCTACGATCATCTCCATGGGAGAATAGCAGCCTGCATTGCTGCGAAAGGTGGATATACACTGTACTAGTGCCGACATTGTGCATGCTCTGTTGCCTGTGTCTATGTGCCTGTGGTTCTGTCAGTGTGATCATGTGATGTATCTGACCCCAGGAATGTGTCAATAAAGTTTCCCCTCCCTGGGACAATGAATTCACGGTGTTCTTATTTCAATTTCCAGGAGTGTAGGTGATTCTATGAGTTGTAACTTTTTATAGTATCGCCTGACCATGTACTTCTTGTAATTTTGAGCACTGATAATAGCTAGGCACTAGCCGAAATCTGGATTTCCCAAATAAAATCTGCAAACAAAAAAAGGACAACTAACTGCTGTGCTCTATAATTTATAAAAGAAGTGTATTAGTTAAACATCTGAGTTGAAACCGTCGTAAAACGAAAACGTACGTTTCCGGGCATATGCCCCTGTTGAAAATATTATGTACTCACTTCCCTCGGCAAGTCCTAGAAATTTGTAACGGGAAATCCCGAACGCCATGTAGTGACATTTTGTCTCTTCGCTGGTACTGATAACTGTCTCGCGTATCGGCTTGCTCAGGGATGGGATCTAGTTGAACATGTCAGTAGGTGTGGAGCGGTGGTATTGTGAAATTCTGATACGTTGTTTTTCGGTTGTCTC
The DNA here is from genome assembly GCF_023864345.2 of Schistocerca serialis cubense. NCBI lineage: Eukaryota > Metazoa > Arthropoda > Insecta > Orthoptera > Acrididae > Schistocerca > Schistocerca serialis. The sequence goes on from NC_064645.1 coordinate 542,062,022, forward strand.
GTATTGTAGGCTATTCACGGTACGACTTGGAACTGCGTGTTTCATAGCTAGCCTGAGCTGTTAAAAGTTTCTTATCCTATTCCACTGAGGCGCGGTCGGTGTTTTATGATTTGCCACACCTAACGCAGATCTGAATTGCTTCAACAAAATAACTCTTGCTTCCCTAAAGGGTGCCGCATCTCACGTCGAGCTGGCATATAATGTGGGACTGTTCAAATTAAAAGTTTTGTCTTTTCATAATCCTGGTGTGATTTATGTCACGTTTTGCTAAACTGTACCTTTTAATGCTATTGGAGTACATACCCGTTTTACTTAAGGTGACACGTGTAACATCTGAACTTTGCAATATTCATGTATGCTATTCTTTGATGCACTTGAAGGTCAGTGGTCTGAGCCTGTTGCAGTGTAGCGCTGATAGCACGGGATAGTGCGATAAATGTGTTAATAAATCAATTTTTTTAATGTTTTGTAAAGATGTTTTATAACGTACTATTTCGTTGCTATTTATGTACCAGTAGTTTACTACTCTCCTCACCCACTACCCCGTGCCACATTTGATGATGCCTTTGTAATCCTAAGACCATTTAACGAAGTAAATTAATCCTTGAGAACAATTTCATAGGGTGGTACAATGATAGTGACCGGGCCAAATAAAGCACAAAATAAGCATCAAAGGAAAAAACTACAAAGATCGAAACTCGTCTCTCTTGAAGGGGGAAAGCAGATGGCGCTATGGTTGACCCGCTAGATGGGGCTGCCATAGGTCAAATGGATACAAACTGCGTTTTATAAAATAGGAACCCCCATGTTTTATTACATATTCGTGTAGTACGTAAAGAAATGGCGCTGTAATAACCACAAACGTAATAGTACGTGGTATCATGTAACATTCCGCCAATGCGGATGGTATTTGCTTCGTGATACATTTGATACATTACCCGTGTTAAAATGGACCGTTTACCAATTGCGGAAAAGGTCGATATCGTGTTGATGTATGGCTATTGTGATCAAAATGCCCAACGGGTGTGTGCTATGTATGCTGCTCGGTATCCTGGACGACATCATCCAAGTTTCCGGACGTTCGCCGGGTACTTACGTTATTTAAGGAAACAGGAAGTGTTCAGCCACATCTGAAACGTCAACCACGACCTGCAACAAATGATGATGCCCAAGTAGGTGTTTTAGCTGCTGTCGCGGCTAACCCGCGCATCAATAGCAGACAAATTGCGCGAGAATCGGGAATCTGGAAAACGTCGGTGTTGAGAATACTACATCAACATCGATTGCACCCGCACCATATTTCTATGCAGCAGGAATTGCATGGTGACGACTTTGAACGTCGTGTACAGTACTGCCACTGCGCAGAAGAGAAATTACGGGACGATGAGAGACTTTTTGCACGTGTTCTATTTAGCGACGAAGCATCATTCACCAACAGCGGTAACGTAAACCGGCGTAATACGCACTATTGGGGAACGGAAAATCCACGATGGCTGCGACAAGCGGAACATCAGCGACCTTGGCGGGTTAATGTATGGTGCGGCATTCTGGGAGAAAGGATAATTGGTCCCCATTTTATCGATGGCAATCTAAATGGTGCAATGTCTGTTGATTACCTATTTAATGTTCTACCGCTATTACTACAAGATGTTTCACTGCATGACAAAATGGCGATGTACCTCCAACATGATGGATGTCCGGCACATAGCTGGCTTGCTGTTGAAGCGGTATTGAATAGCATATTTCATGACAGGTGGATTGGTCGTCGAAGCACCATACCATGGCCCGCACGTTCACTGGATCTGAAGTCCCCGAATTTCTTTCCGTGGGGAAAGTTGAAGGATATTTGCTATCGTGATCCACCGAAAACGCCTGATAACGTGCCTCAACGCATTTTCAATGCATGTGCCAACATTACGGAAGGCGAACTGCTCGCTGTTGAGAGGAATGTCGTTACACGTATTGCCAAATACAGTGAGGTTGACGGACATCATTTTGAGCATTTATTGCATTAATGTGGTATTTACAGGTAATCAAGCTGTAACAGCATGCATTCTCAGAAATGATTAACATAAGGGTACATGTATCACATTGGACCAACCGAAATAAAATGTTCAAACGTACCTAGGTTCTGAATTTTTATTTAAAAAACCTACCTGTTACCAACTGTTCGTGTAAAATTATGAGCCATATGTTTGTGACTATTACAGCGCCATCTATCCCAGAGCGATAAATGTGGTCCAACTAAAACATTCATATTTCTTTACGTACTACACGAATATGTAATAAAAAGTGGGGGTTCCTATTTAAAAAAAACCGCAGTTGATATCCGCTTGACCTATGGCAGCGCCATGTAGCGGGCCAACCATAGCGCCATCTGGTTTCTCCCTTCAAGCTTGAGAAGTTTGGTTCTTTGTAGTTTTTTCGTTTACGCTTATTTCGTGAGATATTTGGCCCGGTCACGATCAGTGGACCACCCTGTACATATATATTACCACTAGTTTCGGAATAATGTAACTCTATCTTCTGGCATTATACAGTTTATCGATAGAAACAAAAACAATACGCTAAAATTCCGGATAAGCAGACAATTAAAACCCGACAATGTAACAGCAAACTGATGACAGGGCGTTGTTCACTAAAAGCATAAAAAGTACGATTGTTTTCCTCCAGAATGTGCGCGTGAAACAAATGTTCTGTGACTCACTTTATAAAATAGGAAAACTAATAAATTACCGAAACAAAAATATCCGGTAGAAAACCACTACTGCAAAATCACGAAACATCTAAGAAATATTAAAAATCGGAAAAGGACCTCATAGTATGCGAAAGATACTGGATGTAGGATCCCGACAGCAACCACCGTCTTGCTCGCTTAGCCGTACAAACAGCAATACAGCTGAGGATAGAGCCTATTGAGAGTGCGCGAAGCGGGACAAACAGGGTGGTTGCAGGCAGAAGTGGTAGATGAAAGATTTAAAACCACGAGCGGGAAAACCAAATAAAAGAGTATGGATACTCTAAACAGTAGGGTGGAGGAGAACCTGCAGGCCCCTACACCTAGATATGAAATGCACGCACCACATTAACCAGTTTCATAGAAAAAAATTAGACTGCTACAAACTTACAGTTAATAGAGGGAATTCTCCAACACAGACGAAACTTTAAAAAAACCGAGACCTGAAGTATGTCGTAATTAACTAAAATATTTTTACAGAACAAAGCGGTATGGTCGTTAATAGTTTCACTGGAATGAGATGGAAGACTTCATAGGAAATCTATATTTTCAAGTATATTATTTTTGATTGTGTTTCAGTGAATCTTTTTTTGTAAATGGTACACTTCACGTCCAAGCTATATTATGTCTTTCGATTCTGTTTAAGTTGTAGGACATCCATGTTATCACAAACCCTTTGTAACTCATGCTTGTTATCAATCAAATGTGTGGTCAGAATCTACCCGAAGTTAGCAACATGTTACCGTTCTTTAATTCTGATATGATGATAGATGTGTAATAGAATATAGATGTGTAGTAGAAGATATATTGGTCAAACGGAAAGGATGCCGAGAGTCGTCTGCAGAAACTTATTTTGTTTTAATTTTCAGTTTTACTTGCTCGCACTACAAATAAACTGAAACAATTTTCGATATACTGAATTTATTAATACCCTCTTGAAAAGCTTAAAAATAACAGGCAAAGCAATATTTGGGACTGGAAATAAATTGTTTGAAAGCGATTATACGGTGTACACGAGGACTCCGTACAAAAAATTATACATTTTTATTCTTTTACAGTTGATGGGCCGGTATTCATCGCAACGGCAGAGGAAGCAGTAATTATGTTAACATACTGCGTAAGTTTTAAACGCCACATTTTTACAATTACATGGTTGTTTTAACATTTCTGCAAAAACACAAACTTGGTTTTCTTTAATAAAAGATTCGCTCTTATCGCAATGTTTGGCAGCAAACCAAGCGTAACTTATCGTAACGACAAATATTGGCGAGAATAGCTGCTGGTGTATATGGAATGTATTTAAAACGCAGTCTTCTTGGAGTGTAATTTCATTTTCACTCTCGAAGATTTAAGAGCAGCCGGCCGAAGTGGCCGAGCGGTTCTAGGCGCTACAGTCTGGAACCGCGCGACAGCTACGGTCGCAAGTTCGAATCCTGCCTCGGGCATGGATGTGTGTGATGTCCTTAGGTTAGTTAGGTTTAAGTAGTTCTACGTTCTAGTGGACTGATGACCCGAGAAGTTAAGTCCCATAGTGCTCAGAGACATTTAATCCATTTAAGAGCAGTTTCGAAACTTTTCGATCAAAAAGTTTAACTGAGGATGGTTGTGCTAACGCAGTGCATTGGAATGGCGGAGGGGCGGGTGAGCACTTTTATATTGCACGACGGCAATCCTTATCCATCTTCAAAAAACTCGTTGTATGGTTGTGGATTTGATTCTCTGCCCCACGAGCCAGTTAACAGAGGGAACTTGTTCTCGTGCACGTAGGGCTTCATCATCAGTCAAATTTTTTTTCTATATTTGGCTGTTGTAAGTTTTCAAGATTTTGACGAGGTAATGACGGCATTCCTACATTGTGCAGCGTACTCAACCACCGGTTTCTGAACCCTCGGCCCAAACGAGCCATTACCCTCTTTTTGGCATAAGTCGACTGTTGGAATTACTTTTCGAGAAAGGGTTATGAGTTTTCAGTGCTGCGCTGTATACTAGTGGCTTATTTTGTCCTCACGTCGGGTTATTTTCAGTTTAAGTACCGGTACTTTAAAAATTGAAAGTAAGATAGTTCCCGCATAGGTAGTCGAACTCGTGACCCTCGCATCACCATTCCGATGTTTGTCCGCGGGGCCAACACCTACCTAGATACTACTCTAACACAAAACGCTTGGCCATCTGGAACTTCCACTTCATTTTCGTTTCTGGCCCAGCCCTGCATATGCCATAAACCGGACGACATTGCTGATGAAGAATAGGCACGGTCCTCCCGTTTAATTAAGGTATTGTGCGCCCCATAAATAATATATGTTGCTGAATCGTCCAACGTATCTGTCACACAGAGCCTGACTGATTACCAGTAAAATACACTCGTATTTACGCTTTTCTACGTCCTTACGAGATCGTAAACACTTTGTTTAAAGTGGTGTCGATGTTTTGCTCTCATGAGGACTTCTACCTCGTTTGTAAGATCCGTGAGATGAAAGTAAAAAGTACGTCAGTGTTCTCGCGTGAAGGGAGGCCTCTTTCTCACAAGAGCCGATAATATTCAACCGTGTTTTTTCATGCTGACGCTAACTCGTAATCGTCTATCACCTGCCGTTGCTTCAACGAGCTCACGTTTTTCACTGAGGCCAAGCACCGATAATTGCTGTGGAGATAACTTCTTGAACACAACAGCAGCCTAGGTTCCGTGCTACACGCGACTCGTGGTCGACGACCTCAGATTAGATGGTCTGCGTTTCTGTGAAAATAACACGTCATCACCACCGCAATACCTCACGTTCAAAACACCGCTATAGGTACCAAAAAGAAAGAGAAGACCATAAACCTTGAAGTAATCTCTCCTTGTTATGTTATGCGGATGGATTTTTCTCATTAAGTTACTGACATAGCATTTCACTGTAAATATTCGTGACCAAGTGGTAAGTTAAATGTTAATGTTATTATTAGATTAGATTACTCCTCCTTCAGGCCACGCGTGGCCTACCGGGACCATCCGACCGCCATGCCATCCTCAGAGGAGGATACGGATAGGAGGAGCATGGGCTTAGCACACTGCTCTCCTGGTCGTTATGATGGCATTCTTGACCGAAGCTGCTACTAATCGGTCGAGTAGCTCCTCAATTAGCAACAGCGCATGGCAGCTTGGATGGTCACCCATCCAAGCGCCGACCACGCCCGACAGCGCTTAACCTCGGTGATCTCACGGGAACCGATGTATCCACTGCGAGAAGGCCATTGAAATGTTAATGTTATGGCCATAGATAAATTTCTGTTGACGGTGGACGTAATTATTCAAAAATGGCTCTGAGCACTATGGGACTTAACTTCTAAGGTCATCAGTCCCCTAGAACGTAGAACTACTTAAACCTAACTAACCTAACGACATCACTCACATCCATGCCCGAGGCAGGATTCGAACCTGCGACCGTAGCGGTCGCGCGGTTCCAGACTGTAGCGCCTATAACCGCTCGGCCACTCCGGCCGGCAGACGTAATTATTAAACTTGAGTTCCATGTTGAAACAAGAAAGCATCATCTAACTATACATCTACATCTGTGCTCCACGCGTCGTCATGGTATGTGGCTGAGAGTATTCCCCTCCTTCCCAGTTCCATTGGGGAATGGAGAGTGAAAAGGACCTCCGTATGAGCTCTAATTTACCTGATTTTGTCGTCGTGGTAATTCCATGTGACGTATGGGGAGGAGGTATCAAGTTGACGGACTCTTCGTGGAAGCTAAGCGCTTGGAATTTCAACTGCAAAACTCTCTGCGTCTGCCACTGACATTTGTTGAACAACTTTGTAGCGATCCCGTTACGAAAAGCGCCGCTCTCCTTTGGGTCTTCCCTACCTCTTCTATTACTCAAGCCTCTAATGGGTTCACATTGACGAGCAGAATCAGTCTAACAAGCCACTGCTTTCGTGTATGATTTACATTTTTCTAAGATTCTACCAATGAGTCTCATCCTGACACCACCTCTTTCTACGTTTACTTCCGTGCAATGATTCAAAATCATTTACTTTCGGAATGGTAGTCCTCGGCCTTTTACCGTTTTATCCAATGCTGCACATTTGTTCTATATTCAATCTGATCTCATACTCTGCGTTATAGAATCCAATGCGATGAAAGTTTGAATGGTATTCACATAAATTTGTAGAAAGAAACAGTTTCTAGATATGAGAGGAACGTACTGCTATTTAGGGGCTCCAATTTCTAGAAATTACCTGAATATTTATGTTTGTTCCTACATTTTACATAAATTAACAATTAACCCTTGAGCGAGAATATTCATCTCACTAACTTTACTTACAGATTGCCGAAACTTCACAGTAAAGTTTTGACGGACAGTGGGAGAAATCACCTACCGACTCCTGAGCGTTTTCCTGTTTTTTTGGTTTTTTGTTTTTTTTTGTTTTTTTTTTTTTTTTTGTCATCCGTCATTCCTCTCCTGTGCCAACCTCTTTATCTCAGAGTACCACTTGCAATTACGTCCTCAATTATTTGCTGGATGTATTCCAATCTCCGTTTCCCCTATAGTTTTTGCTCTCTACCGCTCCCTCTAGAACCATGGAAGTCATCCCCTCATGTGTTAACGGATGTCAGCCAACCAGCTTTCCCACTTAGTGCCACCTATCCACAGTCTCCGGTGATTAGAAAATTACGGCCTGTGAAGTGGCCACGAGATTTTACATGGACTGAGCCTGAGGGATTTCAAATGATTCTTTCTCTGGTTTAATACATGCACATAATTTATGAACTAACCTTCTTTATAAATAACATAAATTGTGTCTTAGAATATAATGTAGGAAATATACTGCCACAAAAGTTACTATTTAAAAAAATTAAGCATTTATAATACAAATCGTGAACAATTTTAACACAAGAAGTAACATACAAATGATGGGTTTCCCATATGCAAATGGCCCTGGACAACACGAACGTACAGTACCCAGTACTTCGTAGCACAAATTTCAAAACTTACTTTGAAACAGCAACGGACATGCGCCGGTCTTTAACAAAGGCTTCAAAATATAAATTTTCCGTTCGATTTAAATAAATAATGACTTACATTGCAGTTTTTTTTTTTCGACGAAGGACTAAGTTAGATTTTCCTACCGTAGACAAAGTACTCAGATCTACTTCCAAAGAAATATTAATTTATTAAGAATGAATTTATCAGTGATAGAAGGGCCATAAGAGTGGCTGAGGACCAACTCAAACAGGTTAATCATATTACCTTAGGAATTTTTTTTTTTTTTTTGACTCATCAGTCTTCTGACTGGTTTGATGCGGCCCGCCACGAATTCCACTCCTGTGCCAACCTCTTTATCTCAGAGTGCCACTTGCAATCTACGTCCTCAATTATTTGCTCGATGCATTCCAGTCTCTGTCTTCCACTACAGTTTTTGCCCGCTACAGCTCCCTCTCGTACCATGGAATTCATTCCCTCATGTCTTAGCAGATGTCCTATCATCCTGTCCCTTCTCCTTATCAGTGTTTTCCACATATTCCTTTCCTCTCCGATTCTCCGCAGAACCTCCTCATTCCTTACCTTATCAGTCCACCTAGTTTCAACATTCATCTGCAGCACCACATCTCAAATGCTGCGATTCTCTTCTCTTCCGGTTTACCAACAGTTCACGTTTCACTACCATACAATGCTGTACTCCACACGTACACTCTCAGAAAATTCTTCCTCAAATTAAGGCCGATATTTGATTTTAGTAGTCTTCTCTTGGCCAGGAATGCCCTTTTTGCCATTGCTAGTCTGCTTTTGATGTCCTCCTTGCTCCGTCCGCCGTTGGTAATTTTACTGCCCAGGTAGCAGAATTCCTTAACCACATCCACTTCGTGACTATCAACCTGACGTTAAGTTTCTCGCTCTTCTCTTTTCTACTACTTCTCATTACCTTCGTCTTTCTTCAGTTTAATCTCAATCCATACTCTGCACTCATTGGACTGTTCATTCCGTTTAGCAGATCTTTTAATTCATCTTCACTTTCACTCAGGATAGCAATGTCATCAGCGATTTGTATCACTGATATCCTTTCACCTTGAATTTTAATTCCACTCCTGAACTTTTCTTTTATTTCCATCATTGTTTCCTCGATATACACTTTAAACAGTAGGGACGAAAGGCTACGTCCTTGTCTTACACTGTTTTTAATACGAGTACTTCGTTCTTCGTCGTCCACTTCTATTATTCCCTCTTGGCTGTTGTATATATTGTATGTAACCCGTCTCTCCCTATAGCTGACCCCCACGTTTCTCAGAATTTCGAACATCTAGCACCATTTTACTGTGTCGAACGCTTTTTTCAGGTCGACAAATCCTACTAACGTGTCTTGATTTTTCTTTGGTCTTGTTTCCATTATTACCCGCGACGTTAGAATTGCGTCTCTCGTGACTTTACCTTTCCTAAAGCCAAACCGATCGTCATCTAGAGCATCCTCAATTTTCTTTTCCATTCTTCTGTATATTATTCTTGTAAGCAACTTGGATGCATGAACTGTTAAGCTGATTATGCGTTAATTCTTGCAGTTGTCAGCCCTTGTCATCTTCAGCATTGTGTGGATGATGCTTTTCCGAAAGTCAGATGTTATGTCGCCAGACTCATATATTCTACACACCAATGTGAATAGTCGTTTTGTTGCCACTTCCCGAAATGATTTTAGAAATTCTAATGGAATGTTATCTATCCCTTGTGTCTTATTTGATCATAAGTCCTCCAAAGCTCTTTTAAATTCGGATTCTAATACTGGATCCCCTATCTCATCTAAATCGACTCCTGTTTCTTCTATTTCATCAGACAAATCTTTCCCCTCAAAGAGGATTTCAATGTATTCTTTCCACCTTCATATGACTTATAAAAGGTTACAAAGTTTGACCAACAAAACGTGAATGATTTAAACGGTACCGAAACACGAATTTAAATGCTAGGCTGTTGTTGTCACGTAAACTGTTGAATGATTCTGGATTTTCTTATAGTAGGGAAGTTTAAAGTATTGCCAAGATAGCTTACAGAAAAGAAATCAATTTTTATTTCAGGTAAGAAATGGATTAAGGTATTTTAATATTGCCAAAATTGCGTTCTTAGAATGCTGCCCTTGAAAACAGAGACATTGTTCATTCATAGATTACTGTTCTATCTTAAGAACTGGAATATATCTCAGTCCTCTTACGTCTGAAACTGAAACTTTTCATGAGTATTCTGAAAGTGAAGTCCATTTTGGAACCACTTATATGAAGATTCTTTGAAGAATCGAACTCTCATGAGTAAAACAGCTTTAAAATTCCGGTCCCTTTAAAAATCAGGCAAAGTGTTAAATATTTGTTGTTTTTCATAAATATGAGTGTTTGTGACGTCTCACATCCCGCAAAATGCGTTGTGGATAGAGTTACTAATAGAGAAATAATTATCTAAAACGTTGTGCCTGAGTCGAGGTTGAACTGCCTGACTAGCGAAAATGTAGTACTGGATTAAATTTCTTCCTTTCATTATTTCGTAAGGGCTGTCAACAAAAAAAAGTTTCTTACAATTGGAACGTAGGTCTGAAGTTTTTTGGAAGACGGTAAGTGCTATTATTCTCAAATACTGGACGAATATAGTCTGGGTAATTGGCCCGTCTTGAGTTACATTGCGTGAAGACCATATATAGTTTCTAACTTTAATAACTGACACATGATGCTAAATCTATAACGTAAGGTCATAGATCTTGAATGAATGATTATGACATCTTTATACATCCTGAGTATCGGTCGATAATTATATGAAATACATAAAATCATTGTGTTGCTTCAGGAAGTTGTTGGATGGGCAACCTCGAACTTGTCCTGGGTTTAACAAATGGTTCAAATGGCTCTGAGCAGTATGGGACTTAACTTCTTTGGTCATCAGTCCCCTAGAACTTAGAACTACGTAAACCCAACTAACCGAAGGACATCACACACATCCATGCCCGAGGCAGGATTCGAACCTTCGACCTTAGCAGGAGGGATTATAGAAGCTGCATGATTTAAATACTGTGTTGATCACAGTTAATGGCGCAAACACATACAGCTGAAAGTACACGATACTAGAAGCAAAAATGTCTCAGTAAATATGAGGTCTAAAGGGCCTACGTTTAGTTTTACGAGTATTTCTTTATCTGCGGGGCAGTAAACACATAACTTCTAATGAACATGTGCTCATTACTTGTAGTGAATGCATTTTGGAGCCCATATTTACTGTACACTTTTTTCTTGTTTGTCTGTACTACCTCCTCCCAAAATATGGCTCTGAACACTATGGGACTTAACTACTGTGGTCATCAGTCCCCTAGAACTTAGAACTACTTAAACCTAACTAACCGAAGGGCATGACACACATCCATGCCCGAGGCTGGATTCGAACCAGCGACCGTAGCAGTCGCGCGGTTGCGGACTGCGCGCCTAGAACCGCTAGACCACCGCGGCCGGCCCCCAAAATATGAAAATGAAACATCTTGCAGTAGAAGAGATTTGTCTCATACTTCAAAAATGGTTCAAATGGCTCTGTGCATTTTGGGACTTAACATCTGAGGTCATCAGTCCCCTAGAACTTAGAACTACTTAAACCTAACTAAACTAAGGTCATCACACACATCCATGACCGAGGCAGGATTCGAACCTGCGACCGTAGCAGCAGCGCGGTTCCGGAACGAAGCGCCTAGAACCCCTCGGCCACCGCGGCCGGCTGTCTCACAGTAACGAAGTCCTCATAGCTCATATGGTATGCGCTTTAGAGCATACGTTTTCTGAGACTTTTCTGGCTTCTAGTACCGTCTACGCGCTTATTCCACTAAAATGTAAATGTCGTGCGACTAGGGCCTCCCATCGGGTACACCGTTCGCCAGGTGCCACGTCGTCGACTGGCCCATCGATGGGGATGAAATTATGATGATTTGGACAACACAACACCCAGTTCCTGAGCGGAGAATCGAACCCGGGCCCGTAGGATTGGCATTCTATCGCACTGACCACTCAGCTACCAGGTGCAAACTAAGCTACGAACTATGACACACCTTGTATATATTGTGATTCACACATCAAGTTAAATACTCCGTTCCTCTCTTCGCCTGCAGTATTTATCATTGTTAAAGCACTTTGAGAAACATCTGTAGTTATTACGACAGAAATTCGTTTTAATACCAATCGTCAAGATGGGCTAACATTTCACAAACTAATTCACGGCGAAAAGCGTACGGTGAGCGAGAACAAAGAGAGCGAAAAGCATAAGCCGTAATCTCTTTTCTGCCCCCGTTTGACACGCAAGGCGAATAACGCCGTTTACCAGTAGAGCAATGTGGCTTGCTGCTGACTTATCCGGAAAGGGAAGGGGAGGGAGGGGGGGGGGACCTTTCTTTTTAGGATGTGGACACCCTGTGGTGTAGAGGATAAAAAAGCTTACTCGCACGAGTCTGCAGTAACAGTCTCACGACACGAAAGGCGGCAACTCGGAGCTGTCTACGGCGACAGTACGTGCTGAGTGCTTTCCACACGCAATCATCGGCAACGGCTACTGCAGGACCGATAGCGGACCTCTCTGGCTTCTCAGGCGCCTGCAGACTTCCAGAGCGCCGGCTTGGGATTACAAAGCATTTATTGGCCGCGAATCCCGCGAAATCCCCGAAACCCCCTGACCCACGCTTTGCTACGCCTCTCCTCAGGTTGAAGCGGGCCAAGTTGAGTCTCTGCGGCTCAGGTGGCGGGCAAACTTTGGCGGGTGGTGGGTAAACAACGGTAGCCGGGGCGGCGAACCCTATAGGCGGGGGGGGGGGGGGGGGGGGGGCAGTCGGGTCAGGGGGGCGGCAGTGGACGGCCAGTTGTGGCCAGTTCTGGCACTGTCCGGCAGGGGGTCAGTGTTTTGCCGGCTCTATCGGGACGCTACGATTACAACTTCGGAGGAGGTTAACTCTTCGCGACGAAATGAGGACATTATTTCGTGTACATCAGCGTTTTCCTGTCTCAATGCACTGGACGTTTTGTGCAGTACGGCATTTTATTACACTACCCAACCACGATGTTATTGAAATAGGTCTCCCGCGGCCGTTATTGGATACGCGCGAGATGTCGTTGTAGTAAACAGGCACAGTGGAGAGTTAGGAAAGCGCATCGCCCTGCCGATGGTTTCAGATCGGTTGTGCGCATACTGACAATTGTTTCAGCGTCTCTTCGTGACATACCGTCAGTAGTGCGATGTGGTGTTATCTTTATCATCAACACCCCTGCCAATGAAACCACATAGCATTTCGACATTTCTACTTTTTTATATTTGTTACTTGGAGTCAAGAACCCAAGTATCACCCATCAAAAGCTTTTCAATATAACTGTCAGAAATTCTCGAGAAAATCCGTCTCCAATAAGCCGAAGTAGGGTCTTGTGTGGCAGTGCGCTCGCCTGGGTTCGATTACCGACGTATTCGAATTTTCTGCGAGCATTTTTGTGGCGCGTAAGGCAGTAAGATGAAAAAAAAATTATTTATTGTGTTTGTAATCTAAACATTTCTCATTAACAATCCCTTTTAAAAGATCTGTAATTAATAATTTATATTTGCAATGAGAACTGGATTTCGGCTAGCGACATGTAATTAGAAATAAGAAGACGTATATTTTCACAGAAATGTCAATTAGGTATTCGATAATTTTATATTTAAATGAGTTAGGTATTTGAACAGAACGGGAAAAGAAACCGAAAAACACACGAGTGCAGCCTGATAGCTACTGACAACGGCTGCATAGTGGGAAGGTTGCCGGTAGATCACATTCCAAGGAACAAATTACTGAAATCACCGAAACGGGACTCGATCCAGAGGTTGCGAGACTCGAGCGCTGAAACTGGGACCTTTCTTTGCACGTAGGTCACAATGAATTATAACTGAAAATTACAAGAAAATGTTAAAGAGAAAAACTGAAGATAAATATCCGACTGGCTTGGCGAACCGTTGTACCGCTCAAACAAGCCTTTTTCGTGGAACGTTAGTTTGCTCAGGATAGTTCAAAACTACTCAGAATTGAAGCGGAAGACCACAGCATTTCCTCTCGTCTCATATGCTAACAACGAGCCTAGGGTTTTGATTGACCGCTAATATTATGAAGTGGATTTTTCTCGGAAATATAATAGGAGAGGAACCCTGTGGAAAACTTCGCCCGCATCTCGTGGTCGTGCGGTAGCGTTCTCGCTTCCCACGCCCGGGTTCCCGGGTTCGATTCCCGGCGGGGTCAGGGATTTTCTCTACCTCGTGATGGCTGGGTGTTGTGTGCTGTCCTTAGGTTAGTTAGGTTTAAGTAGTTCTAAGTTCTAGGGGACTTATGACCACAGCAGTTGAGTCCCATAGTGCTCAGAGCCATTTGAACCATTTTTGGAAAATTTCCTTTTCTCTCATAGGTCAGCAAATAGCCACAAGCTCAGGTTGTATGACGCCCATTTTTGGAGGTCTTCTTTTCGGTGTGACACCACAATGTAGAAAAAGGCAACGTTATCGAGGCGTCTGGTTCCGAGTCTGCAGCAGTATAGATGAGGTCCCGACTCTGGTGCTGTGACGACTGGTAAGTGTTCTCGCTTCGAATTCGAAGACTGGCTTCATGTAAAGTTTAAGATTGTAACAATGTGACTTCAAGTCGTATTCATAACTCTTATTTTGGTTAGTTCAGTTCTTTTGCTTTTCGAGAGTGGCGAGCCTTGTGTTAGCATGTCTTGCTCAGTACGTTGTCAGGTCCACGTATTAGTTCTGCACCGCACATCGCTTCATGGTTAAAGCAGTTATCTCTTCCACATTGTTTAAAGTTTATTGGGTAACCATTTGTGGAGGGAGCACCACTTTTATGTTACCCTTCCCAGTACCCGGCGGCCCACTGAGACAGTTAACGCTCCAAGATATTCTCTGTGTTTAGTTTTTCCCTATGCTAAATGAAATGCAGTACCGGAATTCCATTCGCTATTTTATCAGTAGATCACCTCTGTCACTTTTAATTATGGATTAACCAGGACCAGCGTCCATACTTGTACACTCCTGGAAATGGAAAAAAGAACACATTGACACCGGTGTGTCAGACCCACCATACTTGCTCCGGACACTGCGAGAGGGCTGTACAAGCAATGATCACACGCACGGCACAGCGGACACACCAGGAACCGCGGTGTTGGCCGTCGAATGGCGCTAGCTGCGCAGCATTTGTGCACCGCCGCCGTCAGTGTCAGCCAGTTTGCCGTGGCATACGGAGCTCCATCGCAGTCTTTAACACTGGTAGCATGCCGCGACAGCGTGGACGTGAACCGTATGTGCAGTTGAAGGACTTTGAGCGAGGGCGTATAGTGGGCATGCGGGAGGCCGGGTGGACGTACCGCCGAATTGCTCAACACGTGGGGCGTGAGGTCTCCACAGTACATCGATGTTGTCGCCAGGGGTCGGCGGAAGGTGCACGTGCCCGTCGACCTGGGACCGGACCGCAGCGACGCACGGATGCACGCCAAGACCGTAGGATCCTACGCAGTGCCGTAGGGGACCGCACCGCCACTTCCCAGCAAATTAGGGACACTGTTGCTCCTGGGGTATCGGCGAGGACCATTCGCAACCGTCTCCATGAAGCTGGGCTACGGTCCCGCACACCGTTAGGCCGTCTTCCGCTCACGTCCCAACATCGTGCAGCCCGCCTCCAGTGGTGTCGCGACAGGCGTGAATGGAGGGACGAATGGAGACGTGTCGTCTTCAGCGATGTGAGTCGCTTCTGCCTTGGTGCCAATGATGGTCGTATGCGTGTTTGGCGCCGTGCAGGTGAGCGCCACAATCAGGACTGCATATGACCGAGGCACACAGGGCCAACACCCGGCATCATGGTGTGGGGGGCGAGTTCCTACACTGGCCGTACACCACTGGTGATCGTCGAGGGGACACTGAATAGTGCACGGTACATCCAAACCGTCATCGAACCCAACGTTCTACCATTCCTAGACCGGCAAGGGAACTTGCTGTTCCAACAGGACAATCCACGTCCGCATGTATCCCGTGCCACCCAACGTGCTCTAGAAGGTGTAAGTCAACTACCCTGGCCAGCAAGATCTCCGGATCTGTCCCCCATTGAGCATGTTTGGGACTGGATGAAGCGTCGTCTCACGCGGTCTGCACGTCCAGCACGAACGCTGGTCCAACTGAGGCGCCAGGTGGAAATGGCATGTCAAGCCGTTCCACAGGACTACATCTAGCATCTCTACGATCATCTCCATGGGAGAATAGCAGCCTGCATTGCTGCGAAAGGTGGATATACACTGTACTAGTGCCGACATTGTGCATGCTCTGTTTCCTGTGTCTATGTGCCTGTGGTTCTGTCAGTGTGATCATGTGATGTATCCGACCCCAGGAATGTGTCAATAAAGTTTCCCCTTCCTGGGACAATGAATTCACGGTGTTCTTATTTCAATTTCCAGGAGTGTATATGAGACACTTTATTTTCTACAAACCCTTTGCTTACATTTTCGTTTTGGAAGCCTTTTGTTTACTTTACGGTACCAAGATAGATAATTCGATGTGGTGACCTTCCCCCAATAACAGGTACGTTTTAATTACCTTATCCTGCAAAATTATCTGTTCTCTATTACTAGATCCGCTTCAGTTAATTGCCCTTACCTGGGTAGTTTTCTCCTCATATGATCGCACCAAGTAACTGGTGACATTTCAGATTGTTGAACAGCTGCAAAGAGCGTCGCTGCTAGCCTCCATCTCTCGTTCTGGCCCTGGCTTCCAGCTGGCAACGATGTGATTGATTTCCTGTACCCTTGTTTCGGAGTCTGTCCCGACACAAAAATTTTCATTTTACGGCCTTCAAAGCCTGGCTAACGGCTACAAAGGCACGGCCACCTGTGTCTCTACACTGAATATATGTGGCGTGTTAACCCTTAGCTAACTTTTCCATTTAAAAATACCGCTTCAGATGTCCACATCCTCGACAACATGGCCGGGATTCTAGGCCTGTACGCCACGGTTCTGTGGTGTGGATGCTTCAGCGTGTACTTCAATTAAACAACAAATAATAATTACTGTATTTTGTTCTTTCACTGCGTTAGCTCAAATTTTATAACTATCCTTAGCAAAAGTTAGCAATTGGCTGTTTCCACAGATACTTCAGTCGATATCCGGTACCAAATTATGCTGGAGTGGAGATCGGCCGTCTTCTTGGGAAAAGCTGCTGGGGTCAGAAATGAGATTGCGGAATTACCTCGACATTACAGCACCGGAATAGAGTATTTCAGTAATAAATATGAAACAATGCATTGCTCATAGATGTTCCAAGGAATTAATCTCCTTACATATTTATCGTATTAATTTTGGTTTTAGAAAGAATAAATTACATTTGATAGTTAAAAATGTGGTTGCAAACTAGAAATAGTCAAAGAGGGCACGAAGCTAGTAAAAAAATTAGGATAGGCTTGGTATACTTTATACGGTTCTTATGATGATCTAGTTATATTTGATATAGTGGGCAGCTAGGTTGAGGCAAAAAGTAGGAAAATGAGAATTATATCACATTACTCCTCAGTTTTCCTATAATTATTCTACTCATAATGAATGTTACAATAGGCAGTTTAAAGAGGATTTGTACTATTTCTTTCATTTCTACATACATGTATACATAAATCTCTTAACAAATCATGTGGAGGGTACTTCGTACCACTGTTATCGACTTATTTTCTTATTCCGTATGCGTTATGAGTAAGAGAAAAAAGACGGTCTGTACACATTTGTAGGTGCCCTCATCCTTTTTACCTTATTTGTGATGACCTTACGCGATATATAATGGTTGAAATGGCTCTGAGCACTATGGGACTTAACGTATGAGGTCATCAGTCCCCTAGAATTTAGTTAAACCTAACTAACCTAAGGACATCACACACATTCATGCCCAAGTCAGGATTCGAACCTGCGACCGTAGCGGTCCCGTGGTTCCAGACTGTAGCACCTAGAACCGCTCGGCCACTCTGGCCGGCCGCGAAACATTCTGTACTGTCTTGTTAGTGTGACCATCTCCTGTGTGCAATACCTACTCACAGACAGCAGGTTGTAGCTCTAGCAATAGCTGGTATATGAAGAGTGTCGGGGAAATGTGGACAATAATACTCTAGTTGCTGTGATGCGAAAATGGAGCCATTTATCTATTATCTGTTATCGTCCAAAAGATCACGATCTCTGGCTTTCGGATCAAGCAGCGGTGTTTGTGGACTGTTCTCGGGCCTCCGTGGTCATGGTACACCGTTGTTGTTGCTGTTGTGGTCTTCAGTCCTGAGACTGGTTTGATGCAGCTCTCCATGCTACTCTATCCTGTGCAAGCTTCCTCATCTCCCAGTACCTACTGCAGCCTACATCCTTCTGAATCTGCTTGGTGTATTCATCTCTTGGTCTCCCTCTACGATTTTTACCCTCCACGCTGCCCTCCAATACTAAATTGGTGATCCCTTGATGCCTCAGAACGTGTCCTACCAACCGATCCCTTCTTCTAGTCAACTCCTCTTCTCCCCAATCCTATTCAACACCTCCTCATTAGTTATGTGATATACCCATCTAATCTTCAGCATTCTTCTGTAGCACCACATTTCGAAAGCTTCTATTCTCATCTTGTCTAAACTACTTATCGTCCATGTTTCACTTCCATACATGGCTACACTCCATACAAATACTTTCAGAAACGACATCCTGACACTTAAAGCTATACTCGATGTTAACAAATTTCTCTTCTTCAGAAACACTTTCCTTCCCATTGCCAGTCTACATTTTATATCCTCTCTACTTCCACCATCATCAGTAATTTTGCTCCGCAAATAGCAAAACTCCTTTACTACTTTAAGTGTCTCATTTCCTAATCTAACGCCCTCAGCATCACTCGACTTAATTCGACTAAATTCCATTATCCACGTTTTGCTTTTGTTGATGTTCATCCTATATCCTCCTTTCAAAACACTATCCATTCCGTTCAACTGCTCTCCCAAGTCCTTTGGTGTCTCTGACAGAATTACAATGTCATCGGCAAACCTCAATATTTTTATTTCATCTCCATGGATTTTAATACCTACTCCGAATATTTCTTTTGCTTCTTCACTGCTTGCTCAATATACAGATTGAATGACATCGGGGAGAGGCTACAAACCTGTCTCACTCCCTTCCCAACCACTGCTTCCCTTTCATGTCCCTCACTCTTATAACTGCCATTTGGTTTCTATACAAATTGTTATTAGCCTTTCCCTTCCCTGCCAACTTCAGAATCTGAAAAAGCGTATTCCAGTCAACATTGTCAAACGCTTTCTGTAAGTCTACAAATGCTAGAAACGTAGGGTTGCCTATCCTTAATCTAGCTTCTAAGGTAAGTCGTAGGGTCAGTATTGCCTCACGTGTTCCAATATTTCTATGGAATCCAAACTGATCTTCCCCTAGGTCGGCTTCTACTAGTTTTTCCATTCGTCTGTCAAGAATTCGCGTTAGTATTTTGCAGCCGTGACTTATTAAACTTACGGTTCGGTAATTTTCACATCTGTCAACACCTGCTTTCTTTGGGATTGGAATTATTATATTCTTCTTGAAGTATGAGGGTATTTCGCTTGTCTCATACATCTTGCTCACCAGATGGTAGAGTTTTGTCAGGACTGGCTCTCCCAAGGCCGTCAGTAGTTCTAATGGAATGTTGTCTACTCCCGGGGCCTTGTTTCGACTCAGGTCTTTCAGTGCTCTGTCAAACTCTGCACGCAGTATCATATCTCACATTTCATCTTCATCTACATCCTCTTCCCCTTCCATAATATTGTCCTCAAGTACATCGCCCTTGTGCAGACCCTCTATATATTCCTTCCGCCTTTCTGCTTTCCCTTCTTTGCTTAGAACTTGGTTTCCGTCTGAGCTCTTGTTATTCATACAAGTGGTTCTCTTTTCTCCAAAGGTCTCCTTAATTTTCCTGTAGGCAGTATCTAACTTACCCCTAGTGAGATAAGCCTCTACATCCTTACATTTATCCTCTAGCCATTCCTGCTCAGCCATTTTGCACTTCCTGTCGCTTTCATTTTTGAGACGTTTGTATTCCTTTTCGCCAGCTTCGTTTACTGCATTTTTATATTTTCTCCTTTCATCAATTAAATTAAATATTTCTTCTGTTACCCAAGGATTTCTACTAGCCCTCTTCTTTTTAACTACTTGATCCTCTGCTGCCTTCACTACTTCGTCCCTCAAGGCTACCCAATCTTCTTCTACTGTATTTCTTTCCCCCATTCCTGCCATTTGTTCCCTTACGCTCTCCCTGAAACTCTGTACAACCTCTGGTTTAGTCTGTGTATCCAGGTCCCATCTCCTTAAATTTCCACCTTTTTGCAGGTTCTTCAGTTTTAATCTACAGTTCATAACCAACAGATTGTGGTCAGAGTCCACATCTGCCCCTGGAAATGTCTTACAATTTAAAACCTGGTTCCTAAATCTCTGTCTTACCATTAGATAATCTATCTGAAATCTGTCAGTATCTCCAGGCTTCTTCCATGTATACAACCTTCTTTTATGATTCTTGAACCAAGTGTTAGCTATGATTAAGTTGTGCTCTGCGTAAAATTCTACCAGGCGGCTTCCTCTTTCATTTCTTAGCCCCAATCCATATTCACCTACTACGTTTCCTTTCCTCCCTTTTCCTACTACTGAATTCCAGTCACCCATGACTATTAAATTTTCGTCTCCCTTCACTATCTGAATAGTTTCCTTTACTTCATCATACATTTCTTCAATTTCTTCGTCATCTGCAGAGCTAGTTGGCATATAAACTACTAATACTGTAGTAGGCGTTGGAATCGTGTCTATCTTGGCCACAATAATGCGTTCACTATGATGTTGGTAGTAGCTTACCCGCATTCCTGTTTTTTTATTCATTATTAAACCTACTCCTGCATTACCCCTATTTGACTTTGTATATATAACCCTGTATTCGCCTGACCAAAAGTCTTGTTCCTCCTGCCTCCGAACTTCACTAATTCCCACTATATCTAACTTTAACCTATCCATTTCCCTTTTTAAATTTTCTAACCTACCTACCCGATTAATGGATCTGACGTTCCACGCTCCGATCCGTAGAACGCCAGTTTTCTTTCTCCTGATAACGACGTCCTCTTGAGTAGTCCGCGGCCGGAGATCCGAATGGGGGACTATTTTACCTCTGGAATATTTTACCCAAGAGGACGCCATCATCATTAACCATACAGTATAGCTGCATGCCCTCGGGAAAAATAACGGCTGTAGTTTCCCCTTGCTTTCAACTGTTCGCAGTACCAGCAAGTGAGGCCGTTTTGGTTAATGTTACAAGGCCAGATCAGTCAATCATCCAGACTGTTGCCCATGCAACTACTGAAAAGGCTGCTGCCCCTCTTCAGGAACCACGCGTTTGTCTGGCCTCTCAACAGATACCCCTCCGTTGTTGTTGCACCTACGGTACGGCTGTCTGTATCGCTGAGGCACGCAAGCCTCCCCACCAATGGCAAGGTCCATGGTTCATGGGGGGAAGCAAGGTACACCATGCATGATAAAATGCCACTCTCGAAACTGGTGCAAGGAAACTGTGGTGCATCACGACCATAAATGACAGGGGTGAACGATGGCTGTAGAGATGTGTACGGGCGTGTAGAGATGCAACTGTTGAGTAGCTAATCGCCCAGATGAGCGAAGGGGCTGCTAACAGTGGTGTGGCCGCCCAATTCATACACCGTAGCGCGTGCTTCATCGGCATCACACTTCACGTCCAACCAAATCGGGATGCTTGCATCAGAGGGCGTATATTCACCGGGTAAACTTATGTCGAGTGTGTTGACAACACAAATATTTACTGGCGACCATAACGCAACACCAGGTTTCCACCAACGACCGCCACGGACCGCTACCCGTTCGCAGAGCCTGCAGAACAGCTTCACCAGAGGTTACAGCTAGCCCAGCAACTACTTTGATACGCCAGGCACGTGTTCGCAAATAGTTCTGGCAGATATATCCACCAAACGGGATTTTTAGGGCGGCGCACAGAGCAGTTCGACACACCGCTTGGAAGTACGCAGAGCTGGCACCCCGGCAGGCACGGCCAAATGCCTCTTCTAAAAAAATGGTTCAAATGACTCTGAGCACTATGGGACTTAACATCTATGGTCAGCAGTCCCCTAGAACTTAAAACTACTTACACCTAACTAACCTAAGGACAACACACCACATCCAGTCATCACGATGCAGAGAAAATCTTTGACCCCGCCGGGAATCGAACCCGGGAACCCGGGCGTGGGAAGCGAGAACGAGACCGCACCACCAGATGCCTCTGCCAAGTGGCCGATCTTTTGCAGGTCGACTTGGTACAGTCGACGAACATGTTGACATTGTCAAATTGTTTTATTGTGATCTCTCCCGTGAAAAGTCGAGTCTTTTCTATTATTATTTTCTATTTTATATTGTGACGATCCGCAATTGGGATCGAGCGAGTTGTTCGTTTGGAGATTGGATTATTGTTTCGTCCAAAAATTGTTTTGGGACTTCCGTTTTTCGCATTTCTATTCTGCTAGCGCGGATACTTCAAACAGTATCCCCCAACGACCATTCAGCGGAAGTTGCTATGTAGAAGCCAACGCCACAGGCGCCTGATTCGTGTAGACTACTGTTTATTGGCGACGAAGGTTGGAATTTGCTCGCTAGTATCTCAACTGGACGTCCACTGATTGACGAAAGGTGGCATTTTCAGATGAATCACATTTTATGCCTGTTAGCTGCAAAACGTCTCAAAACAAATTCGCTGCATCTATCGTCGGAAGGGTCTAGGCCGGAGGAGAGGGATCGTAATCGTCTGGGGAACGTTTTGATATGCCTTGGTTGATTTCGTCAATCTGGAAGGCATAATGGATCAACAAAAGTATACTTTTACCCTTGGAGATCATTTCCACCCCACAAGTGGTTTGTTTCTCCTCGGCACGATGGCAGCTACCAGCAGAAAAATGTAACTTGCCACACAGCTTCCATTGCACGTGCGTGATTCGAAGGGCTCCCGGACGAGTTTACCGTACATACCTGGCCACCATGCTAGCCGAACTCAAACCCAGTCGGTAATCTGTGGTACTAACGGGATTGAGCCTAATCCTGTTGTTCCCACTGATCCGCAACCGCAAACCCTTTTGCATCTGGCCACAGCTCTGGAGTCGGCATGGCTCCATACGCCTGTCGGTACCTTCCAGAATCTCACTGACAGTATTCCTGCAGGTCTCGCTGCGGTAAGCGCTGCAAAATGTGGTTATTCAGTCTTTTGACAGGTGGTCACATTAATATGACTGGATGTGTATAAGAGTGCCCTTATAGCAGATATGCGATTTACATTTGCCTTCCTTAGTATTGATTTTATGCGATCGTAGCAGTTGAGAGCACTTCTTACAAGGGAACCTCCCCATCGCACCCCCTTCAGATTTAGTTATAAGTTGGCACAGTGGATAGGCCTTGATAAGCTGAACACAGATCAATTGAGAAAACAGGAAGAAGTTGTGTGGAACTGTGAAAAAATAAGCCAAATATACAAACTGAGTAGTCCATGGGCGACATAGGCAATATGATGGAGGCCGTCAGCTCACGAGCGCCGTGGTTTCGTGGTAGCGTGAGTAGCTGCAGAAGGAGAGGTGCATGGTTCAAGTCTTCCCTCGAGTGAGAATTTTACTTTCTTTATTTTTGCATAGTTATTATTTGTCCGTTCGTTCATTGACGTCTCCGTTCACTATAATAGGTTTAGTGTCTGTGTTTTGCGACCGCACCGCAAAACCGTGAGATTAGTAGACGAAAGGACGTGCTTCTCCAATGGGAACCGAAAACATTTGATCGCAAGGTCATAGCTCAACCGATTCCTCCACAGGAAAACACGTCTGATATATTCTATACGACACTGGTGACGGCATGTGCGTCACATGACAGGAATATGTTGTCCACCCACCTAACTTGTACACTTGGCGAATGGGTAAAAAGATTCTTCTACCTTGCCCGATTTAGGTTTTCTTGTGAATGTGGTAATCACTCCCAAAAAAGTGATGAAAACGTAAGTGTTTGTCACATAAACTGAAAATAAAAAATTAAACTTTTCACTCGATGGAAGATTTGAACCAAGGACCTTTCGTTCCGCAGCTGCTCACGTTACCACGAGACCACGGCGCTCCTGCGTTTCCGGTGTCCTTGATGTTCCGTATCTTCCCATGAACTACTCAGTTTGTATATTTTGCTTATATTTTCACAGTTCCAGACAACTTCTTCCTGTTTTCTCAATTGATCTGTGTTCAGTTTTTCAAGGCCTATCCACTGTGCCAACTTATAACTAAATCTGAGGGGGGTGCGATGGGGAGGTTCCCTTGTTAGTTCCACTTCATTATGGAGGTCGATTACACCTTGACCCACCAGCAAAATAATCAACTATAAGCAAAAAACATTTTTCTACCGAGTAATTGCTACATCTGGACGGACAAAGTAACGCACACGTAAAGATACGCACGTAGCCGAGAGCAGGCCGACGCCAACTAATGGTTTAGAGCAAGTTAGAACTTCATGTGGACAGCAGACGTATTTGCCAGAGCAATTCCATGGTATCGCCAGTAGAGCAAATTGACGGGCTGGAATAATGGACAACTACAGGAGTACCTCGCTAGTTCAACACTGATAGTTTTTTTTCTGCACACGACGATAACGACGCTGTTTTATTGCTCACAGCGCCTGTAGAGTTCATTATTTTTTGTGACCCTCATGCATTCTGTCATTCACTCTGACTTTAGTAAACAGATACTCTAAAAGAATCGTAGAAAGACACTTTTTATCAGAAGTATCCGTGTTACATTATTCTGCACGATGCATTTAGGTCGTTTGGGGTATATCATCAGGAATATTTACATTCTTACGTCACTTTTTTTATTAATAGGGCACCACACATAATAATATTTATGTTTGCCTTTAAAAAGACAGCATTCGATATTTATTGTGCATAAAGACACTTGACCAGCCTCTGTTGATGAATTTTGGCTACTTGTCTGTTGTAAAAAAAGGTATTTGAATTTTTCAGAATGAGATTTTCACTCTGCAGCGGAGAAGTAAGAAGTAAAGCTGTGAGTACCAGACGTGAGTCGTGGTTCGGTGGCTCAGTTGGTAGAGCACTTGCCCGCGAAAGGCAAAGGTTCCGAGTTCGAGTCGCGGTCGGGCACACAGTTTTAATCTGCCAGGAAGTTTCGTATTTGAATTTTGTTTGGTATGTGTAAAGATAGAAAGCTTTTTATTTTGTCGTGAGTGGATGGAAATAGGCGAGACTATACATTTAAGTATGAAAATCATTCATGTTTGTAGCAGAAATTTGACCGTGGTTAACCAAGCATCTTAGTCTTTCAGATTACTGTTTGCTGCAAAGTGAGGCAAGGACTGCGGTCCGCCGGCAGAAAGGATGTTCGGCACTAGCTTTCTAGCTTTCATTGTAACTGGACGAGCTATCGAGTGCTGGTCAGTCGTTTATTGTATGTATTAAGAGGAACATCTATGTGTGGAAGAGGTCTCTACGAGTACTGTAAAATGTCCAAGACGACTAAGTGAGTTACCATTCATTTACTGGCGGCACTGGGGGATCCGTCAGCATTTCCTACGACACAATAGCTACGGTAGTAGCGGACCGTCGTAACTCAGTAAGGGCCTGCTTAGTTTGTAGACTGTCCACTCAGTAATTTTAAATACGTTTAAGACCAGAATGTTATGATTTGCAGCGAACATTAACACTGTGCTTCCGCACAAATTGTTTTGTCCCTAGATGAAAACTGTTCCTGTTTTCAGGTTGGATGGTCGATTTGGGGGAGGGGACCAAACAGCGAGGTGATCGGCCGCTTTGGATTAGGGAAGGATAGGAAAGGAAGTCGACCGTGACCTTTCAAAAGAACCATCCCGGCACTTGCCTGAAGCGATTTAGGGAAATCACGGATAACTTAAATCAGGATGGCTGGTCGCGGGTTTGAACAGTCGTCCTCCCGAGTGCGAGTCCAGTGTGCTAACCACTGCGCCGCTTCGGTCAGTCTCTGTTGAAGATGGTG
This sequence comes from Schistocerca serialis cubense, assembly GCF_023864345.2. Lineage (NCBI taxonomy): Eukaryota > Metazoa > Arthropoda > Insecta > Orthoptera > Acrididae > Schistocerca > Schistocerca serialis. The sequence continues at coordinate 542,087,837 of NC_064645.1, forward strand.
GTAAAAGAAATTAAAGAGCTTAAAAATCAAATATTACAAACGGCAACGCATGGTTGATTCTCAAAAATATTAATCAGTATTATGCTGCGTTGCCGCCGCCGACTTGTGTTTGAAGCAATATTTGATGCAGGTCACCTAATTGCACTGGCGTAGTTGGCTGTGTTCATTCTACGCATTCGGAGGACGACTGCAAATTCTTAATAAGATGTATTTGAGTTGAAACGAACGCATCAAGTCCGCTACATACATGACAGTCTGCTTAATAGTGCGGTGGTCCAACTTTGGAACGCAATATATCAGCTATTATGAGTGGCATTGGTTCGACGTAGTAGATATCTACGAAATGTACAATGAGACGACGGAAATCACGGGATACCTATTAATACGATGCCGGACCTACTTTTCTCCAGTTTAATGCACCAACTCGAATTGGCATGGGCTCAACAAGTCGATGGAAGTCGCCTATAGGAATAATGAACCATGCTGCCTCTACAGCCGTCCATAGTGCCAGAGCGTTACCGGTGCAGGATTTTGTGCATGAACGGACTTCCCGATTATGTACCATAAACGTTCGATGGGATTTCATGATCTGGGTGGCTAAGCAATTCGCTCACATACTCCAGAATGTCCTTCAAAGCAATCGCAGACAATTATGCATCGGTGACACGGCTAATTGTCATCCATAAAAGTAACATTGTTGTTTGGGAACATGAAGTCCATGTATGCCTGTCAGTGGTCTCCAGGTAGCCGAAAATAAGCATTTCCAGTCCACGTCAACACGGCCCACACCACGATGGATCCACAACCAGCTTGCTTACAGCCTTGTTAACAATTTAGATCCACGGCTTCGTGCGGTCTGCGCCACACTCAAACCCTGCCAACAGCTCATCTTAACTGAAATCGCGAGTCATCTGAACAGGAGACGGTTGTCCAGCCGTTTAGAGTCAAACTGATATAGCCACGACTCCAAGAGATGCGCAGCACGCGATGTCGTCGTCTTCTGCCATAGCCCATTGACGCCATATTTCGTTACACTGCCCTAACGGACACGTTCGTCGTATGTCCCATGTAGATATCTGCGGTTATTTCACGCAGTGCTGCTTGTCTGTTAGCACTGACAACTCTACACCAACGGCGCTGCTCTCGGCCGTTGAATGAAGGCCGTCGGCCTCTGCGACGTCCGTGGTGAGAGGTAATGCCTGAAATCTGGGAATCTTCGCACACTCCTGACACTGTGGATCTCGGAATATTGAATTCCCTATCGATTTCCGAAATAGATTGCCCCATGCTTCTAGCTGCAACTACCGTTTCTCGTTCAAAGGCTATCAATTCTCTTCTTGCAGCCCTAATCACGCCGAACACCTTTTCGCATTAATCACGTTAGATCATGTCGACTGCGCCACTGCACTGCCCTTTTATTCCTAATCAGGAAGAGTCCATGTGCAAAGAAGTCGGATAAGGAAGTACTAAGCAATGAGGAGATACGATTCAAATTCTCTAAGGCTACAGATAAAACGATAAGGAATAGCTTGGTAAGCAGTTCAGTTGAAGAGGAATGGACATCTCCAAAATCTGCTGTCACAGAAGTTGAAAAGAACTAGATAGGTGCAAAGAAGGTAACTGCGCGGAAACCTTGGATAGCAGAAGAAATGCTTCGACTGATTGATAAAAGAAGGAAGTACAAAAATGTTTAGGGAAATTCAGGATTACCAAATACAAGTGCCTTAGGAATTAAATAAATAAGAAGTGCAGGGAAGCTAAGGCGAAATGGCTACATCAAACATGTGAAATAGGAAAAGAAACGATTGTCGGAAGGCCAGAAAAGTCAAAACAGCCTTCGGTGAAATGAAAAACTGGGGCGGTTGCTTTGAGTGCACTGGGAATCTCACTGTTAAGTGCAGAGGAGAGAGCGGACAATTGGAAAGAGTACACTGAAGACCTCTGGGACGCAGACGACCAGTCTTATGTGATAGAAGAAAGAACAGGAATCAATGTAGAAGAGGTATGGGATCCAGTATTAGAATCAGAATACAAGAGCTTTGGAAGACTTAAGATCAAATAATGCAGAAGGAATAGATATTGTTCCATCAAAATTTCTGAAATCATTGGCGGAAGTGGCAATAAAACGATTATTCACGTTGGTGTGAAGAATGTAAGAGTATGGAGACACAGCATCTGACATTCGGAAAACTATCATCCACACATTTCCGAACACTGGAAGCGGTGGTAAGTGCGAGAATTATCGCACAGTCCGCTTAACATTTCATGCTAATATAAATAATACAGAGAAGAAAGGAAAAGAAAATTGAGGATGTTTCAAATGACGATCTGCTTGGCTTTAAGAAACGTAAAGGCACCAGAGAGGCAATTGTGATATTGCGCTAGATAAGAAAAATCTAGACACATTCATAGAATTTGTCGACCTGAAAAAAGCGGTCGAAGTTGTCCAGTGGTGCACGGTTTTCGAAAATGTGAGGAAAATTGGGGTAATCTATAGGGACAGAGGGGCAATATGCAACATGTACAAGAGAGAGTAATAGGAGTGGAAGACCAAGAATGATGTTCTCGGGTTTGAAAAGGGTGTAAGGCAGGGATGAAGTCTTTCGCCCCTTCTGTTCATCTGTACATCGAAGACGCAATTGTGGAAATAAAAGAAAGGTACAAGAGTGGCATTAATATTCAAGGTGAAAGGATATCAATGATAAGATTTGCTGATGACATGGCTCTCCTCAGTGAATGTGAAGAATGATTTGCTGAATGGAACGAACATCTGCTGAGTACAGAATATGGACTGACAGTGAATCTAAGACTGACGAAGGTAATAAGAAATAGGAAAAATGAAAAGAGTGAGGAACTTAACATCAGGATTGTTTGCCACGAAGTACGAGGGTTGCCCAGGAAGTAATGGAACCTCATTTTTTTCTTCAAGAATTGTTTATTGGACATAACGAGAATTACGCACACGAAAGAATGGTGTTTTATGTACACACCCTACTTATCCACGTAAACTCCACCCCGTTCCGTGTCCTTCCTCCAGCTCCAAAGAAGGGCGTGTATGCCCTGTCGGTACGAATCATCCTCCTAGTGTCGGAGCCAGTGCTTCTCTGTGTGAGTCACCTCCAGAACGTCCTCAAAATGTCTTCCATGAATGGCATCCTTTAATGGCCCAAGCAAGTGGAAATCCGAGGGGGCTAGGATCAGAGCTGTTGGGTGGATGGGGTAACACTATCCAACCGTGTTTTGGGATGTGATCAGCAGTGCTCAGAATTGTGCATCCACAGACCTCTTGCTGATTGGCGGATGCAGCGTCAACTGCCGAGTCATAATGCGTGAGTCCTCGTGGATGATAACAGTGGCTCGCTGCAACATGTGAGATGTGACAGCCGTGCAAGTCGTGGAGAACCGCCTTCTGATGATCTCGCCCTCCGTGTCCAGTGACTAACTGTACTTCCGTCGACAGCTGATGCTCTATAGACTTAGCACTAGCGCTTGTGAACGTTCCCCACGTTTCTTCCTCTAGAGTGAGAAAATCAATGACGGCACGTTGCTTGTAACGTACATCTATAGACGCCATTTTGAAACTGTCCTGCAGCTACGCTATCTGTCGGAAGTGACGGATACTTGGCGAGCTCACTCAGGGGACTTCACATAATACATACGTAGCATTTCGCATTCGTAGCATTGTTTTCGGCTCAGAAAAAAAAATGCGGTACACTACTTTCTGGATAACTCTCTTAGATGAAGTCGATTAATCCTGCTTCCTAGGCAGCAAAATAGCCCATGATGGACGTTGCAAGGTAGACACCGAAAGTAGACTAGCGCTGGCATGAAGGGTATCTATGGCCAAGAGAAGTCTACTAGAAACAGAGTTCGTTTTAGTTTGAGGAATAAATTTCTGAGAATGTACGTTTGAGCACAGCACTGTATCGTAGTGAAACATGTGGAAAACAGGAACAGAAGAGAATCGATGGATAAAATGTTCTCCTACAGACGGATGTTGGAATGTAGTTTGATTAATAAGGTAAGGAATGATCAGGTTCTGCGCAGAATCAGATAGGAGAGGAATTTGTAGAAAACACTGACAAGGAGAAGGGACAGAATGATACGACATGTGTTAAGACATCAGGGAGTAGCTTCCATGGCAGTAGAGGCTGCTGTGGAGGTGAAGTTGTAGAGGAAGACAGATACTGGAACACATTCTGCAAACAATTGAGGACGTAGGTCGCAAGTGCTACGCTGAGATGGATATAGCTTGGGGCAGGAGAGAAATTCGTGGCGGGCCACATCAAACCAGTCGGGAGAAAAAAAATAAAATAAAATAGGATAAAACAAGAAGAACAAGACGGTACTGCCGCCATCTGCATATGTGCGTATCGCTATCTCATGACTTACGTCCGCTCAGTGTATATTGGAGTAAGAAAATTTGTTTTGGACTCAGGCTGAGTACAACAACATTGAGATGTAATCAAAAAATTGACGGGAATTTTTGTTTTTCTTAAAGAATATTTATTTATTCATCAAATTGTCCCATGCAAAGCACCCCCCCCCCCCAAATCAGCTATAATGGACTTGTGCCAGTGTTTTTTCCAATCTTGGAAGAACTTCTGCAATTAAATTTCAGCTCCTTCACGATTCTGTTTATATCTTACAAATGGTGTCAAAACCACGTCCATAGTTCTCTTCTTACTCGGAAACAGAGAGAAGTCGCAGAGACTCATGTTCAGCGTATACAGTGACTGAGGCAACATAACGGTTGCGTTTTTTGCCAAAAAATCACGAACGAGCGTTGACGTGTGAGAGGGAGCTTCATGGTGATGCAATTTCCACGAGTGGTTTTGCCTTAATTCAGGTCGTTTTCTTCGTATTGCTTGAGGCAAAAGGCGCCTGAGGTTTAGGTAGCATTCCTTACTCACAATACGACCATAAGGCAGGAACGCATGATGCACTACCCGAATGTAATAGAAGGAAGTGAGAAGAATCGTCAAATGTCATCGCATTTGTCGAATGTTTTCCGATCTTGATTTGTCAGGAATTTTCCATTGGGCCCATTGGGCCTTGGATTCGACGTCATACCCGAATACTCCTGTTACGTCACCCGTTATAGCCTTTTTTAAGAAGCTATTGTTCGCGGTCAGCTTTATTTAGCAATTCCTGAGCCATATCTATGAAACATCGTTCTTGCTCCAAATTCAACAGTTTCGGAACAAACATTGCTGCTACAAGTTTCATGCCCCAAACATCCTAAAAAAATTGCTTAGCTTGAGCCAAAGGGTATACTGACGTCATCAGCATCATCTTTGATGGCGATGCGGTGATTTGCCACAACCGTTTTCTTTCTTCTTCCACATTTTCGTCAGTAACTGACGTGTAAGGGCGTCCTAGGTGGTCGTGTCTCCAACGTCTTCTTGGCCATCTTTGAAACGTTTATACCACTCGTAATTTCTTATCTTAGTCATAGTAGATTTGCCTAAAGCCACAGTCAACAGTACTACATTTTATTACCTTCTTCAAGCAAGATTTAATGCAGATTCTTCCATATAACTTTTTCAAATGTAAAAATTCGCTGAGCATTCCAAACCATGTATAACCTTTTCAGTACAAGTTAAAATGCAAACATACATCAGGAACATGTGTGGCAACAAGATAATTTTGGAAAATCGGATGTATAAAGCCAGCGAAATTAGAAATTTCCTGTTACTTTTCGATCAAGCTTCGTGTAGCTGTCATGTGGTATCTGTAAGTTTCGTCATCACACATCATTTAATTTAAAATAAAGGGAGTAGTTTAAAACAAACCGAAGAACAAAAAATTCTATTAATAGTCTACTTTTCTTTACTAGCGCATACTAAACACATAGTGTGTGATCAAATTTTAATAAAATTCTACTGAAGATGTCGCTCTCCTAGTTTTAACAGAGAACTTAGTTCTTTGAAAAATATTTTGGTTAAAGAAATATGAAGAAATTACAGTGTCCACAAGGCATGTATTGCGCAGGATTGCTACAGAGATAGATGTTATTTAGATAAGTAATGACATAATGCAATTGGAACCTTTTCTCAGTTACTGAAAGGGCCACATGCTTTCCCCAAAGCTATTGTGTTTGAAAAATTTTTGACAAGAGAAAAGTCATATTTTAGTATATTCGTTAGTAAAATGGAAAGCGTCTTGTGTAACCAATACTATAATACTGTAAACCATTTATTCTCGTTCGTAAAAATGTACACCTTCGTTGAAGTTAATGTACTAATTACAAAACAATTCTAAGTACAAAATTTCTGTAACAAACGTCGGTGAAAGAACCCGAATGGAACACAGTGTGCTATGTGTCAACAAGTGGCTACGAAATCCTCAATAATTTTGTAAAAAATTTACGTTTCTCAAAAATTCTGGCTGGAAATGCAAGATTATAAGCACGGACGTCGTGCGCCAACTGCGTCTTTGTCTGTGTTTCGTCTGCATCCTGTAAACGTGCTCCGTAAATTTTTTTCTGTATTTTGTTTTAATACTGTAATCACATTACGTCTGTTCTCTTCCATCTGAACATGATTTTTGTTTCACTTGTGAGTAGAAGAGTTGTTAACAGAGGTTCTGACGCTATTAAATGATGAAATCAGCAAAGAAATATGTTTCGGTCATAACATAACAAACCCGGCCGACAACGAGCCAGAAGAAAGAGTGATTGAAAGATATAATGTATTTTGTTTGTGATTATATCTTTCCGGTGTTAATTAAGTAGTGCAAGAGTGGTGGGTATTTATACGTAAAAGACACATTACTTTGTTAAATGCTTAATTTCATTGCGAAAGGAATATTACCACAGGCAGGTCACGCAATTCCCTTAACTTACGGGTGAGTAGGGACGGACGCTCAAGTCCGTCATGTGTTCCATTGGGTTTGGGTCAGGTGAATTTGGAAGACACAACGGGAGTTTATTATCACTCTCCTCAAACCATTGTAGCACTATTCTGGCCGTGTGACGTGAACAGTTATGCTACTGGAAAATGTCATCACAGACTTGGAAGGCATCAAGCATGAAGGGACGTAGGTGATCCGTAAAACTGTATATTTAGTCCACAACTGTCGTCGCGCTTTTGATTACTATCACGGGTCCCATGCGTTCCCGGGGGGATGTCCCTTGTAACATACTACCTGCCCCGCCATCTTCTCCCCTGGTGAGGTGCATGTTTCTAGCTGCCGACGATATCGTATTTATACCAGTAGATATGTTCAGTCCCTTCTCCAGCGCTGGTTTCTAGAAGTTCGCCCACTTTGGCGAATGATATGCTAGAACAATGTTTCCAACTGCAGTGTAGATAATGACGTCTCTGACTGATGCCTATTGCATGTGCGTTGCTGAAAAAACTCATTTTGCCTCGGTCTTCACGTGATGTGACCGTGCAATTACCAGTGGCTTCGTTCTCGTAAGCAAGAAACTGGTTTTGGTAAGTTAGGGCCACGCAGTCTTTTACCTGACGAGTAGTTAACTTGAGGCAACATCGAGAGATATATGCCCAGTGCCTGTGAACAGATGGTATCAGTGACTGACCACTGTGGCACAACTGACGTATCTATCGTCCCCCTCTGGTTCAAGGCCTAATATCACACTGTTTTCCTAGAGTTAAAAATTGTCTTCGTAGCGAACTGAAGTGTTCTTTTTGTGCGTGCTTGGCTATGGCGCTTTTATGTATTTCTGGCTGGCGCATGCATTGCGGTGTTTAAAGTGATTCACGCCATGGCACATATGGTTATTTACTCTGTTTGTCACTCTACTTGTCAGTGTGTACTGATCGCAAGTAGTGGGAATTGGTTTGGACATGTAACTGATATTCTCTAGTTGGAATTCCTGTCGCAATTTTCCGTTCTACAGTCAGCCTCCCCTTGCTCCGTTAACAAAATTTGAGTGAAAATTCTGTGAATCCTATCCTGATTTGTAATTAGTGTTTCTCGGTGGTTGCATGATTTCCTAGTTTATCTGGACTTGCGTGTAGAGTCAGTGTGTTACGTTTGGTATTGTGAGCAGCCGTCATGGTTTCGACCTATAGTTTGGTAGAATTTGTCATGCTGCTCTCATCCCTTTACATCTTTTCTGCTTTCTTCCTGTAATCTGGAATGGACATGGCGATGGAATTAGATGTGATTGCATTTGATGTTTCTTGTTTTCATACTGCGAATTTTATTAGTGAGCATGAGCGTTCGGCTCCCTGTGACAATCTGTCCCACTGATGACAGTCCGTGACAGTGAAATAAACTATGTACTTTTGTATCAGTGGTCTGAGGGGCTTGCAGACTCATGTTCAAAGTTTGTACGAAATAATTTCTCTCGCCCCGCCACACAAATTTTGACTCTTGAGGTCTACCATTTCACACATGTTGCTCGTATTGTAATAACAAACTATCATGCCATAGCAGAGTCACCGTGCAGATAAGAGGAGTAAACAAGTACAAGATCGACATTTCTGTAGCAAGTGGCTTGCCCATTTGCGCATCGTCGTCTAAGCACGTCAATAAGTCTAAATTGCAGATAAATTGACTCCCGTAATGGTGAGAGTAATGTAGTGTACGGGAATGACAAGTACGACTGAGAAGGGTTATTTAACAATCATAGTTGAATGTAGCTTGTACTTTATAAGTAACAAATAAATGGAGGACAGGCTGCACGGTGGAAATATTTCCATGTGCACGAGACGCTAGCACATGCCGTAAACTTTCTTATACCACTAATACTGATGACCAAGCAAGCTTCTAGGTCCCCAAGTAGTTCGGGACGCCTTCGGAAAATCATAGCTGATGCTTGCTCTTCCCTTAAAGAGTACGGTGACGCCTAGGCATCATCCTCGAAGCATTTACGGTTGCCCTCCGAACTTAAATCCGGATCGAATAAGTAAGCCGTCAAAAAAAAGTTCAAATGTGGGGGAAATCTTGTGGGACTTAACTGCTAAGGTCATCAGTCCCTAAGCTTACACACTACGTAACCTAAATTATCCTAAGGTGAAACACACACACCCATGCCCGAGGGAGGACTCGAACCTCCACCGGGACCAGCTGCACAGTCCATGAACTAAGCCTTCAGTTGCCCATCTTTATCGCCATGGAAAACATACAAGAGACTCCAGCGGCAGGGTCATTTGTTTCGGTTCACTATAGAGGATGATCAAGGACCTGCGCACAATTGTGGGATCCGTTACAACAACCCCAGTGACACAATAATCGTCGATAAAGTTCGTACCACGGTGCCGTACCTCGACCGAAAATGGTGTCGCCGTGCAGGAAAGGACTGACACAGACTTTCGCTGTTTGTCGATGAATACACATGCCAGGCTTACGAACCAGTTCGAAATATTAAAAACGTGGCGTTGGATAGCACATTACTTGCCAATTAGGCCATTAATAATAAAAGGTCATTAGGCGGAAGCAAAAAGGGACTGCTTCATAAAACCGATAATTGTTTTAAAAATGCATGTGCTACATGTCTGTAATACAAAACTCCAAATCAGCGCCATTAGCTTCTGTGAGAGGAGCAGTGGAGCACGGTACGAGTTCAGTGATGTCACGTAATGGGGGTAGCGTGAGAGAGAGAGAGAGAGAGAGAGAAGGAGAGAGAGAGAGGTGGAGAGGAAGGGATTGGAGGGAGGAGAGAATCAGAGCGGATACGTGATGTCGGTTTCACAACGAACGCTCAATGGCGAGTGCCATTATAAGTAGAGCAACGTGTGCGGAATTGTATTTGTTGCCCTATCTGCATTACTGTGTGTCGGTTTTTAGCGGTATTTTTACGTGGACACCTACAGAAATAAGAATATCTCGTTACGAAACTCGAAGTTACCCTGTCTCGCACGATATATCGCGAACCACTGACGAATGGAAAAAGGCCGATTCCATATTCCTCGATTTCCGGAACGCATTTGATACCAGGCCTCACTGCATACTCTTAACGAAGGTAGAAGGATACGACCTAGGTCCCCACGTCATGTGAGTGGTATGTTATCCTCGATGGCGAGTGTTTATCAAGGACAAGGCTATAGTTAGGAGTGCCCTTTGGAAGTGCCATAGGAGCTCTTTAATTTGGTATATACTAACTGATCTGACAGACAGGGTGAGCAGCAGTCTGCGTTTGTTTGCGGATGATGGTGCTGGGTAGGAAAAGGTGTCGTCGCTGAATGTTTGCGGGAAGATACGGGATGACTTACAATCAGAGGCCCCAGTGGTGGGAGCGACTTTATAAAATCATCTGTACTGAGATGTAGGTTAACGACCCAGTTACCACAACCAGTAGTCACTCACTTTGGTGCGGCCTTGTTTGCGAGTATTCGACGAAAGAAGTTTCGGAATTTCACATGATGCTCTACATTATTATAAAAGGGGTATTAAACACAGTGGTTGTGAAACGTAGCGGTTAAGCAACAGGCCTCACACGCATAACGTTGAGTGTTCACATCTTGTTGGGTGGTTTGAATCTTTTAATTTTTAAATTTTTATCGAATAGGTCTAGTTCATTATTTTTATCCAGTTAATTGGATTGAATGTAATTTCTTATCTCTATTTTCTTGTTGCATCATTTTAATTTATTTATTCATTTGTTTAGTTGCTCTGATGTTTTCCTCCTATTATTCGGTTTCCACCTGAAATTCTTTTGCAGGGGAATTTCGTTTTGTTTATTTATCACTATATTTAAAAACGAAGGACGAAATAAACTGTTTCTACTGGCTGTACAGCGATGTCAAAAATGTAGTTTTTGTTACAAGATGTGCATTTCTTTGGATGGTAATCACACAAATGTTTAAAAACTAATTCCTTATTGCACTTTGCAGAAAGTAACGCAGCCGAAGGTTTAAATAAAAAGAGGGATTAAAAATAAAATGAAATTCAAGCAAAATGAGAAACGAAAATAATGAATGGAATAACGTGGACAAAACTCTTGGTCGATCAGACGGGAGAAATTAGATTGTAGTTAATAGATAAAAATAATTAAAAACGTGTAAACAAAGATCTCAAGTGAAAACTGAATGGTAGGAAGAAGAGATGAGAGAATGAAAAATTAATCCTAAGATTAAAATGATGAGATAGAAATAAAAATATATCTTTAACAAAAGTAACTTAAAGGCTTAAAAATTAACAGTTCCAAAACACCTAATAAGAATCGAACGTACAACATTTTACATGTGAGGCCTGTACCTTGAACATTACACTGCGCTACTGGGCTGTTACATTTTCCTTTTGTCAAGCCGTAGGACACCATGCGAAATTCCCAATTTTTTTTCCCTCGATTACTCCCAAACGAAGGCCCATCAGGAGGAATAGCTGCAAGGTGTGATAAAGGGGACTTTAACTTACATCACTGTAAAGATGTATTCAAAAAGTCGATGCCATCATTGGGGACTTCTGCTTGTTAGGGGAAGTTTCTAGTTGGTTTGATGTATGGTAGATTGCTCAAAATGTAGATAAATCTGAGGAGGAAATGAAATCCCGTAATGTTTTAATACAGCATTAATTGTGTGCTGCTTGAGGCACACATCCATTAAATATCCACGCGATATGAAATGAAACGGACACGTAATGTTGGTAGTAGGGAAGGTGAATGGTCAACTTCAGTTTAGTGGGAGAATTTTAGGAAAGCGTGGTTCGTCTGCAAAGGAGACAACTTGTAGAACACTAATGCGACTCATTGTAGTGTACTGCTCTAGCTCGGAGAAAATCAGAGGAGCGTTGCTAGATTTGATTCCAGTAGGCTCGATCAATAGGCTATTGTAATGGAAATGCTTCGTGAACTCGAATTGGAATCTCGGGAGGGATGGCAACGTTGTTTTCGTGGAACACTATACCCTCTGCCATGCACCACACAATGGGTTGCGGCTTATGTATGTAGATGCGGACGTAGAAAAGTGTGATATTATGAATATAACCTGCTGTGTATGAATTTCCCGTGCATTACTACGTTATTAGAGAAAATCTCAATAAATCCACTTGCCGTGGAACAGCAGGTTTGAAATGTTATCAATACTAGATTCCTGTAGTGCCCATGGAAATAAGGTTTGAAGCTCACACAGGCTACCAGGGATTTACTGATGGGTAAATTCCTACTACTTGACTGCAAACGTAGCATTGTGTAGGCTACTGTGGAAGTTAGCACCGACACAAGCAAGGAAGGAGAGATGTTGCGATGGCCGGTGTGGTGCGAGAAATACAAAATTATCTTGACATGACACTTCAAAATTAACAGGACGCTTTTATTTCTGAAAAGAAACGTAACTTCTCGTTATGAGGTGGCTTGATATACCTCTGTGCCTTCTATGTACAATTATTTTTCGCACTATTTCTACTCGCAGAACGCACGCTAAATATCGTCTTTCTGTCACTCAGTACTGATGCCCTCGAAGTCTGAGACCGAATTGTGGGCCTAGCAGTGATGAATGGCTGATTAAGTCTGCATTGGCAGGGGGCGCTGAACTCTGTCTTCTTGGAGGTGTGGCCTTCGCTCACGCTTTCCATAGGCTCGCACGTTAGCACCTTCTTGATGCCGTTTCTCGGCGCTGCTCTGGTCGGTGTGCAGTCGATTCTTTAAGCCCTACATACCGCATCCGATGATACCGTTGGCAGGGTATGACACGGTGCGCAACACCGAAAGCGCACATATAATATCTTCTCCACCATCGAAAGTTTTTCGTCGTTTATTATCAGTTGATAACTTGTACAGTATTTCTAATTCTGAATGTGTAACCTTTATTACAAAAATGGCCCTGAGCACTGTGGGACTTAATTTCCGAGGTCATCAGTCCCCTAGAACTTAGAACTACTTAAACCTAACTAACCTAAGGACTTCACCCACATCCGTGCCCGAGGCAGGATTCGAACCTGCGACCGTAACGGTCGCGCTGTTCCAGACTGTAGCGCCTAGAACCACTCGGACACCTCGGCCGGTATAGCGTCCCCAGTGAAATAATACGAAAGACTTAAGAAACAGTATTTATAAGGAAGAGACATTTAAAAATTGAAAAATATACATTTTTATCATGTACCCGTATTTTAATAATTTCTCTGTGTAAGTTTCGAGGGCAAGGAAATATAACAAAATGATCTAAAGAGACGACAAGATACACTCTTTTGTTAATTTTTTAGTCGTCTTCACTTCTTCTCTTGTCTTGGTTGTGTGTAGACGGACATCTTGCGAGAGCTGGCAAATTGAGCATATTTGTGCTAATTAAGCAGATAGTATATTGATTTAATATTATTGTGCACTTTTAATTTGTAAGAGGTGATCCCGATTTCATGTCTGCCTTCCTTGGATTAACCTGCATTCGAGTAATTTACAGTGCAACAATCACAGCGGCCGATGCAGCCTACGACGCCACTACGTGGCGATATTAACTCATAAAAAATTTGCGGAAGCGAAAAACTCGCCCGCTATTAACATAATATACATGTTTCTCCACAGCCGCCCGACGTTGCAGAAAATACGTAGCTTTAAGATTCTTATTTTCAGTACCACAGCCGAGAGCCAGAGCCAGGACTCCGACCACAATGCAATAGTTAATGGAGGTAAGAAGAAATGCTCTCCCGCGTGTGTGGGCCGCAATTGTAATTAATAACTAAAGATTTTTTGCTTTAAAGTGAACTGACTAGCCGAGGAAATTAATATGAAAAGTTTATTCCATTGTTCAACTTAGATGTTCATGCTTTAAGATTCAGTGAGTCTAACGTTCATTAACGTAAAAAATAATTTATACTGAAGATTAAATTGTTAAAAATGGAGAACTTGACAAAAGCATTTCATAGTAAATCAAAATAAAATTAAATATCATTTTTATTAAGGCCCACCACGTAAGTCGGCAACAATCAACATAATAATAATATATTAAATTACGACGGCCGACGGACGTGAGACCGGCCTTTATTACAGAAACTATGTTTAATATGTAATGGATATAATAGAGTATTTATTCCTGAATGTACGTAACTGATTGTAATTATATTGTAAATCTTGTAAATTACTGGGCGATAGAGAACGGGTATTTATTTAAGTGTATCGATAGCAACGAACGAGATGGCAGTAGCTGTGCCGTTGTTAGTCTTTGCGTATGGAGGGTCTCTGTCGCGCTGTGAGCAGAGAGGAAGCAGAGCAGCTTGAGTCATGAACGAGTGCGGAAGCTTTTGTTAGGCGCTGCTGAAGACGCGGTGTGCATCTACGATCGCACCGGTGTAGGCGCACCTACTTCATTAACCAACGAGTATTGAGAGCACGGTCTGAGTGGACAGGCGGAGAAAGCTGCAGTTCTAACCATTGCCTGTCAATTATACGTGCCTCTGGAAAGGACTCGTGGTTTACAAAAAGCAGCGACAGCAGCAGTTCAGCACTGTCGTCGGCTACATCCTCCGTCGTCCACACAGCTACAACACCGTAATACTATTAACTGACAGAGTATCATTACTAACATTGTACAGGCATTACCCAGTGGCATTTTCTGTCACAAACCTCAAAAATTTTCTTGAATAATAACCTACAGTAGTTAAGACTTGTAGGGTAACGCCTGTATATAAGAAGGGTAGAAGGACGGATCCTCAAAATTACAGACCAATATCATTAACAACGGTTTGTTGCAGGATTCTCGAACATATTCTCAGTTCGAATATAATGAATTTCCTTGAGACACAGAAGTTGCTGTCCACGCATCAGCACGGCTTTATAAAGCATCGCTCCTGCGAAACGCAACTCGCTCTTTTTTCACATGATGTCTTGCGAACCATGGATGAAGGGTATCAGACGGATGCCATATTCCTTGACTTTCGGAAAGCGTTTGACTTGGTGCCCCACTGCAGACTCCTAATTAAGGTACGAGTATATGGGATTGGTTCCCAAGTATGTGAGAGGCTCGAAGACTTCTTAAGTAATAGAACCCAGGACGTTGTCCTCGATGGTGAGTGTTCATCGGAGGTGAGGGTATCATCTGGAGTGCCCCAGGGAAAAGTGGTAGGTCCGCTGTTGTTTTCTATCTACATAAATGATCTTTTGGATAGGGTGGATAGCAATGTGCGGCTGTTTGCTGATGGTGCTGTGGTGTGCGGGAAGGTGTCGTCGTTGAGTGACTGTAGGAGGCTACAAGATGACTTGGACAGGATTTGTGATTGGTGTAAAGAATGGCAGCTAACTCTGAGTACAGATAAATGTAAATTAATGCAGATGAATAGGAAAAAGAATCCTGTAGTGTTTGAATACTCCATTAATAGTGTAGCGCTTGACACAGTCACGTAGATTAAATATTTGGGTGTAACACTGCAGAGCGATAAGAAGTGGGACAAGCATGTAATGGCTGTTGTGGGAAGGTGGATAGTCGTCTTCGGTTCACTGGTAGAATTTTGGGAAGATGTGGTTCATCTGTAAAGGAGACCGCTTATAAAACACTAATACGACCTATTCTTGAGTACTGCTAGAGCGTTTGGGATACCTATGAGGTCGGGTTGAGGGAGGACATAGAAGCAATTCAGAGGCGGCCTGCTAGATTTGTTACTGGTAGGTTTGATCATCACGCGAGTGTTACGATAATGCTTCAGGAACTCGGGTGGGAGTCTCTGGAGGAAAGGAGGCGTTCTTTTCGTGAATCGCTACTGAGGAAATTTAGAGAACCAACTTTTGAGGCTGACTGCAGTACAATTTTACTGCCGCCATCTTAAATTTCGCGGAAAGACCACAAAGATTAGGGATCGTACAGAGGAAAATAGGCAGTCATTTTCCCCTCGTTCTGTTTGGGAGTGGAACGGGAAGAGAAGATGCTAGTTGTGGTGCGAGGTACCCTCCGCCACGCACCGTATGATGGATTGCGTAGTATGTATGTAGATGTAGATGTAGAACTGTGTTGTCATTGTCCTCAAACATTATTATCAAGCAAGGTGCATATCATTTCCATGCAATCACCAACTGTTGTAAATATACGAAAATTGATTAACTATTTACTGAAAGTTTTTTTTTTTATACTAATGACGAGTTTCAGTCTAAATTTTCTACCTCAGAAACTTTTCATTCTTGTACTAAGTAACATATGCTTAGCTAATTTGCAGTTCTGAGTATTAACTCCATTCAGTGAGAGTAAGGAAAAATTTCATTGGCAATAGCTAATAATTAAAGATATAGCACAAATTAAGAGTGAGCCATTTCATTTACTCTGTATTTAACTTAGCGAGTTACTTCAGCTGGCTTGATATGTATTTTATTGTCAAAAGTAAAGTAAGTTGTTCATTTGCTACCCGGCCAAAGTGGCCATGCGGTTCTAGGCGCTACAGTCAGGAGCCGAGCGACCGCCACGGTCGCAGGTTCGAATCCTGCCTCGGGCATGGATGTGTGTGATGTCCTTAGGTTAGTTAGGTTTAATTAGTTCTAAGTTCTAGGTGACTGATGACCACAGAAGTTAAGTGGCATAGTGCTCAGAGCCATTTGGACCATTTGCTCATTTGCTTGAAGAAAATTCAATTCAGTCTTTCACTAATCAAAAGTAAATTGCACCCATTTTTCTAAATTTGTCATTACGTTTCACTGAAGTTACAGGAAACCATTTTTTACTTCACAAAGTTGAAGTTACATCTAGTCATTTACTAAACCAATAACTTCATTTAACTTCACTTTCAAAATTTTGTATTTCAGAATAAATAATTGCTACTCCGTTCCTTCTGATTCATTTATATTCCTGTAAACTGGTGTGTTGTGGAAAGGCGCAACGACCTTCTGTTACCATTTGCATAAATTTCTTTGCTATTACCTTTCTCAACATTCTGGAGATTCATTGGTCTAATGGGTTGGCGACCGTTTAATTATAACTTTTTTAGTTAATCATTATCTTTTTTGTACTATCAATATTTTTTGTATTAAATAATACGTGGTACACTTTTCCCCCCTATGTGGTTCGTGAGTGATTGCACTATATTCCATCCATTTCATAATTGTCATCAATATTTAAATTAGGTTTGGAAGAGATTCTTCCTCCAGATGGGGAATTTTGTACACTTTCCTCCTACTAACCGGTATTGTTTTCCTTCGGTAACGAGAGCTTTACTCGCAGTAAAATTTCATTAGGCATACACGATCACGGTCAGTCAGATCGCAATCCAGTTGGCCGATTAGAAAATGGGAGATTACAGGCGGTCGGTACGGTCCGTCTAAGACCAAAACGCCGAACTTACTCCCGTTACAGACAAGGAGGTTGTTGTTAGGTTGCAGTGTTCCTGATAAATGAAGAATGCAGATAAATATTCGAAATAATTGGTAGAGGTCTTCAAGAAAAAAAACTGACGTGTTGAAACGTCCCCTTAGAAAAAGCATTGAATTACTGTGCTGATACACCTCTTACATTATTTGATTTTCAAACAGCTTAGCAAAACTGAACGTACTCAGACTTTTCGCTCTTTACCTATTCTGATCAACACTAAACTGACACACAATATTTTTAGCGCAACAGAATCTGACTTTCAATAACCCCTACAAAAGAATGGCCCTGACTAACATTAACCTATACCTTTCACAAATCACTTACCTCACAAAAATCTTCGTTACTCGAACTACTGCAATACAGCGAGCGCCACTACTGCCAGCTAAATAAAAGATTCAAACTACTGAAGGCACTAACTACTGATAGGCATAGTGAGCAAATGAAAGATTTTGATAGAGAACAAACAATGTATTTACCTTACTAGTGTTCAAAAGTCATAATACGAGGGTTATTCCAAAAGTAAGGTCCGGTTATAAAAAAAAAATCAAAACTAAAATGTTTTTTCAAAACAATTGTTTTATTTGCATTCCTTACATCTTTATCTATTTTTCTACATAACTTCCATACTTATTTAAACATTTGTCACATCGTTCAACAAGCTTTTGAATGCCCATGTTATAGAAATCGGCCGCCTGTGACGATAACCAGTCCTTAACTGCTTCTTTCACTTCATCATCTGTGTCGAAGCGCTTGCCGCCGAGAAACTCCTTTAAGTAACGGAACAGGTGGAAATCACTTGGCGCCAGGTCCGGACTGTAAGGAGGATGGTCCATCTGTTCCCATCCAAATTTCTTGATCAGAGCTTGCGTTTCATTTGCAGTGTGGGGTCTGGCATTGTCATGCAACAACAAGATTCCAGACGACAAAAGACCACGTCGCTTATTCTGGATTGCACGTCGAAGTTTAGTCAGGGTAGCGCAGTAGGCGGCTTTATTAATCGTTGTTCCTCTCTCCATAAAGTCGACTAACAATACTCCACGTCTATCCCAGAACACAGTCGCCATAACCTTACGTGTTGAGATTGTCTGCTTTGCCTTGACCTTGACTGGCGATGACGTGTGACGCCATTGCATTGACTGACGTTTAGACTCTGGAGTGATGTGAGAAACCCATGTCTCATCCCCTGTGACAACATTGTCTAAAAGACTGTCACCTTCCTTATGATATCGCTCCAAAAAATCAAGAGCAAAAGCCATTCTTTTCATTCGTTGGGGCTCAGTAAGCAGCCTGGGAACCCAACGGGCACACAATTTGTGAAACTTCAAATGTTCAGACACAATTCTGTACAAAGTTGTTCTACTCACATTCGGAAAATGCATGTCTACGTCTGTAATAGTGAATCGGCGATCTTCACGAATTTTTTTGTCAACCGCATTGACCAAATCGTCTGAAATCACTGATGGTCGGCCACACCGTGGTCCATCGTGCACATTATCCCGTCCTTCATTAAAAGCTCGCACCCACTTGCGCACTTTACTGTCGCTCATTATGTTAGGACCGTACACTTCAGTAATCTGCCGATGGATTTCCGCCGCTGAATTGTTTCTTGCAGACAAAAACCGTATCACTGCCCTTACTTCACAATCGGCGGGCTGATCAATTGTCTTAAACATTGTAAAGTGACACTGTGAACTACACTCAGCAACAGTAACAAAGCGAATGGCGGCGTTTGACGCGCAAGGCTTGCCGGGAGTCGGCGCGCATGTGTGTTTTGTCATTGGCGCCAAATTTCAATAGTTACGACGAATCGGACCTTACTTTTGGAATAACCCTCGTATATACAGCAGTTCATGACATCCATTCTTACAAATGTACTGTTTCTGATGGACACACGTCCAGATCATCCGCTCTCAAAAATCCGCCATCTCACTTCCCCACATCCACCACTGCTGGCGGCTCACCTCCAACTGCGCAACGTTACACGCTGTTCACATCCAGCTGCCCAACACTACAATGGCAGACAACAATGCAAACTAGCCACAGACTGCACACAGCACAGCCTGTGATTTTCATACAGAGCGCTACCTGGCGTTACCAATAAGAAAACCTAAACAGCCTACTTACATAGCCCCCATGCTCCG